>NC_137581.1:23133978-23733978 GCF_963210335.1 Falco punctatus | reverse complement strand
AGGAAGTGCAGCCCTGCTTTCTGCCTGTTTTATAAAGTGTGACTTGTAATCAAACAGGATGAATATGGCTAGTGTGACCAGTTACCATATTTATGAATGAGAAAGAAAGAAGAGAGTGAGGAAATGTGTGCTGAGGATGTGAGAAAGATCTCCATCTCTGTTGTTTTAAAAAGTGCCAGAGATAAATGAGATCACTGGTTGTGTGCTTCATGAAGACTTTTTGGCGTGTGAAGAGGAACCCATTTGAGCATGAAAAAGCAGCCAGGAGATGCTAGCCCTGAAGGAGTAACTCACCACTCCAATATTAAACATGTGTAAATTATTTAGCCTGCCCTTTACACAGATTTTCAACTGAGGAGAAAGCAATGAAAAATCACCAGCAACTAGTTAGTAACATTTAAAATTATTTGAATGTTATCCTAAAACCTGTATGTAGTTAAAAGAATAAAGAATATTCTTTGCTTTGTCTAACACTTTACTCTGTGCGTGTGTTGGTGTTACTAGCACTGGTATTGTTGTGTCTCTCTAAATACTTATAATACAGCAAATTTGAGAAACGTAGGTACAACTCAGTCTTAATATAATTTCTTTAGGCTGAGTCCAGATACATAACCTTATTCTGGGAAGAAATACCCAGTTTTTGACCCATATTTTCATTGGAAAAAACAATTACAAAACAGTTTCCAGACACTGCCTAGGGATTCTTTTAACTTAAAAGCAGCCGATTTATCAACACGATTTTTCTTTAGCCTAATGGATTAATAGTATGGGCTGAGGTAAGTGGAGGGAGAGCCTGGAGGCCCACCACCATCATATCCCATCCTGCTGCCCAGGGAGAAGATGGGCAAGAAATGGGCAAGAAGTGCCCACAGCTCACATAAGGGAGCAGAACAAGGGCTGCCATCAGTGCAATGACATGTTCAGGCAAACACATGAAGAGGAGGTCACCAGATGTCCTGGCGGAAAAAGAGCACAAGCCAAATGGAGGAACGTGGGCAGAAGACGTGCAGTATGATTTTTACCCTAATTAGCAGTTGTTTTTTTTGCTGGCCCCTGTCTATGCTAGATCCTTCAGTCAGTTAAAAAATGTCTATCAGAGGAATTGTAACCATTTAGTGTCATAAATTCTGTAAGTCTATGTATATACCAAAGATATACATATCAAAAATTTGAGGGCTAGAAAACAACTCTCCCTGTAAGTAGTAGCCTGGCTATCTATATGAAATGTTGGCTCACACCCCACTCTTTAAATCTGGAACCTTTAACACATTGTAACAATCTCTTTTGCGTAATAATTTCATTGCCTATACAAAGTCACTGCTAATAGTTTCCTAATACCTAAGCCCTCTTCAGTTCAGCCCACTAGTCCCTGTGCAACCATCTTCATCGATCTCAACTGTTACTGCTCAAACAGTTTCAGGCTGCAATTACATTGCCTTGCATCTTTGCCTCAGAAGATGCGGATGTATTAAACTGTCCATCTCCCTCCTTAAATCATTCCCTGTCAAACCTTTTATGATTGTATTTGCACTGCTTTGAATTCTACCACCCTTACATTTTAAGAGAGAGGCACAAGAACAACTACCACTGAACAGGAGCTCAGAAGTGCATGATTTGGTTTGCACATTGCTTCAAATGGGTTGTTCTAAAAGGAGGTGGTTGTTTCCCTTATTGTACTCTGTAGTGATAACTTGCTCTTCAGTTGTAGAGAAGACTATTCCTTTCTTTTTCAAAGACCCTAATACCATCAGTTTATGCCTAATATGCTGCTGTTAATATTTACAACACCATAACATCCACCAGGTCTTTGACAGGCCAATACGACCAGAAAACAACGATTATTATAAATTACTCCTAAAAGCTATCTCCTGAAACACTAACTTCAAAAGAAATGAACATATTTATTTACATTAAAGAAAAAAAAACCCCACAAAAATTTTCTATCATTTATTTGTGCTGTTTTCAGCCAGAGGCCCTGTGGACAGTTTGGTTGCCTGTCTGCAAGGCACTGTTAATTATATCTGCCCATAAAATAGTACAAGTTTATAACTTCAGACATCCCTTTAGGCTTCTGAGCCATACAGCTGGAGAACTTGAAAAAGAGATGTTTCTGGGGTGATCAATGCAAATTACATACCAATTTGTGGACACTGTAAAATAAAGAAACGATAAATATGAAAAAACTTGCCATTAAAAATAAGCCACCTATATATATATATACACACACACATAGGAAATTAAATCAGAAAAAGAAAGGAAGTGGAAGGATGTATTTTTTTATTCATATGTCTCCAATTTCAAAGTATTTATTGAAATGGAAATGGGGTTACATATATATAGGTATGCATATATGCATATACATACATGCAGAGTGACTTCTTAGTCCTTCCTAGAAGCAGGACCAGGTCACAGCAGTACCCATCAAGGAGAAGCTCTAAGGAGCCCATGATTTTATGGGTTGTTGGGTGTTTTTTATTTCTAGCCTCTGCTCCAGGTACAAACAGGGCAAGGACCAAAACCAGAGCTACCCACAGCAGATGCAACCATGCAGGTGGAAAGAGTTGACAGTGGCTGCTCTGGAGGCAAACACCACAATCACAATGCTATAAAACATGACAAACTATGACAGGTCTTCAAAGCTGGGTGAGAGAAAGGTGGTGTTTGGTGGGAAGGGGAGGGCTGAGCGCTGGGCAAGCTTGATGGACTGTGCTAGATGGCCCAGAGAGAACAGTGGGCTCTTTGCTGTGTTAAGCTCTCCATCCACAGCATTAGAACTCCTATCAAGATGGTTAAACATGCTTCTCCACATCACAGTGTCCTTCTATTGTTATTCTGGGTGATTTTAAGCATTCCTGTATTTCTGTACCATGGCTGAATGGCACACTATAGCCCAATTCACAGCAGCAACACAAGGACAGCACATCTCTGCTTTGCAGACCACTCAGCATAGCAGTGCACGTCATTAGCAGCTTCTGACTAAGTTCCCTGATGTCCCAGGGAGCTCAAGTAGCAGGAGAGAAGAGAAGCGGCTGTGAGGTGTCCTGCACCCCACCCCACTTCATCTCATATTCAGTCCCCCTTATGGCATGACTCTGCCATGTCTGTGGGCAGAATGCCACCAGGTAATGCCCACCACAGGCACCCATGGGTGCCTTCAGGGATTGACAGCCACTACAAGATCTGTCTTCCCCTGCAGCTCCTTATTTTTACATTTTTGACAACTTTGACCCTCACTCTCTTCTCTTGTCTCCATCTATTATCTCCCACAAGCATTTGGCTTTCCCCAGGTCAGTCTTTCTGTCCTGACCTTCTTCTTGAGATGGAAGGCACTGGAGTATTTAGCTTCATTAAGGGTCATAGAGGCCTGCCACCCACTGGAGAAATCAGTAAGAACAGGTGAAATGTGGGTTCAGAGGGCAGGTCTCTAGTTCGAGGATGCTGAGTTTCATGGGCCTTCAGTGGGGGCCTGAGGAGAGTTGCTTCAGCAGTGGGCGGTGCTGATGCCTTCCTCCAGCTGCCCTGGGAGTCAGCAGAAGCCCCAAGGAAATGCTCAGTGCCCCTGTGCAGCCCAGCAGTGCAAGTGGTTTACTTAACATGTGCTGAATCTGTGGTGCAAGATGAGAAGACTGAAAAACTGCAATGCCCAGAGGAAGATATTTCCCCCTCTGCCAGGAAACTTACCCAAGCAGAATTTCTGTATCTTTACTTGAGCTTCCTTCTTTTATCCCTTGGGAAATCCTCTCAGTGTTATTTCACCCTCCTTATTTCCCTAACCTTCCACTTTTTATCTTCAAGTCAGCTTCCTGGCGTTCAGTCACATGGAGTTGCTGTGTTTTGCCAGTGCCATCCAGCATAGATGTGTATTCCTCCAGCCTGGTACCTCACCCTCTCAGCCTGCTTTCTTGCTGCTGTGACGTGCACTTTGAGGCTCACAGCTCAGGTCTCGCCACTAGAAACAGGCATACTCCTGCCCTTGCTGTTCCATGCTTGCTGAGAGGACACTTTCATGCTAGGTCTGTTTTGAAATCTCTCGCAGATTGCTGAGAAAATCAGAACTGTACATCATGTTTCATTCAGTTTCTATTTGCCTTGTATCAAAAATAATCAGTTTACTTCTAAACTATCTCCTGTTGATAGCACTACAACCATCAGCAATTGCTGAAGAGCTCTTGGTATGACTTTAAATGTTTGGCCAGGGTAAAGTTTTACTTGAGAATAAGGCAGTAATTCAAAATATGACATACTAAATTCAGAGTGGCTATCAGTATTCCAGCTTAATTTCTAACTGTTCTGTTCTCTCAGCACTGAAAAGATTATATGCTGTAATTATCCATGAAATTTAATCTCCCAACAAAATGCAGTGTTATTAGAAAAATGAGCCTGAGGTATTCCAATGCAATTACACAAGGAGTAGCTCATGGCTGAAAAACTGTAATATATCAGAAGACGAGCAAGGAAGAGATCAGGTTCATGGCCACTTGAGAAACCTGAACATATGTAAGTCTATGGGACCCGATGAGGTGCACCCCAGCGTCCTGAGGGAACTGGCTTATGTAGTTGCCAAGCTACTCTCCATGATATTTGAAAAGTCATGGCAGTCAGGTGAAGTCTCTGTTGACTGAAAAAAGGGAAACATTGCACTCATTTTTAAAAAGGGTAGAAACGAGGATCCTGGGAAGCACCGACCTGTCAGCCTCACCTCGGTACCTGGGAAGATCATGGAACACTTCCTCCTAAAAGCTATGCTAAGGCACATGGAGGAGATTTGAGACAGCCAGCATAGCTTCACCACGGGTAAGTCCTGCCTGACCAAGCTAGTGGCCTTCTATAATGGAGTGACTGCATCAGTGGACAAGGGAAGAGCTACAGATGTCATCTATCTGGGCTTCTGTGAGGCCTTTAACACAGTCCCCCCCAACATCCTTCGCTCTAAATGGGACAGACGTGGATTTGATGGGTGGACTGTTCAGTGGATGAGAAATTGGTTGGATGGTTGCATCCAGAGGGTTGTGGTCAACAGCTCAATGTCCAGATGGAGTCTGGTGACAAGTGGTGTCCCTCAAGGGTCTGTACTGGGACCAGTACTGTTTAAGATCTTCATCAATGACATAGACAGTGGGATTGTGTGCACCTTCAGCAAGTCTGCAGATGACGCCAAGCTGAGTGGTGCCGTTGACATGCCTGAGGGCTGGGATGCCATCCAGAGGGACCTGGACAAGCTTGAGAAGTGGGCCCATGTGAACATCATGAGGTTCAACAAGGACAAGTGCAAGGTCCTTGTACCTGGGTCCAGGCAGCCCCCAGTATCAATACAAGCTGGGGGATGAAGGGATTGAGAGCAGCCCTGTGGAGAAGGACTTGGGGGTGCTGGTGGATGAAAAGCTGGATGTGAGCTGACAATGTGTGCTCGCAGCCCAGAAGGCCAACCAAATCCTGGGCTGTATCAAAAGAAGCATGGCCAACAGGTCAAGGGAGGTGAGTCACCCCTCTGCCCTGGTGAGACCCCACCTGGAGTACTATGTCTTGTCCTCAGCACAGGAAAGTCATGGACCTGTTCGAGCGGGTTGAGAGGAGGGCCACAAAGATGCTCAGAGGGCTGGAGCACCTCTCCTATGAAGACAGGCTGAGAGAGTTGGGGTTGTTCAGCCTGGAGAAGAGAAGGCTCCAGGGACACCTTAGAGCAGCCTTCCAGCACCTAAAGGGGGCTTATAAGAAAGATGGGGACAAACTGTTTAGCAGGGCCTGTCGTGATAGGACAAGGGATAACGGTTTTAAACTAAAGAAGGGTAGATTTAGACTAGATGGAAGGAAGACATTTTTTACAATGAGAGCGGTAAAACACTGGAACAGGTTGCCCAGAGAGGTGGTAGATGCCCCATCCCCGGAACATACAAGGTCAGGTTGGACGGGGCTCTGAGCAGCCTGATTTAGTTGAAGATGTCCTTGCTCACTGCAGGGGAGTTGGACTGGATGACCTTTAAAGGTCCTTTCTAAGCCAAACTATTCTATGATTCTATGATAAAAAAATACACTGGACTGTCACTCACAGCAGACTGGCATCTCTTTTCCTTATGGACCAGGTATTTTTATCTTTGCTCAGACAATGAAGTACTTTATCCATTGACTTTACTGGAATGATTAAAGGACAAAGGTACTGTTTGATTGGAGCAATGGTGTCAGATTTGAATGTTCTGGGAAGCAAAAAGCATTCTAACAAAAATAAATTCACCCATGGTGTAGGACCAACCACTTCACAGGATGAATGAAAGCATTATGTGATGGCTATGCATTACTATTTCCAAGTTCATAATCAAATGTCTCAGAAGCAGCATGTTAACATTCCCCAAACTTCTTCACTCCAGAAAGACTTCAGATGCTTAGATCTTTTGCCTGTTTTTAAAGGATCTACATGACTGGGTGGTGCTAAGCAGTGTAGCACAGTGGTATTATGCATAAACCCTTAAGAGTAAAGTAGAAATACACACTTCTGGCTTCAATATGCCTAAATCTAAATATATCACTGTGAGCAAATGAAATACTTTAATAGCTCTTGCATCTTTCCCCTCCACAATGTCTCTAGGAACCATTTAATAACAGGGATCTAAAGCTCAGTACTTGTGTTAAGCATGCAGCAGCTCTAGTGGAAAGGTCAGTGTTTACTGACAGTGTTTAAGAATCCCCAAGCCTTCAGATGCCATGCCAGACGACTTTGCAAATCTGAGGTATGTGCTTAATTTTGCTATTGGAAGTAGACCTGCTGGTAGCAAAGTTAAACACTTATAGTTAACTGCCTGAAGGTCAAGGCTGATCTTCCTTAAAATGTCTTGATTCCCTGTAGTTAGGATCATTAATAAATTGAAAGACAAGTTAAAATCTTTAAAAAAAATATCTTCATATTTGCAAATAATAAAAAAATGGAAACAGGAAGGACCCAGTTAGGTCACCTGGTCCATCTCCCCATGGAAAGACAGAACCAGCTGCATGCATGTCACTCCTCAGGACCTCCCTCAGATGACATTTCCACGTCCTCCCCCATGACCTCCCCTGCTTACAGCATCCATTTATTTAAAAAGAGGTTTTCTAATGTCTCACTTGAGTGATTCTGCAATTTTCACCCATTACTACTTGTTCCATCTAGTCTCAGCATTGAGAACAGACTATTACTTTTTGCATCACCCTTACTATATCAGACCAGACTTTTCCTCCTTAGGCTGAAGAACCCCAGTCTTGTCAAATTGACAGTCCTATTTCATTATAAGGAATAGCTTTTTTTCTGCTTTTCTCCTCCCCATTTTTCTGCACAACACAACATTTGTTCTTTCAGCTATTGCGCCAACCTTTTCAGGTTTTTTCCTTCTTCTGCCTATGTCCTTTTTTCCTTTTACCTTCTCTTTCAGTGAAAATAAAAGTGATGAAAATAAACAAAGCAACCCAAAAGTCAAAAGCTTAAAAGGAAAAGGCTGGAAACTTCTGCTAAAAATAATTCAATTTTTTTCTTTTTACAATGTAAAACTAATTATTTTCAGAATTTCTGGAAAAAAGCAGCAGTGGTTTTCTGCTGTCTTAACAGACAAGTTGGACATACGCAGCATCATCTTAAAAAATTGTTATGGATGTGCTACTATTTCTACTCATTGCAAAAATATGATAGGGAATACAGCTACAGTTATGATGACACATTTGTAATTCTGAAAAGAAAATTGTGTAAGTGTAGGCAGCTTCCATTATACTTCAGCAATTGAGATGAATGAAAGCACTGATGAAATAATCTTGCCTATTATATATATGTAAAAATCAAAGCAGGAGAAACTGTTCACTCACTACTGCTGAGATGTTCCTACAGTGCTTAAAAGTATTCTGGCCTATATGTCTTGCACCTTAGTAGGAACACAGAGCAGAATACAGGGACTGACTGGAGAATCTGTGTACTGATATGGTGAGCAACCGTACCACATAGTCCTGTTCACAGGCTGAACAACCCCCATCTTAAAGGTTGTGAGGCTCTTTTAACTACTTCTACATAGAAGCTCCTCTTGAGCCTTTCTCCTCCTATATTAACAACCTTCTGATTTCTGAATTTATGAAAATTTCAGGTCTAAATTTCTTCATAGCTGTATGTACCCAGATGTTACCACGCCAACACAGCCCTTTCAAATTATTCTTCTTCCTCATTTGTATCCCCTACCAAAATATTTACACACAGCACTTTTCAGTGCTAAACCAGCTGAATCTTTTAAGGCTCTTCTTACATATCAGGCTTTTCATTCCCCTAATCACTTTAGTAGCCCCTTTTCTGCATCTGTGAAGCACACATTCATGCTGGAAGCCAGGGGGAAGAAAATCAAGCCCAGAGAGGACTGGTGAACATCTCTCTCCAGCCACCAGCTCACATGTTCAGCTGTAACTGCAGTGTTCCCTTACAGTATTTGCTAACAGTCCTCACACAAACGATGGCAAAATAAAATAGATGCATTATAATGAAGCAACCTTCACCGATTACTAAATGACCGCCCATATGTATTTATAGGCTACACCTCCTCTGGCCTTTCACCTTGCCAAACTAGATGAGACAAGGGAATCTCACCTTACTTGCTCTAATGGACTGTTTCCCACCATAATCACACTGGCAGCACTTTCTGCCTGTGTCCCAGCTGGAGTTAATCTCTTTTGATTAAGACAAAATTCTAAAGGAGGTCTCACCAAAGTCTTACTAGATGGAGTTCTTCCTCCTGAGGTTTTTCAAACTGATGACCTTTTAGCTTGTAGTAAAAATTCCTCTTATTAGTTTCTGAGTGCAGGAACTTGTATTTTTGTACAATAGAATTTCATCCCACTTCTACTACTAGAGACTTCAAGGTCATCTGACTCTCCTTGTATGATAACCAAATCTCTTCTTTATTTGATGCAGCTTTCACACTTGAGATTGTCAGCAAATTTCATTAGCGCGCTCCTACCAAGGTCAGAAATTAAAATACTAAATAAGATTAGCCCCCAAATCAGTTTTGGAGGGACTCTATTAATAATCTTCACCTTAGCCTAACACTTCCCTTTTCAGTACAACTTGATCTCGTATTTCTTCTGGCCAGGTCCTCACCAATAATTCAATTCCTATACTTATCCCACTTTCTCCAGATAAAGCAGCACTCTCCTCAGTGACACTTCATCAGCAGTTTGCTGCAGTTCAGGGAGCTGGCATGTCCTGTGCCCATAGACCCTGCTGTCTTACCAAAGAGCCAACTGACCCTTTGAAAGAAAGCGCCAGGAAACAGAACTTGACTCTCCTGGACATCCAGCTGGACTCCTGTCCTGTGAAATGCATTGGAAAATTATCATCCTGTCTTAGCTCAGAAGCAAGACGAATAACTTTTCCCAGATGTCAATGAAAGCAATCAGCCCAGTGCCCCTGGCAGACAGCTACACCTCATCACACTCCCATCACAAAGACATATGCAGGAACAGAGGTCAAAGCTGCTGTTTGCTTGGGAGACAGGGCCTTGAAAAGCAGATAGGAATGTAACTCCTACCCGCCCACTTGCTGTGCCTACATGACTCTCTCGTGGATGTTTCTCTGCCCACCCTTGTAAAAGACTCTGATGCCTCAATTCATCTCTTTTTCTTCTTGCCAGTAAGACAGAGTACTCTGCTGCCATACGCATGCTCACTCATCCTGGCTCTTTCATCTTTAATACATGATGATTTTTTTTCTGTCAGAGAAGATTTATTCAAACAAGAATCTTTTGAGTACAGGCTGAGAGCCTTCTTTATACAAGGAGCTAGACTAGAGGATCACAACAGTACCTACATGCTAGCGTTAGCTTAAGCTAAATGATGCTTCCTCAGAAAGCCTGGAGTGCCTTTACCTCTTATATTACACACTGAAGACCATATGGAAACTCATTTAAAAGGAATGAAGTGCACTGACCTTCTGTCTTATTGCAATGCTTCCAAAGATCATCAAAAGCCAGTACAAAGCCATCGTGGCAGATATATGGAGCATGGTGTATTCTTTTATTGTCACCAACTGAAAGCAATTTTTATCAATTACACACACACCAAGCACAGATTACACATTGGTGACAAGTTATTGCTGTGCTTATTGTTATTGTCAGTATTTTGCTGTGTTGGAGCTGACAATATTTTTGAGCATAAATAAATGTTTTCATTTAAGCAGTGAGGGATAACAACCACAGTTAGTCCATACAAACAATTAAATTAATTAAGCCTGCATCCTGTAAAGCTGCCCATTAATACAATTTATTTAAATTTTACTTCCTTCCATGTGAAAGATGTAGGCAGACTCCAACTCTGACGACACTACAATGACTGCAATGTGTACCAGAAGAACAGCATGAAAGCATGAGCAGTTTGCATCATGATAGCTAAAAACCAGAGTATGGGCTTAGAAAAACAGACAATGATAAACATCAGCAAGGATCAACTTTAATGGACATTTTTGAGGGCCACAGAAAAATATCATGTAGCCTCCAAGACATTTTATTTTTTTATAGCTTTTTTATAGCTTTTAAGATGTCAGCTTAGTTTCAAAAAATGTTCAATAGTTCATTTGCTTGAAAAGAAAATGGAAAGCACTCTGGAATACATGTAACATTTTACTGATGTGAGAGTGGTGGAAAGAACAGGAACAGGTTTGTGAGTGACTTGAATCATGCACTGGAAATTCTAGAGTATTTTGGTTCTCTGCTTGAAGCAGCTATTAAATTATTTCCTCAAGGCTGAGTTAATTTAATGGCAAGGGATTCCAAAATAATGTCAAATTATGCATTTTTAAACAACTCTTGAGTATTTATGCTTCACCAAACAGTATACAAGTTTGATTTCTCTTTTGCTGGTACAGTCAGGATTTAGCATCAAGCCCAGAATTCATCCTTTGCCTCCTCAGTTTAAAATATTTAATGGTTCCTATTCCAACATGGAGAGCTGGGAGACAAAAATAAATGGAGCGCACTACTTGCTGCTCTATTTTTGATAGCTCATTGATTTTTTTAAACACTATTGCCTAAAGCGTGTGAAGGATTCTCAAGGATAGAAATATGCAAACTACAACTGGATCATTCTGCTTTTGTTGTCAGTAAATTGGTTTCCAATAATCTCAGAGGTTAAGAAAATGCAAGAGAAGCATACACCCCAACATGCTGTATGGGAAAAACAAAGCATGCAAAGTAAATGGTGTAAGCCTCTCATGTGATTAAAAGGATGGAGGTAAACATCTGGACTCAGTGAAGCTCATCTTCCAAAAATGGAGACAATTAAGTGACTACTGTGGAACAAAACAAAGAAAAGAAGATGTGTGTGACCAGATTTCTCTCAAAATGAATAAATGCTACAACGACAGCAAATGCAGTGACAGTGACAGTGGCTGCCAGCTCCCCAGCGGAAACCTACGCCAGAAGACCAGTGCCTGAGAACAAAAGCCATAACACTAAGCATGAAAGTGGCTTGATGGAGGAGAGCTCATTTCAATGATACTCCAGTTAAGCCCCCACTTCTGCCTCCAGGCTCTTGTGGAAGGTTATACGTCTGTGCTGCAGCTGGGAGATGCAGCTGATCTCCATGTCCAAGAGAGATTTAATCTAATAGCGGTGCCGAGGTGATGATTATCCAGCTAGCGTGAGCATATCAATCTGTGTGACAGCCACATGGCTGATCATCGTACCGCTGGAATCACAAGCAAATAATATGACCTCCTTAGAAGCAAACCCCAGTGTCCTCCACCAGCAATTGGAAGTGAATGAAAAAATAGCCATGACCTGATGTCAAAGATGTACTTCGCAAGAGAGAAGGGTGGGATACAGCTCCAGATGAGACACCTACACATAGGTATTGCAATGCAAGTGTCTCTGTGTGAGCTGGGTATGCTCCCCGTATATCATTGACAACCTATACAACACAGGTGGGGGTGTTTAATGGGCTATCCACCTCAGTCTCAAAGAGACACCTACACATGACTAGCTGAACAGCTTTCTGAACTGTCCCTAGCCTGTGGTCTGTACCACCTATTTTAATTGGTTAGAGGAGGTATTTTCTGGTGACAGTGCATCCTGATATAGAAGGGATTTACTTTTGCTCTGATCCTCTGAATACTGTTGTCTTGCACCAGGATTTGGGAGGCAATATCTGGAGACAGAGCTCCCCCAAGGATGAGAGTATGCTGCCCTAAGCTGTTATGCAGAGAAGCCATTCTGTATAAATCTGAACTGAATCACCCTCCTGACTGTGTGAGGGACATCTCAAAATCTCTGGGTGGATGAGATCTTGTAGTGGGTTTGCGTGGCAGATTTTGCTAGCAGGGAGGCTATGGGGGTGGCTTCTGTGAGAAGATGCTAGAAGCTTCACCCATATCCAACAGAGCCAGTGCCAATCAGCTCCAAGACAGACCCACCGTTGGCCAAGCAACGGTGGTAGCACCTCTATGATAGCACGTTAAGAAGGGAAAAAATAAAATCTGCACCAGTGGCATAGAGCAAGACTATGCGACAGCAACAGCCCTGCAGGCACCCAGGTCAGTGAAGGAGGGAGAGGAGGTTCTCCAGGCACTGGAGCAGAGACTTCCCTGCAGCCCGTGGTGAAGACCATGGTGAGGCAGGCTGTGCCCTACAGCCCATGGAGGTCCACAGTGGAGCAGATAGCCACGTGCAGCTCATGGAGGACCCCAGGCTAGAGCAGGTGGATGCCCAAAGGAGGCTGTGACTTGAGGGAAGCCTGTGCTGGAGCAGGCTCCTGGCAGGACCTGTGGCCCCCTGAAGAGAGGAGCCCAGGCTAGAATAGGTTTGCTGGCAGGGCTGGTGACTCCACAGGGGTCCCACGTTGGAGCAGTCTGTGCCTGAAGGACATTGCCCCATGGGAGAGACCCACACTGGGGCAGTGTGTGAAGCACTGCAGCCCATGGGAAGGACTCATGTCAGAGAAGTTCATGTCAGAAGAAGGGAAGGACCTCACACTGGAGCAGGGGAGGAGTGTAAGGAAAGCAGCTGAAGCAATATGTGATGAACTGACCGTAACCCCCATTCCCTATCCTCCTGCACTGCTTGAGGGGAGGAGGTAGAGAAATGGGGAATTAAGTTAAGCCCAGGAAGAAGGGTGGGGGGGAAGGTGTTTTTTCTGATTTGAATGGTAATAAATTAAACTAATTTTCCCCAAGACGAGTCTGTTTTGCCCATGACAGTAACTGCTGAGTGATCTCCCTGCCCTTATCTTGACCCAGGAGCCTTTTGCTATATTTTCTCTCCCCTGCCTGGTTGAGGATGGGAATGATAGAGCAGCTTTGGTGGGCACCTGGCATTCAGCCAGGGTCAAACCACCACAGATCTCATACTTCAAAGAAGCAAGAACAGGGACAGCTCCAGGAGTAGTCCAGACACAGGAGGCAGCGGTGCTTTCCTAAAGGTCCTTTCTCATGGGACAGACCTGGCTTAGGGGCTATACCTAGGTTCTAGGCAGTGTCTTTATACAGTAAAATAGAAGAGTATCAAGGACCACACTCAAGCACTGGGTCCCTGATTGTCCTTACTGATTAGCTCCATTTACTAACTATTTTTTGGCTATTCCAATGATTTGTCTTCAACGGGGAGCTAGTCCCCAGTAGTACATTGCCTGTTCACACTACTTGACTTCTGAGACAGGAATCAGTCCTGCCTCTTTCATACTTACAATTTTGTCAAACTCCCAGACCCCTGCAGCTCACTAAATCTACAGCCAGAGATGCTGATTGCCCAGTGACCAAAGACCAGGCCCTCGGCCACAAGAATTGCCACATGCATTTAACAGCTAGTTGTAAGCCATACTGTACCCAGTGTTGTTCAGTCTATGAAAGGGTGTGCTTTTAAGATGAAGTAATCATTATTTAAGTATGTTCAAATGCTGCATCATCCCTTCATTCGCTGTATTATATTATCAGCATATTCTTTCTCCACTGAAAAAATACATGGAGTGGCTCTGAATTGTAAATTCTCCCATGAAAAGGGAAAGAAATGCATTACATATACTGTGATACATCACCCAGCCTGCTTGTCTTTCTCAATTACAGAGCAGTTTTAAAGAACTGCTAAGACAAAGCAAGAATGATATATCTGTTAATGACACTCTGAGTTACATCATCAAGGACATGGAGAATGATTAAGGCTGAACAAGCATTTAAAGCTTTCAGGGTTAATATTTTTCTATCTCACTATACCTTACAAGCACACAACCAACCATGAAGTCTCAGCTAGGAGGGAGAAGAAAATCTTCCTAATCCTGATTTTATTAGGAATATCTACTACTTAGCTTATTCATTTGCACAGAAAGTAACAGGTGCAGGGGCTAAATACACAGTAGAGGCAAAGTGACAAGAGAGAAGCCTAAAGTAATTCATAGAAAAGCTCTGCAAGTACAAGTGCACAGTTGCCTAATGTTGCCTCCGGTAGTGTCTCTGAAAGGGAAAAGAACATCTCAAAACAATCTCTGCAGATTTCCACTGGAGCTGAAAGTTGTGTCAATAAAAATATCCTGGATCAATAGCATGAGCTGTGTCAAGCAGATGTAAAACAGTCAACACAGACCCTTGAACTTCATTTTTCACTAGCAAGACACCATCAGCCATTGCAATCAATGCAGTTTTGTTTCTTTGATATGACTTTGAACTATGTAGCTCAAACACCTAGTTTTTTGCTTTACATGGAAGCTGGAGCTCAAGATGGTAAAACTCAGTATTTAGAATAGTGTTTGTCTTCACCACAGCAGAAAGATCAGTCACATGTGAGAGATTTTTATCCGCAAAGGAGCACAGCAATTATTCACGGTCAGAAGCTAGCATAAGCAGTGAGAACAGCCTCCCTAGACAAAACTTTGAGAATAAGTGAAGAACCCTTCCTCTTCTTTCTGTGCACAGTTCAAGACCTTCTCATCAAAACACTCATTTTCTTGTTGAAAGCAAAGATACATCTTGATAAAGCAAAGATACATCACTAATTTCACTTCATAGATGTGAAACTGAAGCACAGAAAGTTTGTTTGTACCTCCTGACGTAAATGAGTCACCAGGTGCCTTGATTCCCAACGTATTTGCTACCCAATGCACTTCAGAGTTCCAACCTTATCACAAGAAGTGTCATCAGGTAAGGAGGAGTCCTTCTGTACCAGCAGGAGGAAGGCTGCGGTATCTATTACTGCTGGTCAGATGCAAAAGGCAAGTTTAAAACTAGCTAATACCGATGTTAAAAATGAGTAAGGGAAAAAAAATGAAGGCTTGAACTGAAAACGTATTTGTCCTACCAGCACATTGCCACCAGACTACATCTTTTAGTAAGACACAGTTATACAGGACTGTGGTAATGCTTAATCATTCACCAATACTTGCCTTTGAGGCTTGAAAGCAAATATAGTAACAATAATTGGTGTTAATTAGCTTCACTCAATGACTCTTCTACACAAGTTTCAAGTTGGATTAACTTGCAGGATCTCTTTATGCCAATCTGAAACTTATGAAGAGCACTCATCCATACGCCTGTTGGCTCATTTAACTAAATAAGACTTGCTATTGTCACTGTCTTATCTTCGGAATTTATGGCTGTGCATATAACAAAATACAAGAAATGATGTTACTAAATTTAATGCAACTGGGAGAAGAGATGAAAATATCTAATCACAGATGTTCTCAAATAGCAGACATAAGAATGATTCCTGCTTTCAGTTAGCTTCCATTTGCCACTGACTGGAAACTAATAGGAGGCTGTACAGAGCGGAAACATTTTTCAAGCCCCAGCAATATTTCCTAAGGATCCTTCTCACAGTGCTTCAATGCCAAAAAAATATTTTGAGTTGTCTGACAGGCAACTCTGACATCATTGTCCAGAGCTCAACAAAAGGGGAAATGGTGAGAGGCTACAGTCAATCATGGACTCCTCCTTAGAAAAGGAGGTAGAAAACTTCAGGGAGAGTATTTTGAAAATGTTCTAAGCCATGGACTTTCACCACCTCCTTCATAGACAGCCATGTGGCCACACACATGTCACTCTTGGATATTTTATCTCCTCTGACTGCCACCTTTATTTTTCTTTCTGTAAGGTTGCTTACGTCCCTTAGAGAAGTTACATATGCCTTTGTGCTGCCCTGACACAATACTTTTTTCTCATATCTGTGGACAATTTTCCTCATATCCTTTGATATTTCTTTCCTCATCATTTAACTACAAACATTTAGTTTAATCCTCTGATATACTACAAATTCACCTTCCCAGTCCTGATTTTTCTCTGTCTGTTCCTTTGGATTTACAGGTGTTGAGGGCTGCTGTGAAGAAAGGGCTGGAGGAAGCCTGTGCAAGGGCTTCCCTCCTCCACTTGGGAGCTGTCTTGAGGTTGAGGCTCTTGACCTCAATCCCCACCTGAGCTACATCCCAGTGACACCACAGCCATGTCCATCTCTGGTTATGGATCTGGCCGGTTCAGAGCAGGACTGTGGCCAACAGGCAAACTTAGGGCTTGATCCAGAACTGCATCATCACTATGGGCTTGTCTGGTGGTCACTGAGCTGGGCCTGTCCTTGGTTATGGTTTCCAAACCTGATCCTGACCCTGACTCACTGATGTGTGTTCCTGCCTGCAGTTCAGATCTGCCTCATCACCATGGACTTGTCTTTGGACTTTTTAAATTACATACATTGCACAGTAACGAGGGATGGTTGGAAAGATGGATGAAATGTCAGAATTTCATTAAGTTCTACATAATATTTTGACCTGTACATAGACTGAGTACACTCCAAAAGCAAACCACCAGCATAGTCCTGCATAACTTTGAGCTGCTCAGCTTTTTTAGTTCTGAAATTAAGCTAATGGTTATAGCACTCCTGTGGTTTTCTACAATCACTACAGG
Source organism: Falco punctatus (assembly GCF_963210335.1). Lineage (NCBI taxonomy): Eukaryota > Metazoa > Chordata > Aves > Falconiformes > Falconidae > Falco > Falco punctatus. The sequence goes on along the minus strand of NC_137581.1, from coordinate 23,717,114 downwards.
AAGCCCAAAAGAACTGTAGTATTTTTTGAGAAATTAATCCTTTCAGAAAAAAGAATGTAAATGAAAATAATTCTAGTGGACATGGCAGCCTTTCAGAAACAATGCATTAGTTATTAATTGACTGAAATACAAGATGCAGAGCTCTTTAATGGGTGAAAACTGTATCTAGGAGGAGGTGGGAGAAAAGGACTAGCCTGGGTTTCATTTTGTTTCTCTGTATCTTTCTTACCCATCTTGAGCTACTGAATATCTTGCAAAGAACAATCTTTGATTGCTTGGCGGATCTGAGAACTCTTCAGCTTCTGGTCTTTAAAAAGTCTAGGGATTAGAGGGTTTGCAACCTTGAGCTGCTCCATCTTTATGAACACAAATGTATCCAGGTCTAAATACTCTAGCTACACCATTATGTGTACAAGCTACAGCATCTTTTTCTTCCTGCTCTTAATATAAATGTTACTCCATTCAGTTCCAACAGCAGGTGTAGTACAGCCTACCTAAACAGGCCATACAGATTGTTCAAGATAACAACATTTCCAGCGGTTTCCCACTATGACAACTACAAGGAAATTAAACCTCTTCTAGTTTTCTTTCAACAGCTAATGTCAGGAAGGAAGGAGTTCTTTATGTCATACCTTGCTTTATTGAGAATTTATCTACAATCAATTTTGAAGACATACAGACTACCAGCTGATAACAATAATGTTGATTTATAACTAAGAGCATGCAAGATGCAGAATAATCAGATAGAGTTCTACAATACCAAGAATAATTAAAAGTATTAAGGTAGAACAGCTCCTGCAAGTGAATGCACAAAAAAGGCATGGATGGGCAAAAGGGATGTTCAGATAATGAGAGAAAAATCAGTGGAAAATACCTTGCAGAATTTCCTTCTATTCACTGATAGATTTAAAAAAAAAATATTAAAGACAGGAGGGTAATTAGCTGTTTGCCTCACAAGATATAAGTAATTTTTACCTTCATATTATTAAAGTTAGAACATGAGCCTGTTGACATTTAAAACAAACTTTCTAAGATTTACAGCTCCCAGGCACAGAGACCTCAGGGATATGTGTTTCTTTCTTTCTTTTATATATATATATATATGTAACAAATATACCTTCATTTGTCTGGTTAGCATGATGTGCTAAGAGTTGGAACTGCAGGGAGAGCTCTATGCCCAGAGGACAGGAGACGCATTCCTCCATCCCCACCTTCTACAGTGCTTATCAAATGTGCCAGGTCCCACCTTCCAGCTGCAGAAGGCACTCACACCTGTTTGACTTCCAAAAGACAAGGTTATCTTTTTGGGGATGCAACAGGTAAGGAGTCTGTGATGGGTCAGCTGGTGGGAAAACCTGTGTTAAGCTGGATTTGTCTGGTAAGGCCAATGGGCCTTTTGTTATTTTAACTCTTTTCTCTGCTATTTCTCTACCTATGAATAAACAAGTACCGCTCAGTTTTAAGAAAGCTGTTCTGAGTATAGATCCCAAGCAAAAGTCTACAGGTCACAGAATCACAATGACTAAAAAAAAATAAAAATCAATCAAATAGCATAAGGCTGAGGACTGACAAGAGTGAACATGTCAGGAAGAAGGACAATCCAAGAATAAAACCAAATAAATCACCAGATGCCCCAGAAGGGCCAAGGCTTAGGTACTAACTGGACATGTGCCAAAGACAACTGTGAAGGGTCAAGAATGCAGAAACCAAAAATATCTGAATAATACATAAGCTTTCAGACCCTAACATACAAGGAGACCCAGACACTGTTGTTCCCCAGCACACACTGTAGAACAAACTCATGGGACAACATTATGCTTCTATTGTTTCTATTTGGCAGTATACTGGAGGGGTTATTGGAAAGCTTTTTTATCACGATAGTTGTCTGGAAGCTGAGACGTGCTCTGCTGAGAGCTGCTGAGTGGAAAGCAATGCTAGAGTTCCTCTTAGATTAACAGCTGAGCAATTAAATAACAAGATGTGCCTCAGTCTAAGGATCAGAAATCCTAACATAAAGCAGTACTTTCACAGCCTAACTTTCTCAGGTACTGTAAACTTCTAGCATGGAGGTCCATACATGTCTCCTATTCATTTTTCAACAAGCTGAATCTTATTGACATTACAAGCATGGCTTGGTAAGTATTTAAATTCGTTTGTTCAGTCACTGTGATTCCTAAAATGCATTCAGTCCCTGCTGTGGGAACAGGTAGAAATGTTGCAGATTTAATTTAAACACATCCTGACAGTGCTAATAAACCATTCCAAAGGATGCCATAATTTATCATAATCATTTCATTTAGTCGATTACAACTTGCTCCAGTCAGAAATGAAAAATTACTTTTAATCTATTAAGACATCAGGGCAATGTTAAAACCTTATTGCAATCTGCCCCACAAAACACTGCACAGAGAAGGCTGGAACACCAGTAGCAACCCAAACTAATTATATGGCTTTTTTTTTTTTTTTTTTTTTTTTTTTTAAAGAGGCCTTCTCCATTCAAATATTACAAACAAGCACTGATCAATAAACACAAACTCTCCCTTTATTTGCTGTTACAGACAGGCTATTACAGATGTATTTGCTGGGTACTCTTTATTTTATGGGTGCAAAATGCCTAGTCTACAAGCAAAGCAGGTAGCAATATTTCAGATTGTTATTCTTTTTTCATGACTTAAGACATTATTTTCCATTGCAATTAAATGGTAGCTGTTTGAGCTGCTGTGAGTATGAACTGTGCTGAAGTGGCATATTGTCATATTCCTGAAGCCAGCAGGAAATCATTTGTGGCCAAATCTCAAAAACAGTCCAGTAAACAAATTTCAAGAGGTAATTTCCTCAGAGATGAACGCACAGATGAAAACATTATATTACAGTGCTCGCTTGTACATGTAACAGCAAAAAACACCTACTAAAGAAGTAGTTGGAACCATCTTTTGAGGAAGACCAAGCAGGGCTTGGGAGGCAGTGTTATCTCCACATTAATCTTTCTGAGTTGTGATGTTTTAAAAGATTGGTAGGAGACAGGATGCTTTCTTCTGGCTGAACACTTCACTCACAAGTACCATATACCCTAGGTAGCAGGGTGATTCAATTCCCTAGCTATTTATTTCTAGCAGCTGAGATCCACAGGACTAAGAAAATACAGGAACTTATACTAAAGAGGCTTTTTGATTTCTCTCAGATTTGGACTTAAGTTTTCTTTCGGCTGTGGATCAACTGGTGAACTGCTGCTCTGACAGCTGCATCTTTAGGATGCCAAGTTTATTCTCTTTTTCATTCTGGAGACTCAAAACGTGCCTGTCATGAAGCAATGTAAATGCATCCACAGCAGAATAGGTCAGACCAACAGCTTTGAAAGGCCATCACAAGACAAAATCAACTGTATTAATCTGCCTTTCATGCACCTGGCAATTAGCCCATCCATGCTTCTACACCTCTTCCACTTAAAATGATTGCTATCTTATCTCACTACAGAAGAAGAAAAATAATTTTACTTTCTGATTCTAAAGTACTTGTATGGCTTCTGAAATAATGACCTATGTGGAGAGAAAATCATCTCACCTCTGTTGGGTATCCTCAGATACCTTTGGCCCAATTTCTTTTAATAGCACATAAGCTAAATATGCACTGTCCTAATACTCATTAATCACAACACAAAGGAAACAACTAAATAAATGCTAGGTGACAAACTGCAAATACTCTTTGAAACAAGCAAAGACACAAAGACAGTATTATAAGGGAGAGTATCTGGGACTTCTGCTAACTGGAGTTTCAGCACTGCGTGGATATGCCCCATTCATTTACAGAATGGTGAGGACCACTAACACTGATTTTGTCTTTTTGATATTTCTATTGCAAGGCACATATAGGAATCTATTCTCTGTTTTATGGTACACTTTTTCTCACTCTGCACTGTAAATCACAAACACTCATCTAAATGTAAAAAAGATGGCTGAAGACATCAATAACTTGGTTAAACATAAACAGAGAAACAGCAGCAAAATTTCTGTCAGAATACATCATCTGCAATAAATCTGGCAGAGCTCTATGAAGGCACAAAGTTACTAAGCCACACATTTACTTAATTTTACACAAGCCTATTGGGAAAGTCATCCATGGGACAATATTAATGGAAGTTTGTAATCATATAGGGAAATGCAAGAGTGTTTAAAAAGAGAAAGGAAGTGAAAAGGAAGAGGAAATAGTTTTATTGCCAAGCTGGGCATGTAGGTGCTGTCAGTATCTCTGCAACTCAACAAATTTAGTTATAATCTTCAGGAGGAAGCAGTATGCAAGGTGGTGAATTTGCTGAGGACACAGAATTATTTAAGTTACAAGAAATGACTGAGAATGGAGAAGAATTCCAGGAGGATCTAATCAAAGTAGGTGATTGGGCAACATGACAGTAGATAAATTTTAATGAAGGTAGGCACGAGGCAATGCTTAGTAGGTAAAATTGTTCACTTCAACTTTATACTTAGTGATTAGCCAGCACATTTGAGGGAAATACACTACCAATGATGATAATATTATCTACCTTTTTCTCAGTGTGATAAGAAAAGGTCATTGAAGAAACAGTTTTTCTGTGTGAGTATTGTTTATTTTTCTCCCCTCTCAGTGTCTGCTGTCAATTTGTTCAGTGTCTAAGGTCCATGTGAAACAGTAGTTCAGCTTTTGAGAAGGAGAATGGGGAAGAATAAAACTGAGAATGTAAAAGTTTAAGAGACATCCCTTTTTTTTTTTTCAGCTTTCTAAAAAGTGTGGAAGAACAAGATTGTGGAGGATAGAGTGTTCATTGGTGGCAATCAAATGATTCCAAACGCATGTGAAAGAAAAATGTCTCATCAGCAATGGAGCTAATGCAGCTTATTACCTTGTGTCTTTTGGCTGGACCCTCTGGTGTCTAAGAGGGCTAATGCTTTTAATGAAGGTTCCTGTTGATTGGGACACTTCTGTTGCCATTCTCCCATGAGAATTTCCTGATATTAAAGATGATGACCTCATTTTGCAGGCTTTCACTCAGTAAGAACATCTGTAAGATCTTGCCTCCCAGATGAGGTAAATTCCTCAAAATTTGTAGCCGTTTATTTTTGACATTTCTGTGGCTCTGATAAATTTGGTTGGAGCTGGCCAACAGCAATGTCACTGGTTTTGGCAACAAGGACACACAGGGGGCAAGATGAGACAGACTGCATGGTCAGAGCAGACCCTCCCCAGACCTGAGTAGTGATGTTTCCTCAAGACTGGTCCAGAATATGTTACCCACCAAAATTCTGGTCAGACATATCAGCAAGCAACAACCCCTTTCTATGGGGAAATTGGCCACAAGTGTTTCCCCAGGGTTGCTTGTACTGCCAAGATTGACTGATTTACCTGAACAACAATAAGCAACAACGTCACCCATGCTGGGGCCAGACATGGGCTGCTATATATCACAACATGCATGACGGCCATCAAGTCGATGGTCCTATAGATAGTCCTGCTGACAGAGGCAACAGATGCCAGAAAACCTACTAGGGTTCATCCTGCTTTTGCTCTCCAAGCCCAACAATTCAGTCACTGGTATGTTGATTTCAGCTGCTCCTGCTTCAGCTGGATACGCTGCTGTTCAGGTACAAATGAGAAATGCCCCCTTCAGGAAACTGGAAGTGGCCTTTGGATGTGCATCATTAACCATACCACAGCTGAAGTGGCAGGAGCCATGCTCTGCTACTCCCACACTGCAGAGAACAACAGCCACGGCAAGCCACAACACCTGAGCATGCCAGTGCTTTGCGTAGAGGAAAGCACAGCGTATATGGCCATCAGTTACTCAATGCAGAAGTGGAAGAAAGCCGCAGGAACTTCCCAAAAGATACCATCTTCCTAAAGGAAGCAAGGAGGAAACCATGCTGTGGCTCTGCCTGCCCCACAAGTGCCCATTCGCTGGGATGAGATTCGCAGAGCGAGACGAGAGGTGTGGATCTGAATTCAACACCTCTGGTATCCTTCCCTGCAGATTCCACTCCAAGGACGACCAAATTATTATCAGCCCCTATCAACAAGGGGCCTTGCTGGGGTCCAGTGTGTTCAATGAGAAGTTACTCAAGTATAATATAAAAATGTGCATTTACTCAAAGTTTCTCTGGTGATTTACACAGCTCTATGGGTATTAGGCTGCTCCCTGTGTGCTGAAAAAAGTTTCTGCCTTGGACACCTTGTAGCATAAAAGAAAAGATCCAGGAACAAATAAAATAAGAAAGGGATATGAGAAAAGATATATTATCAATTATTAATTATTTGCATCAACCAGTGCTCAGGCACATGAAATCAAATTTTAAATTTAAAAAGGAAAAAAAAAAGGGGAAAAAAAGAAAAGCCCTAAAAAATACTCAATACTCAAACCATGGCATCTTTATATTAAGTCTTGCAGTTCTTTCTCAGCTACAGCCTCAAACCAACTTCAACAGTGAGATTAACCTGAAAATACTATTTGCCTGATCTTGCCCCAGGATATACATCTTAAAGGAGCTGTGGAGTAGGAAGCTGTAATAAGTATAATGACTTTTTTATACTGAAATAGTAACAGTGGGAAATGACATCACCAGGATTCAATTTGCCTAGAGAACATGGTAACTCCTCAGTAGAGCAAACTATACCTGAAGGCATCCATAAAGAAAAGGTTACAAAAAGAGGGTGTAACTGCACTACAGCAAATAGGATTTTGCCAAAAAGATATTGGGAGGGAAATAGTAAAGCTTTCAAAAACATCTATTCCATAATAAATATTATATTACTCACATTTCCTCAGCTGAAATGTCTTGCTGTCTGTGTAAACATTTACAGACATTAATGGAAGGCACCACACGAAATATGGCAAATACCAGAATATTAACGATTTCATGCATTAAAAAAAAACATCCCTAGAAGCAGCAGTTATCATTATTTTAGTCTGATAGTTACTGTTTCCTAACTCAAAAATACCATGTTGCTGTCTGGCACCTCCGAACTCTGTGTCACCATGTTCATTCTTGTTAAACATGCAGCTAGGAAGTAATCTGCATAGCAACCAGCACAAACACCAGGAGAAACGAAAGGTTACTCGACAAGCAAACTTGGCTAGAAACCAGCAAAAAGACCCAAAGGCACCTCAGTCAAACGTCTGTGTTTTCTGAATAAACTATAAATTAATAAGAGGAACAGCAGGGACAGTCTAAGTCAACAGTGATTTTGGGGCATACCCATGCAGGTGAGCCATTGCCTGTGCATGATGTTGTTATGGCATGTAGACAGAACAAACGAGAAATAGTTGGTTCCCTGTGCAAATTTTCCACGGTATAATCTATGTAGCCAAAATAATAGTTTGGCCTCCTGGCCCCTCCAAGCCACGAAAGCACTGTCCCTGCAGCAGCAGGGGTGGGTGCTGAGCACCCAAACCAAAAAGATACCAGGTTGGCCTGACACAGCCAGGTGCATGTAGCACATATTAAATCAGATGAATTGATTTTGTCTTTAAAAAAAAATTCCTGTGGCTGCGTGAGCAATTGAATGTCATTGTACTTTAGGCATTCTAAATAAAAGCAATGCAACAGAAGCGAAGGACCGGGTTTAGGCATCTTTTACAAAGCCAGAGAGCCAGAGAGATGAAGGAGAAGGAACTCATGGTGCTGATGGAGCTTCTTGCTTCCTTTGAACCCACAAAGACACTCAGTCTTTGAGGATGTAGCCTCAAATCCTTCCAAAGCCATCCCTGTGCTATCTCAGCATAGCTCTCATGCTGTGCACGCAGCCTGTGCACAGGGTGCACAGGTGCACATTGTGAGATAGGCAAAAACATCTCCCCAGCAAGCAGCTGCTTTAGCCAAGCATGTCCTTTTAGCCCACCAGAGCATGTTGTTGAGCTCAGCAAGAAATCACATCCCTGTGCATGTTTTACCCCTGAATCCATACCCAGGACCTGTGAGGACTTGGCCATTTTCTGCTGCCTGTTTTCTAGGGGAGGAGGGAGCTGAAGAAAACACATAGGAATCCTCTGCTGCAGCAGGGAGGGCTGTGAGGACATCCTCCAGCGACTCTTCAGGCCAGTCACTGACCACATACTCTCTGGATTTTATTTATACCATGTTGGAAGACCCAAGAACTTGTGTGGCATCACTTTGGGACATAAATCTATGAGAAGTCTCCTGAGAACTGACAAGATTCACACTCACTCTGCAAAATATGGCTGAAAACTTAAAAGAGGCTGGGATACCTTTGATTCAAAAATAATTGGCAATAATGCAGATACTCAGAATGAAAAAAAAATCTTTTATATTCCATTCTGACAAAAGACCAAGACAATGACTCTAATGAGGTAAAAACATCTAGGATGTCAATGAGATAGGCTCCAAATGAATGAGTAACATTTAGGCAGACCATATATCCTGCTAGAATATAAACATATGCTTTAAAGGACAAATGACTCATGAAAAATTGGTTAAGTGGGATACATTGTGTGCAGGTACAGAAGTGCAGGATGCTGTGACTACAAGTAACTGTCTGGGGAAAGATCACAGCCCAGTGTCATCATCTGTGCATGGGGGAAAAAAAAATAGGGCAAAAAATAGGAGAGCTGGGGGTGGCAGAACTGTCATCCAGTTTCTGAATATATTAAAATAGAAAATGCTGTATTCCAGGAACTCTTCATATTCACAGAAATAATCTTTCCATTAATCCAGACTTGATTACAGTGATTGTTTTCACACCATGAATAGCTGCATCTCTGATGTGACATGTAGCACAAGAAATAAAAGATTCAGCCTTAAAGCACACCCAGCCAAAGATGGAGGACAGATTCTGGAGAGAACTACACATCATCCATTATGACAAACAGAAAGGTAACAGTGACAGAGTGGAAAGCAGCCAGATCAAAAGAAACCAATGTTTATAGCTCATCTTTAAAGGCAGGAGATTGCATCAGAACTTAAGGTACCAATGGATCATAGCTGACTCAATGCAGAGTAATAGTTCAGCAAATATACCTGTACTAGTCACTTGTTTCCTTTGTACAAGATAAAAGCAATCAAGCCCCTCAAAATATAGACAAATTACTGGGCAAAAAAGGTTTTTTTCTGTTCCAAGCCAGCCAGAGACCACCACCAAGAAAGCAAAGCATTTCACACCCTCCCACTAGGAAGCAGACACATAAGTTATTTCGGATGCACTTCATTTTTCAAATGAGCCTCACAAAGATTTCACAATTCTTGCTTAAAACAGACATGAAACCCTGGCCATGAGGTAATGGTAAATCCTCTCTGTTGTATCATAGAGCTGGAAGGCAGAAATGGGGCAGATTAACACGGCTCTCCTGGGTTTGGTGTGCGTGGACCCATGGCAGCTCTAGCATGGCCCTGTAGAGCTGCCACACTGCCAGTGCTCTGGGAGGCAAGGGAGGCTGGGGGATCTAAGATCAGTAGCTCCTTCAGGATGAAGCATGTAGCTCTGCAGGCTTCTCTGACCCTACTGAGCCAGCTCACATGTAGCTAGTGCCACATGTAGCTCGCATACAGGGAGCATTGCACGTACTGAAGCATGCATATCTGAATTCCTCAGTCCTTGAGATGAGACTAATTGGTGTAGTCACAAATGCCATTTTTTGACATTTTGATGCACCCGAGACACCTGCAAGGCATTGCAGACATAGTATGGGCAACCAAGGTTGAGGCAATCCCCTGCAGTCTTAAAGGTAGAACCCAGAAACCTGCAGGCACACAATTGGACTCCCCATCCCAGCATCTTCCTTGTACATTCACCAAGGCACTGTCCTTCATTATGTATTCAATACAGCTCATCTATCTCATTTGCGAATACAAATCTTTCTTTTGACCAAAAAAACCTTGCAAAATCTGCCACAATGAAAAGGTAGGTTTATTCCCCTATTCCACAGCTTAAAGGGTTCATTCACTGCCTACTTACATTAAAAGAAAAAAAAAGGTTTCTTTACTTTTGATAAAAGAACTACATTTCAGACTGGATGACAATGCATGACTTCTGTGCTATGCAAGATGACTCAGTGCCCTCTGAGAAGGCTTTCAGCTCCAGAGAGTGTGAGTGTTACATGACAGATGAGAATAAACCGTCCCTCAGTCATGGCCACCCTATCCAAACAAGTCCTTTCCCAGCCAGGCCTTCTCAGACAAACCCTTAGACAGACCTGGACAGGTGGCCGTGAAAACTGAACCTTCCAATTTCATTTTATAGGATAAACATGTCATTTTAATGCCTCCTCTGACAAGGCCATGCTTCATTGAGTGCATGAGCAGCATCCCGTCCCTGGAACTTACAGGCAGACCTCCAAGGCACCGCAGGTTCACGGCCCTGATTTTTGTTTATGGTACTTTTAACAACAGATCTTGGTGTTACAGAGGTCCTGTTTATATTTCAGCTGGTTTGGAGGCCAATATGTAACACGGAGGGTTTTAATGCCCCTTGTGCTGCCACAAGCTGCCCAAGGCTCTTGCAAGGGGACAGCCTGCGCTTGCATTTATTCTGACCACACTACGACTAACTTCAGAGGGTATATGGAGGAGATGACCACCTCTGAGTGAAGAAAAACTCAGAAGCAAACTGAGCTGGTCCAATTAATCAAGAGTACCCTGCTCTGCCTGTGGTTTCTGAGTTAGACACTAAAGAAAAAATGATAGTTTACTTGTATGTAAATATGCTCACAGTTTCACTCCACATTTTCCTCCATAAAAATTCTCCATCCTACTGTGCAGTTATTTGCAAACTAACTTAAAGGGCTTCTTCGCTGCCTAATTATATGAAAAGAAAAAAGGTTTCTTTGCTCTTGATAAAAGAAATACATTTCAGATTGGATGACAATGCATGATTTTTGTGCTATACAAGATGACTCAGTACCCTCTGAGAAGGCTTTCAGCTCCAGAGTGTGAGTGTTACATGACAGCAAGGACTGCTGGCCTGGCCGGTAGTCAAGGGAGAACCTCAAGTGACATACCTGCAATGGGATGGGAGGAGCATGACGGGATGTGTCTTCAGAGAAGGAAGTACATGGGGGCAATATTCAGGGCAGGTGTACCCGTATTACATCTGCACCCTACAGCAGCTCACAATAGGCAAGCACAGATCATGGTGGGCTTTCCAAGGTCCAGCATGGTCAGATGCATTGGGGACCTGGAAAAGAGCATTTTGCTTCTCTAGAAATCATTCTTGTTCACCATGCAAAGTTTCAGCATATGACATAGTGGCTATCACTGGTTATGCTGCTTCTAGAAATGATCATCTACCTGCTGATGAAGTAAGCCCAAAATGCCTACTGCCTCAATAAAGTCAGTGCTCCTTCAGCTGATTAGGCAACCTGTATCACACTGCTCCCAAGGTTGTTCCTGGGGTGACATTCCCTCTTTCATCGCCCCCAGCTGCAGCTTGGGACACTTGCTTGGCATGGAAGTATCAGTGCTAAGACAATGCAGGGACAGGGATGAGTGACATGCTGGGTCCCAAAGTGTGCATGGAGCAGGTAAGTTGGGTAGTGGTGTAAAAAATGGAACAGCTTTTTAAGCAAGCATCAATGGATTTGGGGATGGACAGAAATCTTTCCAGTGCTGATGCAGGTGTACAGTGCTGCTGTGCAGTGCACCTCTCAGAAATGCTCCAATAAGATGTTTGAAATGAAATGGCTTAGGTGATAACTAATCAATCCAAGTGGCTCGACTATCATAGGTAAAACCAAAGAAAGTTGGACTTTTTTATTGCACTCTTTCATTTTAACTACCAAAGCTGCCATTTGAAACATAGAGAAGGGATATTTAACTTGACAGTGTCTCTCTAAAGATAACTTAGAGGCAAGACATTAAAATATTGACAGCTGCTGATAAATATATACATATCTTTGCTGGTAACAGATAATTTTTAACAGCTTAATACAGTGGGTTTTATGATGACGAAGATTGATGCATTTCATACCAGTAAATACACTTCTACTGCTTCAGGAGAGATAATTGCTAGGCATTATATCATTTCATAGATAATAATTCCTTCCCTCCTTCATGGAACAGAAATAATTCATAGGTAAGTATATTACTGGGTCATACCAGGGGGTCCTAGCTAGTGTTACCTAATTAAGTATTCAGAGACTGCAACTACCCTGAAATGCAGTTTAAAACATGTTATAACCACCATTGCACCTTGAAGGAAGGAAAAACATTTCTTTTCTTCTGTATTATAGAAAAGATTTACATTTAGATAAACTATTGTTTAAGTTCAAAACTTCCAGGAAATCTCCAGTCCGTTTCTTTCTCACAGTATCTGATATCACTGAAAGTTTCAGCACAATTTCCCAGTAACTATGATACATGTAAAAGATCTTTTAAAATCCCTGCTGCAGTGTGCAATGCAGGGCTGTGCACCCACCACAGAGCTTCTGGCTGGACAACACCATTAGCACTTGCGAAGTCCTGAGTATGTTTAGAGGGTTCAAAAATTATTTGGATTAACAAAATCCAAACCACGTCAGTGCACATCACAACTGGGTCATTAGATCTACAGTGTGTGGATTCTTAAGTCATTATAAGTGCATGTTTAAGAGATTAAGTAGCACTATCTAAGGATTTAGAAGATTTTAAAAGCTGAGATATTTATCAGGTCAAATATATATATATATATATTTAATTTTTTTTTTTCTGTGATGGCTTAAACACATGCAAAATCTTTCCCTAATGTAGCTTCAGCTACTGTTCAAAATGAGGTAGTCTAACAAATGTATTTAGGACAATGAAAAAAAAAAAATCCATGTGTGGAAATGGGACCAAAGGCTTTATTCAGAATCCTTTGAAGAAATGCCTCCTGTGTTTTTTAATCAGCAGTGTGCTGGTATGAGTGCTGCATGTTCATAAAGCTATATTAGTAGACCCGTTCTTGCACTGGGATCCCTCTGGCATTGTATAGGTTAAGCAATTGCTGGCATTAGATTAGCACACTGATTTCCACTGGTAACAAAGTTCCTGCATCTTAAATTACAGATAAACTATTCCAATAGAGCCAAGGAGAAAATTAATAAATGTACTCTTACAAAAAATAACAACAACAAAAAAAATACATCTGAGCAACTGCAAAGATAAGATGTATAGATCAGCTGAATAATGATGAGAATATTTTTTAAACCAGATAGACAAGTATGTGTTTACTCAGTATAGCTGAGCTGACTGTGTTTCAGCAAACAGCATATAGATAAAGAGAAGGCTGAACATTTTAATGTACTCCCTACTGCACAATAATTAAGGAGAAATATATTTGCTGCAATTGCAGCTCATGCTGGGCAACTTCTCCTACAACCTCATTTTAGAGCTACTTGTATTTTTACTTTATTGAGTTGGTAAAGTGAGCTTGGCTGGAGCAAGCAGCATATGTCAGCTCTTCTTTTTTAAAACAGTCTGGTTTTCTCCACTAATTCATCACTAAAGGGCACAAATTTACTCTGAATACAGCTTAAAAAGAACTTGGATGCTCACCTCCATTTATGTAAAGTTTTGAAGGTGACAGGGAAGAGGATAAAGCACATTTAAAAGTGACATGCCTTCAACCTGTAAGACCAGAGCCTGTAGGAGTTTGGATGGGTTAAAGCCATGCCAAGAGCAGCCAGCACATAAATGCAAGAAGCATTACTAAATCTCACCCTTTTAAAGAAAAAAAGATCAATTTCCAGGGGCAGTCCAGAAGTTACATGGTACATTTCATTAATGAAAGGCTTGCACATAGTGCGTTTGCCCAGGGAGACCAGTCTTCACAGGCGTGCAGGGACTGGCCAGGGAGCTGTAGTCTTGGGTCCTCTTCCTGGCTCTGCTGTTTCTCTGATAGTGTCGGGCAAGTCATGTGAGCTCTGAAAGGTTTAATTTCCCTTTTAGGGGATCAGTGACTGACTTTCATTATGGAAAGTTTTACAAAGTAAGGTTTATATTAGCTCTCTATAACTAGTCCAGGCCTGGGAACCACCCTCAGACAAAGCAGAAGTCCAAAGAAGAGGAATAGAAAATTATCAGAGGTCTTTGAAAGTATGGTCTGGGAAAAAGCTGAAGCACTTGGATTGATTCATTTCTAGAGAAAAGAAATGAGATGAGACATGACAACAGTCTTCAAGTATGTATTAGGCAGAAACAATTCTCTGCATGTGTATTGGGCAGAAACAATTCTCTTCATTCTTTGCAGACAGAACAAGAGAAACAGGTATAAACTCCTGTGAGAGAAGTATAGCTTAGACATCATGAATTATTTTCAAAAAGTACAAAAGGAACAAGGTTCCTAGGCAAGCTCCATCTTTCAAACATGTTATAAACAACAGTAGAGAAAAATCTGCCCCAAATCATGCAAGCATAGTTGATCATGCTTTAGGACAAGGACAGCTCACCTTGCTGCTCTGTTTTCAATAACCCTATGTCTCTGATCTCCCTGAGAATGCTTTGCCAAATGTCTTACATATATTCATTATAATTTCTTAATTGAAAAAGTATCTGTTATTAAATACAGTCTCTTCTGGCTGCATTCTGGCTATACAGATTGTACTTGTGCACCGGAATATAATATACATTAGGACCACGATTCTAGTTCCATGTTTTGCAGCCTGCACAAAAACGCCCTTAACGTCTAACTTCCCTCTTTGTTATTCTTTGATTAGCTTGTTCTAATTTCCCTGCAGTTCACATGACACAGTTCTCTCTTTTCCCTACCCAATGTTAACAGGGAGGCAGCTCAGCTGCTGGTTCTGTAAAAAAGTTACCCATGGGATTAACTCAGCTCCAAGAAACTGCTTCATAAATTTGAATACTTTGATATGGTAAATGCCAAAGCCAACTTTACAGAGATGAAGGACTGCATATACTTCACTGCTGAGGCACTTCCATGCAAGTTCTCCCTCAGCTCAGAAAGTCTGGAGGGGACATGGTTGTGTCTTATAAAGGCGCAAACGTTTCTAAAACTTTCCCCAAGGAAGCAGAGCTTTGCTCCGCTGGAGATGAGAAGTAGCTAAATGTGATATTTTTGTCAAAACACTTCAAACAGTCCTGAAGCACTAGCATGCTCCCCCTGACATAGTTTAGGGAAATCATCTCTTCCAGCACATAATTCCTACAGTTGTTTGTCATTTTCCCTGTTCTGCTCCCAAGAAGCTCATCTCTGGGTCTCTCAGACTGACCATCCTGAAACAGAACAGGTCCAGAGGGCTAGAGGCACCTGGGCTTCAAATATCCCACATAAACCTTCCAATATGCTCTGAGATGTCTCATGTGAGAAATGTGGCACATTCACATGTTCCTCACTGCTCTGTTCCACAAGGCAGTGATAACAACACCTCCCTGCTTCCTAAAAGTTTTCTCAAACAAAACTGATTGATGTACACAACACTCACCAAAAACTTTCTACAGAAACTTCTTTAGAAGTATCAATATATTAATCTGCACTTAGAGCTAATAAATTGACTGAACAGGTTTGTCACTGAAAATGAAGATTTCTGTCTGGCTATACCATGAGACGCAGCAAGGATGAAATCTGTCACCACACTCCATCACTTCAGCCAGCGACAAAGTGCAGGGCAATTTCTACAGAATTAGTGGAGCTGACACTAACACCGCTGTGCAGAGAAGCTCTCCATATTTCAGATAACTGGAATTCTTTATGAAGCTGTAAACAAGTTACCCTTCAAATGCCTACTAATCTATTGTGCTTTTTTTTTTTTTTTAACCAGAAGTGAGGCATTTGCAAATGTAGGTTGTTTATACCTGTTTATTACTTGCTATTGCTGGAGTTCCCACTGGCAATCACAGCTGAATCATATGGAGTCCCTGCTGGTGCTACAGTGCAGTCCGCTGGAGACTTCTCAGTCCTTCTAAGGTATATGGCACTGAGTAGTCCCCATGAAGCCAATTAATGAAGTTATTCACATTATTATGAGTGCAAGTGAGCCTTAAGACCTTAATTACTCCCATACCTTCATTCTTTAATTCCTGTGCTCCGAGATCGTGGACAGTTTGCCTTGAAACCCTGTGCTACAGACCACCGTGGCTCAGCAGCAGCTTAGGACTCTTGATGCAGGGTGGGTGCCCGGGCCACCCCCAGCTAAGCCATCCCTTCCTCTCTCTCAGCACCTGCAGATTCCTCTGGAACTTTTTATACTCTTTTATCCATTTCCTTCAAATCACTACCAGAAAAATTGCTTTATCTCCAGCACCATTCTGCAAAGATAGAAGGAGAGCATAAAACCTAAAGCCCCCTCGCCCTCACCAAATGAACAGTAATTTATATAAGATGATTTGTTACAATATCTTTGCTAAAATGTTGCCAGACTTGAATAGTTAAATCTGCTAAGCAGAATTTAGATTGCTGAGCAACAAAAGTCCAGTGTTAACTGTGGCTTATTTATCTCTAGGTCTGCAAGCTAATACTAAATGGAAGTTAATTTTGAATAAATTTATTCTAAGCGTAACCAAAATGCTGTAAGTAACATACCACTTGATATGCAGGAATATACACTACATACTACAGGACATAAAAAGACACTAGGTGCTGTACTAGCCTAGCTTTCAGGGGTTTATTTCACTGCACTGTGCCCTGCATCTCGGCTCTCACTCTCAAGCCACATTCGTATTAATGTTATCAGATCCAATACCAAGCCAAGAACAGGGACAGCGAAAGCTGAGAGTGTCGGGTTCACAGCTGCGCTCCTGCTCACTGCAGAACCCCCAGCTCCAGAGCACTGCAGCTGTGCAAGATGAAATGTCTTAAGATGCCAGCAGCCGGTGAGTGCGGCTCCTCGCCCCGCACAAACCCAGGCAGAGGAAGCGTGACAGTGGCATCAGTGGCTTGTTAGCCACAGGCAGAATTTATGCATGCTCAGAGACCACGGGGCTAATTTGATCGTGCAAGTTATCCACCACAATCAGTTCGTTCAGCCCTAGCTGCCAATGTGAGATGCCAGCACACACACAGCCTGGCTCCAAGGCGAACCAGGCCATTATTTCAAGCAGTGGGAGGACCTTGTGATGGAGGTGGAAGCTGCAAAAATTTCAGAAGGCCAAGTCTGGAGAAAGCCCTGACATCTTTACAATCCTCCTGGCGGAAAACATTTAAAAACTCCAGTGGAGATTTTTCCCAAAAAACTTCCCTCTAAAATACCTTTACAATGAGGTAAACTTTCAAGTAAGCATGCAGCAGTTTCCTGGAAGCACTACCAAAGCTAATTACATATACATTTAATTAGTTACTTATGAACTGTAAATGAGCAGGGTGAAGCTTTGTACCTGCTGTAGTGAAGGCAAATGTTATCACAATTCTTAATGCCAGTCTTCCAAATCACATGCATCACTGGGAGTGTGCCCAGTGCCATGCAAGTGATAGACAGCATCAATAAGACAGGGAGTCCCTCGTTTGAAAGCATGAGACAAACCAGCAAGACAGAGATAGTGCACAGACGTTTTGGAATGAAAAACTAATTGAATGACCATGTTTTTAAAAATACCGCGTATTTTAGCGGGATGATTACTCCAAATATATGGCAATATGGGAAGGGGATAAGTCATAAGTGGACGACTGCAGAGATGAGAGGATCACTGTTGATGATCACAGAGAAAAAGTGGATGAAGGAGAGGCTCTGTGCAGACAGGTATCAGAATGTGAGAAGCATTAAGAAGTGAAGCTAGTGCTGAATCATTATTTTGATATAGAAATATTTCTCACATAGAAACGGTAACAGTGGTTAGGAAACCAGCACTTCCATCAATACTGATTAAATCTCTGTGGCCCAAATCAGGTGTGTAAATACAAAGGAGAGGCATTTACCCTCTATTACCACATGGCTTCTGTCATGTCAGGCTGCTAGAGAAAATTGTCCTCCCATGGGCCAAAGACCTGCAATGTTTTGTCCCCACCCACACCAGGGCTGCGCATGACCTTGCTGCTTTGCTTCACCTCTGCCCAGACATCAGCAGCACATCCCACAGCCCCAGGCTAAGGGCAGAAACCAGCTTATGACAGCTAGTGAAATACCACTTAGGGAAAGGTTTGCCATCTATCCAAACCAATTAAAAAAACAAAACCCAAAATGACATGGTTACAAAACTGTGGGCTCCATAAAAAAGCCAGTCTTTTTAAAAATATACCAATCTCTGGTGGTTTAGACTGGTTTTATATTTTTTTTAACATGATAGTTGGCATGCCTTAAAGTGGGGAATATCAAATTAATCTGAGTTGCAAATTGTTCAGCCTAACGGTCCATGGTTTAATCTTCTGACTGTGACTGATAGGAAGCTTGTATCACTTAGCAAGCTGCTCCAGGGCTTTGTTCAATTAATCTGATTTTTTTATCTGCAGAGAGATTTGATATGCACAACAGGTAAATGACAGTTCAGGAGCATACACATATCCCAAAGTCTTCACAACTGAGCTCCAGTGCAGGATTGTTGGTAAGTCATGCATAATTAGTACATTTCTTAGAGCAACTATCACTTTGCCAAAGGAGTGGGACTTACTTGTGCACGTAAGAGTTTCTTAGCATCAGCTTTTTGCTTTTACATTTTCATGTGTCTTACTTTCAGGTTTAAGCTTTTTTAAACTACATCTTAGGCATTTTTAGAACATACTATTAATGTGTTTGGAAGGCATACAGAGACCATGACGCTACCCCTTATCCTTCTTACTTTCCCACACAGCTTGACAGTGTACAGGCCTGTTCTGTATCTAAATTTACAAGCTGTGACAAGTGATAAATATCCTAATTCTAAAAAGCTATTGTGTACCTCTGAGACAATTAAAATTCCTTAGATACCTAGATGCAGTACATAATACATTTAGCCAACATTAGAACATGTCAGAGAATGAACATTTTATCCCAGGACACATCCAAGCATCTAAAAATAGGCCTTCAGTTTAAACAAAAGTATTGTAATAATGTTCATTGGGAAATCCCCTTTCCTCAGATTACAAAAGTAATATTAATTCCTAGCTCATCTCATGCTGTGCAATAAGAGCTTAGCAGAAGGGTTTATGAAAGGTGCCAAATAAAATTGTATATTTTTTTTTAGGAGAAAAATACTGGTTAAAAGTGATTAATTTTTAATTCTTTCATCTAACACAAGAAAGTTGTACCACACACTTCAGGGCACAGACTGAGCCCTGGCCTGCCCTAATCCATACAGTTTAGCAGTAGAGGAAAAGCATACAAGGGTTTCCCACATTTGGTCATAAGACGTTTTGATCAAGCCACACTATTTTATTTAAAACATATTATTCCTTGCTCAGTTTTGACTAGTTTTCTATAGAGGTTGTAGATACCTTTCCAGGAATGGCTGGCAGGAGGACAGTATAACTGTAATGTGTGACAGAAAGGGAGCTAACCACTGACTAAATGCAAGTATTAAGCTATGATGGCACCTGTAAGGTACACTATTTTTGAGATGCAAAGCAGTAGTAGGAAACAACTCATTCCTTCATTTAGTGTATTCCTTCTCTACTTTTAGTGGTTAGGTAGAAGGGTGGTCTCCCAGTTCTTCTTTGCCACTTAGAAGCTATTTTCTTTCTTTGTGGTAGTTTGTTTAAGGAATATCATGGAATTTGTCCTCTTTGAGAAGGCTGCTTTAAAACAGAAAACAAAAAGAAAAGACTGTCATCATGTTTAGCTGGCAAAAGGTTCATGATACACAAGAACTAACTGATCTAGGCTTGTTTTGTGTCGCCAAGGTCCACTGTGCAGAGTTAATGTTGCTGGTGGCATCAGTCCACCAGCTGGCCATCATCATCTCCATTGCATGCAGGTTAGCCTACTTGTCTACATAGAAACACACACCATCCAACAGCTAATGGCCCAATTCAGACAGTGTGCACCAAAATAACATAATAACCTCATGACTGCTTGGTCAATCTGCACACAGAAAGAAGCGTGCCCCATTCTGAGATGGACCTTACCAATGCACAATCAGATGTAGAGGTTTGTATGGGAATGCTGCCAGCTATTCTGGCAAGGTCCAGTTCCCACCTGCGAATCAGAGCACTTTATTCTCTCATCATAAATGCTCCTGTTTCTGCGTAAGTATTTCTGATGGTGTAGCCTTCTACGGACATAGCAATGGTAACCTGTACTGTGTGAAACCACATCAGCAATCCATGAATTTGGAAACATCATAACTTAAAGATTTACACCGTGTATCCCAGCTTAACTGACTCCTTGCCACAAGACAGGGCTTGTTTAAAAATCACAGTTAAACCCGAACAGCAGCAGCTTTCTCCTCCATCCACACCAGCCCCACAGATGGACCCTTAAAGTTGCCACACGGGAGACATGCTACCATTTCTCAGGCTCATGTCCAAGGGATTGGAACATTTTCCAGCCTTTGATGGTGGCATCAGTGACGTCTAGTGTGCCAATAGCTTACAGTTTGTGATAACTCCCACCCGGGAGGCAAATACTGTGCAATTGTTTCAATTCTATTCGCCTTAACGTTCTCGGTTGGAGGGTCTCAGTCTGCCATTTTTTCTGCCACTGCTGGTTTTACTGATTTCAGACCTCAGTCAGCTTTCTTCTAGCATTTAAAAATAACTTTGGAAATCCCAGATCGAAAGCCTTTGGTCTTGCACCTGTCACAAGACAAAGAACCACAACATTCTGAGCTGTTTACAGCCTTGTGTAATCTTGCCCGGGCCTCCAGAGACTGTCAAGCGGCAAGCTGGGAGGAAAGGGTGTTTAAGCTGCAATTTTCAAGTTCTTGGATAACAACTACCAGACTTGTGGCAATACTGAAAGCCACAAAAGATGCTGTTTCTTCTGTTTACTGCAGATATTCTCAAAAGCACCTGGAAGACTTACATAAATGACCTCAATTTTAACCTGTTTGGGCTAGATTAGTGTGATGGAAAAAAAAGTCACGGGTGAGATTCCAGCCCAACCTCTACATGGGAAAAGTTCCTCTGTAAATAGTGCCACACTCTTTTGGCTGTAACACTTCTCTCACTACTAAATTAGAATTCACAAGTCTTCTGCAGGATTCATAATAGGATCAAAGATTAGAAACTTCTTTGAAGTTTTCCTTCATTTGCTCCACTGTGAATACATACCTGCCCTAATCCACCACGGTTCTCCTAGACTAATCAGTCACTATCCCTCCCCAAAAGGGACAAGTATACAGGCTTTTTTCAAATATCCATTTGTGTTCATTATCCACACTTCATTTTTCAAGGGCGTAACATTTTGTTAATTGATTTTTCATATACTGTAAAGAGGCCAGCTCTGTTTTCTGAAACCTTTTGGTCTAAATGCGATTTACCGGTAATGTTTACAGTACTTCTGAATTTGGTCCTGTTTATTGCTAGTAAGGCACACAGTGGATTGATTTGTGTGTGTAATAAATTCATAATATTTCAGCTTTGACAACAGCTATTAATAATATGATTGCAATGAGATCATCTCAGTCTCACTTTTTTAATTTGGTCCTTCTTGAAAGAGATCAAAGAAACACTGAACCTCAAGGGGGTTTTGCCTTTTGTTTAGGGCACAGGATAACAGACTCACTGATCCTAAGCAGAAATTACACAAGGGAAAATATAATTCAAAAAATCCCTTCAAAATTTGCATAATTCAAAATTGTGACATAGGTATTTCTTTGTCTCACTTTGACTCAAAATTGGCTCTTAACTACCATATCAAACTTCTTGTATATTTAAATTAATATTTATTTTTTTAAAAAAAAGCTATCTTTTGAAAAAAGCCTAGTATCATAGAGTTTGTAATGATTTTTGTCATTAACAGTAATTGGTTCAATTGGGTACCCGTTTGACTCATGGATTTTAAAACCAGAGTCCCTCATTGTGATCACTGGCTCTGGCCTCACAGACAATACAAAATGCACAACTGAACCAGAAGCAGTATGCAGGGCTTTTTGGAGATTAATCTTAATGAATTTAATGCATGCAGATTTTCACAAGATGGAATTCTAGGAAGTACAAAAACTGTGGATGAAGTCAATGAAATACCCCAGTGATGAGCCCCATAGTTAGACATCCAGAATTAACCCTGTCTAAATATTGATCTATAAACTGTAATTAAATGCATGAGATGGACATGCTAAAGAGGAAAGTTTCTCAAAAGTCCTGCAAGGTTTTACTTCATTAGTGGGAGACTGAAGATTTTAACTGTGATTCCATTAGAAAGCAAGTTAGTCCAGACTGGAGGCGGGGGCGGGGAGGGGGGTGCAGCAGGGAATGGAAAAGCTCTCACTTCTTCAAAGCTTTATTTCTTAATTTTTCTTTGGGCTAAATTAAGAGATTAATCCATTCCAATGAATGCCCACAGGGTTCACTTCTAAACGAGTATTTTCCCCCTCATCAGATAGAATAGGAAGATTAGCGTATGAAAAGGAGACAATTTATAGTGAGTTTTCTGGTCTTCAGAGGGGTTTTAATTTGGCTGTGACAGATATGTTCCAGCTGATGCTTGCTTTCATATTTTCAAAGGACATTTTAAGTGCTACTGTTCAGAGTGCTGTGCATCCCCAGAAAGATGTGTGTTGTGCTTGCCCCCATTACAGGCTCTGGACTGACCATAGCTTTTCCCCAGACTTTAAAAGTCACGCTCCACCAGCAGCTCTCTTCTAACCCTGGCTGCAGAGGGGACCAGCCTCATTTTCCCCTCACATCCCTGTCAAAGGGGATTTCCTTCAGACTCCTTGAAGAGTAGAAGCTATAAAAAATGTGATTTAAACACTGACAAAAATAGTTTCTCTAATTTCTTTGTAACCCACTAAGAAACAAATGAAGCCCATTATACTGTATTAGAAAAAGTAGTCATGATCTCCTATTGACCAGGACAGAACAAAAACAGCCACAGGACATCTTTAAAATAAAGGAGTGGATGAAACAGCCCAGTATAGGGGTACTAAAGCAGGCTGCCACAGTAGCTACATTCACAAGACTGATTATTGAATCAACATCTCCCCACAGAGACACAGGAGAGATACAGTTTGGTGCCTCTAAGGGGAATAACCTAATCATGAGGTGATGCACTACCTTCTTCTCCGGTGAAACTGGTGTCTGGCAGCTTGGTGTATGAGTGGTTTGAACTCCTTTTTACCCTCTGCAGATTAAACTCTAAGAGTTACAGTCACTAAATTAGGCACTCACAATCAGTCAAATAATCCTGTGTGGAAATGGGCCAGGAAAGAGGATTTGTCACTATCCATTTCTTCCTTGTCGCCCCATTACCCAATACCCGTGCAAACATTTGTGCTCTCCCAACCCATTTTATGGATGGGAAAGTGAGGTGGATAATTTAAGTCACTTTTTAAAAGCCAGACAGAAATAAGTGCCAAAAACTGGAACGGGATCTGCCAGGTCTGAGTCAGGACAATTTTAGCACACAGACACAGAATCTCTCAGACCAGCCCTCTTACACCTAAACCCACAGATTTTATATGACATTTTACAACAATAACAAACATGATGATTAAGTACTGTGTTGAAATTCAGCTGGCACAAGAGCTTGGCAAAATTCTTTCAACTGTTCTTTGCTCATAAAAAGCGGGCTTTGCAGAAAAGTTTCATGGAATTTTCCAGTTTTGACAAACTTGAGTTCAGAAATTTGTAAGCCCTCCCAATGTTTCAGGCTGGTATCTTCATATAAAAGTAGTTCTGCATTTCCAAAACAGCTTGATCTTCCCACCTCTACTTATTCATTGCAGGGAGCAGTACCGACCCTCCCAGTTTGTTGCTGCTTCCCTCTCTTGTATGCTCTAATGGGCAGGGGAAGAGGTAACACAGTAGGCAGTAAAAACATTATCTAAGCTATTAAAATACTATCACATTTAAAATACTATCACAAGCACCGTATCTAAAACCCACTGAAATTATGGACAACTTACACTTCAACAATGTTGTTTCAATCTCTGCAGAGAGAAACTGCTGTGCCTCACACCTCCAAGTCATTGTTTGAATTATTTTTTTCCCCAGCTGTAACAACTAGAGTATGAAAAGTAAATGCTGAGAGTCTGGAAGGCTGCTAAAATGTCTTTTCAGTCCTTGCTCTTCCTGGCTGACATACTGCACTTTTCCAGATGGATCGCCCAGCAAAGCTGAAAATCCTAACTTGAAACTGTTCTATTTTAGTCCTATTCAGAGTAAAGTGATGGCATAAAGTGATTCTTCCATTAAAATATTAATATCAGAACAAGATCAGAAGGGAAAAAAACTGAACTTTTATGTAGAAAAATGAACAGAAAATCAGTCACAGAAATATGATGCAATGTATTTACATATAGGAAAATCTTTGTATCTACATACTTGGGTATTTAGGAACGACTGATATATCTGTTCACCACGTGACAGTTTCAAATGTTCTACCTCTTTTGGAGGCAATTAGCCATCTATTCAAGGCTTCTGTGCTCACTTTAATTTCCCCTTTTCTCCACCCATCTGAATCTGACACTTCAACATCTTTGCTTATTAGAATGGAAATTCAACATTTAGCAAGGCCAGGCAATGCCAGGTCAAAAATCGGTGTGAAATATATAGATTGAAGACGGGATTGTGGAAGTTTACATTAAATATGCACTTTCGTATTTTTATAACTTTAAACAAAACAAAAGCTACCATGGGATACAAAACTAGTTTTGAAATATTCATCATCATTTTCTTGCTCAGCCTGAAAAGAAATTGCTTCAGCACTCAGAGCTGTGGGTAGACATGGAATAGCATTATGTCTTTTAGTTTAGCACCTCACCAGAGAAGCACTGCCTCTAACACCATGCTATTATTCTATTTTAAGAATCTTAAGCAACAGGGATTTCACCATTTGAGTTGGAAGAGTATTTAACAGACTAGTAGACCATATGACTATGAAGCATTTCCTGATACTATACCTACATCCTTCCATTTCCTAAACTCACAGCAGTTACATACCTCAACTCCTTCCAAACATTCCGTCCTTCTCCCAGTCTTCCACACATCAAACCATTTCATGGTGCTTAATGAACTGTTTTCCACGTGGTACTTACAGCACGTTAGAATCTATTCTGATGAATAAAACTAATTATGTGAGCAGGCTATTCAGACGATCACTAGAAATGCAGGTACAAGCAAGTGAGAGAACTCTAAGCCCCTTAAACTAGTAAAACAGAAACTACAGCCTGAGCAACATGTTACTGCGCTGCTGATTCACAAGATAATATTGGGAACCACATCCCACCACTTTGGGCCTTTGGTGTATGATGTTAATCTCTTAGGCAAATTTTACTGGCACAGATACAGGAGAAGCTTTGATACAGTGTATTTAAAATTCCAGGGGAAAATAACGCACAGTTAGGTATTTTGTTATATGTTAGCTATTTAGGAGTTTTTTTCTTTATGTTTACACGATTGTTTCACTCCATTCCAAATCATACTGGTTTCAGCCTTAACATTGCTTAACATTCAGAACTTAACGGTGCTAGTTACTCACTTTTTCTCGTATTTAGCAGAGAACATTCACATTCCTCTTAGACTGAAGTATCTGAATTTTTCAATTCTAGCCAATTTAGAGTGTCAACAACTCAACAATTTTTTGACATACAATAAAACCTCTGTCTAAATAAAGAATAATGGTTTAGAATACTACACATTTTTAAACCTCAAAGGTAGTAGGCCAGAGCTGAGGGTAAACTTGAACTTTTGAGGTAATCTTGAACAAAAATATTACTGGAAAAACCCATCTGTGGCACAGAACAAATCTGGGGAGGGCTGATAACAGCACCTGGAGCTAAGCCTCAGCCTGGGGTCTCCCAGCTGTCCCATAGGTGTCAGGCCATGTGGCTGTGCCCCAGCAGACCTCACGTGGGCCTTGCCGCACTATGGTATGGAGATGCTCTGATGTGGGAAGCCATGGGATGGGAGGTGTGAAAGTGGCAGGGAGAGCTGCATGCTCCGCACCAAGCAGAGAGGAATGTTAGTAGCAACAAAGGATGGACTCCCTCCATTGGTACAGCGAGCTCTCACTGCCTCCCCTTCTCCGAGTTGTTTTATTCAAACATATCTGCCCTTGTTCTCCGTACCAAACAAAGAGCTCACCCTGACCCATTTTAACCATTCCATTTTGAACATGGCAGGACAGCCAAGTAGCGAGCCCTGGTGAGCTTCCCTGATCCAACCTAGGACCCAGCTTTGAAATGGAGCGATCTTCAGCTTCTGTCATTGCATCCCACCTCCTTCAGCAAGGTGAGAAGCTGCCTCACATGCCACTGTCACCGTGAATGAGCTTCACAGACCCTGGCTCCCGTGTGCAAGCCAGAATTTACATGTAAGTACCAAAAAGTGGCATTTAAATGGCCAAAACAGACAAGTGACCCTGGCTTGCAGGTCAGTTCCCTACCACAGACGCTGGCAAGATGCTGAGCAGTTTGGATGCCAGAGCTGTCCCTCCAGCCTCAGCACACAATTGGGCAGGACCCCATAGGAGCAGAGCCCCATTACAACTGATCCCGATCAGCAGCTGGCGGCACGGCTGTCGCAGTTGGCGTGTTATCAGCAAACAGCAGCCTGGCTTATACCCACACTCTGGGGATGGGACTCCAGGGAAGACCAGAGGACAAGTAGTCAAGTGCTGCACAGCCTGCCCTGTCCCTACCATGGGAAAAGAGCACGGTCCCACTGCTGCAAATCTGTTTAACTGAGTCTATCAGAATATGCGAGGTATTGCCAGAAAGTCAGCTGAGAGCACAGCACAGGCTCCGTGCACATCCAGGCTTCCTGCTTTCAGAGAGGTCACAGAAAGGGGAGAAATCTGGTGAAGAACAAAGCTGCTGAATCGCAGCTCCATTAACAAACTTCCTCACAACATAAACATCACGTCCCCTTACTCTAAACAAGTTTTACTCTCTAGACAGTATTTAAGCAGTATTAGTATGTCAAAATGAGACACTAGTTGGGATTTCTGAAAAGAAATTTAACCATCAAGGGTTTGGGAAGAGCTAGCACCACAAGACATATGGTGGGGGAGAGAAAAGCAAGAACAGGATCTCACTGGGACCCCTTCAAGAATCACTGTTTCCCCTAAAACACTCTGCCCCTAAAATAAACTTGTGTTTTCCTCTCACCCAGCCATAGTCATCTGGTTTTTAGCAACTTGTAATACATCATGATTTTCTTTCCAGCAGATATAAGATCTTGCAGTGAGCCCCTTCATTTACAACAGTAGCAGACCCTCTATTTATAACATATGCACACTTGTAAGATGTTTTCAATTACTTCTGTCTCCTTGACACATAGAGATGCGGCTTAAATAGGAAATTGTGTTATCATATATGTTTGAAGATTTCTAATGCTAGATCATTTTGCATTTTCTACCCTACTGAGCTAGGAAATTAACAGTAAAACTACCCTGCCCTCTAGGAAGCCTGCTTTAGTCAAAGACATGATCTCAGGTAGGAACTACAGAATCAGCTATTTATGTAATTTAAATAAAACCATTCTTCCAGCAGACACTGAAGGGAAGAAATAATATGTCATGCTAAGATTCCTGAGCCAATACTACTCCCCTACATCCACTCTTGGGGTTACTTTCTGTGCATGTTGAAGTACACTGCTGATCTGTGTTAAATAAGCTGTGGTAGAGTGGAAAGCAACTAATCTGTGCTCCCTGGGTGTGGGGCAACTAATTTAACTCTCGCTGGTACATAGACTATAAATAGAAAAAGATTATACCGTTTCACGCTGATAACATTTCTATGGAAGTTAATAATTCAACGGTAAGGGAACAATTTTTTCTTCCTACCTATCTGCCCTATCAGGAGTGATGAATGGGAGTTGTGTTGCCCTTAATCCAAAGAAAGCAGGTAGGTGATGGTAGGTGTCTTCTCATGTGATGACTTACCTGAGGGCTGACACCCTAAACACAGGGTACATCCTCACCCACGTAGCAACACACCTCCTCCTTTCATGTCAGTCCAGGAGGAACCATTATCCATTTGGAATTACAGACAAATAAAGGACTACTGAGCTGGACATCTGTGCATGTCACTGCAACCACATCACAGAGATGACCCTCAGAAAGTGTTCCTTCTCTTGCTCCCCCATGGAGGTGGAGGGAAACTAAACAACTCCTTAGACGACCTATCTAACTTGTCAGCAAGAGCAGAAGTTATACGTCCTAT
Organism: Falco punctatus; assembly: GCF_963210335.1. Taxonomy (NCBI): domain Eukaryota; kingdom Metazoa; phylum Chordata; class Aves; order Falconiformes; family Falconidae; genus Falco; species Falco punctatus. Next base: position 23,688,987 of record NC_137581.1, on the reverse strand, counting down.
TTTTCATCAGGTGACAGGCTGAGCTCGTCTCTACACAAGTTTGTACAACAGAACACTTCCCCTGGGTAATTTTCATATCTGTTGGAAACATTCTTGCAACACGCACAAGTTGCTCACCACATCCTAACCCCAACATTAAAAAGGGTTACCATCTTCAACCAACTGAGCTGGAACAAAATGTATGTGCCAAATACTTCCACATCCTTCCAGTAACTGGAATATTGTTTCAGTTTTATGGGCTTAATGTACAAATATAATATAAAAATATACCAGAATATATAAATGAAATCAACATATTTTAAGATGAATGAATAATCAGGTGTAATATTCTGGGTCTGAGATTACTAATACTTCTTCTACAGTTTTTTTAAATGGAAATGAATTAACTCAAATTCCACAGTTTGGGGTATTTTCCTCTTACACAGTGCTCAATTGTGTGAACCTGTGTGCATCCATTGTGTTCAAGGACAGTGGTGTACCTACAGATACTATTTTTTTCAGAGTCACACCTGAAATTGCCAGACAACAACATTTCTTGCAGAGATGTAGCTTAGGTCTAATCGGAAATCAGGTAATTCTGTCCCTAACAAAGATTTTATTTAACCAAAGACAAAAAGTTTACAATACCAGATAAAAGAAAAAGCTTTCCAAAGGCATAAATGTAGGGTAAAAGTACAAATCAAAAGAGGTTGACTCCACTCAAGGTAAAGCCTGTTAGGAAATAAACAGGAATGCGCAATCAGTCTGACAGTAAAACAAGATACAAGCCTATGTTTGGTGGCATTGGAAAACTTAAAAGTTCCTGAACACATTAGTCTTTGTCATTTTAATTACCCCATATAAAAGGGGAAAGAAAAAATCCTTTAGGATTTTTAACTATTTTCATTTTATTTATTCTAATTCATTTCAAATAATTACAAACATTGAAAGATTTAGGAGCCTGCAGCATCTTGTCTCCTCTCCTTCATATTACCTGGTGTGTGTCCCCATCTGCACCCCTCCTGGGCTGATACCACTTGCTTTGATATTGACACAGTTCAGACTTGATCCAGTCTTCAAAGAAAAACGGGCATGAAAATCCCTCAATCCCCCTTTCCGCTCGGAGCCCAGGGCATGCGCACACTTCCCAAGGACTGCACAATCCAGTGGGTATTATTTTGCACTTAATAAAATTAATAGTCTTTACAGAAAATAGGATTTGAAATGACATTTCAGCCACAGGATCCTTCCAAGTCTGGTAGATGAGACAACAGCCATGATACCGGTTCTAAACCTTTCCATATCACTAGCATTATTTGATTAATTTTCCAAACTAAGTTTATTACACTGCATATTAAGAGGCAGAAGAAAAGCAGATGAAAAAGACTATGTTGCTCACTTTATATAATCTTTGTCCTAAACTGCTCTGCATGGCTGCAATGTACTTACCGAACACAATTTACTCTGATTATTTACTTACTTCAGCTTGTAAGAAGGGATATTCTAAGTAAAAAACAAACACAAAAATGCCTCAGATTCACTCTTCATGTGGTTTTCTCTACAGCAGGGAAATCAGCCCCTTCTATATGCAATGTACATTCAGTACCTATTCATCTATCATTAATAATATTTTAAAAAACTGAACTGGTAAATCAAGATACCAAACCTGCAGCTCAGTGGCACAGAAGAGATTAGTGAGCGCTGCATGGATTACATTAGTCCTAAATTAGACACAAACTCCAGTCTGGACAATCCTGGAATACATCTATTTAATATACCTCCAGAAAGAAGGAGACTGTTTGGACTTACGGTTGGTTGTTCTGCTTTGATCACTCTGAGCACTGTCGTTTGACTGGTTGCTGGAGACAGAGGATACGCTTGAGCTCCTGACAAAACCAAATGCGGCCAGCTTAGCTGCTGGCAACCGTGAATAACCTGGAGGACGAAGTCCAGACTGGCAGGGCTTGGGGAGATTTGATTTTGCAGCACTTGGACATGAGCCTTTCTTAAGATCAACTGCAAGAAGGAAAAAGACAGCATTTTTTATTAAATAAACTAGACTGGGATATACTGACCATTACCTGTACCACCCAGCTACGCAAAATCAGTATAAAGACCAAACACATCTTTTAACAACTGCTCAAACTGCAGTGATGTCTTATTCTTTGCTCCACTAACAATAAGTTCTGTGGAATATTTACAGGTCACAATAATTTCTAAAAAATGAAATGCAGCAAGGACCCACGAGGCATAACTCAAACTGCCAAACTGCCAGCAATGTAACATAGTTCAAGTTTGCTAAGATTTTTTTTAATGTTATCTTCCTTTATGCTGCATCACTTTCTAATTTTACATTTGTTATGTGCCAATTAAAAGAAACTCATACACAGACAAACACACTATGCATAGCCTCCAGTTTTGGAAACTATGTAGAACGCCAACAATTCTCTTCAAGGACACAGGACTTCTTTGTATTCCATCAAAGAAAACATTCTTTGAAATCTTTCTTTCAAATTTTGCTAAAAGAAAATGTCCTTTTCTTGCACCAAGCTTTGGAACAAGGACATGACCTGTAAAGCTGTACTTTTTTAGCACACCACCAGCCATTTCCATTGATAACACTTCTCCTCACTATAAACCATCAGCCTACGTGAATGACATCAACCAATCTCAGACACCTGCCAACAGCAGGCTTATAACAGATGAAGTTAGGCAACAATAACAGTTCAGCTACCACATCCACCCTGTGGTAGCTAGTAACTGGTCATCTGTCTCTAGCTTGTGCCCTAACCCGAAGTTCCATGAACATAGCAGGATTCTCTTCAAGGACCAAAGATTAGAGTTTGCTTTTTATTGGAAGGTCTGGATACCAAGTAGATCTGGACCTCAACTGTACATAAAATCTGGACAGATTCCTGTTCCTTTGGAATCCTGAGCAGCAAAACTATACATTAAAAAAGAAAAAAATAACAAAGCTCTCCAAAAGCTGATGCTAGAGTGTTTAAACGCTCATCAGGACCAGTGCGTTAGGAGACAAGGCAGCATTAAAACTATCAATATATTCTTCCAGAAAAGGTCACAAAGTCACCTTTTTTCCATTCTTATTTGGTGAACTCTATTTGTGCATTAGCCTGACACACACTTCAAAGGAAGACGTGAACATTCATCATATAAAGGAAAAATAGAAATTAACTGCATAGTAAAAAAATGGTCTTATTATTACAGTATTTAAATCTTTTGTAAACTATGTAGGTCACAGACTTATTAATTTTAATGAAGCATTACACTTTGAGGAGTTGTTACAGAAAACAAGACTAATTCCTCTGAGCAGAAAAATGTTTTGGGGATTTTAAAAAATAGTTGTGTACCTCATCCCAATAATAATACTAAGTTTTGTTTAACAAAGCTAAGCCTTTTCTTTTGAAATAGAAATATGTGTAACATTAAGCTAAAAAGAGTTTCATTACAACATAAAACACATTCCTGTAAAAGACATCAAAAAATGCTTCTTGCTCAATAAATGAAATAATTTATATATTATGGACTTTTAAAAATGCATTTTTCTACCCACTTTTCACAAGTTCAGGCCATTGCTAAGACACAAGAAGATGCATATATGACTGCAGCATCTTTACCAGCCCAGAGGAGGACATGCTGTGGAGAGTAACCCAAATGAAAATAACAAATATCTACAGTGTGCAATGTAAGACTCTTAAAACCCCTGTTCAACTTTTTGGCACCAACAGAGACAATTTTGGACTCTGATCCTGAATCTGGCTTAGTTTGGATGATGTGGAGATAAGCTCAGAGGTAGCTGTGGGCTCCGGGTGCAGGTGAAGAGCAGTGAAGGCACACAAGCACAGAGAACAGTTAAGCAGCAATGTTTACCATCAGTTTACTGCTAGGCTTGAGCATCATTGCTTTGACAGTTGTCTATTACAGCTGGCTTACTGTTATCTGCAAAGCACCATCAAACCAGACTTCTTCTGTCCCCACTGCTGAGGACATCCATACCACATCTAAATGACTCCACAACAAGGCACTGCAGAACCTGATCTTGATGTTTCCCTCAGTGCCACCAGCACAGCTTGCAATTAGTGTGAATCACGTTAAGTGATTTTCATGTAGGAACAAGAAAAAGTGTTCAGTGAAAGGCTTTAAGAGTCTCAAATGATAGGAATGACATGCTAATCATCTTTCAGACAGAATCTCTCTGAGAGGACTAATACCTTCCTGTGTTAACAACTGCTGCACAGAGGGACACAAATGGCTTATGCCAGTGTAAGGCTGCACTTTTACCACGGAAGGATGATGCTGTGCTCTCTTCCTTCCACACTCGTCATGCTCCCACCAACAGTGATACAAACACTTCAGTGGTATTTTGGATGGGCCACACCACCTTGGTTACCCAGCTGACTGCACAGTCATACGCTTGCTAGTGGCTGGGCATGGCCAAACATCAGCTTTGCCAGCTACCTAGAGGACCACACAAGGGCAACTGCATGTGATAGAAGGCAAACAACTCCTTCACAGAGTGCAAAATATTCCCTTTGTTGCATCAGTGACAAGACCAAGCCCAGGCAGTCCAGATTTAAAGCAAGGCAAGTACCTGTGGCAAGCGGCTGCAGAAGCAAGGAACCTGCCCAGGTCAGCAGCAGCAGGGAGAACGTATGGAATTGTCTCTTGTGGGTTTTACAGGTTTCCAAAAAATGCACAAACAGGCCTGCACTACATAAGCTGAGAGTTGAGATTCCTTTTTCCTAAGAATCTCTGAAAATTGAGGTGGAGGGAGAAATCTTTCCATTTTACAGCAAAAATATAGAAAATTTTACAGCAAAATTGTTTAAGTTGGATATTAGGAAAAAGTTCTTCACTAAAAGGTTTCAAACATTGGAACAGGCTGCCCAGGGAGACAGAGGAATCACCATCCCTGGAAGGGTTTAAAAAACATGTGGGTGCAGTGCTTAAGGACATGGTTTAGTGATGGACTTGGCAGTCCTTGGTTAACAGTTGGACTTGATCTCAAAGGTCTTTTCCAGCCTAAATGTTTCTATGAAAAACCTATCAATCACAAATTCCCTGCTGCAGAATAGGGGAAATTCCCCTGGGGCAGGGGGGAAAAGTGGTTAGAAATGCTTTTATATAAAAAGCATTTGAAATGCACTTGCCCTAGGAAGGTGAGGTTCACCTGGGACTTCCACATCCCAACTCAGCCACAGGGATACCCACACCAAGTCCCTCAGCTGTGTGTTCTCTGCACTGCTGTGCAACCAGGTGTCTGCAGCCCACGGCACACCAAGAACAACAGGTGTCACTGAGTAAGAATTTCCTTAAAACCAGAAGGTTTTTGGTGACAAATTGCCTAGCCATCTCTACCTTTTCTTCAAACTCATTCCTACAGACCTGGGCAGAGGATTCAGTGTTTTTTCTCACACTTCCATGTGTGTTTCAGTTTACGACTTCAGTTCAAATTCCCCCTAAAATAACAATATTTTGTGTCTTGAACTCATCATTATCCTTAAATTATTTTAAACTTCTTTTTAATGCAGCTCTTCTTTACCACAAGGACCCCGGGGCAAGACATTATCTTCATTAGGGATTCCTTCAAATCTTTAAAGCCAAGTCATTTTGTGTCGTCTTTTTCGTTAAAGTGAGACATCAGCCTATTGTATCTATTTTCTGTTCTAAATATCATCAAGTTTTACGATGGATGGTCTTCCTTTATTTCTGTTTCTTAGAAGTATAGAAGCACTCCTGCAAACAAGGTCTGGGAGTTCAAAACAAAAATTATTTTAATGAGAAGCTTTCACTTTAATAAAAATCTGCCAAAATAAGCTTAAAAAACTGGCAAAAAAAAAAAAATCTTTCCAGCTGTCTCACTGCCTGAAGCTAATTATAGAATTAAGTATTGTCTGTACTGCACACAAGCGATTTTCTATGATGCTTCAAGCTGTTCCCATCTAGAAACATGAAAATATTTTGAGGTAGCAACTGATTGACACAAACCAGATGTGCCTGGGAGCCTTCAGAAAAGTCTGAACTAGATGTCTTAGGCATGCCTGCTGCACATGAATTGCATCTCCATGCACATGTATAAGCAACTTTCATGTGACTTCTCTGTGAAATCTGAAATAGGTTTTAGCTGAAATGAATGAAAAATCAAAGAAAGGAACTACACAGATATGTTCTTATGAAAAAAAGTAGCAGTTCAGAAGAGGACTTCAACTCTGCTAGTGATTCAGGGATCCTTGGCAAGCCTCTGTTTTCCTGTGGTGGAGTTTTTCGTAGGGTTTGTTGTGGGGTTTTTTGACAAGCATTTCCATTAAAACTTTAACCATTAGGTGTTATTTTCTCTCAGAAAGCTTACTTTCTTTTATAGGATGCTCTGAACATCATTATTCTCATTTCATCTGGGGCATGGTTGTTACCTGCAAGATCACTGAATTAGTCAAGAGATAATCCAAGCAGAGTTACCCACCTCAGAGATAAACCAGTCAGCGATATCTTTGCAGATTAAAACCAAACTGCGGAAGTAAGAAACCCGTTCTGTTGCCACTTCCCTGTTATAGACACAATGACTTATCTCTGAACAAGAACTGAGGAAAGGGGTTTTAAAACAGAGGCTTTAAAGATGTACAGCTAAACAGCAGGGAGCACGTTGTGCTGAGCTCCCCTGATGGTCTCTCATCCAAGTACTGTCAAATCTGGGACAGTTAATTTCCAAAGACAAAACAGTTGTCACTACTGAACATCAATTAATTTCTGACTGGCCAGTCCACCATCATATGGTAGGAAATATTCATGTCCTCCTGATTCAGATTTAGAAGTCCCCAAAAGCAGCTCTGTGCCTTTCCAGCTTCCAGGCAACCCAAGGCTGGTTAGCACTTTTTCACCACCCCAAGAATTTGTCAACTCGCACTTCATTCAAACCACAAATGTCCATCTTTGCCTTGTAGCTGATGTGCAAAGCAGCAGCATCTCACAGAAACTTCCAGCACAGGAATTGTCAGTGCCTTAGCTACACTCACTGCATTTTCCACGGAAAGCCCAAAGCAGCAAGAAGACTTCTCTTTGCACTGGAGCCACAACACACCCGCTGCTCATCAGCTCCTCAGAAGCACTGCAGGTACCCAGCCAGCAATAATACTTGGCTCTTGCCAGGGTGCAGGTAGGGTATGAAGCATTTGCCTGCTGCTGCACCCAAATTTTTACTGATACCATTCTTATGACTGACAATTTGGTACAACAGTCATATAGACAACCCTTCTCATACATTTTGGTTCTTCGAAAATACTTTAATTGTTGGGAGCAGAGAGGTGGCATATGCCTAAGACTCAAGTATGGTGGCAATTTCCTTAGCAAAACTTGATGAAGTGTGTGTCTCCTTTTGAAGCACTCTTCTTTATGAAATACAGCCAAATTGCTCTCCCAAAGAAAGCAGACAATGGCAACTGAAAACCTTCAGATTAGTGGAGGATATTCCTCCGAATAATATTTTCCTCTCCAAATTCTCCCCTTGTCACCTCCTTCCTTAAACAGTTAAGAAGTTTGCCAGCTCAAATCCAAGTACCTCAAACTGCAAACCTATAAAATAAGCACACAGCCAGAGTAGCAGTAATGCAACGTAACATCAAAACCCATTTTCTGTCACCAAATCTAATTTACTCATTCAAGTATTAGGTATTCCTGAGAATAAACATGAAAGCAAAGCTTTCCTACCATGAGAAATGTGTAGACATATTGTAGCATTCATGATGGAATACACTGCACATATGCAAAGACACAAATAAATTCATAAATCTATGTGTGTTTGATTAAACAGAAACAATGCTGTCCTGATTCATACATAAATTGTATCTTTAACAAGAGCTGACTTGCTTAGAAATGAGAGGAACCACTAGACCCTCACAACTGACAAATTTGATACAGAGAAGTCATAAGGAAACAACATCTCATTAACTTACTCTTTGAGAAAAAAATACCATAAATACTACTGGAAAATGTAGTATTAAGTGAAGTTTTAATGATGAGATCTCTGTTATAATTTTCAAAATCAGACATTAATCCCTTCAAACTAATCAGCTAATTAATGCAAATCCTAACATATTTGCTCCAAGGAGTCTTTATAATCAAGGAAAACATATTCATCATTTATATGTTATAGACACAGTATCCTTCAATGCTTGTTTTGAATTATAAGTTTCTCACAGAAAGAGCAGAGTCAATTTACATGAAATAAACAAACGTTAAGCTTTCAGAGACACTACTGCACATTTAAATACATCACAGTTCAATGACTTCCTATCTTACCTAGAGTGCAGAACGCTTTTTCGTACAGTCCAGTTGCTTGCCTGAATTACCTGAGGCAAAGCATCACCTAAGGAGCAGCACTGCTTAATAAGGAACTTGCAGCCAATGCCAACACGCGTGCCATGTCCTACAGACAAAGAAGGATCACTGCTCCAGTCACATTACAGGCATCACACTTGGAGATCACACTTATGGAATCATTCATTATTATTTTACTTTCTACTTGGCGTGTCTTAAAACTAACAAAACCCTTAATGTACTTGCAGTCTATCACAGCAGTTCGGGGATTTAATTATCAATTACTTTAGAGTCAGTTTTATGAATATTAGTATGATACACGGGCCAAACCACTCAGCTTATCAGTGCTGCTTAAACAGACTGCTACATTATGAATGGCGTGGCAAAGGGGAATAAAATCCTCATTATGAGGCACTGCTTGTTGTCCTCGATACTGTGCTATGGCGATTTCAGTTTAAAAGCCTCTGTGGGGCTCCGTGTATCTCACACTTTGTCAAGGGATGGCAGATCCTTCTGCTTCCATTACCCCAGGGCAGGACTGAAATCACTAGGCTCAGAAACTGGATTAAAAGCTCAGGACTGAGGTGCAAGAGATGCTGGTTAGCAGTTTTGAAGGCAGGATTGGCATCCTTGAGAGAAAAATACCTCGTAGTCCCCAGCTGCTTTTGCTAAGTCAGCCAAGCCCTCACACCCCACAACACCCATGAGCAAGGGTTTTACTGGCTCGACTTCCAGTATGCTGACCATATGTGCATGCATTCACTTGCTTACATTTATAAATATGACTCTATCGAAGCTTCATTTAATCCTGTTTCTCAAATATTGCATCAAAATCAATAATGCGGATTAAAGTTTAATACCACAACTAACTGCCAAATTAAGGGAAAGAGGTTTAAAATGGTGTTGTGTACCTTAAAACAATTGGCTAGATGGTGCCTGGCCCTACCCTGAGCCCCTCCAGTCAGCCCCACACCAGCTCTGGCACGCCAGACAGCTCCCATCCAGCCACTCCATGGCAACGAGGGACCCTTCTCTGGTCTGTGATTGTGCAATGGCATTGACACAGCCACAAGAACCAGTTCTCTGCTGCCCTTCCACTCCTATACCAGTCTTGTCCTATTTGCTGTCACTTCAGCCTCTTTTCATGAGCAATTTACTCCTCTCAAAAGGCATTATTAAGAGACAAAAAGACTGACATGCTGACCTATGAAGTTATACATTGCTGTAAGAAAGATTAAGTAATTTGCGGTACAAAAGGAAAAATGCTTTGGACAAGGAAAAGGTGGTAATATCACATTTTTGTAACAACTTATCAATGACCTGGATGTAGGAACTGAGTGTACCCTCAGCAAGTTTGCTGATGATACAGAACAAAGAGGAGTGGTTGATGCACCATAAGGCTGTGCTGCCATTCAGCAAGACCTGGACAGTTGGGCAGAAAGGAACAAAATGAAGTTCCACAAAGACAAGTGTAAGGTCCTGCACCTGGGGAGGAACAACCCCACGCAGCAGCACAGGTGAGGGGTTGGCCTGCTGGAAAGCAGCTCTGCAGAGAAGTACCTGGCAGTTCTGGTGGACAAGAAGTTGCCCATGAGCCAGCAGCGTGCCCTGGTGGCCAAGGCAGCCAGTGGGACCCTGGGGTGCATCAGGAGGAGCATGGCCAGCAGGTGGAGGGAGGTTCTGCTGCTCCTCTGGTCTGCCCTGGTGAGGCCACATCCGGAGTGCTGTGTCCAGTGCTGGGCTCCCCAGTTCAAGAGAGTTGGGGAACTACGGCAGGAGGGATGCAAAGATGAAGGGACTGGAGCATATTCCTGATCAGGAAAGGCTGAGAGAGCTGGGCCTGTGTAGCCTGGAGAAGACCAAGAGGGGATCTCATAAATGTCTACAAATACCTTGAGGACGAGTGTCAGGAGGATGGGGCCAGGCTCTTTTCAGTGGTGCCCAGTTCCATCTGAATATGAGGAAGAGCTTCTTTGCTTTGAGGGTGACAGAGACTGGAGCAGGCTGCCCAGAGAGGCTGTGGAGTCTCCTTCTCTGGAGACATTCAAACTGCTCCAGGAGAACCTGCTTTAGCAGGGGGTTGGACTAGATAATCTCCAGAGGTCCCTTCCAAGCCTGACCCTTCTGTGATAAGCTAATCTTGAATGGATAATTGGGAAATAAAATGCCAAAAATAAAAGAATGTAAAGTAATTAATATATATAATATAGGATATCAGAAACTGATGCAAGATAATAAGGGGAGGCATTGAATCAACAGAGAGAAGTAAGGAATATTTTGTGACAGAATAACATGTTGCAGAAAAATTAAACACGTTCTTCATCTCACAAGGAAAATGGAAGGTGAGATGCCAGAAGTGAAAATAATGTGTCCTGGGGTGGACAGTGAAAAACTGGAGACATTAGCAACCTCTCCAGAACAAGTCTTGGGTAATTTAAAATCAATAAAACCCGTCAGAGCCCAAAGACCAGATGAGACACACTTGAGGATCCTGAAAGAGATGGCAGACCGATTATTGGACTACCATGAGTTATCTTTAATAGCATCTTTGAAACAGTGAGGTATCAATAGACCAGAGAGAAACAAACAAAATAACAGTTGTAGGAAGGAAATAATGGAGAGCTATGAATTAAATTTGACCTCCAAAGTAGACAACGTCCAAAAAATATTCAGTGATAAGATCAAAAAACCCCAGCTTTTGAGAAATAGGAAAACTTTAGGAAATAAACTTTAGTGGAATAGGAATCACACTAACAGCTAGTGCAATTTCCTCATGTAGATTTCTCATGCACTGGCATTTTTAAAAGCAGTATTACAGACAACAAATAGGCCTGATCAGCTGATACTGTTTAGAATTTAGAATGCCACATAATATAGGAAGACAGTAAATTAATACATATAAGACAAGTTCCTATATGGATTAAAAATGGCTAAGGAAAAGCCACGTCTGCAGTCATCAATGATGTAGGATAATATGGATGATGGATGGATGAATAAAAATCAAGGCAACATTTGTTTCTGAGGACCAGAAAAGACAGTGGATTTGTTAGTAAGCCCTGCTCAGATATTCCTTTCATATCTATCTCTCAAACTGGTTCCTGTTACAGAAGGACTTACCCTACTTATAACCTGAACTTGCAGCCTCTTGCAGTTTCATTTAAATGGAAAATATGATCCAATTGCTCTCTGCACCTGTATTCCCACATTTAGTGCTGACTGAACTCAACTTACAGGGCTGAATTGATATTTACTACCCAGTGTGCAATCTTGGAATGTCTCAGAAGTCACACACAGCATGGTCAGCTTCTGCTAATGGCATCAACATAAATAAACTCCAGATGCAGGGTCAGATAGTAAAGGATAGCGGCAAGATGCACTGTATTACAGAGAACCTTGATTTTCTGATAAACCCCAAATCCTGGCCACCTGTACTACTGACTGATACTGTCTTCTCAGGGTATGTCAAGACAGTCTGGCCCATTTCCATTCTAATTTTCTTTACATTTCTTCTGCAGCTTAGTATGGTGAAACAGACACTGGGGAGAAAGAGTAATAGTTTTTAAATACCTGCAAAGAGGACAACACCCCACATCCACTCCAGACAGAAAAGGAAGTAAATTGCAACAAAGGGGATTAGGCAAAAGACTAGGGAAAACTTTTAACTTGCAAGTAGGTAATGCATTGGAGCAGCCTGCTTTCAGAGGCTGCAGGATCTCATATTGAAGGTTTTTATAAATAGCTTTTCATGAACAGGTTAAATAAACATCTATTAGAAGGAATCCCATCCTGGGGCAAGAGGAGGGACCACACGCCAAGTCATGCCTTAACTTTATCCCTTCTGACTATTTTTCAAAAACTCTGAAGACTTGTACACTACTAAACAGCTGCTATGTTTCACTCTGGAAATGACTGATTTTCAATTATCTCTGAACTTGCTGCTGTTTAAATGTACGTTGTTAAAACCTTCAAGCTTTTCCAGGCTACCAAATAGTGTCCTGTAGAAGTAATTATTATCTCTGCCTTGTGGCATTGCACACTTTTCCTTCTGACTCTTCTCTTGCTTTTCCCTCCCCTGTAATTCTGCCCAGGGTCACACTGAGCTGGGCAGTAACTGGGAAGAAAAAGGTACTACCAATGTTGTATCCAAAAAGGAGTATACCACGGCTTCAGAGAATCACGATCTCTGCTGGCACATCTGAATGCTGCCCAGGCTTTCAGAGCACAACATGGTAGGGAACATCATATTCAGATAGAACAACAGAGTCTTCATAATGGAAGAAAATGTCCCATTATCCTCCGCAGGACAAAAGCAAAGATTTTTTAGGCATTTACAAGGAGGAGGAAGATAAAAAGGAGCACAATGAGAATTATTACTGAAATTGATTCTCCTTCTTTGGCAACGACCTCTTAAACAACCTTTGTGCAAGCCCCAGATTCCTTAGACAGCCTTGCTGCAGGGTAAAAAGACGCTCCTCAAAGAGTGCTGTTGGAGCTTTGTAGTATCGGGTCAAGATGTTGTTCATTTTATGATATTTCTGGCTGAAAAATACAGAATCTTATTAGTGACTACAGTTAAAGGAAAGGAAAAGAAGTTCATACTTACCTGAAGCATCTGGATGATAGAGGCTGGGAGCACTGGTTATTTCTCCTTGCTGATGGAGACAGCTACCTGAGGATCTTTGACTTGCAATTAGAATCCTGCTCTTTGCAGATGGTAACCTGGACACTGCACCCAGTCCTAACTGTGGCTTGAGTATCATGGCAGATCGATAAAAACTTGGTGGGACCTCGTAATGAGTATATGGTGGAGGGCAAAATTCATCTTTTGCAGGCCTTTCCCCAACCTACAGAAAATCATAACAAACACAAATCAATGCAACAGAGCAATAAATCCAGAAAATACGAAGCTCTAAATTGCTTATAAAGACTAATTTTCCCTCCTTGTGAATCTGGATTTCAGAGCACTGCAGACTGACGATCATTTTCAAAAAACGATGGTCTTACTATATGAATTGCTTTCCAAAAATACAACATTACAGTCTCAATACACAACAAAACCCAAATAAAGAATTGCTGTCCTCCCCAAAAGAAAACAGACAAACGGAAGATCTTCAGTTAATGAAAATGACGTTACTGTTAAATCCTGAAAGGTGATACTATTTACAGAAGTAGATACACCAATATAGTGTGTAAGTGGGATTTTTATTAGACATTATTTAAAATATACTTACTAAAATACAGTTTTGGGGGAAGTCACTTTTAACTTAGCTAAAAATACAGCTGAAGGTATTTAAAGTTCATTTTATCAGAGAAATCACATTGTCAAATCATTTGTGTGAGGAAAAAAAAGCCCCCCACATGTTCTTACTGCAAAATGTTCACTGTAGTTTGTGCCCTTGCACATTTCTGTTCATTACATTTTCAGGGGGCTGTTGAATTTCCAAATCAGAGCTATAAAACCCAGCTGCCCATCTGAATTGGAGAAAAGAAGAAAATATGCAGATGTGAAACATTTACTCTTTATCACAAATAGAGGCTGTTTTGCTAAAATCAGTAACAAATCTCTCAGTATCTTAATGGGCGCATACTGTGGGGGCAGCACAGTATGTCTCAAGCTGGAAGTATTTCCAGCAAACTGGCTGTTACGAGGAAACTTGCAGTCAGGGAGTGACCCGGTTCCCTGATTCAGCCCTTGCATCTTTCTACATTCAAGGTGGGCTCTGACTCCCATCTTGGTGTGCTGTTTCGTGACTCAGGAGAAGGGCGCAAAGCAATGTCAGTAGTTTTCATTTCTCTATTTGCAAAGAACTGTTCTAGGTAGAGTCCAACTACTTTATAAATATCTTATAGAATGCAAAATCATCATAATGTAAAAAGGACCCATGAATATTTTTTCAGTGCATACCATTTAGGACACAAGAGGGGAAAAAAAAAAAAAAGAAAAAGACGGCTTAAGAAATAGGAAATCTGAACTAAATTTGTTTAAAAATTAATCAAAAAGTGCCATAGGCTACCTAGGAAGAAATGTAACTGCCAATTAATTAACTCTACTGTAAGTTATGATGCATATAATATGCCAAATCAATTTCTATTTAGCAATTATAAGCATTTAGAATATGCACTTCAACATTGGCTATAAAAGCTTTGATCCTAGCTGCTTCGAGAGCTTTAATCCTAATGTCGCAAATCTTTAATATGTTAAAAGATACAAGATTGGCCTTAACTATTAAATATAACATCTTTGAGGCCTCTGCACAGGAACTAGGAGGGCAGATGCAAAAAACAGGGATCTTTACATTTTTGCTCTGTGTTTTTTCCTTTGTTTGCAGTCCTATTTCCTGCCATTAGATCTTCCCACTTCCTTTTTTATTATAGTCCTATGACCTATTTCTACAAGTTAGGATGCAGTTTTTTACTGTATAGATGATTCTCTAGGCTTGAACTGCAGGAGATGCTCAGCTTCTTATTTTCAGCTTCTGGATATGAGATCGTTCTCCTGGATAAGACTCACTTATCTTTTCTCTCCCTGATGATTTTTTTTCAATCAGAATTCCGCTATACCCTTCTGATCATCTCATATTTAACTTCAGGTGAACATACCAATGCCAAGTACTTCAGTATAAGGAATAAAGAAAGCATTTAAATAAAGAAGCCATGCATTTTTTATAAACTGGGTCATCTTAGCCAAACCTTCAGTCACCTAATATTTTTTTATTATTGACAGTACGCTAGAAGTAACACAGAAGGGCCATAAACATGCACACTGAAATCAATCAATCATAAGCATAAAACCTCTTCTCAAGCTGAGAGAAGCAAGAAGGATTTAGAATAGAATCATTTAGGCTGAAAAAGACCCTTAGGATCATTGATTCCAACTGTAATTTACACAAATATCTTTGAAGAAACAGATGCTTTTTTTCAAAGAGCCCAGTTTTGGGGGACATAAACTTACTATGAAGACACATTAATTTTTCTTTTGTATTTAATGGTGAATTCATGAAGTGTAAAATTCAACTGGTCTCAACAGAATTGTACGCAACTACTAATTATAAGGCCATTTTAGAAATATATGGATTAATGTGAAACCTGTTAGCATCCTGTAGATTTTTGTACAAGGGACTTTTAAAGAAAAGATCTGTTGCACCCTGTCAAATAAAAAGAAGCTCAGCTTAGAGTTTTACTGTGTAGCTGTCTGCTCATTCCCCACCCATCCCATTTAATGATTTGTTAGGAAGAGATGGAAAGTCTGCAGCAAATACTTGGAGGATACAGAAATTTCCAGGCTGGGTAATCCTGAGCAGAGCTGGCAGCATGGCCAGCAGGTAAAGATGTCCAACACTTTCCTTCAGGTGTTTGTACCATTGTCAAACATTAACACCTCAAGCAAGAATTCTCTTGTCAAATGTCTGCTTCAGGCAACTATTTGGGAAAGAGTTGGTGACATTGGTTCAAGCAGCTCAGACAATGAGATTAGGGCAGGGAAATCGCTGGTTTGACTACGTATAAAACAACTCCCCCTAACCCTTTTTCCCCTACAAGTCTTTCATTTCAACAGGCTTTGGTCCATGCTTTCTAGAGCAGAAAGATGTCTATGCTGGGGAACAGACCCAAGGTGGTGGTTGAACAGGACAGGTGCAGCCTTGGGGATGCAGGCAGGAGAATGGTGATCAGCAGACCTCCTTACAGACTCCCACCAGAACCAGGGCTCTTGGCAGCAGCCATAAATAGTGAATAAAATGAGTCAGCGGTCACTCTCTGACAAGGCACAGACCATATCCATACGGGTAAACCCTCACCTTACAGACCAGGCTGGTCATAACCATGCTGGTCCTTGGGAACAGCCTCTGGGTAAGCACACGCTAGCCGAGATGAACACTGAGCTGGGGAGTGTGCTCCCAGTCCAGCAGTACAGGCAACCTTGTGCAAGCCTTGGAGGCCGTGCCCTCCCGCTCTTCCATTCACTAGCACAGCTACAGCCTTGGGGTCACACAGTCTGCTCTGTTGTTACTTTCCACAGACTTAACTGGGAACACAAAGTGGCCAGAAATTCCCACTGGTGCTGACTAGAAGAGGCTGAGGTCCAGGCTGAGATGGGAAGCCCACAATGTGATGAAGCATGTGGATATCAGCTATCTTCCCTGGACAACGACTGGGGGTTTTTAAGCACTTCACTTTGAGTGGTTTTCTACCTTCTTTTTTTTTTTTTGGTTTAAGACATGAAAGATCTACCACCACGCCATGCCAGGTTCCAAATAAAAGCATCCAAGGAGCTGTCAATGCCACAGGCAAGGCTGCCCGTTTAACTCCATTCCATTACGGATCCAGTCTCTAAGCACTGCTGGACTGCCTTCATGCCTGAGATAGGATATTTGTCTGAGCTGCTCTACACGGGCACAGGCAGCTCAGGGAACCCTGCAGGCTCCCCACTGCATGGAGGTAGCCCTCAAGGCGTCCTCATAGAGTTCTCCAGGACTTGCCTTGGAGTCTCCTGTCCAAAACAGCACCTTCCTATTTTTTCTAGCTCATGGCATCCAGAGGTGTATTTAATTGTTCCTACCATTTAGCTAGCTGAAGGGGGCTTAGAGATTACAGGTCTGACTGATAGCAGCTATTAACACTCCCTATTACAGCTATGCAAAGAGCTATAGAATACTAACCAAAGCTCTCCAAAGCCCAACTGGATGTGTGAAATAGGGCCATCTGAGATTTTTTTCTCTCACAAAGACAGTAGCCATCCTGCCCCAGCATCTCTTTGTCTCCAAAACCTCTGAGCCTTCAACTCTGTTCCTTCACCAGGGTGATTTTGATCTATCTCAATTCATCCTAATTGGTTTCTTTCTGATTACACATCAGCCATCTGCCATGAACCTGTACTGTGCACAGTTGCTCTTCTAAGCATCTGTCCACTTCCATGGATCAAAATCATTTCCCTTTCTCTTGATCCATACTGGAGACAAATCAGTCCCCTTTGCATCTTCTAGGGTGGCAGCACAAGAGAACAAATAACACAAACTGCAGTTTGATTGACTTTTCCTTCCCAGCCTTTCCTCCAGGCAATCCAGCTTCTTTGAAGAAGCAACTTGCTTCCCACTTTGAAATACCCTTCTAATTCTAGTCTAGAGCAGATCATGCTGCAGACTTGCCACAACTTGAGTCCTTCTCATGTTAAGAACAGTCCTCGGTGGTGCACAGAAATTGACCCTTTGCTCCCAGACGTGTCTGCTGATCCTGCCTGATTATCTGAACCCCAACTGTACGTGCCATAGATACCTATAGTCTTCAGAGGATCATGTCACCCTATAAACAGCCAAACAGCTGCACAATCTGGGTTACTGTGGCTTTAATTTCCATTGCTATATATTAAATGGTAATAACATAGCAATTTTCCCTAAACTTACCAGGCAATTGTGAAGATACACTAATGATGGCTAGCACAGATAAGCTCACAATGACTAATAATTCCTCCTCTGGATGCAAAATATAAAGGACAGAGTTGGAAACCGAAGGGAAGGCCAGTGAGCACTGTCCTTTCTGTTTTGGGATGAGATGGTGCTCTATGAAAAACTATAATCCATGATCACTTCAGTAGGTTGCCTGTTAATACGGCATTAGGGCTAACCAACACTCACACACAATATCTTTAATATGGTTATTTGCCAGCTTTTGATTGTCAACACTGTCACCAAATTTGTTATTTCAATGTTGTTCTTTGGATAAACACTGTATGTAGAATGAGGCAGGCATTAATACAGCCTCAGTTAACACCATGAGACACGCAGCAAAAAAACATAGTAATTTTTCTTTCTTAAAGACTGGTTCAAATTAAAACCACTTGTCTTATCATCAGTATTTATATCAAAAGCTTGATTGTTGAGCTACCACAGGTCCCCAGCAGCACAGGGCAAAGGCACATCACAGACCCAAATGTAGCTCCCTCTTTCCTGTCCTTTCTCCACCTTCCAAGCAAGGTCAGCCTTCCTCCATAGCCCTCACCTCCCAGCATGGATTTCAGGGAACCAGGACTCCTGCCTGACTTATCAAAACAGAAACACAATGAGATATCAGTAGCTATAACAGACCAGAAGGACTTCCATCACCTTTTAGCTGCTTGGGAAGGTTTTCTGGGGAAAGATTTCTTATCTGAGGTGCAAGTAAATATAACATACAACATTAAAACGAGTTAAAAGAAACCAGCTCTGATAGCCCCTGGGCTTCAGTACAGCTAAACAGAAGGGAATTAGTTTAGACCTCTAGTGCTCTGTCTGCAAAAAACTGCCAACTTTCCCGTTATGGAGGAAAAGTCTCTGTGGGCAGATTACATTTATTTCCCAAAGCTGTTCTTTGGGGGCAAAAAAGACATTCCACTTATGAATAAATTCAAACAGTATGTTTTTTTCCTTTCTAAACACCCATATTTATATTACTAGCAGGGGACTGGTTTCCTGGAAAACACTGAAGGAACACAGTGACAACTTCCAGTCACAGATCAGACATCGCAACAGCGTCAGTGCCAGAAACAGGTAAGTTTATTCAGTTCTAATGATCAGACATTACCTTGATTTAAGACTTTTTTCTTATTTGAGGTTTGAGAACTAACTTCTGGCAGCAGCAAGTAAGAAAACGATCACCACCTGGCATACAAAAGAGATTGTCAAAGCTGCCTCCTTACCTCCTGCAGAAACTTCTCGCTCATTGAACCGAAGTGATGGCCCGGGGGCCTAATTCCTGACACCACCAGTCCAGAACTGAAAAGTCTTGGCTTCTGGAGGTCAGGTTTAAATTTCTCGTATAGGATGCTGGTGGGCTTCGACTCCCCTCCATTGGATGCCTTCTGCTCCGTAGAGATGGGCATGCCACACGTGGGGCTACCAAAGGGCATCCCTGCTGGCGCAAACAAAGGGTCAAGCTGCTCTATCGAACGAGGATTTCTCCTAATGTATGTGATGATTTTAGGTCTCACAGGTTTGGGCCTGGGTATGGCAGGTTTCACCTCCACACTTTCTTCCAGCTTTTCACTGCAGTCACTGTCCACATCTGCCTTCTCTGCAAGGGAGCCCTTGGAGTGGACCAAGATAGGTTTTGGGATGGCACTGCTGCAAGCAGTCTTGATAGGCACTTTAGAGGATATGTTTAACAACTGCGTACTGTCAATGGGAGGTAGGACTGAGGAGGGTGACAGTTTGTCAACATGAAGTGCATAAAGGTCCTTCAAATTACTGTTTGATAGCGTGGGCTGACTATTAACTTCCTGTGTTGCCACTGGGCGCACAGGAGTTTGGACACATAAAAAGGCATCAGCCTTTGCTGAAATGTTACAGCTCTCCGGTGCTTCCTCTGGAGGATGTTTCTGTGCGTTAGCTGTCTTTTTACTTGGAACTGAAAAGCTCGAGGCTCCTGCATCACTGTCGTGGTTGTCGGGTTGTTGGTTTGACGCTGTTTCTGCACTGCATGCTCCGTGTTGATCTGAGACATCAGAAACAGATACAGCAACATCCTCAGTGCTTCCTTTGACTAATGTCAGTTTATCCTCATTAACTTTCAAGGGTTTGCTGTCAGGTAGATTAATATTCTGTATAAGAGATATCTGTTCACCAACTGTTTCTGTACAACCTGCATCAACTTCATGTAAATTTTTGTTTTTTCTAGGTGTCACTTTGCCACTGGATTTACTACTGCAGGAGAGTGGGAATGATGTTTCCACTTCTTCGTCAGTAAAATATTCCTCACCAACCTGGTCAGTTGCCTTGTTGTCACTGTCATTGTTTCCTCTCCCTTCCTCACCAATGGTGACATTATCACTCAGCAATTTTTCATCAGGATAGGTTACCACCTGGCTTGACAATGGATCCTCTGCTTTATTACAGGTGTCTTGAAAATGGGATGCTTGAAATTTTGATGCATCAGACCCAGAGCCTTTCTGTTCCTGCACTGCTGTATTTTCATCTTTTTGACATCCCAGGAACTCTTCCAGCATAATTCTCTCAATCTTTTGTTGACAAGTATTTTTAGATTGTAGAGACAGTGCAGTCTTAAGCTCCGTTTTTTTACTTTTATCACCCTGACCTAATTGTGCTTCTGATTTACTCGCAATCTCATTGGGCTTAACAGTTGAAAGTTGAGAATGAGAAGTATGCAGTGTGCTTTCAACGTTAACATTTGGTACATCTTCTGGTTTACTTATTTTCTTATTCCCTGAGGTAGATGGTTTTGAATAAAGTACAGTATTTTCCTCTGAGGTATTGTCAAGTGGATGAAACACCATCCCAAGAAAATGGTCTGTGGATGTTTTTTGTGATTTCTCTGTATTTCCTATCAAACGGTGCGATCTGTCAATGGAGTCCAATGATGCAGAAAGCAGACGTTTACATGACACACGGCCAATGCAGTCTTTTGCAAATGTTTCAGACTGAGGAGAGAATTTACTTGGTCTTCCCAAAGAAAGCCTTTTTATTCTCTCCACCTCCACAGTCCTGGACATTTTACCCTTACAAAAGTTCGGGGTTAAGTCAACATCACCTTTGGAAATAACCTCCAGGTTGGCATCGTTTGTGCTACTTTTTAAATTGGACAGACTTTGTCCACGGCTAATCCTGATATACCTTGATATATCCTTAGCTTCGCAGGTCCTAGAATCTTTCCCCATCTCCCTGCTTGTGGTGGAGGGCAGCTTACTTTCCTGTACACTGGTGTGACAGGTCTGAGAGTCTTTGAAGGTCAAGAGTTTATTCTGCTCTGTATTCAGATGAGCAACTTTCTCTGATCCTCCACAGTGTATATTCCCACTTTCATCTGTCAAACCACGTTTCCTAACATCCCCTTCAGTGGTCCTAGTTTTTGTCACAATTTGGTTGGCATTGGTATCCCCCACACTCACTATGCTTTCATTATTATTTTTTATTTCACTGCGGTTGTCCTGAAGCTGGGCATAACATGACTTGCTTGGGATTAACGGAGCACTCATTTTGAAGCTTCAGGTGACTGCCTTTTTGACAGTCCTAATTAACGAGAAAGCTTTTTTTTTCCTTGTCAGGTTAACTATTATGCATGCTTCAGTTATATATTTAAATTATAAAGTCATCAGTAGAAAATTCCTTGTCAGAAAGCTTGGAATCTCTTGTCAGAGTCACATTTTTGTGCTGCTCAGTTGTCTTTTGTGCAGCCTCTGGACATAGGAAATCTTTGTGAGGTGCAGTAGAGAGGTTCAACAAAAGCAAGACAGATCTGTTAAGTTCCCTCTGAATAAAACCCAGTTAATCCAGCCAACCTACAAGAAAAAAAAAAAAAACAAAACAGAACACAGACATTACACCGATGTCAGGAATCATGATAACTAAACCAAAGCTAAAATCAACAGCACTCTCAGGTACATCCCCAGGATAGAGCATTTTCAAACACTTTAGATGCTGTTTCAATCACAGCTGTGTTCCCAGGACAGATTCTTCGCATAGCACAGATCTCTGACTTGAGAAATTACACAATTAAAACTGCCCTGGTTAGAAGAGTGGTTACTACTGTTTTTAAGCCACACAGATTTACAAATCAAAGTAAGTATAAATAGCTAGGAGAGGTTGGGTCCCAACATCGAGGGTCTAAGCACTTTCATATTGCTACAACAATGTCTTTATTACACCAAGAGTGGCTACTGATGCATTTAAAGCACCACTGTGTAGACAAGCTGTAAGTAATAAAATTCCAGCTCCATTAGAGGATGTGTATGGGTTTCTCTCCTTGCCTTGTATGAATTACTGCTGTACTTGTGCTGACACTCCATTCCTGTTGATACTTCTTAGCCAGATCTATAGATGCCAAGAAAGCAAAAACTATGGCTGTAAGCCTGCATATAAAAGCAGTGTTTTTCTGAGGCATCTGCACACGTGTATGTTCAAATATGGAGGATTATACACCAGTCCCAATACAGTGCAACTCCTTTTGGCTTCTCCACCCTGGGGCTTTGGGAGCCCAGATTTTGTCCTCTATCACCTCCAACAAGATCAAGGGGAAATTTCTGTCTATACCATGCCTAAATTCAGTCTCTGAGACATTTTTTGTACCCTGTATGTTCATACCTTTCATCATAAAGAAATACGGGAACTAGAAATTGGAACATGCTCCAAAGTATCTAGAAGATAGAATTAAAACACCTGCAATGCTACAAGCTGTGCTGGGTTTCTAATCAGGGGCTCACAGAGGCAGTAATCAGAAGTGCTGATTAAGTCCGCGGCTCTGTCTACAGCATCTGGGTGCAAGTCTGGGCCTGTGTTTCTAACCCTCACTATGAGCAGGTCCTCCCAGCCTTCGTATTCAGTTCAGTTCAGTTCAGTCCTGACCACAACATCTGGCTCTAAGCTCAATCCAGTTTCTTTATACGGTGCACACACATGTTGGTTGAGCCTGGATTCAGGCTTCTGGCATAGTTTCAGCTCTTCAGCAAATAATAACTAATTAAATTAATTCATGAAACAGAACACAGTATTAAGAATTTTACTTCACCACCACAGAATTGTGTTATTATAGATCTCATTCACAAAGCATTGTAAAGCAAGACTTTTAAACTGCTTCTGTGATCTGTCCTTATTCCCAGAGAAAAAAGAATTGAATACTTATTAAATGAAATACATGTATTATGGAGTTTCCGGTTCATTTCTTGTTCATTTTTTTCTGAAAAAAATGATAATACCAGAGTTTACATACTCATCCTGAAAGCTGAACTCTAAATGCTCTTCACTGGGCAAACCATGTCTGTTGTTATCTGTTTGGTTAGCTAGAAAGGGGCATTGATGGGCTCCAGAGGGAGCTGAGTTCAGTCAACTTGTGTTTCTCCCTCAGTTGGCAAATGGCATCGCTCTGTGGTTTCAAAAGTGAGGGCCACAGAAATCATCAGAGGGCTGAAACACCTCTCCCGTGGAGGCAGGCTGAGAGAGTTGGGATTGTTCAGCCTGAAGAAAAAGGCCCTGGGGGACCTATTGCAACCTTTCAATACTTAAAGGCAGCTTACAAGAAAGCTGGACAAAGAGTTTTTACCAGGGTCTATAGTGATAGGACAAGGGGCAACAGTTTTAAAAGAAAAGCAGGTAGGTTTAGAACAGACATAAGGAAGAAATTCTTTACTATGAGGGTGATGACTGAGACACTAGAACAGGTTGGCCAGAGCAGTTGTGGATGTTCCTCTCTAGAAGTGCTCAAGGCCACATTGGATGAGGCTCTGAGCAACCTGATCTAGTGCATGATGTCCCTGCCCATGGCAGGGATGCTGAACTAGGTGACCTTTAAAGGCCCCTTCTAAAACAAACCCATTCTATAATTCTATGAATTGAATTGAACAGTGAGCAAAACTTTGGGGAATTGAGAAAAAGATGGAGGAAACTCATCTTTCTTGCACCATTTGTACTCTCTCACCAAAAGTGTCACCCGATGGCCCAAAACTTTAACAGATTGTGGCGAGTTGACTATGGCTGGCTACCAGATGCCTACCCAGCCATATTCTCATTCTCCCTTCTCAACAGGACAGGGGGAGAAAACAAGATGAAAAAGCTCATGGGTAGAGATAAAGACATGAAGATCATTTACCAAGTACCATCACAGGCAAACCAGACTTCCCTTGAGAAAAAATAATTTATTCCCAATTAAAATAGAGTCGAATGGTGAGGAACAAAAGAGCTAAAATACCTTCCTGTGAGGAAATCACCTACTCCTTTTTCCCAGGCCTAGTTTCACTCTATTCACAGCTCCTCCACTCCACCAGTTGCTCCTTCCCTGCCTTTCCAGAGACACTGGACCTCCATGTCCTACAGCAGTATGTATAAATAAATTGGTAAATAATAACTGCGAGGTATATTAAACCCTAAGTACCATATATGGATGATGCATTCAAATGTACAAGTAGAGCAATACATTAATTTGCCATTTATTTTCTTCTCTAAATCTCTTACATGGGTTTAGAACAAAGATAACTAAGACATTTAAAACTATAAACATAATGCTAAGAGGTTGTTGGTTCCTCTTGTTTACACTGTCCCCAATATGATTAGTAGCAATGCAAATGAAGATTGTTTTGGAAAAAATATATTGTGGAAATACCTGTATTAATTGAAAGCACCTTCACACACCTTGTGTAACACAAGCCATGCTAGTATGCTTCAGACACCAGACCAAATAATTTGGTTTAATATTGCTTGTACAAACTGATAGACATGAGGGTCAGAAAGATCTGTCCCCTCTCAAACACAGTGCACTACACAACCTCAGTACACCACCAGCTGAAATTAAGCTCTTAAAGCAGCCAATGCTGGCCAGAGACACAGAGTTCAAACGTATGTGCAATTATGTTGCTTTTAAGAGAAGGGACAATAAAATACTGTCTAGGCAGAGATTAATCTCAGACAGTGTTAGCATTGCTCCTGTGCTTCCTCCAGAGTCAGTGAGAAGGGACAGGCACTTTGGAAAGGTGGTTCATCTCGTGCTAACACCTTTCAGAATGGACCCTATGCACCCAGCCTTCCAAGTTCATCTCTTCTGGTGACATCGAGCCTCAGATAAAGGATGTCACAGACCTGAAGAACCCATTACATCCTTATAATTACATCCATACAATTACCCAAAATATTTTCTTCTGCAAAATATTGCCTGTTTAATTTTGTAATCTGTTTTAAAGTTGCCATTACAATGAATACAGAATAATGATTCTATGTTTGAAAATAACACAAGACTTCGTTCTGCTATAGAACATACTGATAGCACAGGACTCCTGCTAAATTAATACAAAAACGTAATCAAGCATCTATTCCAATCAATACTTTATTAATCCACTTTTCCCTGTGAAGGAATACAAGATTTTGGTTTTGGCTCAATTAAGATAATACATACTGTGATAGACACATTTGGGAATAAGATGTATGCCTTTTTGTTACACCTGGGACCTTAGAAGATTTGATCATTCTCATATAAACATCTTCTATTTAAGAAGCTTTGGCTTGGATTTTCTGCAGGATAGTTGATTTTATGTTGTACTGTCTAGGCTCAACTTCACTATGCTCTTTGGAGTCAGTGAGATGAAAAGACTCAGCTGTGCCTGGGTTCTGCTGGCTTCTCCTATGTTTTTTTATTACTCACCTCTCCTGACTGATGTTGGCTGGCACACACACATCTAAAGTCACTCCCTGCTGTGCAGGAATGCTCTGAGATGACCGGGATGTGAACCTCCTAACTCTTCAGATACCCTCTTTAGCTCAGGAACAGCGGGTAAGAGAAGACTTGATCCCAGCAATGACAACACCTCATCACTTGGCAGCATCTCACTGGGGACCCTGGACAAGAAACACAACTGCAAGTCTTAAAGACTGAACTTGGTATATGCAACTCTTGATATGGGTAAACAATTCTTGATACTGTATAGTGTAAAAAATATCCCCTCTGAATTGCTGAGAGTGGAAAATGAAATCATAGCTCTCCATCCCACAACATCTTGGCAGAATGCGATAACTGTATTTGTGGAAAAAAAAACTTTACAAAGTGATGTGAATGTGCTAGACAGTAAAATAAAATGATACCCACCAGACTACAGTTAGCTATGAATCCCGCAGGGAGAAGAAAATTTCAAGGAGCCAGAAACATAACTAAATACTTTTGTTTAACTTCAGCAGTATCAGTTTCCTTCTGAGATGTTTCTCTCTTAAGAGCCTCTGTTCTAAACCTGAGCCCATTTAATGATGATCTAGGAAAGAAGTCTAAAACAGTTTCTTCCTGTCTGCTTCTGCAGTTCCTCCACTACACTTTGCTCCATCCTAAGCTGCATTTGGCCAGCAGGTCCCATCCTACCCTCTGGAGACAGCAGGGAGAAGGTGAAGCTGAGCTGGATGATTTCTGTGCCATGACACACAGCATGGACTGTATCAGCAAAGCTCAAGTTTGTAAAACGTAACCAGCTAAAAAAAGAAAGCAGCAGCCTGCTTCTAAATAGTAACAGCAGCTTTTTTTTTTTTTAAACAAGCAGTGCAGAAATATCGCTATCCTCAGTAGGCAGCGAATAAAAGAAAAATGGTAAAGCATTACCACGTTATTGGCTATCTGTTTTGGTTTTAATCCACCACAAAAATAGAACAGTAATAATTATGAGATATGGAAAGGAATTATCAAAGCACAAGGAAAAATAAAACTGGAAATAAAGAAATAAAATCTGAAATGTGTTGAGAAGTTTGGCTCTTGTATAAGTATTTCCTAACGCAGGCTGTCACAGCTGCTTACCCATCCTAGTACATATAGTCTAAACCCAGAGTATTTACAACAAGATACATTAAAAACATCTGGTTGTACTAGTAATTCTGTGCATGGCCCAGGCTGATTGCCCTTTCTGTACACAGTGTATGAGAAGCACCTGAGTACCTTATTAAGCAATGGGTTTGTAAATGGCTGGGGCAGAGCCAGTAGCCTGCAAATGGTCAGCCACGGGAATGCTCTCAGCCCAGCGGGTAGTGGGGGGTGCTGCGCGGGGATGAGGATCACACAGGCCTTCAGCTGCATGTGGGCCCTGCACACCAGCCCACTTCGTCATGACTGAGAAAGGAGTCATGAAGTGTGACAACATGTTTATCCTCGCAGAAAGTAACTACAACTGCTTGATCACAACTCAGTTGAAAGCCTGAAGTGAGAAGCCTCCGGCCATTTCCTTCAGAGGCAACGCCGGTCACAAGCTCCAAGATGACAAACCGCTGCAGCATGCAGGACAAGGGCTGAGCACAAGCTCCAGCTCTGCTCCCCTCTGCACAAGCAGCACAGATCTGAACAGAACGAGCATCTTGGCGTTACAGCACGCACAGATAGACCTCTGCCGAAACAGACCCAAAGAACGAAATGCTGGCCCACAGGGAAGACACTCCTATTGTCTGCCCAACGCAGCGATGGAGGAAGACAGATGAAAGTACATGAGGAATATATTTGTATGAGGTGGGAAACAGATGCTGGTTTTACAGTTACTACAGAAAACTGGCATGGACAGCAGCATCCTGACATGCACAGGTGCCCCAAGAAATACTGCTGGGGAGAGCTGGCAACCCAGCCACCGCCTCACCGAGGCTTTCTCTGCGAGAGGAGATACTGCTGCATGTGATGCCAGGGCTGCACGCTGCCAAGAACAGACTCCCACGGCTGAAACAAACACAGTGCTGGAAGGGAAGGAGGCGGGAATATCTTCTTGAGAAGCCCAAATCATTACACAGAACAACTTCCAGCGGTGATGGAAGTTGAAAGCTGATACTAGGACATTAAAAAAAAAAAAAAAAAGAAAAAAGCCAATAAACCTCTTGGAGTGGGTAACATACAATCGGAATTAATTAAAAGCAGTGAAGAAGCGCTCACCCAGGCATGTGATAATTTTGTTAATGTGATTTGGAAGGCTGAGAGCTAAGATTTGGATACACTCCCCAATGGCTTCTATTCATAACAAAGCAGACCCAGCTGTCTGGGGAAATTACAGCATAATCTCATAATTGGCAGATCCTATGGAAACGTTGCTATAGATCACGAAGAGGACAGCACTTCAGATTGACAACTTTCTGCCTGATGAGCAATTAAGACATAGGCAGATAAGAGAAATGGTGGAGCAAATGTTAAATTTTTACACACTGGAAAATGATAGGAAAGCAGTTCTTATTCACTTGTGAAACTGAAACGATCTGAAAATATCAGAGGATTTTGCAAAGCGTGACCCAGTAGCATTTCCAGAATTTAAGTGTTTTAGTGGTTTTAATGTCTTCACAATAAATAAATTATAATCTTTTCACTAGTTATATGATTACCTATTTTTTATCTATATAAATATAATTATAAAAAAAGGATATAAAATAGAGAACGGTTTCATATACCAAAGCAAAGATTTTCAGTTCTACTTTATCTGTTATTGACCAACAAAACAGGTTTTATTTTATACAAATTATTAATGAACTTATACTGGTTTATCGAATTCAAAATGATTATGAACAAACCAGATTTTAAACATTTGCCACATTTAGCTCAAAGATTTTCTAAATCAAGCTTTTTTCATTTTACAGTTCCAAGTAATATTTCAAGATCAAATTTCCTTTGTGTTGACATTTTTTAAAGTTTTTTAAATGGCAAGTCAGGTAACACAGAAAGGTTTATTTCTCTACCCAAATTAGTATTTTGTTTTCCTAAATAGCAGGATGATAACAAGCCCAGTGGAGGACTCTGGTTCTTGCTTTCAGCTAGGCCTGTGAGGAGACATTTCCACGTTTTTATCTTGGGCCAGTAGTTCCCCTTTACTTCCAGTTGCCATGTCACATGAAGGGTATCACACACACCAAATGTGTTAGGTATGGTCACATACCTGCATGGCCACTGGCCAAGCTCCTGAGCTCCTGGAAACTGAGCCCATGATGAATGAGATGGTGATGTAGCCAGAGGACGACTGCTGAGAAGGATTCAGCCCAGGTCCTGCCCACCACCAGAATCAACCAGAAAGTGCCCAAATCAAGAGTTCAGCCTTATCCTCTATGTCCTGTTCACTTGCTGTCTTCACTCTCATTCCCCAGGGGTTTTAGGGTCAAGCTTGCAGTAATGTAATTTCCTTATACAACACCCCTGAGAGATCCCTGGGAACCAGCACAGTTCCCTGTTTGCTGAAAACCACAGCCAAGTGCATCATTCCCAAAAAAACAGCCAAAGGTGAAGATGCTAAAGCAAGGCTGTACCCTGATTTCCCCAAGGGAGGGGAGGTGGTAGCATCTCTCTCCATGATCTGAAGCAATAGGACTGAAAAATCAGGTGCCAGCATGAGACCTCAGTCCTAGAACTCACTGTAGTTCCTGACAGCATCAAATATACAAGTGGCTTGCAAGTGCAACTTTCCTTTCTGAATAAAATTAAAAAATTGAAAAGATGCTCCGTTTAAAAAATATTTTTATATATCCTTAATTGCCGATGTATGGCAACTGGAGGACATAAACACAGCAGGGAGAGCAAAGGGCTTGCACTGTTTTTCCTTTGGCTGAATACCCCTTTTCAGCACTGGAGGGTTTTATCTCACAGGCCCTACTGTAGATGGGAAACAGCCATGACCACAGGCAACTGCTGTTGGCTAAAGAAACCTGTGGCCACTTGGTCTCCCTAGGGAACAGACCCACAACTTTTCCTGCCATGGCAGTGGCAATGCAAAGAGCAGAAATCTTTGTACAGCTCCTTAATTTACCTCCAGTTACACTGTAGGGATCAGTACATCTTCAAGGCAAACATCAAAAACCTTCCCAGAGAATGTGTATAAATTATTTCCTTTTCATAAGAAACTTGTAAATATATGGGGTTTGTTTTGTTTATTTTTTGGTCAAAACTGCCTTTTGTAATACAAATCTGAAGAGATACCCTAATAATTTATTACCTGTGAGGGCTGAATTCCCAAAGCATGCTATGTGGAAAGGATCCTGCTGACTGCTATTTCAAAGGAGTACAGGATTTGGGATTAAAGATTCTCATTATCAAAACTGACAAATTATTTTAATTATTAACATCAATCAAGTCTCCACAAGGCATAAGCCTTAATAGTTGTTTTTTAAGACTCCTTTTTTAACATTTCTATTTGCTTTCAAATGTTCACTGTTGGATAAGAACATACTCTGATATAAGCAATCCTATTAATTGGATCCCCCCTCAAAAGACAGAAGTCTCTGATTGTCTTAGCAATGGCAACCAGGAAGCTGATTTGATAAACACAGCAACTTATCTTGAATAAATGTCTGGTTTTATTTTAATTCCAGAGAAGTACACCTGGTTAAAGGTATAGGAACAGCTCATACTTTCTAAGGCACAACGCTACTCAGTTTTCAAAGAAAATCTCAGGATTTCAAAGAAAAACAAACAGCAGAACCTCAGGGAAAGCCACTGTGAACGGAGATGGTATTGGATGAGGGCATCCTGGCTGTTTAAGTAGTGAGAGCTCGTAAATCGAGCAAGGCAAGACCTTCACCCAGAGCTTCAGCCCGTGTAGATCTATAGTGCCACAGTCACGAGCAGAACAATAAACCCCTGAACCAAAAGCCCAAAGGAGAGAAATGTATCACCGGTTACTCCAAGGCACCACAGTGCAAATGAAAATGGCAAGAAAGCAAGCAGCGAAAAAGTTTTCTTGGAAGTGAGTCTAGTCAAGGCAAAAACTGATTCCTCCCAAACAAGTGGAAACAAACAGAAGAAAAATGACACATCAAACCAAGTCCATGCTGCCATGGCTCAGCCAGCCTGTTACATATGGACTCAGGGACAGCCCTCCGCACTCTTCCTTTTGCCCCTGGATGCTAACAGGGCCACCATGCATGCACTGCTTCACCACTTGGCACCCTTGGGCACAGTGCCACTAATGTCAATAGTAGACAGTAGTGAAGGTGAGAGATGCACCCACCATAAACTCATGTTGTTCTCTGTCATAACGAAGGGAGCAGCAAAGGGATCCTGCCCATCCTTTCTGAGCACCTTCACCCTGCAGAGCCCAGCCAGCAACTTACTATGTCCCTCTCTATCCAAAAAGATAATCTGCAGTTTCTCATAAAATCTGCAACAGCTGGACAGTGGATTAGCCAGGCCCCAAAACACTGCTTAATTTATTTCTGTACAGTGCAAAATCTTGACACAGAAAGGGGAATGTGGAATGTTTCCAAAATGATCACTTTTTTTTTTTTGCTAAGACAGCTAAATCTTTCCTGCCTTCCAAAAAACATCTGGGAGACAGAAAAAAAATATATTTAGTTATAACACTCAAACATGAAAAAAAGTTCATAAATTTGCTTCCTATTGAGCAAAACCCAGAAACTCAGAAGCTTTGTCTACTCCAGCAAATTTACCCACTGCTGATAAAGCAGTTACAACTGGCACTGAACTCAGTTTAACTTCAAGTGTAGTCAAGGGTAAATTGACTTTCCACATGCTTTTCTGAATTCTACTGAATTCAACAGCAGGTAAACGTGTCAGTTCTTAAATGAATATCTAAATATGAATTTAGGACCCTGATTTTACATTGCTAGGTTTGCACATTGCAGTTTGAACCACCACCATTTCTGTAATGCTGTCAAACTTTCAAAAACATTACTGCAGATATACAGAGGCAAACCTGTAAAACCAGTAAAAACCAAAGCAAATGTAAAGCATTATCAGAAATTCTGCTCATTTGCTTTAACTCCAGTAAAAGCCATCTTCTGTAATTTGATCTACATTTCCAGAATATTTTTCCTTGTGACTTGGTACCTAAGGGGAGAAAAAACCACTGTCCATTTGTTTTAAAAAAACAGAAGCAAGATGAAAACTGTGGTAAAATCCAGACTAGGCTCTGAATTAAAAGATCCTGGTCTAATCAGTTACAACAACAAACTGAAGGGCATAAAGCTCCACGTGTTTTTATTCACAGTTGTACTTTCCTACCAGGCTCTGTAAAGTACATGAAATACGTTTCCAGGTGTAACTCCAGCTGTTAGAAAGGTAGAAGGAACATATATAATTTTCCATTCAAGCCACTCTGACTGACCAAGAAGCTAGAAGTTCAGGTGCCACGCTGCCTGCCATGCACCACGTGTCTGGTGGCTGAGGGCTCATCATGGGCGAACCAGCAAGGCAGCTCTCATTTAAGAGCACAGAAGGCAGAATTCAAAATCTCAATATTCAAAAGGTCAAGCAAAACTAATGCATTACCTGCCTGCTGCTACAGATCCTGCAAGTGTACTACAAGTACTTCACAGGGACCACTGCTCTGTAAGCAATTAATTACATTTGTTCTGCTTAAAAAAAAAAGTATATATCGCTCAAAAAAATTTGCAGCAATTTGTCTGTCAAAAGATTGCATCCCCATTTTCATAAATTAACAGAAATTTGATTCAGCTTTAGCACTCTATCACCCTTCTATTTACCATGCATTCTTTACATGTATAAATAAAACCAGAAATACTTATATTGTGAATTTTGGGAATTTTCCCTGTTGTATTTTTCAACAGCAAATTTATATATAATAGAAGGATAGGATTTAAGAGCTTTATGCTCATATTTTTTTATATTGTTGATTAGCACCCACATTTGTGCATCAGGCACCTTCTGTACAAATCAGATATATCAACTGAATGAAAACTAACAAGCGCTCACCCTCTCAGCCCAAGGAGAAAAGGAGGTGTCTCTCAACTTGCATGTCTCAGCTTACAGTAGTCCCACTCTTTACTTAGCCCAACCATACAATTGTCTTCCCTCCTTCTGAGGCTGGGAAGAGGTTCAGGCTTTGCAGGATATGCTGAAGATCAGTTGGGTTTTCAGGCAAAACACAGAAATTAGCTTCAAAGAACGGGGTACGGCAAATCCCTTCCTTCTTTCTCCAGTTTTACTGTGTCTGCACACTAAAGGGAGAAGGATGTAGTCTCCCAAGGGATTGCTCAAGACTTTCCAGCTTTGCTGGTGGAGCGCTGGTTTGAGGACAAGTGCTGGTGGGGGACAAGCTGAATCAGTCAGCAGTGTGTCCTTGCAGCAGTTAAGGCTAACCATGTCCTGGGCTACATTAGCAAGAGAGCAGCCAGAAAGTCAAGAAGCAATCTTTCCCTCTGCTTGGCATGCATGAGGCATCTGGAGCACTGCGTCCTGGTGTGGGGCCTCATTTTGTTGATACTGGAGAGGATGCAGAGCAAGACCACCACAATGGAGCACTGATCTGGAGCACACGGTGCATGAAGAGAGGCTGAGGGATCTGGCTTGGTTCAGCCTGGAAGACAGCAGCATGGGGGGGGTCTAATAGCTGTTCTCAACTACCTGTAAAGGGGAATAATAGAGAAGACGGAGCAAGACTTATCTCATAGATGCCCAGCCAAAGGATGAGAAGCAAAAAGAAGAGCAAGTTGCAATGCGGAACATTTTAACTGAGCACAAAGGGGAAAAAAAGTCATAATTGCAGGGGTGAAGCACTGGTACAGAGGTCACCTAGAGGGGCTATACAATTTCCATCTTTGGAGCCTTTCAAAATTTGAATCAAAAAGGCCCTGAGCAACCTGACCTAACAGGGAAGCTGGTCCAGCTGTGAGCAGGGCTTGGAATCAGCATTCTCCAGAAGGCCTTTCTCACCAAATTATTCCATGACTCCAATAGCAACAGCTTCATAGGAGAAGAACCAAAGACAATTTCATGACACACGGTTGGAAACACCGCTGAACAAGACACAGTGCAGGCTTGAGAGCCTGAAATGATAATTTGTATCTCCAGCACAGTGCATTTTGCCCAAAATATTACCCAGAAACTGTAGCAGTCCTCGTTTGCTCAGCATTCAGGAATGGAGCAAGGAAAACCCAAAACACAAAGCCACTTTGCAGTTAAGAGCACCTCTGGGTTAGGAGCAGTGATAATGCTAGAGCCAGCAAGGATGTGGCAGAGAAATGGTACCTAACTTTTACCAGTGAGTTATGGTAGCTCTTCATGACACACTACTTATTTTTAACTCTACTGAGTTTTAGGCTGTCTGTCTGTCCTGGCCAGGGCATTTAATAGTGTGCCATGATTAGATGACATAAAGAAAGGACACAAAAGGAATGAGAAACCATTCCAGAAGTCTACTTAGTGCAGGTAAATTAGTGCCACGCTGTTAGTGAGCTTATTTGCGACAACTCAGAAGATCATTCAAAACACACAGGTCCTATCTATATACTAAACTAAGTATTTATTGTAAAAGTACTTAGCAACGCCTAGCAGTCCCAGGATTCTGCTAACACCTGTAGGGAAAAAATTGAAGGTAAAAATGGCTCCTTAATATATCAGCCCTGCTGAACCTCGTATGTGAATGTGACACAGAGATCTTTCTTCATCAAAAAACGTCAGAGAAGCAGGACAAGAAATTCCCTCCATTTCACATCTATGATATCTCTGTCAGTGTATTATTCTTGAGAAAATCTCCTTCAACAAGTTAATCACTCTCCCAGTGACATACAGGCAAGAATAGACTCAGTTGCTCACATTCACCTTTGCAGAGCAAGTAAAAAGTTTTAGACAAAATTATTTAAGAACTTCTTTCATTCTACCTGATTCAACAACATATTTATTTATAATAATATTTAAATATTCTAATTATATTGGAATCACAAATTCTGTGTTATAAGGGTAATTATATGTTGCTGAATGGGAAGTCTTTTCTGGGAGGAAAATAAGCAGAAAAAAAAGAACTGAAGAAATAAAGCAGGCCATTTCAATCTGCAAGGAGAAAAATTAATACTACAACCATCTCTACCACTTAAAAAATATTTTTCTTAATCTGAATAGATACGTAATGATACAGTGGATAGCAGAATAATGACTAATACTGCAAGAATGCACAGTTGGACATGACCAAGCTTTGGTCTAACCTGCAGCAGGGCAGCCATCCCACCTGCCCTTTTTTCCCCTTCACTTACTTTGATACCATTACAGGACTGATCTTCAATACAATGAACTTTACAATGATGACAACACAGAATCTATTTTTCAGGAGGTCTGTGGGACTGTGCCTTTTATCTTCCCAAAATAAAGTAGTCTCAATGATGCAAAGTTGCAATCCTTTTCTTTTTTAATTACTTGAGCAACTAGAAGAAAAAAAGACCTACAGATAAAAAGTCTCCTGTCAGTTGGGCTGCTTCAGCCTTGCGATCGACAGTGCACCAGTAGCCATGTAGTCAGTAATATTCACTCATTGTGTCCTTAATTGGAAAGATACTGTAGATGCCTGGATTCAGTCATAAAAGGAGACAGCACTGGAAAACAATGGACATCAATTTACTTATATACTCTCAGAGAACTACAGAAGGAATGGATATGGACTATCACATAGACTGTATGAACTGTATTTTTAAACACATTCTGAGCACTTTTAATATGCATAAAGGTTGTTTTGCATGTTAGGCAGATTATAATACAACTCTTGGAAGTAGAAAAGTTACACTAACAGGAAAACTAAAGATTGCTTTTTTGAAAATGAGATGTACCTCATGTTCAGCTCTGAGCAGGCCAGCGTTTGGAAGCTCAGTAAAAAAACTGGAGGATATTAAGAAGAAAGCAAGATAAATGCTTAATAGGATAGCAGTGTCCCATAATTAACACTGCATACCACTAAGGCAGTTAAACACTGTGCTTAGATTTCATAAGGAGACATGGAATTATCATTGGATGTTTTTAAGAACACTTCAGACAAACTCCTTTTAGAAAAAAATCTTGCCTTGAAGAAGGGGAATGGATAATGTGACCTCCCTCTCAGTCTTATTTTCTAACTCACCTATAAAACTTTGGGGAAAAAAAACAATAAAAGAAACTAATATATGCAACATGGATAAATAAAGAGTATGGGAACTATAAACTCCTGTCCAGAAAATGCTTCCATACATGCTGAACTTTATTATCTTAAGTCATCTCACAGATATTAAGGAGTTGACTTAGAACAGTAAAATTATGCACATGCCAAAGTGTTTGCATTATGAGTACAATAACTCTCACTTCTATACAGCATGAGGAAAAACGACTGTTCACACTTCTATGCTGCCTGTATGAGAGCTTCCAAATCAAAATAATTAATGTCTGGAAATGTCTGGCTAGTGAAGAGCTTTGTTAGTTTGTACAAGGGCTTTGGACACAGAAAAAGTGACGTGGCAATGAATCAGTAAGCTTTGTAATGCTTTTGTACATTCACTTGGAGTGTAGAGATGAAATAATAAGGATGATTTAGTGTCAGAAGCTCCCACTGATGAAGTCAGGATGCCTTGACACCAACTGTTTTAGGATACTGGCCCATTTTTGCCATGATCACTGAACAGACCTCAGTGTTGTCAGTCTTGAAGTTAAGTGAGGCATCTTTGTTCAATATTATGAAATACATTTATATAGTTAAAAAATTGATGAGTCAACATGATGATTTGGGACTATAAATCCAAGTTTGCAGACTTTTTTTTTTTGGGGGGGTGGGGGGGGTGGGGAGTGGATGTCCCAGGATGGGACCTCTGAGAACTGTTATCTCTCTTGCCAAAGCAAAAATAGTACGTGTCATGAATACTTACACAAAAGGAGCAATAAAGACTGTTAAGTCACACCTGGTTTGTGTCTACCAGACTAATATGCATTATGTCAGATAATAACCACTTTAATAACTTTTACGTAATTGCTTAGAGGATTTAATCTGAAAAAGAAATAGCAGGTAAATTGGTCTGTCTAACATACAATACTCCTGAAGTAACATTATTAGTGGTAAGAAGTATAAAAACAAGAAAAAGAAAATTAAAGTTGAATGAACATTTCTCCCTCTGTGACACAGTTCTGCACCTTGAGTGTTACTATGGGCATCTTTACTGCCTTGAATGGTGCTGGACCAAGCCTATTGCTTTAATCCTTAAAAACTGATAAAAAGAGCACTGAAAAATAAACATTAGGAAACTATTGCCCTCATGCTATAGAATGGATTAGATATGTGACAATTAGTGGCTTGTTCATTTAGTTTTATTGTTTATTTACAATAACTTATGTAAAGCAGTAAGGTAATATAAATATCCAAAAGAACAATGGAAGAAAGAAAATATCCCCTCGCCAGGAGTAACTCTGTAAAGAAGCAGGGTGCCTCTTGGGTGTTCCATCCTACTGAAAATGAGTTATCTTTCAAGAAAGTTTCCACTGGTTAACTGACAATGATAGCAGTAAATACAGCACCAAAACTACACAAGTGCATTTTTAATAACTCTGTGGTTTGCCTTCTTTTATTTGGCTAAATACTGTTATGGCATTATATTAAACTATCTCACAAGAACTCAATCAGCCAACATATTACTTCTGAGCTTGAAAAAACATTAAAAAGACCTATTTATAAACAGCTTCTCTGTTCAGTGTATTAATTCTTGCAAGGAAGGAAGGCTGTTGCCAAAAACTATACGGCAGTATCATTTGGCAAACTTTGTAGCATTATCTGATCTGCAGAGACATTAAATCTGTACTGAAAACACATATTCAACAACTTACTGGAACACAGAATCTTCTATTACACAAATACATACACAGTTGATAAGACATGCTATACCAGCTATTGCGGAGATATTTCCCCATGATTCACTCTATGCAAGCAACATATATGCAGCTGACATCTTCCTAGTGAAAAAATCTTGGAAAGCCTGCTGACAGAAGTCACCACACACAATCATTAGCCATGCTGCCATTTTGAAATATCTTTTTTCCCCTTTGCCTTCATTCCACTCAAAAGCTGCATCTTACACTAACTATGGGCTGCATTTTCAAAAAGGGACTGCTTATGCAGGAATTTTAGCATGTGAATTGCTATAGACCTGGTAATTTCAGAAGCAGGGAATAGTCTTTCAGAATAGAAACGATGTGAAAGGTTTTCTTCCCTTGTTTGCGCAAAATGTTAACTTTAAATGGCTAAAATATATTTTCAGGGATGACACACTACATGGTAAATTTCAGCCTAGAGTTACTTTTTTGTTTAATGAATAATACACACTATTTACAGAAGGGTTCTTTAAAAGACAGGCATTGATAGACCCTTCATTGTACAATGGCAGTGGGCATTGCCATAATGGAAAAGCAGGATGTTACAAGCTGTGGGGACACTTCTGGAGATCTTAAATCCTTGCAAAACCTATCCAAGGCCTTAATTACATCCTCTGTAATACATGTATACCTAATCATGTTTCCACTTTCATCTTCTCTCCTTCCTCTCCCACAGTTTTGATGTCTCATGTTCTGTTCAAAGCACAAGCAAGCAGAAAATTCTTTTATGTTATCCTTGGGGAAAGTGCAAAGCATCAACCAGAGGTAACAAAGTCCCTTCAGCATCTATCCTCTTTAATAACTGAGAAATACCATCCAGTTTCATCTTTTAAAGGAGTGGGCAAAAATCTAGTGGTATGAGTGCAAAAGAAATCAGATAGTGTCTCTGATCTAATCTCTGCTACATGATATGAAGCCCATGCCCCTATCACAGACATGAAAGCAAACACTATACCACTGTACTGGCAGCAACTGAAATGCAATCAAAGTTTTCTGCGCTATGGTCTTACTGTACATTCTTACCTTTTTAGGATGTTCTTTATGGTTATAAGATTTAACAAGAACTTTTTCTATTAAAACACAAGGCTCAGTTTAAATCAGCTTCCAAAAACAATGACAAACCACAAGATACAGCTTTCAGAATTGACAGGTGTTAGGGCATACTTGATTTGGATTCTGTGAATTGATTTTAAAGATAAAGGGAATATTAGATCACAGAGTCCATAGTATTTGATCATACAGTCGAACCTCATCTATACAAAGACATTATGTGTTGCCACCAAGAATATGGATAAATTAAAGCATTTAAGTCCCTGAGAAACCAGGCAGATACATGCAAGATTAAGGTACAAGAATGCCTGAGGTCCACGCACAGCAGGGAGTTGATGTGCTGCCTGTACCCACAATGCTCCTGGCAGGCAATGGTGATCCCTGACGCAGAAAAAAAAGATGAATTCTCTTGTCATTGCTAATCTGATTTTGCTAATTTCTTTCCAGTCCAAAATCTAGTCAGGATTTGGAAGCTGAGCATCTGAACAAGGACTCACCAGCCAAGTAATTAAGAAATATGATTGTACTTCTTATCTCTGTTACTTGTGTTCCACCACCACCAGTGTTTCATCCTTGATTGTTTAGAGAATGAAAAAAACCCACAAGCCAAAGGAAGCTTGCATTCCTCCCTTTCCACCCCCCATCAAATACAAATAAATCTAGAAAGCATTTGGTCAATTGCATGTTAGGGGAAAAATACCACCAGATGAATGAAGTCTGTTACCAGAAGTCCTGTATCACATCAAGGGATTTTAAATTCTAAGCTATTATATTCCTGTACTTGTGTATTGCTACTTGGGAATGACTAGCCATCTTGATGCTTAAAGATCACCTGTAAATGATGCAATTTTATCTTGCTCTGACTTTAAGTATTGTGGTGAGGATGATGAAAGAAGCCATGTGTGAACAGTCTTGACAAACACAGCAGCTAGAAGTCCTGGGTAAGTAAGATAAGGCTCACATGAAGTCCATATCTGCCTTGTTCAAACCCTGCGTACTGGAGAAAATTTAGTAAGTAGCCCAATAAGGATCTGTAGACAAAATGCATCCAAATCAAACACTATAAATAATTTGAAGTGTCAGATGAGTTCATACAAAGCAAAGTCTCTTAAGAGGTACTTTGAGAGAAAATGCCTAACCAGATCACTTGTTAAATATAAACTGTCTTGCTTTACCTGAAAGACTACACTGTGCTCCTATAGAGAGAACACATGAGCTCTTCTGTACAATAGCTCTTACCACTAAGCCAGTATCTTCAGATCAGGTTTTGCATATAAAAAGAAATTATCTGTGAAAAAAATCCTACGTGAACTGTGTTACTTTGTTTAAACAGAATGTCCCATTTAATTTTTTTTACAATGAATAGCATTTCAAATTCATCATGTCAGATAAAGATATGACAATTATACCTTTCAGCTGCAATTACTGCTATCTGTGCAAACGTTTTTGACCCATTTGCTTTATCTCTACATTGCCAAGAATTTTCCTGAACAACAAAAATGCCCCTTAACATCTAACTATTAATCAAATCCAGTAATTTGTATTCTTATAGCACAGTTCTCTTGGTGAAATTATACACTTCTAATCAAAAAGAATATTAAGCCTTAAAATAAAAAAAAAAAAAATGGAAGAAAGTGGTACCGTAGCACTTTTAGCCCATACTTAGACTAATAAAATAAACATGGCTAGCAATGTTCCTGGGCAATGGGGCCAACTGGCCTGAAACAGCCCATTGGCCCACCTTTATCCTTCCTTTTATCGCCCAAAATAGGGTGGATACTTGCAACTGCATCCCTGAATGTTCAAATTTTGGAGATACTCTAAGGAAATGTTTGGGAGAGTATTAACTCTCATAGGCCAAAGATACACCAGCTGCCACTCTAAGAGTTTAGACAGGTGGAGATCAAGTCTGAGGGCTCAGGGAGGCTCCCTCTTTAGTTCACCTGCATAGACATGGCTGGGGGAAATATAAGAAAATGTAGGCAATAAACTTTTAACTCTATGGAATCCAAAATAGTACCAAAAGGCAGGAATCAACCACTGAATATTAACGGCCTGCTCCTCCTGCTATCTAAAATGCTTTTTCTCTATCTTCCAGCCTCTTCACTCTGGAAAACTGTTTATGTAAGAAATACTCCTGTAAATACATTCACATGATATCTGTGGCTTCAGATTTTAAAAAACATATATTGTCTGGGGAATGCCCCAAAGTACAGCTGTGTGTCTTCTGCCCCATCTCTCACTTGGCACCAAAACCAGAGCCAAACCCTGTGGGGAAGGGACACGGTGCCTGGAGCACCCCATTACCTTCTGCACCAAAATGCCTTTTTCTCCCCAACTGCCTAGAGCACTACGCAGCGCAGGCTTTCATCCCCCAGATGCACCCAAGTCCTGCATAAGTTCCTGGCAATAAATTTCACAGCAAAACATCTGCTGCCTTTAAAAGAACAGGTTTTTCACTCCTATGGGGTTACTAAAGCAGGTCAATTTTTTGGTCAAAATAATCATGTCACCCCATTAAAATTCTATACATTATTGTGGGAAAGTTTCTATCTTGTTGGGTTTTTTTTTTTAAGTAGCGAAGATAAGAAGGGAGCAATGACAATTTTAAGTATATTTTTGAAAAATTAATTCTGAAAAAAGTATTTTCAAGAATAAAATAAAAATAAATTAAGATAATTTTTTACATTTTTCACATAATACATTTAATTTTTTTAATTCAATACTTTTATTTGACATTTCAGGACAAAAGGGTCCAAGTCAGCTGGCTTGAAGCCATACCATGACCCCCAAAGAAAGTGCAAAGCCCATATCAATTAGCCTCATCCCACAACGGACGTGAGGACGGTATCAGAGTGCTGAAGAATATTAGCACCGAGAGCGGAAGGAAAGCTAAGGGAAAGCAGGAAGGCAGGAAACAGTTAATCAGTCTTAATGGATAACAAGATTATAAAAAAAAATAAAAAAGAAAGTGTTGAGAAATCAGTTATTTGCAATGAAAGGGAAAATAAAATCAGAAGTAAAAGAAACTGGATTAGGCTGAAAACCAGGAAGGCAGGAGAGAAGGAAATTGACCCACTTGCAAACAACAGCTCAGGCACTTCTCAGACAGAGCAGTCACTCCCAGGAAACCCTTCAG
Source organism: Falco punctatus (assembly GCF_963210335.1). Classification (NCBI taxonomy): domain Eukaryota; kingdom Metazoa; phylum Chordata; class Aves; order Falconiformes; family Falconidae; genus Falco; species Falco punctatus. The sequence continues at coordinate 23,647,469 of NC_137581.1, read as the reverse complement.
GTTTTGGAAAAGTTGAAAAAAATGAGGGAAAAGCACAAGGTATGTAATTAAGACTGAAGAAGTAAGTATGGAGTCAGACTAAATAACTTTCTGTTCCAACTAATTTCCTAGTGTTTTGCTAAAAAGGACACTCAGGACCAACCATATCCCCTTCTCCTCTGAACTATATACTGAGAAATTCCTCTCTTTGCTCTCTCATAGACTTTTCTTGCTTTAATTAATTTCCTTTGCAATAAGGCCCAGACTGTGCCCCTTGCACCTACCTGGAAATCTAAGGAGAGAGCTGCTCAGCTCAGGGAGGTGCCTGGGTGGGCTGAGGAGCCTCTGCCTGCCCTGCCACATAAATAAACAACCTTGACGGTTCACTCTGCCAGCTCCTAGCCAGCCTGGCCTAACCCTGACCTTCTTGGCAAAAGGAGTATTACGGTCAGCCAAGTCCTTGCTTAGCCCAGTCCCTGTTTGATCAGCGGAAGATTATGCTAAGAGCTTTCCTATCTGAACGTAGCAAGTGAGCATTAGGGCTGGCTTCTGCCTTCCTGTTGTAATTACTTGATAATCATCATCAGCACACACACCTTCCACAGACACCTCCTGAGCAAAGGGTCCAAAGCTCTCCTGTCATCAACCTTTTCCATGTCTCTGGAAAAGGGATCGTTGGGTGAGAAATTGTGGCACAAATCCATTATCCTTATCATCTACTGTGGGATGTTTTTTGAGAAACACAAATGCAAGCAAAGTGATTACCCATGGCTGTGCCCTACAGAAATAAAACTGCTTCCTTCTGATAAGCAAAGTAACTGTTTTGAATGTGACATCACCTTATTCTGTGCTATTACACAAATCAGGGATGCTATCTTGGAGACAAGGACAATAATAAAAATAATCTATTCCTATGCCTTTCACGGTATCAACGTTATCTTGCTTAAAACCAGGAAGTTTTGCAAGGAAACTCTGATGTCACATCTGGCACTGGTGGGATCAGTCTGTATCCAGGTCTGTCCTCATTCCAGTGCTTGCTTTCTGTGGCAATCAGTAAGCTTGTAACATTTCTGTCTTGCCCTTATAGATTAATAAGAGAAGTTAACAGCTAAAACCTGAAGCTCCTCAGCTGGAAATGCATCTTCTTGAACTAACTGATCAACTGTGAGTTTCTGATGTCATGCAGCCAAACTGAAGGCAAATGCAATCTTATGGAAATATTTTCAACACAGATCCACAAAGATAAGTGTCTCTGTATAAAGCACTGGTGAGATATCAAGCAACCCAACTGGCAAGGAAAATTCAATGCAATATGCAGGTAGTGGCATTTAAGGTAACTGAGGGAGACGAAAACTCTCTTCAGAAGAGAGAAGAGAAAGTGGCTTGTTTAGTCAAACAAAAGCTGAGACAGACTGATCTCTCTGTTGAGGGGAGCATAAGGGGGTTAATCTAAGAATATATACTATGAGAATGGTACCTGAGAAAAGGTATTTAAATTTGAGGTCACAAAAGTGAGTACAACCTAGCAGTCAATATATCTAGGTAGAAAGCAGATTCCCAGCCTTTACAGCAGAAAGCTTTTACTATCCGGGTACTTCTAAAATAGGAGATGAGAAAATTCTGAGATGATTATATGATGTGAAGCTTGCAGCAGGTGGGGCAGGACTCACGAACTAGGAAGTGCCTTCCATAATAAGTGTCATAGTGAAGCTCCACTAAGAAGAGACAATTTCACCCTGCTATTAGGGGACCTCATCCCTCAGCAACCACCAACCTGCACATGCGGCTCCTGATGGGAGCAGGGCTCTTGGCATGGATGCATCCATTCAGGAATTCACCTTCTCATGCAGCCGGTACACAGCTCCCTCAAACAGTTAAACAAGGCTCAGATTTGGGTTCTCTGTCCACACAGTGTCAATCTGCAGCTAAGCAAACACATTGCTATGATCCTTCCCCACTATTACAAACAAACATATCCTCACCCCATTTTCTTTTCTGTCCTGTTTAGACACACATTTATGCACACACATCCCAAATGAAATCAAAGCAACATACTCAGAGCAAATTTGGAAAGAAGCTTCTTATTGGTAACAATGTTTTATAAAGGGCTAGGCTGCAAAGCCACATGGAGAAACACCTTAATACAAAGGGGACTACTCAAGACCTAAGTATGGCTCAGTGTAAGCCTTTCAGAATGTAACATAGAGAGTTTTTTAGTAAGAAAGGGAGATAACATCATAGTGTATTTGGACTACGGAAGGCAACTGAACAGCATGCTTGGAAATATCCAGCATTTTAAAAAAATCTAATCCCATTGATCTGAAGAGACTTCAGAGATCAGCTATGACAGAACCAATCCGGAACAGAAGAATATATAAAAAAAATGCGTTTACAGATATTTCACTAAGAAGTATAGTCTAGTGAGAAGGTATTATTTGAAATGTTGCAACATAAAGCTAGGGTTTGGGGACACAGGGAGAAATTTGCTATCTTTAGTGATACAGACCTTGCTCATTCTTGGCTCCCTCCACCTCAGTCCTCATTAAAAGGGACAACTCAAAGATACGCTAAGTAATTTATAAGACCAGATCATTTATTGCTGCAGCACCTTTGAATTCATTGCTGGGTTTTGACTCACATGATACAGGTGTCTTTCACCTGCCTGACTAGTACAGACCACTAAAATCATCCAAGAAAAAGGTGACCAAAGCATAAGATCAAATAAAAAAAACCAGTATACTCCACCTCTTTTTGATTCATGGTGAGTTCCCCACAGACTTTCCTCTCCTTTTTGCCCCTCACTTGCCCTGTGTGTTTAGCTCACATGCTTTTCTTCAGTAAAAGACTATTCAAGAGTCACTAAAAGACTGTGGTCTTTAGTCAAAGGCTGTACAAAACTCCTTGTACTTCACACAGCAAGGTCTGGCTCTCAGCTGGATCCTCTATGAGGTAATGTAATATAAATAGCAGCTGGAGAGTTAAGACAGGACACTCAGACCTCACATCCAGCCTATTCCCCTTGTACAGAGGTAGCTCAGGCACACAGGGCACAATCATACTGTGAGCGCGGAACAGATTTAAATCATCTGTGAAGCTCAGGTTTATCCTGTGTAACATTCTGTGTCATTCAGCTTTTCAGTGGGAAGACATTTCACACTATACAACTCAGCTTTAGTTCAATTTTTCTACCCTTGCACGTTGCTTAAGCCAACCCAAGTTGCTGTGAAAACAGGCTGGTCCTGTATTGAGAGGAGAAAAGCTCAGAGAATCAGGAGCAAGGGACAAATGGGAGAAAGTGCCCCAGTCCTACAATCCACAGAAAGAGCAGCAGGTGGATGTTTGTGTGAGAAAAGAGGTCTCCACAGAACTGACCAAGAAGAAATGAGGTGACAAAAGGAATTGTTGAAAACAGTGAGGATGGGGACCTTAGATTTTAACAACCATTGGTACCAAAGCTGTTTCTTACTAGTTCAAGCCCTACCTGTAATAACGTGCAACAACCTATCCTTTGCTTTTTTTATTGGCAAAATAAAATCAAGATTTAAGATTTTATTTCCTAGTGATTCATCACTCAGCAGCAGACCATCTTAGTTGGGATTAAGACTGAACTTCCAATTCACCATCTCCCAACCAGTCTGGTCTATTCTTTATACCAGTGCACAGATCCAACAAAAGCCGCAGTTTGCTGTTGTTATTAAAAGTCAACAGTCATAGGGTAACGGCTGTAATGAGAGGCTGGACTCATCTCACCTTTCTACAAGCATCTACACCTGAAGTAGTCACCTCAAGTTCATTTTACAAGCAATAGAGAAAATAAGGCACGATTCATCTGACTCATTTTATATACCTAGCTCAGACTGAGGTGAGATGATTTTCTCTGCTGACCTGAATGCTGCCCAAGGGATGGTTCAGATGTAGACACCTACAATGCAACCTCTACATCTGGTCAGAGTCTCAGCCAATTTTAGTGGTGGCCCATCACTTCATCTTTGCAGAGCACGGTTTCTTTTCAACAAACTTTAGCTGCCCCTAAGAGGTAAGGATTGAGTTTAGGCAAGTCATGCAGACATACTGCACAGCCTGCTGAGAGAAAGAGGCCCTTCTTGATGGTAATTCAAGTTAGACTTGTGGCCTGAATCATCCTGACTCTTTTTTATGGTTGAAGTCGGGTAAATCTTGGCTCCCTGATTTGCAATAGTATTTCCTGCAGTTAGTGGTGAATCCTATGGGCAGGGCTCTGGAAAGCCTTTGAAAAACAGGTTTGACTCCTTCAAGGAAAACCATCACCTAGGCTTCTGGCAGCTGAAAGTAAAGTGCAATTGTATAGCCTGTTTTGTAAAAGCACTTGTCCTCATGCTGTTCAAGAGTTTGCTTTCTGTTGCAGTAGTGACTCAGCTTCTTTGGTTTACTTACGCCAGAGTTAAAACCACACAGAGGAACACAGACTCATGCGAAATACTGCACTGGCAGCAGAGTTACTGCATAAGAAACAGAGCTACTTCTCTGGGTCATTACTAAAAGTCTTGTCAGCAGCACTTTGGGTTTAAGACATAGGTCCCCTCACTGGAGTATAAAACCTCTTCAGCTAGAGTCGGGATTAGGCAGACACTGCAGTAAAGGCAAACTCTTGAGTTATGCTGTGCTAGAGCTCTAAGAAGTTCATACAAATAAGGAAAACCTTTGCCAAATGCAAAGGTAACAAAACAGAAAGGATACAGGGTTTATTTGGGCATTCATAAGAAGTTTCTAGGTTGACTGCAGCAGTCCTTCTGACAAGAAACAGTTTGCCCCTGAAACAGTTTAATAAACTAAGATAGTGAGCTGTGTAGCCTCATCCTACCTGTTCTGTTTTCAACAATCAGCAATTTTTAGGTTTTTTTTCCTGTAAAGTTCATGTCCTAGCTTTGGGGTTTGGGTTGGGTCACACCTCTGAACACAGTTTGCAGAGCCCAGAGCAAGAACACCCTTCTGTCTGAGGACCGCATCCCTGCTTCACTAATGAGGTGTTTCTTGCTACCCCGTCCTAAATCTTACCTTTTCCATTTTATCTCACCCCAACTGTCCATGCACAAATTCCACCACTTTCCTCTGTTTCCACCTTAAGAGTCTAAAATGCTTTTTATTTTTCCACATGGTCATCCACCCCAAAAATATTTTTATTTTATATAAACATCCCAGTGCTCTATCAACTCTTTGATTCCTTCTTTTTCTCTCTGAAGGGATAACATGATTCTTCTTCCCTCCCCAAGGCTTCACTAGAGATTTTCTTCTTACCAATGAATATAGGTCAGTGAATTTAGACCATATGCATTGCTCCACTGGGTGATTGTTCCATTTTACAGTAAATAAGGCAGGACATCTGTTTTAACAACAGAAAAACCTACAGGAGTTCGTCAGACCAGACTGGTTTTGTACACCTTAAGTGTTAACAGACCTTGAAGCCACAGTAAGAAACACAGAAGGTCAAAGAGAACCTATGGGCATTTTAATCTGAAATTATTTTTAATAAGAGCTCTATAAATAAATCAAGGAAAAAGCAACAGTTCTTTGACTAGACATGGAATTGTGTCAGATTTCTGTGTTTGGAAGATAATCATCACCAATCAGAATCCAGTGAAGCTGTGAAAGCAAAATCAGTTTAAACTTATTTAAAGTACTTCTAATATTTCAAAACCAGGAATATTTCTATCATTGTTTTAACATTTCTGATGGTTACATTGATTATGTTAATATCTTTGCCCAAATTATTGACATATGTCTGTGTAGCACAAATATTTTTAATATAGATAGCCAGTGTTGTATTTTTCATATTTACATGACAACATAATAAATATTACACCTTAGAAGGTATAAAAAAGTCACTATATCACAGTGACTTTATAAAAAAAAAAACCTGAGAAGTTAATCAATGTCTAAGACTGTTGAACTCAGATTAAACTGCAGTGCCTGAGAGCTCTTAGACTGAAAGTACATCCCACTAAGCATATTGTTAGTAAGCAGATTTTGACAAGTTTTGAGAGGAAAATTGTCTTTAAAAGTTAGCTTGTTTTAATGCCTTATATTAAAAATTACTTAATCCAGGCTCTTAAATCTGAAAATGGAAGAATCTTCAGAAATATCTGAAATTAATACTATGGTGTAGCCTGTTATATACACAGATGGTGATGCTGAGGCAGAACGCCAGCATACAGAATCACAGTGTTTGGTGAAACACGGGCAAAATAATTAATGGCATTTCTAGTCGCACAACACCCTGCAAACATACTTAGTGCCTCATGAATACTTGTCAGCAATATTAATCTAGAAAATAATTAGTCCCTGTAAAGTTCTTTCACACTTTTTCAGCAGATGGCCAGGCAAGATCGTCAGCTAAAATCCTGCTGTTTCAGCACTGGAGAAAATGCCAAGGAGTTATGGTTTATGCTACCCTGTGCAAGGCCTGGGCATGCTACACTGTGCTCATGGTTTCGGTCTTCCAGGTACTGCGTACCAGTACAGCATGCTTCACAAATCACATCAGACCGCTTTCCAAGTATCAATGCCAAGCGCGCTTCACACCCCAACATTTGCAAGCCATTCCACAGAAAGTTTTGCCATCTGCCAAAACACAGGACTTCTCCAAATGGAATGAGATCAGAATTCTTATATTTAGAACTCCAGAAGAGACAGCTTAAAAAGAGAAGTATGTTAATAATAGCTCACAGTTCCAGTGACTGTCCAGTCGTGTAGCAGCTCCAGCTTCACGTTCAACTAACCTTCACTTTACCTCACTTCACTTTGTTATCAAGCAAATATTTAAGGAACTTTCCAGTGATATATTGACTGTTTACACATATATCCAATATTAGTTTACTCTAAGCAAACTGTATGATCAGCTACTGATTTTAATAGAAACCTGGTAAGACAGAAGCACACAGCTGGGGTAGGTTTATCCAGCAGAAATACATACACTGACCTAGAAATAACATGCAAGCACTGGAATATGAAAGCATACCTTCTATTTTCTTTGGGTTCCCTGTATCCTATAGCTAGCTCCAAGGCTCTGAAAGTCAGAGGAGAATAGCCTCTTCTTAGTACTCAAGACCTGCTCAAAGACAGGGAATACTGGATATGGCATTTGACGTCTGTAAGACTCATAAGCAGCAGCACAAGGAATTCTGAAAAGTTAACACTTCTCCTTTGAACAAGGAGCAGTGAACCTGATTTGGCTGACAATGGGAAAAAGAAAACAAAATAGGGCTCTGAGCAGCACTGCTGTGGTTGTAGCTGAGGCAGAATTTCCATTTCAAAGCCTGGGTTTCCATGGCCTACTTCTCCCTTATAAATACAAGGTGCAAGTTACAACTTGGCCCGAAGAGTTCACCTGTCATGCTTAGGAATGAAAGACTGAATCAAGTTCCTAAAAAAAGTTGGGAAAGGAAAAAAGATACTATTGTTAGTACAAATCTATCTATGAAAAAAATCTGCTGTTCTTTTGGGGAGGCTGTGTGGAAAGAGAAAGCCTTGTTTGGTTGGCTTTCATCAGATGTCAACAGCATGCCACAGCTTCAAACTCCTGCAAAGGCAGTGATTATAAAGCACAAAATGGCTCTTTAAACGTGTTTGTCTTCTGTATAAAGTCATCTCAGGTCTGAACATGAAAAAAGAACTTTGACTTTACAGGTTCAGTGTTGACAGTCATCAAGTGGCTGGTACAGGAAAAAATTGTTTTCAGCTTTGCACCAGTCTAACCTCAGCGGCTTGATACGTTGTCAGAGTTCAGCCTGAAGGACGCAGTCTGGTCAGGCAGTGACTGATTGACTCATACATCCAGCCCTGCCTGGTAACATCCAAACGCAGGATGGCTTCCTAGGGAAAAGTAAGTCTTGACAGAGTACTGTACAGAAGGTACTGATTTGCCAGGATGTTATCTCAGAATCCCACGCTGCCCACATAGTACTTTGATCACTTAGAATTAGCCTAAACTGCAATGCCCCACCAGGAGCAGGGAACAAAGCAATTGGGATTTTCTGTGCTACTGCCTTCAGTCTGTTTGCAGGTCAGAGATGCAGAAGCCTTCAAGACCAAATACAACCATGCTACTGATCTGTGAAAAACAGGGAAGAAAACAGAAAGGCACACATGCAACTCCCTGTATTGGCTTACTTATAACAGCACGCAAACACCTTCCAACAGTCTGTTAAATAATGTGGCTAACATCTGTTATGTACAGTTCATTCACTCCTCCATCCCGTTTGATTATTGTAAAGTTTCCCACTTTATATGTAACCATAACCTTAGTCGTCTTTGGCACATTAATCAGTATGCAGCTTGCATTTTTCAATGGTACACAGCTTTTTCTGTGGATAATACAAATTAGCAATGAGCATTCCCCACCACCTCACAATCACTACTAAAACATAACATAGTAATCAGCTTTGGGGAGCCCTGAGATTAGGTCACGGGAGTGATCCTTTGAAGAGTCTGCACACTACAGCTGACATCTACAATAACCATTAGAGAAATCCAGGGGCTCGTTTTCTCTGCAAGAGGAATGAACAATTCAGGCAACAAAGCAGTCAAAGAGGAGATAATTAAAGAAGAATTTACTGAATAATTTATTTTGTGAAAATGAAGTTTAGTGTTTGGAGTTTCTTATGTAAGGAAAATGTCAGCACTTCAATGGAAGAAGTCTTCTGAAGATACAGAGATGTGAGAAACACTAAAATATTAAGATGTGTATTCGAAAACAGTGATTACATTTTAAAATTGTTAAAAAGGTCATGACAGCTCTGCTGTATTTTACACACATTCTGCCCAAGACAAAAAGCTGTTAGTACATTAGCCTGACTTGTGCCATTTTCTACAACACGCAGAAACTTTTAACAGCCTAACTGTAAAATCAGAAGTGTTTTCTCTGGAAAGCTGAAATTCAGCCAGCCAGTTCTCCTGCCATACATTCGGTGTTTCTCTCAGCAAAGATTTAGAATATATCTGACCATGGCTAAATTGTCAAACACCAGATTTTCCAACACTAAGAAAACAAAAGTCATATCCTGGTGATACTTCACAATACTGTTAAAAAGCTATACTGCACATCAGAAAGACACAGAGGAGTCATCGCACTAAGCAAGTATCTGTGTTGATGTGACGGGTAACAGGACTATGATTTCCTTTCAGAGCTTGCTATGCTGTTCCAGTTCAAGCTGAAACAGAGTATGTTGCAAAGGCCTTGAGCGGTAAGATACAGGAAGAATTGTAAAAATTGATTAAAATAATTCTACTAGGTTCCATTGCTCACATTAAGACATGAGAATGGTCACAGAAATGAGAACCTGCCTGCTGATCAGCCTACAGTCAACCTGTGGCCATGAGGCAGTTGTATTGGATCTGTGTGGCAAGGTTTTGGTAGCAGGGTCTACAGGGGTGGCTTCTGTAGGAAGCTGTCGGAAGAAAGGTTCGCTGGAGTCAAGAAGACGCTCAATATGAGTTATGCATCTTGCTGAACTTTATTAGTTTCTAACACTACTTATATAGAACCGATACACATGCATATTCGTAAAGCAGAAATATAATTGGTTAGTAGTCTCTAAACACATGCGGTTCTCACACCCCTAATTATCATGACTAAAATAAGCATTCTATCCATGTAGCTAATCGTGTTGCTGTGCTTCAGCCTTGTAGTTTGTTACTCCCTATATTCCCATACCGGTCCCTGTCTTTCTTGGCCCTGCACCTGCTTTCCCAGCAGCTGTAGCTTGTTACAGCCACGGCCTGTTGGCACAACATAATTACTTGGTCTCAGGATTCAAGAATAGCTCAAGGCTACCCTTCTTGTTAACTTCAGCACAGCAACTTCAGTACAATTCTGATTACAGGCCTATTCTAATACCAGGCCTGGATTGTGCAGATCTTCAGCGATTCTAAGGCCATGCTTCTGCACCCATTCTTCTACAGGAAGCTGCTAGAAGCTTCCCTCATGTCCAACAGAACCAGTGCCAGTCGGCTCCAAGACGGATGGACCCACCGCTGGCCAAGGTCAAGCCCATCAGACACAATGGTAACACCTCTGGGAGAACATATTTAAGGGGAAAAAAAATGTGCACAACAATTACAGCTAAATTGATGAGTGAAAATATATGTGAGCAACAGCCCTGCAGACACCCAGGTCAGTGCAAAAGGAGGGGCGGGGGGGGCTCCAAGGACCAGAGCAGAGATTCCCCAGCAGCCTGTGGTGAAGAGCATCGTGAGGCAGGCTGTGCCCTGCAGCCCATGGAGGTCCATGGTGGAGCAGGGAGCCACCTGCAGCCAGTGGAGGACCCTACGCTGCAGCAGGTGAATGCCCAAAGGAGTCTGTCACCCTGTGGGCAGCTCGGGTTGGAGCAGGTTCCTGACAGGACCTGTGAACTCGTGGGAAGAGAGGAGCCCAGGCTGGGGCGGGTTTGCTGGCAGGGCTGGTGACCCCCCCGGGGGACCCACGCTGGAGCAGTCTGTGCCTGAAGGACGGTGTCCCATGGGGGGGACCAACACCAGGGCAGAGAGTGAAGAACTACAGCCTGTGGGAAGGACTCACATTGGAGAAATTAATGGAGAACTGTCTCCCGTGGGAGGGACCCCATGGTGGAGCAGGGGAGGAGTGCGAGGAGGAAGGAGCAGCAGAAACAGCGTGTGATGAATCAAGCTAACACCCACTCCCCTTCCCCCTGCAGTGCTCAGAGGGAGGAGGTAGAGAAATTGGGAGTAAAATAAAGCCTGGGAAGAGGGGAGGGGTGGGGGAAAGGTGTTTTTAGGTCTTGATTTTTAGTTTCTCATTATCCTACTCTGTTTTGAACAGTATAAATTAATTTTTATATTATTTTATATGATATTAATAATTATAAATAATTTCCCCAAGTCAATTCTGTTTTGCCCATGACAGTAACTGCTGAGTGATGTCCCTGTCCTTACCTTGACCCATGAGGCTTTTGTTATATTTTCTTTTCCTTGCCCAGTTGAGGATGGGAGTGATAGAGCAGCCTTGGTGGGCACCTGGCATTCCAGCCAGGGTCAAACCCTGACAGTGGTATATGGTTGTATGGTGATGGGTATGAGGATCTGGAGTGGACTGCTGATCCCAACAAAGCATTTCTCTCCTCCCGGTTTAGTTCCATTACTGGAGCAGCCAATATTTATCCACTTTACCTAAAGAGGTGAGATTACTGTAAAATGCATCAGCAGAGGGATCAATCTCACCTAACTTCCCATGCCTACACTGTAGACACTACACCTAAACTTTTGGCTTTTATTTAAGAATAACATTTACACTTTCATCACATGCTGTGGGCAGAAATAAAGTAAAAGTCTAAATAAGATCTGTGAATCCCACTCTAGAAATACCAATGTCCATGGACTGACTGAACGTAATTGTAAGCAACTACTTCTGATGTGAACCTCCAATATGTGCCTGCAATTAAGCATGACAAATGCTAGCCAGGATGTGACAGGTTTCATTAGCCAGCATCACTAGTATCAGATTTAACATTTACTATAGCTTGAGCCCAGAAGAAAAGAAGGGGACTACACACACAGGTCACCCCACCATACCCAGTCATCAAGAACTGGTATTTGTGCCAGCATCAGATCTTGCTTATCTCTCCCACCCCAGCAAAAGACCTGCAAAGTCCGACCAAGTAATTAGCAGAACATCAAGTTGGTAAGGTGACCCACTGATTGAAACAGAGCAGTTTTGGAGATGGAAGATAGGATAAGAAAAGATTACAGTGACATCAGAAGAGTCTCAGTTCCTCCCCAGCAAGCAGCAAAAAAGGGTGTGAGGCAGAGAGGCAAAGGGAGATGGAACAAGAAAGCTTCAGCTCCACCAGACACAATTACGCCGATTAAGGAAGGCCTTCCTAGGCCATCAGGCAAAACACAGCCTTTTGGCTACATGAGCCTTTAACATTCCCCATGACGCTGGGTTGGCAGAAACCCTATTCTCGGTATGGCAATATTAGGTCCACAAGACACTTTCAGTCCTTCACTGCTTCTTTGGGGCACAGGACCAAGAGAGACTAGTGCTATGCATCAGTTTTCAAAACAAGATACCATACCTCTGCGGGAAAGGGGGAACATCTTTTATAGCACAACACCTGCAGATACGAACTTACCTTAAATGACATTTTCAAGACAGGAGTGGGTGGGTGGTATGAGGGGGAAGGCTAGTTCAAGATTATCTGCAGAAGATACATTTTGTCAGATGAGAAACTCATTTTTCCCCTTTATCTCTATAAATATCATGCTAATAGGGAAGGAAATGTGAGGCCATGGAATAAGACATCTTCCTACCATGTTTCATTATGCATCTCTAAAATAAAGTTTCCTAGTTTTTTTAGTTGGGAGAATTATCACATGAATTATCATTGCTTTTCACTGAAAATAGGAATTTACCAATTTCAATTGCAACAGACTAACAGAATGAAAACCTGTTAAAACATGTTGTTCTTGTAAGGTACACTGATTCCTTCATCTGAAGAGCCTTTTTATTTTCTGGAACATGTAATAGTGGTATCTGTATTGTGAAATAAATTCATAAATTAATGGCATAAAATGAACAGAAGAGGCAGTCACAAAGCATTCAGTCACACAGTTTACTCATTTATACATGGTTTATCTTCTGGTATATGCCACAAGAAGTAATCACTTAAATAAACAACTTCTTTAGAGGGTAGTAAAATGTTATTGAGTTTCCAAACTCACAACATGTGCTATGGCTATAAATCAGACTTATTTTAAACTTGCACTGATTTGCAGCACTGGAAGGCATTTCAGAAATGCCACATTTGAAAGGGAGGCACAGGAATTTTGTTTCTCTGTAGTCTCTGTCTCTGCAGCAATCCTGAGAAGGGCATGGGTGTTTGGAAACATGCCCATGCCTTTTCAGCTACATCAGCAGTTATAATATGCAATATTACCTCTTCTGCAAACCTTGCCTAACTTTTACATTGCCCAAGCTTTTAAATGAGTAAAACCCACTTTCAAATGTCAGTTACAGTAAATGCTGGAAGTGTTCTGCTGTAAATTACCAAGTGCAGTGCACCAGGAAAATCTGAGGAAAGATGATACAAAAATGACTTTGATCCATGCTGGCATCCCAGACACAGAAGATCAAAGTAATGAAAGAAGCATCTCTCATTGTCCTAACCTCCCCAGTTCTGAGGTGCGTTTGCATTCCCAGCAACACTCTAATTAGAGATGGTAGCCTGAAATTGTTCCTTCCACCCGCTTCTGAGCTCCTCGAGGAAGAAAAGCTAGAACCTTCTTACTAGTTTTTTTTTTACTAGTATCTTCTCTTCTGAAGAAGACTGTGACATCTGTGAGGAAGGTAGGGGCGTTTGTGTCCCTGAATTACTAAACTGGCCAGTAACTCCCTTTGGTAAATCTGTCTGCAGCTCACATCCCCACCCCACAGAGTGTCTGCTGTCCCAGGAATGTGGGGAGGACTAGATGCCCACCGGGAAAGGGATTTCACGGTGCTCTAGGATGCACAAAACCTTCATGACAGCTCAGTGGATGCAGCAGGGTAATTAATGCTGCAGGCTGTCACCTGAGAGCATCTGCAGACAGCCAGGGAGACGAATCATCTGTCCTTCCCAGACAATATCATTTACACAAGGAAGAGCTTAGTATGTTTTAGAGGGCTCCATATGTCTGGCTGGTTCCACACTGGTCCTCTAAAGACCTCTCAAGAAAAAGTTTTGCATTAAAAAGGGTACATTAACTTCCCTCTGATTCCAGCTCATAGCATGTCTGAGAATCTTACATACCAGCAAGCAATACAAGCAAGCAAATCATAGCTACATGCCAGTTCAGAGTAAAGTTGGATAAAGCAGTTAGGCAAAAAATTAACTTCTCAGATCTGTGCTGGGTTACTCATGATGAAAATCCCATTAATTACCTCATATATTTCGTTCTTTATATTTGAAAAAAGGCAGAGCTACACTGTATTGTATTAAGTCCTAATTCTTTCTATGCAATGAACACAGAATTTTAAGACTGTTTCAAAACCTGAAATAGCACCTGGACACTCCCCAAAATATAAGGATTCCCAATCTTGGGATAAGATGCTACAGTCTGCTTTTAGCCCCATTTGAAATGAATGAGAAACACTACTTGGAAACTGTTAATACACAGTACTAAACTTGCTGAGCATTAGGCATCTCTGCCCAGTGGCTGCTGGCCTGCAAGCTTATGGTCCTACCAAAAGGTTTGGAAAGCATGGTTTGGAGGTACCTGTGCTGAGCTGCCCCTATGCAAACAAATTCAGTCCAGTGTACCTAGGCTTACTCTCTTAGAGGTTCTTGGCAGAGATTTCTCCATGAATTTCTCAAGGTAAGACAGTGGAAGTGCCATGGCATAACAAACTACTTATTCTTGAACCCTTGATGCACCTGTACGACACCGCACAGAGAAACATCCAGTCTGGGTCAGCATTTGCCAGAGAGATCTGAATGATGTTTCAATCTAAAAAAAGAAATTAAGGAAGTGCTCAAAGTCATTAAATGCTAACAGTGTTCTGCTCTCTACATTATGGGCCTTGGTCAAATCCAGCAAAGACTGGATCAAGGGCCTTTTCATGTAAAATCAGGGTTACTCCAGGAAAGGAAACAACCGAGATCATGCAGCAAGAGTAAGAGAGACAATTTTGGAAAAAAAGGCAAACATACCAGTTAAATAAAACAAGTGAATGAATGACATGTGGTAGATGTTGGCCACGTGGTTCACACTCAGGTACCCTGGTGGTACCAGTAGAAAGTCTAGAGCAAAACAATCAGACATTAGCTCTATTAATCCAGATGGGTCACCCAAGACTCTCCTGTGAGGCCACCAGTCTTTGGAAAGAGAAGATACCAACACCAGACAAATAGGAATCACTGCCTTGAAGACTCTAAGTACTGGTTTGGGCACCTGTAAATTTTTATAATCTGTGGGGAAATCCCTGTCATCTTCAACACAATTTGATTAAAGCTTTAGTACCTGAGAAATTGCTTCTTCCTCTCAGACCAAGATTTGCTCTTAATGCCTTTTTATTGCCGAGTTGCTGACACAGAAACTTTGCTCTTTTTTATTCCCATTTCATGTTATAATCCTTCTTTACTATTGTATTATCTTATTACTACTTATCTATGTCATTATTATTACAGTAGAAAGTGGAAAAACTGTATGAAGAAAATTACAGTAATTAAAAGTGTATATGAAATAGACCTTTAACAATTCAGTGTCCTTCTATACAAAATCTGTTGCCACAGTGTGTATGAGCAGGGAATGGGAGCAGGCACTTAATTTTTCTGGAAACATTAGCCATGAACTGCAAGCTACTAAAAGTTTTCAGAGACCAGAAAGGGGAAGGCCATCTTTTCTGAGGTTCAACTCTTTCAGGGACAACCTGTAACTTTTTTTCAGTCTAAGCAGAGACTCATTCTTCAAGTAGTCTCACTATATTTATGGAGTAACGTGTTGGTGAATACAACGTTGGCAGGATCTGACTCTGCACAGATAATCAAGCTGCCCCATACAGCTTCAAATGTCACCATCACACAAAGGAAAATATCTCAGGTTAGATAGATGTGTTATGACCAATACGTTCATAACTTTTACTCCCCTTCTGCTGATTGAAGAATTATATCCATGAAATGGGATGATTTATACAATTGCATCACCTCTCAGCTAGAATAAGCTTTTGCCATCCAGATGCTCCAGAAGAATGGCTGCTTGCAGCATAAATCTGATATAATTTGATACACAGCATGGTGCACAATCAAGATTAAACGATCCTTAGATGATTCTTCTATGTGCAAATCATTTCAGGAAGACAACTTTAATAATATTTTCTTTTAAGTTCTTCAGACTTTTTTCAGATAATGAACAACTGCATCCAGGAGAAGTAGCTATTGTCAGGTTAATATTTTATTAATCCTTTACCTAGGACCAAGAGCCTAAGAAACCAGAGGAGCTAGCTGTCACTGAAATACTCAATAGTGTGGGCCTTTTCCAGACTTGACTTCTGCAATTCCTCCTCGTTATTATAAATGCTTAGCTCCCACTTTTAACAGTCCCAGATTGGTTATACCAGTATTTTATTTGTTTGTTTCTTCCTTTTTCTTCCTTACCCATACCTCTACACTTTTGCTTCCCTCTCAGACAAAAATAGTAAAGGGAAAGCTTAGGACTGACAAGTATGAATATATACAGATAACAGTATTTTAAAAATACTTGACTCTTTCCAGTCTCAATTGAGGTACTGTGCCTGCTCAGCATTAGGGATAATCTATGTCCAGAACTGAATTGATGAAGTACCACCCAGAGCAACCACTACGTTCAGATTCCCCAGCAGTGATTAGGATGAAACAGCGCTGAGAAAATACTTAATCCCTGTATTGTCAATGTACCAAGCTTCAAATGAGCATGGCTTTTTGCTTCATGTCTAGACTTTTCATCTGAAGGAAAGGCAAGTTGATGCCAGTGTTGCCAAGAGTAACAGCTTCCATGTAACATTCAGAAACTAGTCCCAGAACAATTTAATTTCATATTTTATGGCATGCTTCTCCCAAAAAGTTAGTCATGGAAGTGGGATTAGCAATTAAGAGATGTGCAGGGTGGAACACATATGTCTGTGAAAACTGGAATTAATGTGATTATGCTAAGCAGAACATATTCTGGGCATTAGTGGTTTGCAAAGATTTAATGAAATGTGCCCCAAGCATCAAATTTTCTCTCTGGAAAATAAAATGTGATATTCAGAGAAGGTTGAGATAAAGGTGTATTTTACAGGCAAGCAGAGGAAAATCAACTGTCACTTTATATGAAATACCTTCCCTGTTGTTCTCTTTTAATTTCTACCATAATAAAGTAATTATAATAAATTTATGATCCTGAAATACTGTTAGTGCCTCCTTCCCACATGCCACATTTTTGTTCATGGGGGGAAAAAAAAGGAAGGGAAAAAGGTAAAAAAAAACAACACAAGCAGATAATAAACTGACCCATGTGTAAGAAGTATACTGAGGATGCATGTTAGCCATTGCTGCTCCTTCTAGTACTCCACTATCAGGTCTAGTTCTCTGAAGAGACTGTGCCTTGGAGGATACAAGAAATCCTAAAACATTATCCAAAGTCCATGAAACGCCATTGTCTTGATATTACATTGATGAACTTATCCAGAAGGACAAATTCTAGTAATTCTGGTTGCTTTGGAAAGTGTGTACATCCAGACCTGTGCGTGAGGGTTTCCCCAGTGCAACAAATCTAGTCCTTTTTATTATACACATAACCACAAATGAATTTTAGTTTTTGCTTATGTCTGTTGCTCACCTTGTTCTTAACCACACCACACGTCCTGCAACCACACCTTACATCCTATACAGCATAGTTGATCGATACACATTATAGCAGCTTAGCACTGCAGGATGACGGCGCGTTGTGACACATGATCAGAGTGAAAAGCATGATAGATCATTTGCAATGTAACATGGAATTCTAGAAACCAAGCTGTTGCAACTTTCTCACTTCATAGTGCCTCTAAATGCTAGTCACCTTTTATAGCTTATGCAAGCAAGTCCACTCACGGTGCTCCAAGCCATTTCTGCACACTCCAAGCACAAAATAAATGTTCGGTGATTCATACTGGTATTTCTTTGGAAAATAAAGAATCATGTATCTGTTCACATTGGTTGCAGGATGACCAAGCAAACACCTAAGTGAAATAAATTTACTGATTTGGTTTTAGAGCCACAGTCAAAGCAACCACAAGACACAAAATATTCCCACAAAACAGAAATCTGCATCTAGGTAATTCTAACAGTGAACAACTGCCGATTGAGTATGTATGTGAGTGTGCTTATTTTTATCGTTTTCTTCCAGTATAGCATTTGTTTCAGACACATTTACACACCATTTTTGTGCATAGCAGAACTTAGAGGACTATTGCTCAGTTACCCATAAGTTCCACAGGCTGAATCACAAACATGCAACAGAGAAATTACCTGCACTATCTGCACTGGCAAGAGGTTGCCTTCAAAAAAAATACACATGCCCAAGCATTTGTGTACAAAGTATAGCAGACAGGAAATCAGACTTTCTTCCAATCTATCTGTATACTCATATGAAAGTAAAACCAGATAGTGTACATACTTACAGGTGAAAAGACGAAAAACTTCTACTTCTGCTCTTTTCAACCAATTATGCCCCAATTATCCTTATTCAGGGATATCATGGGATCTTTTTTACCAGCTTTTGAAGTTTATAAACTGATTAATAGTATTTTTCCAAACAGCTCATTTCATGAACTGAATTATTTCAAGGTACTGAACTCAAAAACTCTGAGCTTGGTTCTGTCCTCTGGGAGCAGCCTGTTGTTATAAGAAGATACAAATATTTCTTAATTCTTGAATTTTTTTTATTTTTACTAAACTTCTGAAAAGATTAATTCTAGACTTCAGTAATTGTTTTGAGTTGTACTGAAGAATACAATCAAAGGCAAAAGTGAAACTTCATCTTCAAAAGCCAAAACTGAAAATGTTCCACAGAATACCAAGACCTATTAAGTAATAAAAGCTGACAGACGTCCGTAAGTGCTAAAAAAACCACTCACCCTAGGATTTACTAACATATTGCATACCTTCACCACACCTTTGCACTTCTTATTTAAGAACAGCTTACGGAGGTGAATGTAACTTGCCTCTATCCAGTATAAGAGCAAATATGTTTGTTATGTACTTACCATTTCTATTTTTGTATATTTCAAGAGGCCCACAATACTAACAATGCTCACAAAAGCTGGAGTCCCAACTTAAAGCAACAAGCAAAATGCAAAGACAACGACAAGGGACAGCAGTAGAATAAAGCAAAATAGGGTTTTTACATCAGCTGTAAATTGTCTCTGTTACTTATTTCGTTTTTGCCCTTATATAATGCTATATAGATGTTTGCAAAGACTATGCTAATTTAACTACAAGGTGTATGAAGACGATGTACTTAGTAGGGACTGGTTACTGTGTTGCACATTCAAAACCATTCTTTGAGGAAAATACTTGTCTGTTTTACACTGCAAATTACAAATATTGATGTCCACTGGAGTTGTGGTACAATAGAGAACTCTGATTTTTTTTCTGTATTTAGTGGGCAAAATTAGACAATTAGACCAGACAACACTAGCACAACTGAAAAGCTGAGTAATTTTCATAACGCAATTGATTTCTTACCACATGGTGCCATTTAAGGGATTATAACGTCTCACCAGGGAATATCAAACTTGATTAGAAGCCAGGGGGCTTGATTGTTATCTCCAGTAAACCAGGAAAATTCAGATAAAATGTAATTGACACCAGTAACTCTCAATTTGCACCAGTGCAACTAAAAGGAAAGTCAAGCACTCTAACTTTGATTGGGAAACGGCTTTTCTTTTTTGCTTTGATAAGTCATTTCCGTATCTTTGAGTGATTAACAGTGATTGTTTCAACCCCCTTGAAGATACCAAAGGCAGCGTATTTGGTGTTTTCACTGCTAGGTACACTGATATTACATGGGTTTGAGGAAATGCCTTCATATAAAGAACAATTCACACAATAAATAAAAGTAATTTCTTATGTAAACTCTGGTGGTGAGAAAACTTTTAACATGCTCAGCACGCCAAGCCCTTTGCCCCTCCGTAAGTAAACATCTAAAGATAATGGTCTGTATTTTTCCACAGATATTGAGGTATACAGGGGTGGAAGTAAGATCTGGGAAGCTTTTCAGGAGTTTCCAAGCTAGGGGTTGCAGAACACAACAGATATTTCAGGGCTGGAGTCAGACATCTACAATGCAGGTAAACATGCACAAGGTAGTTGGCTAAACTTTCTCTGTCCACATTGGGTTAAAACAGTAACAGTACAATTCATTTCATCCTAAATAAAATATGATATATACGAATGTGGCCCCAAAATTGCTTATTTCTCCTCACTGACTATAGTGGACTGGGGACACAGGTCAGGGTGACCAGCTCTGATAGACAATTATATTACACATACTTGTAATTATTTAGTTAATGGAAATAAATCCCAATTTTTGTACCCTCAACCATGACTATGCAGATGAGCTTCTGTTTTGCTTCTATTCTGGCCCGCTTCAACAGTGACTCCTCCTCACCAGTTTGCTACTAAGAGCACCAGCGCTACCTGCTGTGGGTGAGGGACCATCAGTTTCTAAGATTTTGGCTCAAGGGAATGGCACCTGGTGCTCTTTTATGCTGTCCTACAAGTAACCAGCTAAGGCTACATCTACACAGAGATAAATCACATTGGTTTTTATATAAATGAAATATTCATAGGACCATTCTCTATCACTGAAGCCAGTTGCCCTGGAATAGCCCCTGTTCATCTTACTTAACTCTCACCATTCAAAAGGGAAGAGGCTGGTGTTTGGTGATGCCATTCATAAATGTTAGCAGTGATCTTTCTTTAATAAGGTTACCTTCCTCATATACATAGCCACATGCTGTGTTAATTACCTCTGGATAGAGAATAGCTCTCCACATCCCCTTTCTGCTGTGGAAAAAAAGAGGCTGAACACCCTATGCGGGGCCAAGGGTGCACTGAGCAGATTCGTATGTCCTGGCCACTTCAGGCACAAGCATCCCATTGGTTTATAGCACCTCCTATCCACAGAGGAGAGGGTACTTTAACCAGTGACCCCAGAATTGTATTTAAATTTTAAAACAGAAGGAGCCAGAATCAATTAAAATGTGGAAGAGGTACAACATGCATTGGAGATGAGGCAAGCTGGGGCTATTCACCTTTGCGGGATCCTTGCAGCACAGAAGCTCCCTGCAGAAATAATGATCGTCCGGCAAAAAGCAAGCAGCATGTCCTCACTTGTCAGCCTGTCTTCCAGTTTTCTCTGCTCACCAGTAATATACCTGCCAGCCTACCTTCTCCATCTTCCATTAATTTATTTTTATTTTTATTCTAGTTTATTTTTATAATCTACTAAGTATTATAAGTGACAAGTAGATAACATTTATCCACCTTTATGAACATACCTTTATAACTTCAAACACTGACAGATGTTTTGGTTAGAAGACACCCTCTTGTGGAAAACGATCTAAATTTGAACACCATAAGAGCAGCACAAATGTAACTGAAATTGTATAAACACTTGAATCAGGGCTTTCTCTAAACAAACAAACATGGTCCCTCATTGTTTATCATTCACACCTTGGAGAGGTCTGAAACCACTTGACAGAGAGTAACTGACTGTAAACAAAAGCAAAACTGATCAGCCAATTCTCCTTCTTCCTGCTGAGCCCCTGAAAGGAAAACCATCTGAACAGCAAATTCAAAATTATTCACATCTTGCAATGGGAACACCTGTGAGAAACAGCTCTGCTGTGCCAGGTAGGTTAAAGCCAGTGGCATCCAAGGGCTCAGCTGAGGAAAGTCCCAGGGCCTCTTTTAGAAGCAGTGGGGCTGGCAGGCTGGACCCCCTCCCCAAACACCAGCCAAGCATGACAGGCTGTGCACCCCACTGCACGACTGAACCTCCCAGCTTTGGTCCTGCCCTAGGTACATGCCTGGCCCCTTTGCTGATGCTGAATTTCTCTGCAGTAGGTGCCTCCTTCAGGCAGAATCTTTCTAGGAAACATTAACCAAAACAGGGTAAGCATTTCTGGCATCAGCCTAAGGAAAATGCACACTAAGAGATACCTGTGTCACACTTTCTATTACGAGTTTTAGTGTCCTTGCCCTCTGCAGCTTATGGTTTGGGAGTGTGCCTTGTGTCCTGCATGTAATTTTTGTCCTTCTAGTGTCAAAATACATCCAATTTATGAGTGTCTTTAAAAAAATAAATAAATCACAGTTCAGTCAAGATATTAGCAACTAAAAAAGCTATTATAGCAGCTGGTAACCATGAAGATTTAATCTTCTCTGACCGTGCTTTGTCCCTGCACAACTCCCACTGCTGATTAGACATCACAGGCACCGTCTTCACAGACTAACAGAGGAATTAAATCCCTCAGGAAAAAAATACTGCTTCACCTGTAACAACAAACAGAAATTTTCTCCAGACCCACTGCTCCCAACTGGCTAATTACATCTTGCTAGCGAGGTGCAATAGCAGCCCTTCTATCAGATCTGTCCTAGCCGACCTGGCCCTGTACCACACTCAGGGAGCTGGCAGCACTGGGAAACTGTAAGCACAGACACTTAGGTGATGCTGGACTGAATGAGCCATTCCAGCCAAATTTCCAACACATGCTATGACACTGGGCAAGCAATTTCCATGCTGGCAAGACCATGAGCAAAGCTCCTCATTTTCTCAGCTGGTTTTCATTTCTGATGCCACACTGATTTGGTACAAGCAGTGGTGCTTCTGTTGTCACAGGCTGCTGTCACTAGCATAGCATCACACAATCAATGCAAGGCTACAAAAACTACTGGACTGCACATTCCAATGAAACAGCAGGTGCCTTTTGAACACCATCTGTAACTTCAAGTGAACAATCCTGCAATGGTTTTGTCAGTCCTTCCTAGAAGCAGTCCTAATGGGCAACAAATAAAATGAGGTTCAGCTGATAAAAGTAAAGCAAGATAATACATTCATGGAAGGGATTACCATAAAACATTTGTATAGCCATGTGGATCCTGCACTGTGCTGTACAGAACAGAGATCACATCTCACCCCTGCCCTAAACCTCTTGCTGTTGCTAAGACAACCACATCAATTTAAGAGAAGCAATGCAGAGTCCAGTGGTGAGACCTCCTAAGGGGATGAATTGGCTACTAGGTTTTGCTAGAAGAGAGAAAGTGTTTGTGCAAAGGGCAGGATGGCTGCTCTGGCTGTGGAAGATTGCCTGACAGAGGCACTCAAACAAGTGTGGAAACAATGGGGGGGATACAGTGGTGTCCTGGTTTCAGCTGGGATGGAGTTAACTTTCTTCTTGGTATCTAGTCCAGTGCTGTGTTTTGGCTCTGATGTGAGAACAATGTTGGTAACGCTGATGTTTTTAGTTGTTCCTGGGTAATATTTATACCAAGTCAAGGTATAATATTTTCAGTTTCTCAGGCCTTGCCAGCAGGAGAAATGGAGGGGCACAAGAGACTGGGAAGGGACACAGCCAGGTCAGCTGACCTGAACTAGCCAAAGAGGTATGCCATACCATGGGACATCATGCTCAGTATATAAACTTGGGGGGTTAGCTGGGACCTGGGGATCATTGCTCAGGGACTGGCTGGGCATCAGTCAGCAGGTAGTCAGCAGTTGTACTGTGCATCACTTGTTTCGCTTTCTCCCTTTTCCTTTGGATTTTATGCTTTTCACCACCTTTCCATTATAACTGTTGTTGTTTTCTTTTTATTCTGTTTAAATTATTAAGTCGTTCTTATCAAAACCCTCGAGTTTTACAGTCCTTTCTGACTCTCCTCCCCACCCCTCCAGGTGGGGAGGAGTGAGCAAGTGGCTGCGTGGTGCTTGGTTGCCAGCCAGGGTTAAACTACAGCAAGTGGGAACATCCCACCAAATAGCAGGGGCTCCTTGTTACCAGAAATGACACTGTTTTCTTGGCTGAGTCAGGTTCTAGGGAACATCACTAGGAGCTCCCAGGAGCATCATCAGGAGGCCCAACAACATCATCTCCTCCTCAGACCAGCTACCCCTTCTCATACCCCTAATAAGAAGTCTGTCTTATTACAGCAGTGATGTTATCTGCCTAAGCCTGGAGCTACTGAGCCTTTAGGGAAAGTTTCTCCCTCCAGCACAGGGCTCGAGGCCTTATCCCAGGGTAAAATGAAAATGACAGATATCCAGCATATGTGATTAAAGGAGATCACAAAGTACTTCATAGTATCAGCTTGTGAAACCTGTGTAGAAAACACATAGCAGAAGCAAAATCCTACACTATCAAAGCAACCACACCCCAGCTCTCCCTTATCAGTTTATTTTAGATGTTTCCTACCACATCTGCATAAGAGGATCTCCTTTACTTGACCGTTCTTACACTATTTACAGAGAATCTTCCACAGCATATTGTTCGGATTATCTGTTTAAATGTCAAAATGTGGATCCTGCAGTATATCACAGGAAACTGCATCACTGAGGTTAGTAATTCAATGTTTTCTGGAGCAGAGCATCACTGTCCTTGAAGCATACAGACAAGCATACCTGACACAGAGCTCACCTAGACTCCTTTAGGATGCTTCACTGCTTAACATAACACTGCTGACTAGCCTTCCTACACCCAGTTTCTGAGTTTATATATAGGAGAAAGCATATTCAAAATTGGCAAACAGAACACACATTACAAGAAGGCAAGCCTCTATAACTTTACCTTCTCAGGTGTTTGAAGTTTAAAGCAATAAGGAGTATTAATACAGTGAACTGCAGGTACCGAACAAAGTGAAATCTGACAGCTTGTTTACATTATGGGGTTCACATGTATCCATACTTTTGCATAAATACTAAAACAATTCCAGTTCATAAGTTAATACAAGAACTCTTCTCAACAAAGAAATGCAAAACCAGCAACTGCATCTCTTCTCTAGCCCCACTTTGAAAGACACTTTGGGAAACAGGAAAGGGTTTTGTTTCAGTTAGAGATCTCTGTTGATGCACCTTTGTGGGAAGAGAAATCCAGCAGCAAATACGTCATCTAGCTCGTACCGCTGGTCTGCCACGACCAGGGCTCAATCATGCTCACTGAGATGACTTAGGTAGCTGGTGTGCTTTGCCTGCATTACAATGCCTCCCTCATAGTGCCAACTTACTCCTCTCTGGATTTCCTCTTATTTTACTACAGCTCCTCCAATACAGCATCAAAACCACTGGAACCAATACCAGACCTTGGCCACGATGGACACATGTCCAGTTCATGTGTTCTGGGGTTTAAGAATTTTTATTCTTCTCCCAGCTCACATATTTCACGTGACTCGAGTTAATTAAATGGCAGAACAGGGTACTGCCAAATGTTTCTTTCTCACTGGAACAGAGACAGCTATTTAAAGAACGTTGTTACAATAGCCACATCTCACCACAAAGAACAAACACCTATAATTAAAATATCTGTGATTACATAATATCAAGCATAGGAAAAATAAGCAGCCCCACATTTTGAGGAATAAATGGTAACCTGTATTGTCCACATTCAGGCTAAAAATCCTGGATCTTGTCTCAACCTCAGAAATAAAATATACCCAGCAGTAACTGAAAAACAAATGATTCTGATCATAATCTTACTATACTCTAGCTTTTGCATTCCTCAGCTATGCGGCAAACTGATGGAAAAAAATCACATTACATGCACCAGGAGACAAATTTTTAAGGTATATCTGCAAACATCAGTTATCTTTGCATATAAATATTTCTGGCCTTGAAGCTCTGGTCATATCACATTACCTCTGTGAAATGTTTAGCTATTGGTTCATCGTGTATTTTGACACTGGCAGTGGATCCACTGATCAAAAATATTGCTGGGTTTGTGGGTTTGCCTTCACATTCAGACTGTGGGTAGCAAATGACATGAAGGCAATCAGAAGATGCTATATTATTTTGCAGCTTCTGAAGGCAATGTCATTAAAGACTAATTTCAAATACTAGGCCTCCACGTCACTGGAAAAACTTGTATGTTCAGAGAGGCAAAGATTTTATTTTCACTTCAATAAAGCCAAATTTATTGAGCTACTCCAGTGGGTGCATTTGGTCCCCGGCAGAGGAGGCACGTCCCAGGCACTGACCAGGGATTTAGCAGCAGGGCCCAGCCCCTGCTGCAGGGACGGACATCTTGGGGCCCCCTCCCAGGCTGCAGCAGTGGCAGCCCTGGCCTCCATTTTACCTCAACCCTGACATGTCATTCCTGAGGCTTCAAAAGCTCCTCCATGAGGAACTGAGCAGCCCCTCTTGAAGGCTGCAGTGGGGACACTCACCTGGAGTGAGCCAGAGCCCGGCAGGAAGCCACAGATTATGCCAAAATCCCCTCTGTCACCTAAAAGCAGGCAAAGGCCTTCCCGTTCCATGAAGCAGCCACCCTGAGGGACACCACACAGGGGGAGACACAGAAGCAGAGCACAGGGAGCACCTGTTCATGTCACCCGGCCCAGTCCTCAGCCATTCCTGGGACATAAGAGTGTTCTGTGCCAGGACATGGGACACCGTGGCCACGGCCACGCACTGCAACCCACAGGAGGAGAGAGAGCACCTGGCCATGGCTGCCCAACTGCACAGCCAGGAGACTGGGCTGCCCCCCTGCCTCAGGCTGCCTCCCCTGCCCTGCCACAGCCCTGTGATGGCAGCTGGGGGTACGAGGGGAGGACATGGAACTGCCAGCCTCGGTGCCCCAGGCACACTTATTTCATTAGTAGCACCTTAGTCCAAGCTCACAAACGGAATGGGCCTTCCACAGACACCAGCCAGCACCCCAGAAAGCAGAGGGGCTTGTGCAGCCACACCAAGGTTTTGAACGTATAATAATTAGGGGATGAACTGCAACTGATTTTTTTTTTCCTTGAGACTGGGGCATTTCACCATGCTCATGATGCTGCTGCCCTCTCCCTCAGGGCCCAGGGGCCTCATTACCACTGGGATCCCTCATTACCACATCATTTGCAATCTCCAACACATGGCCCAACCCTTGCAATTCATGGAGCCTTTCTCTGGATACCTGCCATTTGAAATGCAGGATCTGTAATGCAACACCCCCACAGCCTCCACAGGTTTCCTCCTTCTCTGGCTAACAACCTGCAAGCACATGGGAACAAAAAACAGGTGTCTGACTCCTTCTCTTAAGGACCACTTTAAAAGCTGTAACAAGCAGCACACCAGGCATGTTAAGAAGCAACACACAAAAATGTGGCTGCAGTTCCATTACACACTTTGCAATCCATTTTTTTTCTAATTGCCTTTGGCTGACGACATTTGAAAAATAGATGGAAAATAAGAAAACCTGCAACTACCATCCCAAAGCATCACCTTTCTCTCCCTCAACAACTTGCATACAGTTAAACAGATATTTCCTGTTAAGCCGCCTTAGTGGATGAGGTCCAAAATGAGCATTAAATAAACTTTATTTAAAACAAACTGCTTTTGCTGCTCATCCACCACAGAAAAGTGTGCCTGAAATTAACCCCCGAATTGATGAAGCTTCATCTGGAAAAATAACACTGTCATATGTTTGACATCCTGTCAATATAATTTTTCCAGATGAACACTCAAAACTCAGTGGCTGCTATACAAACCAGATGAAAAACCAGCACGTCCTTCTCTCCTGCAGGGAGAGGGACCTTACACAAAAATCAGCCTCCACTGAAAGTGTCTGCAAATTTCTACTGATTTCAACAGAAGTTCACACGTGTTCATATAAGAAGACTGATCCTGCATATTCACTACAGCCAGCAACTTATCAGCGACAGTCTCTTCCTTACTTCAGAGCTTGCTCCTCCTCTTAAGAACTTGTTGAGCTGTGGCTACCCTTGATGGGCAGGTGTGTAATGCAGAATGTCAGAATCACACTATCATTTGCCCACAACTAGAAACCAGAGGTTTCCCTTTCACTGAATGATGTTCAACTCTGTCAATCAGCTCTTTCTTCATAAGTTAGCACGATGCCTTTACATTATTGCTTCTGCCCTGTACATACCTTATTGTTTTTTTTCAGTACTTTAAATGCTTTAAGAAAATCAATGTTTCAGCAAATAGAGTGGAGCAGAAGTATCACAGAATCCTATTTGCCAATCTAGCATCAGAGATCATGGCTAAATTAAGGGAAATAATGTGTATATGTGGGATGACGAATATAGAGAAAAACTGCAGAAGACATAGGAAATGGGTGAGTGGAAAGGCACAAGATTAAAAACAAAATATAAAAACAGAAGCTGAAGATAAATGTAGTAGCCGTGGGTAGGATTTACCTCAGCTAATCTTAGCAATCTGGCACTTAGGTGTCTAGTCCAAGCTAATCGCCTTAGCTTTCTCCACATAGTGAACAGAGAGCAGAAGCCACCTTCACAGGGGATTCAACCAGTCCTTAAGATAGGTCTTCTAAGACAGGCAATGCATCATGCTTTCCCTCAACTATCTTGAGGTCTAGATGATCAGCTTAGAGGAGATTCATAACTTTCACATTTTAACAGCACTGAAGTTGATGCAGGATTGTGAATCAATTTGAGTATGGTACCTATTTAATAGATGGCCTTTCAGTTCAACATTTTTAGCTTTGCAGATCAGATTCATTTGGTTTTCTTGGCAGTATCTGACACTTCTTGTGTCAGAGGAAAGATTTTCTTATAATTGCTCATCAGCAAGTCCTTGTCTGAACATTTAAATAATTTACGAGCACAAAACCTATTTGTTGTATTTTTGTAAAAAACGGGCCAAACTCGCCACTAGCACAATTGCACGTAGTACCATTCACTTCAAAGAAGTTACATATGCTTACACAGCAGGGAATTAGCCCAGATACTGTCAAAATGCTTCATTACTAGTCAGGTCAGACAATAAATCAGATCTTCTGTTTGTGAAGTACTGCAATTTATGTCTAATGATTGGAAGAATTGGTATATAAAGTAATTATCAAAAGTGGAAAGCAATCATCTCCCAAATGGGCAAAACCTCATCTATAATTTGAATTTTTTAAAAAAATATGGCAGGCATAAAAAACATCTAGCTTTCTTGCAGACATAAGCAAGCATTTCCTCCTTCCCTTTTCTGCAAGGATCCTAACTTCAGCATATTTTTGGCTTATTTAAAGGTCCATTGTCATAGAATCATTGACCCTTTCAGGCTGGAGGGGACCTCAGGAAGTCTCTAGTCCAGAATCAACACTGTTATTCAGGACCAGGTTCCTCAGAGTTTTGTCCTGAAAATGTCCAAGGACAGAGAAACTGCACAAACCTTACTGTCCTCATGGGACAGTTTCCTGTTCTCCTTATACCCAGTTTGAACCTCTTGCTTCCTTTTATGCCTGCTGTCTCTTGTCCACTTGCCATGGGCCACCATGAAGTGCCCAGCTCTGTCTCCTCAACAATCCTGTAGGCACTGAGAGCTGCTGTCAGGTCCCCCCACAAAGCTGTCTGTGCTCCAAGATGAACAAATTCAGTTCCATCAGCCTCTCCTCACATGGGAAATGCCCTAGCCTTCACCATCTCAGAGGCCTCTGATGAACTCCCTCAAACACCAGAAAATCTATTGCTGTCTTTGCTGTATTGGGATGCCCAAAAGGAGACGCACTGTAACTAGATGCTGTCTAACAAATGCCAAGTAGAGAAGATAATCCCTTCCCTTCATCTAATGGTTTTGCTTCTCCTAGTAAATCCCAGGATGCTGTTGCCCATCTTTCCTGCCGGGGCACACTGCTGGCTCATACACAACTCACTGCCCACCAGACCTGATGCAGAGGGCTAGTCCATCACCAGCACTGGAGTTTGCATTTTTCCTCATTTAATTTCATTGTGTTCCTGTTGACCCATTCCTCCAGTCTGCCCAGATCACTCTGGATGACAACCCTGACCTCTAGCATATCCCCTGGTTCCCCCCAGTTTTATGTCATCACTTGAGTTGATGAGGAGACATCATGTCTCCTCCTCCAGGTCACTGATAAAAGTATTGAACAGGATATGTCCCCACACAGACCCCTAGGGAATTCTGCTCATAACTGGCCTGCAGGTAGAGTGCAACCCATTAATTACCAGTCCGTGAGCCCAACAAACCTGCCAGTTTTTCACCTTTCTAGTTGTCCACCCATCTGGAGTATATCCCAAACAGGATACAAGGATTATGTTGCATCAAGCTATACTAAACAGCTCTGCTGTATGTATTATACCCACCCTGAAACAAAAATTCTGTACAAGCAGCTGAGCTCAAAGGAGATAACAGACACTGGTTGTTGTTGCTGATGTGTTGCAATCTGAGTTAAGATACACAACAAATATTGCAATACAGCCATATTGATTAGTTGCCAACAGCTCACCTCTCACAGTGTCTGCTATGGGTCCCAGGTTCTCCCGCTTGTCTCAGCTACATTGGGCACCAGTTGTAGTCAGAGTCCAACTCAGTTGGCCTCACACCAGGATCAATTGTTACAGCACAAACAAGCTAGTAAGTTGCAACAAGGCTTTCACCATCAGTCAGATTCTACTGTCCATACTGTTTCTCCTTCCTCCAGAGAAGAGACACTACCCATTCCCCACCCAACCACCTATCCCATAAGCCTCAGTGCTATTTAACCACTTAGCAGGAACGAGCTACAGCTGCACATCATCCATGTCAATCAACCCACTGCCTTCGAGGCAAGGCCACAGCTGCATATTATCAATGCTAATCAACCCACTGCCTTCAGTCCTCTACACTGATCAGGCATCACCTCTTTACCTTCCTCCATATCAGATAATGGCTGAAAACCAGTAGCCAGGCAGGAAAAGTGAGAAGACAAAATGCACCCCAGTAAACTACAACTCTTACTCCGGTCAGGGAATAGGCTTCATACCTACCATGTCCTTCTCACCCATACCAGGAGTTTTGGTATATATTATCAATGATATCCCTTTCCCATAAGAACCTGAACACTTCCAACACCTACTGACAACTCTGAAATTCCCCGGTGACCTTGCCAATTTCTAGTACACAGCCAATTTGCCAAGTTATCACCCTTTTCACGTTTCTCAGAACATATATTGTTAGGGAGATAATAAATATGATAATATATATCTTCTAATTAATACACAAGTGTTCTAAATAATTTGCATAAAATGTCAAGTCACAAAGTAGGACAAACCTTTACAGTCAAGTTTCAAAAACCTCTTAATTAATCATTTCCCTTCTGCATTTTAGGTGATAAGTCTATTGTACATCTCTGCAAGTGACCTATTATTTCCCACAAAGCATTTACAGCTCAAAGGAACTCCCAAGACAGGTGAAGCAATGCTCACGTGGAATGTCTAGTCCAGCTCTTTCAGAAGCAGATCAAAGACCACAAAACTGAGACTTTCTGACTATGAAATTAGGTGAACTTTCACAACTTTACTCAAGTCTCTTTCCCTAACATTCCCAGAAATCCCTTATTCACCACTAAGATTCAGCACGTGGACTTCCAGAAAGATTAGGCTTCCCTGGCAGGAGATTAGAGATGGGATTAGAAATTGGTTTATAACAGGCACTTAGTTTCAGAGTCAATACGGCGGCTTGTTTCTCATGAAATGACCAATACAAAGCATCTAAAACCAGGCTGATTTAAGAGGAATAAGAACACTTAGGTCAGCTGTTTAGAAAACATTTTCATTTTGTGATGTCTTGTTCAGTTTATACATCTGCCAAAGAGTAGAGAACACAGAAAGCTAGCTGTGAAACACAGGCTACTGGCCCACCAGTGCATGTCCAAGAACAGAGCATGGAACTGTACATAAACTGGGTATCACATGCTACTTCACAGTTACAAGTGAGTGTAATTTCTGGAGCCACCTATTACACTATGTGGAATCAAGTTGCTGTCTGCAAGGTTTACCTTGCATGCCTACTCTATTACTTACTATTTGGTTCCTGCTGAAAATGATCCTTGGGGAAGGCTTTTACTCTCTGTTCATCAGAATCCTTAAAAAGATATCAAAATGGGAAAAAAATAACAATTGACTCTAGGTTAATAAAGAAATTCTTTGAATTACAGAGTATTTATTAAAATGTCAGTTCAGGTTTTTTCACACAAGCACCAGTCAATATTTCATTTGAACTACCTTACCAAAGATTTTCTATTAATTTTATTGCGCAAGTTGCTGCTTGCAATTCAGCACAAGCTTTGGGCCTGTGCAGTGCTACGAAAACTGTGAACAGCTATCAAACGTGGATGCAGCACTTTATATCGCAGGATGAAGTTCTCAGTCTTAAAAGTCAAAGATAAGTTTTCAGCTCAGTGGGTTAGTGACTCCAAAACACTAAAGGGTGCAATCTTTGGGATAGTGATCTGTTGCCAGCTGAAGTGCTGTATGCTACAGAGAGTGTAAATAAATAACATTTTCCTATTTCTCAGAATTGCTTTGATGAGAGATCTGCACATAGTTTGGAAATTTTAGTGGCCAGGGAAATTACTGCATAACCTCTCCTATGACAATACTGAGAACAACCAATGTTAGATTAATAAAATATTCTCAGAGTATAGTAAAAACCCCACTTCCTACCTGCTATGTATTGTGTACACTACTCTTTACTTATTTAGATTACAAGCAGTGATGTAAATTAAATAATTCAAGAGTGTGTTCTGAAAACTTAACAAACAGAAAGTTACTTTATCATGCAGGTAAAGATTTTTCTCTCTCTGCTTTATCTTATTATTGGCAGTTGGATTCCTTTGCTACATACTCTTCCTGAATCTTCCTAGATAACTATGCATACTCTAGACATCGGTGAGAGGAGGCAAGCGTCTGACTGATGTCCTGGAAGAATGAGATTTTGGCTGTGAAAATGAGAAATGTGTAATGTATTAGGCTGATCTCTCCCCATCCAGAAAAAAATGCATTTATAAATCAAAGTTACTATATAATTTGGTTACAGGTATTCAATGGACAAATGATCCTCTTTCTCAGTTATGTATTTCCATTTATATTTAAAAAACTATTGATTCTGCAGGATGAGGAGGGTATATCTCTGTGCTTCATTATTCCAAGTGACACGAGATAAATTATGCTTTTCTATGGACTTTCATATCTGCTTCAGAGAAGACTCCTTTCTTTTCCTCAAGTGCTCGGCTGTTAATCCATTCTTTTACTGGAAGAGATACTATAGCAGAAGATGAAAAAAGTGCCTGAGAGCACGTTAATCATGGAGTGATTGATGCTGCCATTACAAGGAAAGGTTAGACAATATGCTCAGCAGTTTTTACTGCTATTTATAAGACAGTGCCAGTCATCCAAACCGAGGACTGATCAGTGCCCAGGCTTCAAATTAATTCAATATGAGTCCTCTGAACCTAATGGCAAGTCTGATAACATTCATCTATTTTCATTTCCCCTCCCTCTTTTAGCACATGGTTGAAGCCTGAAAACATCTGAAATTTATGAAACTTTCATGGTCTGGCTACCAAAGCCAACTTGTTGCTCTGCCTCCCTGCGCACATCCCTTCTCTTACCAGAGCCAGCCTGTACAAAACCCATCTACCTAACAAAACAGACAAAAAAGGCAGTAGACAAAATTGCAAACTGGAAAAAAAATTAAATTATCACCTCTATAATTTCCTCTGAAATTCTGAAATATGGTTTCACAGAATACTCTTGCACCCTGCATGGTCAACACGATTTCATGTATTTTTATTGGAAAATATGGGAATTCTGGAATACAGGTACACTATTAATCTAAACAATATTGTGATGTGAGTCTGAAAAGGCAAACTTCTTAAAACTTCCATAAATGTACTTGTCTTCATATATTATTTGAAAGTAAATATATTTATTGAAACAAAGAGCAAGCTTCTATCAACAGGGATAAGTTCCAGCTGTGCAATTAATGCAAGCAGAGAGAAAAGCCAATTTACAAAGCCCATGACCAACTCCATAGGACTGGTAAAATAAAAGAAAATTACTTCCATATAGTATACTTCCTTAAATATGTGTTTTCATTTCTATGTATGTATCTTTCTCACTGTCAGCTCCAAAAAAAGATCACACCTGATTATTCAGAAACTATACAGTTCAAGACATTATCATTCTAATAGAATAGCCTTCAGTTGTAAATCCAGGAATGCATCATTTATTTCCTTTATGCTAATTTATTTAATAATTAGAGGATCAGTATTAGCTTGTCAGTCCTTAATTCCTCTAAATGATTTCACTAATATTACTAACACTGCTGCCTTTTATAAAAGTGTAACAAAACTATTTCACAGCAATGCAGAACTTATTTAAGTATACCTGAGCAGTAGATTTTTCTTCCCATCTCCATGACTTACTTTATAAATACCAGTGTAATTGCTCTGAGGTAATAACCATAGCAATGACCAAAGTTTTACCTGTAACATTTGTTTCCAATATTGAACACACAATTTTCTAATAACCTGAAGACAAACCTCCTTGTCCTCTAGTCTGTCTCTCCCAGGTTAGTCCACTATTCTGTTGTGTAATACTTTTTAAATTAAACCAGTCAAGCTGTTATCTGAACAGCCATCTTGTACGTTCATTTATTTTGGTCTGAAAATGCTTTCCTTAGTTTTTTCAGAAGTGCTGTGAGTTGCTCTCCTTCCATAAACAAATGCTAACAGAGTTATTGACATACTGCTTAGCTAAAGGTATTTCAAACTCACAAGGTGTTTTTCACTCAACCCTACCAACTGCACCTGCACATCATTACACATTTTCTCAGTGTTTGTATTTCAGTGGTGTATGGAGTCATGGTCATGTCAAGCATTCAGATACCACACAGGATAAAAAGCACTGAACCAACATGGCAGTTTAACTCCCCTTCACTTTGTCATGGACAATGGGTCAACGATATAGCAATAAACTGCTATGAAAGAGCTGCCAGGTAGTGTTGTATATGAGATATTATAAACCAAAAGAAACATAAAGAGGATCATGTAAATTCTCAACAATTAGCAACAACACACCCTTCATTCGGGTGCTTAATCTGGGTGATCAGAAGGACAGTATTCAAGCCATAACACAGCTCCCACGTGCTATGACATTTAAATGCTCCCTATAAGACCACATCCCTATCTTTAGCAGGTATCGAGGTTTCCTGCTGTTGCTCTTCCAGCAGATCCCAATGAGTTTCCTTTCATTCCCTTTGTAAGAGCCATTCAACCAACACACACTGTTGATGCATCTAATCTCTTCTAAGACAGAAACAGATGCCTGCAAACCCTTCTGCTTACTGCATGGTTACATGTGAGCAGACTTGGTCCTGTCCAGTGGTATGTTCCCTTGCAGTAATGCAAGACAGTCTTTCAAAATGACAATATTTACCCAAGAATTTTTTGGAAAAAAAAAAAACAAAAACAAAAACCAAACAAACTCAGAGCAAAGTTTTCACATACATCCATGGCTAACAGTGTAGGTTTGCCCCAGTTTCAGGGCCTCATGGACAGCTTCTCTTTCCAGGTGACAGCCCCCCTAATGCAGCCTGCTCTTCACCTTGAACTCCAATCAAGAGGTTGTTGCCCATCCTGTTCCTGGCACCAGAAGGTAATGCCAACCACTAGTCTTCCATTACATCACCAAAGGAATTCACAGAATGATTGAGTTGGAAGGGACCTCTGGAGATCATCTGGTCCAACCCCCTGCTAAAGCAGGTTCTCCTAAAGCAGCTTGCAAAGTCACGTCAAGACAAGATTTGAGTGTCTCCAGAGGAGACAAGGAGACTCCTCTCTGCGCAGCCTGTTCCAGTGCTCCGTCACCTTCAAAGCAACGAAGTTCTTCCTCATACTCAGATGCAACTTCCCGTGTTGCAGTTTGTGCACGTTGCCCCTTGTGCTGTCGCTGGGCAACACTGAAAAGAGCCTGGCCCCATCCTCCTGACACTCACCCTCAAGGTATTGGCAGACATTGATAAGGTCCCCTCTCAGTCTTCTCCAACCTAAAACAGGCCCAGCTCTCTCAGCCTGTCCTCATCAGGGAAATGCTCCTTTCACAGTTCCCAGTAGTTCCTTACTTTCAGGCTAGATACATTTACTATCCCTAATGCTTCACCTTCCCATCCAACAGAAGACCTAAACTCCTCAGTCCACTGGATCACAGTGCAGAGAAAATGGGAAAAAGGTCTCCTAAACATGTTTAGCAAAAGCAATCCCCTCATTCTCCACCAGTTAATAGGAAGCTTTCTTGGAGGCAGACCTTGTTTAATTTTGCACTATAAAATATGTCCTACATATAAAGTTTAAAGGAAAAAGGTTTATAGAGGGGGCTAAAACAAAGACACCATACACTGCTGTTTCATCTTTTTAATATTTACTACTATTCATTATCCATTACGTCAGAAACACTACTCCACTTGTCCTATCTTTTGCAGCACAAGGCCACACAAATCCCTTTCTTAGACAAAATATGATAGGACACTTCTTTGACTTTCCAGATCTCTGCTTCTTGCAATAAACCTCACAACATACTGCAGGCTTTAAAAACCCTTCCACAATTCTCTTTTTCAGGCATGAGGTGTAAGAATCACATGAAGAGAAGTCAAAGACATGCCTGTGCGTTAGGGCCACCTCATCTGTGTGCAGCAGACCAAAATCCCACCAGTTTGTACCTAAATGTCAGTCCTAATACATAGTTACCACAGTCAGATAGCCAAGGTGATTTATCTTAATCATGAAGGCAAAAGAGTACTGTTTCATGGGTAAAAGCACATTTTGACCCACTTCTTTTGTAATAGCTGAAACTATAAATATATGTGTATTTTCAACTGTTCTTTCATTTCAGCAAGTTACATATTGCTGCTAGGGGCACCAGCACTTGAAAAAAAGCTCTTTGCATACATTCTCCTAGGAAAGCAGAATTTTTAAAAGAGTAGTTATGTGTTTACTGTGAATTAGGAAATGCCCATAAATGGTTCATAAAGTCTTTTTGAAATTGAGGGTTGTAAATTATGCTTATGATAAACATGATAAACACATCTCAAGTTTTCACTGAAGAGAGCACCAAGCAAATCCATAGGTTTAATTTGCTTGTTCTACCATGCCCCCATAAATAATGGCCTTATCAATGTGAAGTCAGTGGAAAGAAATCTCAGTGTCCCCTGTACTGACCCCCTTCATAGAGCCAAGAGACATCGAAGCACACCTCATGAAAATGTACCTCCAACTATTAACCAATGTCATCAAAACCCAAAGAATTATAACAAAAATAATAAAAATAATAACAAACCCAAAGGAATAAAAAAAAATAAAAGGCCCCTCTATTGCTTACTGAAGTTTAGAACAATAATGAAAGTAAGGAAAAAACTCTTGCAATTAAAGTTTGAGTAACATTCTCCACTTTCACAGGAGCTGTAGATACAGTATTCAGTAATACGTATGTCCAAAAGCCCAAAATGAGTTTTAAAGAAAGAGATGATAGCTTGGCTGTCAGCAAGGGGCTTCAAACCTTCAAAAGCACAGCTCTGAGCAGGAAGGAAAATTTCTCCAGCTGAAGACAGTTTGGTTAAATGGATTGACCAGCTGTTGTGTCCGCACAGAAGCTTACTGATGATGGAAAAGGCAACCAGCACTTCTTGCCTCTCACTGCTGTGACCTTCCTCTGTCCACTTGCCTTCTTCGAGCTAAAATTGTTCGGTTTGAGTCAAAGCAAATGACAAAGATTCCAGTCATTTTATTCTCGTAGAGCATAAGCAGTGCTGCTGCATTGTAACTAGAAAGGCTATTGTCACTACCCAGACGTTGGAATAGGTCTTGGTGCATCAAGTGCATCAGTGCACCACTCACACTTAATTTACCTTTATAAAAACAGCTCAACTGGGAGCAAAGGTAATTCTTCTGGATCCAGTCTATAAGCTGGCCCCTTTGCTGTTCCCTGTTGCTGAGCAGTTATTGTGCTTTTTACTTGAGATCTTACAAAAAAAGCATTTGCACAGGATTTTTCATACTTAAACAGTAGTTCAGCCATTTAAATCCATGGTAAAAGAAATCAGTGTTCCAGACTCCCAAAGGCCACCATGATTCACATGCAAAGTATGTCTGCCTGTTTCTCTAGTATTTCCTAAGAATAGTTACTATCTGCCAATTTACACACAAATTCATCACCAACAGAGGGTTCACAGGCCAACAGTGTATTTCTCCGCTGTCTTTAATTTAGATTTATAATAGAATTTTTGCAGATAAACACAAGTTAGAAAAATACTGGTCATCCTGCAAGTAGTTTCATTTTCCTTAGGGGGAAGTAGATGCCAAATTGTGATAGAACCCCAGGAGGCCACAAAGACTAAATTATAAGTCCCCAGATATTCGGTGGTAAGTCTACTACATAATTTTTTCCCTGTCAGGGGGATTACAGCTGAATTGCTGCATCTGCAAAATCCAAAGTCCTTTGCTGCTACAAAACTATTTTCTATTTGGGTCCAAGCTTTATGGTAGTTGGCTTCCCACTCATGGAAAGCCATAAATTATTTACAAATCTTTGAGTATAAGTCTGTTATGAATACATTAACTGTTCTCTTACCTTCAGAACTCATTAGCAACAGGAACAAGTCTTCTGATGCTATTTTCCACTATATACCCACTGTGTATGCTGAACCTACTGTGCCACTCAAAAGTGTTCTATTACCAACATTAACCTTATTTTAAAAAAATGAACTGAAAAAAAGAAATTGAATATATAGAAAAAAAAATCTTTAAAAGAAAAAAACCAAACCCTGTTGACCCAGTAGGCAGATGATCTAACAGGTCTTTATGAACTCTGCCTAGATGCAGGGATTTATTGTCAACACAGTGCAGACTTTTTAGCCTGGCTTCTAAGGAAATTGAAGCTTAAATGATCACACTGTATAAGCATTTGTCAATCCTTCCTTAGTAAACTTTGAACCTGTTGGCCCGTTTTAAGCAAATCTGACAGCAGGGGACAGGGAAGACAGAGGTCCCAAAGCTGGAAGTCCTGACAGGTTTTGCGAAAATCAGAGGCTCGGTACAGAAGATGGGGAGGTGTATTTCGCCTGTCCTGGGAGGTAACAGCCTCCCAGGTCCCTGCACACCTAACTCAAGTCAGCCACAGCCTGGGCTGACATTTGCCCACCAGGCTGGGAATGCAGATCAAACACAGCGTGCTGAGGGAACCGAGATGGATTAGGGGATGGAGGACACAAATCCAAGGTCTCCTACTGCAGCTGCTTGTTTTTTCATAACTCTTTTCACAGACAACACCAGTGAGAAAACTCAGTGGTTTAATTTGAAATGCAAACACATATATGTTTATGAAATAGTCTATATCCTGCCAGGCTGGTTATAAGAAATAGGCAGAGTCTGGTCATATGGGGCTAAATGGTATAAACCGAAGCCATTGCACTGAATTCAGTGGAAATATCGCAGGCTGATGCCACAGCTTTCCTGTAGTTCTTCTGTTTTGTTCTTTAAAGGGTGGCTGTTGGGTCTGCCCTGGAAAAGATCATGGTCCTCAGCTCTACAGAAATGGCAGTGGGGAGCTAAGTGGCAGACACCCTTCCTCTCCAACCCCTGGGTGCTACCTGCCAGAATTTGGGGACTTCTGTGGGGCTCACAAACATCCCCCTGCGTGCTGCCAAAACTCTCCCTGTTTGCTGTGCATCTCATCAGGTGCTTATTCATGGCGAAGCTCAGAAAAATGGCTCCTGCAAAAGGCAGGTTGGCCTCTGGGGAGGTTAATGGGTAGTCCCAGGGAACCAAGTGCAAGTGGGCAGTGAAGCCAAGATGGGATGGGGGACTCCCTCCCCTGCAGATCCCAACCACACCACCCCATGGCTTGCTGCAAGCAAGCAAGCAGGACACCCTCCCTTCCTTGGCTCAGGAGTACCACATGAAAATCCCTCAAGAGAGAGAAAGCCCATCACTGTGTTAAATGGGAACAATTTAGATGAGGACTATATGGGTATTCTGAATTGCTGTACTTTGGTTCTTTGCATTTTGCCAAAGGCTGAACAGATAGGCAAGTTTTTATATTTACAAATAAGTAAATTATATATATGCATATACACACACACATATGCATCTATTCTCCCAAATGGTAAACCCAGTCTATGTACTGAGAAAGCAGACTGCAGTGATTTGTTTTTAGCTAGTTCAACAACCTGAAGTGATCCAAGAAGGAGAAATCAAGGAATATAGAACATTATTTCATTCTCCAATCAGTGCGCTTAGTTACATTTGTATTTGGCAAGAGTCTTGTAATACCTCTGCTAAAATTAGGATATTAGTTTTAATTACTGAGCACACAAAAATCTCTAAATTCTGGAGCCGAACTGATAATGTTGCTATGGAAATAAGCTTAATTACTACAAACCAGCTAACAAACTTCTCAATGCTGCTGTCTTTACAAGCTACCTCTGCTCCTGGAAGTT
The DNA here is from genome assembly GCF_963210335.1 of Falco punctatus. Taxonomy (NCBI): domain Eukaryota; kingdom Metazoa; phylum Chordata; class Aves; order Falconiformes; family Falconidae; genus Falco; species Falco punctatus. The sequence continues at coordinate 23,607,521 of NC_137581.1, read as the reverse complement.
TCTGGGGTTTTCCTCCCTCAAATAGGACTAAACATCTCTAGTGTTAACAGTAATTAAATTTAGACATTCCAAGTCCGAGGCTATTCTAAGAACAGCTTGACAGAGGCTAATGCAAGGGAAACACAAAGAGCTGTGCTTCAGTATAAGCATTCCAAACAATTAAAACCACATTTTTATCAACGTACTACAAACACACCAAGCAATACTAATTCCCTAAGTACATACTGATGATCGCATGCTCTTCCCACACTTTTTCTCCACTTCCACACAGGAGGAAAATTTGTGAGGAAAGCCACGCAGCAGAGGCTTTTCCTCCCCAGATTCTGGTTACTGATTACTCCTTATGAATACATATGTGTGCACATGAACATATACATGTGCAGATGAATACATGCACTCAAGAAAAAGACCATTCACAAGGAGACTCTTCCATTTTACTTTCTCACAGTGGGAACCCCCATGCACAAGCTCAGGCACTGAGGAATGGTCAGGTTGCAGGGCAGAGGACAGGCAGCAAGACTCATGCTCCAGTGTAACCATGACTCACATGCTGAATACTGTGGGATAAGGGCTCCAGAGGGGACAAAATGGCTTCGCTGGGGATGGAGATGACAGAGGACAGGCAGGAGGCCCTGGCCCATTCCAGGAACCATCTGAGTGCAGGGGCTGAGGCAGAGCTGGCCCTACGGGTCTTCTGTGCACCCACATGGAGGACTCTACTCCCCATCGCTTCCTGAAGGGACTTCCACTCGCTGTGTATATATATCCATCCTGCTTGAAATACGTCAGTGCCTCAGCCAAGCTGGGACAGTAACACAATGAACATGACCCGCTGGCTACCAGCCCACAGGTAGCAAAATGCAGATAGCCAAAATGAACCCCATAAACACCTAGCAGCTGAGAATACTTCATTTCCAGCATTCAGAGGCAGTCTGCAAATTTTTCACCAACAGAAAAAAAGATTCAACTTTACCATATAATTTATACACTATGAATAATTCAAACAGTGTTAATAAACAGCTGAAAGCAGAAAACCCACAAGGAGTACATTTTACAAGATTCCTTGTTGGTGAACCGCAATATAAACTTGCTTAAATCCAATCTGACAAATGTCACTCTGTTGCCTTCAACTTAATTACTCCTAATTTATACCAGTCTGAAGCAAAATAATTTGTTTAATTTCCCAAAGGATAAAAATACTGTTCAGTTCACAAAAATTAGTTTTTTAATGGATTCTTCATCAATTTTATTTCCCAAAGATTTTCTTAAATCTATTTAAAATCACACATAGATGCCAAATTGCACGCAGTAATAATTCAGAGATAATCGATCTCAGAAAAACTTTATGAAAAATAAAAGTGAAGTAAAAATGCCTCTGAACTTCTAACACTCTGAAACTGCACTTTCAAATTAGTTCAGAGTTGAGGAACTGTGTCTGCTAGTTAGGACATATTTTTTGCTTTATGAAACTGCAGAAGGTACATCAGTTCTTGGATTCACAGAACTTAAGCCCAGAGGAACGAACCAATTATCTGGTGTGACCTCTGTCTATCACAAGTTATTAAATTTCATTCATTAGCCCCTTTATTGAGCCATAGAAGTGGTGACTTATTTCCAGTTGGAATTTCAATGGTATCAGCTTTCAACTATTAGTCCTTGACAATCCTTTCTTAGCTAGTTCTTTACCGTCACTATCCCTTCATGGCCAAGTTTATATATGACATCAGGTCACCTCTCAGCCTTTCTTTGAGGGGTTCGATGCCTGTCACTGTATTTTCTTCCCTTATTTCGATGGTTTCTTCCTGCACCTTCTTCAGGTTTTGATGTTATTTTTAAAACAAAGATATAAATTCTTTAAAGAAAGGCAAAAAACATCTATTATTGCTACCCTGTGGTTTACACACCCAGAGACTGGAGTCAGCTTTCGGTTACAGCCTCACTAGATGCTTCAGCTTTACATCAAATATTTGGAGGAAGAAAAAGCAGTATCATGCAGAACTTGTTTCTGCAGCCAGGTGAATTGCTTCAGGCTAACTGGCCTCATTAAAATTAATGCCTCTTCCTCTACCTAGGGCTTCCTAAAGGAAACTCAGTGTCTATCTGATGCAAAAGATAGGTTCCACTGGAGCCGGTATTCAGTATCCCATACAGGCATGGAATCTGTATGATATGAAACAGCTTCTTAAAAGATGTCTGCAGAATTTAACTTCCTATTGTTTTTAGCCGTGTAATAGTTGGCATCAGCACAAAAAGCAGGCTCTGTTTAAAGAGTCCAACAATGTTAGCAGCCACCTGCACCGGGGTGCTTCCCTGTAGCAAATCCCCTCACTTGGCCCAGAAAGGCAGCATGTACACCATGTGAAGGGTAGAAACAAAGCTGATGTGACTTTCGTTACCCTAGCTGCTGCTCCTAGAGCAAGTCCTTGGGGCACACATGGCTCCCTGCAGCTTGCTGCCTAATGATAAATGGTTGGGAGAAAGACATCTGGTGAACCGGTGCACCAAGTGTCAGAAGAGACAGAAGGCAGATTTAAAACACACCAAGTGTGATGCACAGATCTTCAGGTTAACTGTTCATAAGCTACTTCTGGAATCTCCTGAGGGGCTTAGTAGCTTATTACTTACTAGCTTATGCATTGTTAGCGTGGTGCCCCACTAACTTAGCTCCACTACCTGTAGGACTTGTGGTGGCAACACGCCTGCATATCTGCAGCAGCAGCTAAGGAAAGGCCCAGCCCTCTCGTAAGTCTCACAAGAAACAAGTGCTCCAGGTACGTAAGTGGCAGGAAAACCCATCCCTGAAGGATGCAAATACCACCCAACTGCCTGGCCAACCCAGCGTAGGTCTGCACTGAGCTCTCCAAAGGTTTCCACCCATATGGCTGCAAGAAAAAGAAAAGCCAGACACTAGTCTCAGCAGTCACTAATACACTGAGCCCAACAGCGAGTCCTCTGTGCCAGAGGTAAAGTAATCTTTATGGTCTGCAGAATAATCATAGTGCACACAGATACATCTCTTGGACCAGGTACAGGACACGCACATCAGCTCTGGGGACAGGGCAGAGGTGACAAGACTACATCTGGTCAGGAAGAGATACGCTGGCCATGCTCCAAGCACACTGGCACCCATCCCACCCCGCAGCTGCTTCTCCTAAGATTTTCACAAACTAGACTTTCCTGGCAGAGGTAAGGGCAACTCCAATCCACATCACCGATTAATTTTGAGTAACCTCCCCCAGCAAAGCAGCGAGTGCTGTGCCTTCCCAGCAATAAAACTTTTTGGGTTGAGCCCTGCCACTACATGCCTGCCTTGGTTTTGTTTCTGGTAACGCTGCTAGCCCTCGAAGTTCACGCAGACCTCCTCTCGGCCTCTGTTTCCACAAGAGCAGCAGCCACCAAGGGTCTGCTCTCATGCTGGCAGTCCTTGCCCTCTCTGGGAGGTGCAGCAGCTCCACCTGCTCCCTCCTCCTTAAAAACAACCAGGAGCGCTCAGCTCCACACCTCAGTAAGATGGCACCACTCCACATCCACCCCACGGGTGGTCCCCAGGGACAGCACAGCTTCTTGCACAGCGCCTACTCACACAAGCAGCATCCCTGCTTCCCCTGGGCACTCTCTTTGTCCAGCCTAATTGTGCTTTCCCAGAGAAAAAAAAAAAAGCACTGCAGTGAGGCAACTGCAAAGTAACAGAATGAATACAAGGTGGGAAGGGAATGGGGGAGTAAAACTGTGTCTTTAACCTTATTCTTGACACATATTTGGCTTTGAGTGCTCCACTATGCAACTTTAATAGAGTTTCCCTGCAGTGGGGTTACACGGATCCGTGCAAGTGCCTGCAGTGTCAGCAGTAGGGGGGGGGGGGGGAGGCGGGGAGCAGAGCACGCCTGCTTGGAGACTTTTCTACAGAAAGTATCTGGGGCTCTGATATCCCTACTGAGATGATGGGGCACCAGTCTTCAAAGGCTCCTCTGAACTCTCTGCATGTAGCTGGATTTATTTACTTTGAGGACATCGATCCCCTCCAGCCAAGAGGGCACAGAAGGGCTCGTGCTGCTACAAGAAGAAGGTCTGTTTGCCATGACCTTGCATTCCCCAAAAGGCCTGGAAAGCTTTCTAAGACAGGTCAGAGCAGTGCAGTGGATCAGGTGGCTAATTATAAAACTGACAGACTTTGCGTGCATACCTGATTCACACGGAGATTGACAGCAGGGCTCTTGGGGTTTGTGCTGTGTACAAACATAAGTTGGTTTTCAAACGATCATTAATGTAACTTCCCCAAAATCTGCAGCACACTGAATTCCCTGCTGTACAAGCACTATCAGTCCATCAGGTTTAAAGTTTTATATGATCCCCGCCTTCCCAAGGAAGTATTTAAAAATTACTTTAAATACAAACATTTCCTTTTCCACTTCCCTCTCTCTCAAAAATATTGTTAAATGGATCTGTAAAACTTCTAAAATCAGGTTGTTACCTTTGGACATAAGCCATGTTTGGGATATATCGCCCAGAAAGGCAGATGTTTCACTAAGTTCTGGCCATCCGAATCCAGGAAACTGTGTAATGAAAACTATTTTGCAATCTTATCTACAGTTGTTGCCTCCTATATCCTTTATAATAGACATTTATAATACATGGAATGTATAATATATAACCTAGATAGTAGTCAGTCAGATGAAAAAGAACCAGCACGGCATAAATCCACAGCAGATTTTAGCTTCTGCCTTTTCCAGAGAACAATAGCTGGCTGACTGGCTCTGCAAGTGATGGATTATGCACACACACAAAACACACAGACACCTGTGCAAAATGAGTTGTCTGATTCTTTAAGAAAATGAGGGCATCACCTCACGCTAATTTTTCCCTCTATCAGCTTGTTAAAGGAAGTATGAAACAGTAGATATGGTATTGGAAACTATTACATTTGAACAAGTGATATGAATGCTTTTGAACCTTACCACGATCTCTACACATCCCCAAATCCAAGGCCAATTTCACTGAATGTGCAGCTAGTCCATTCCCCTGCCAAGATGCTTCCCAGATGAATCTGCAGGGCCTTTAACAGGAGCATCGTTTGACAATTCCCTGTCTGCCGCCCAGTTCAGACTCATTACAGCACTTCCATTACTGACCAAACAGCAGACAGTGTTTGTAAATGCTATTAATGGTGTTACAACACCCAGCATGAAGAAGAGCCAAATACGATATGCCATAATTCATCCAAGCCCAACAAATAATACCAGCTAACTATAGCAAAACTTACATGTCATCTAAGTGCAAAGGACTTGTTAAAATTGATTTTCATATTAAGGCACACAGTGCGGTGGCTCAGAAGTAGCAATCAGTAGTAGGATCCTTACCAGCTCAAGCAGCTGGGTGACTCTGATAAGTAAGTGGGCAGCTAAGGATTTGCCTGAGGAGTCTGCAATTGCAGCACAGAGCACCGCTGCTCTGAGATGTAGGAGCTGCCGTGAAAAGGGAAGGCACAGAGCTGAGATGGGGACAGAAGCATGCCCTTCCTGGCCGGGGCTGACAGCCCCGGGGGGCAGAGGAGTTCGAGCAGGGAGAACGGGCCTTTGATCACTATGGACTAATGGTGATACTCACAGAATCTGAACTGATGTTTATGGGATGAAATTAAAGCCTCCCCACAGCCACCCAGAAACACAGGATGAACATACAGGCACATGTACCCTGCAGCATGGCTGCAGCTGCTCCCGAGAGCTGGGCTGGCAAAAGCCTTTTGGAAACTGAGGCCATGTGAGACCGGCTGTGAGCATTCCAGGTGCCCGGAATGCCAGAGCACTACTTGGGCAAATTAAGACCCATGAAAGGATTACATGAAATCTAGTACTTAGATCTTTTTCCTTCTTTATAATGTACAGAGAGGGCCTCAGAGTAGGCTGCCCCATTTTCTTTAAATTCAGTCCTTGTCTATCTTTATTTACTTGAAAGACCCTCTTGATGAGTGGGGAACAAGGAGAACTATGGCAACCAGAACAGTGACCTCTGCTTGAAGAAAAGAAAGCATTCTGATCAAATGGGTTAAAATTGTTTTTCCACATGTTAACATCTATTTTGTATGGATACCATACAAGTAGCTGGAAGAACAGATATGCTTATTAAGGATCAAAACTTTCAAGCTTTTCAGTTAAGGAGGGAAAGGACCCTAGCTATTCACATCTAAGTCACCTGAGAGATTCCAAAGAAGGCAGAAAAGACAGGACATTTCCAGTATTTTTTTGATAAAGAAATGGAGCAAAAGAAAATCAAAATTCTTTCAAGTGATCTTGAATAATGACGATGAAGCAAAAGCAAGTGAAATTGTTATCTTTCAGTTCCCCTAGTGACCACCTTGTTGTACGAGCCAGCTTTCACAGGTTCATAATGAATTTGCAGAGCCTCCAGCTCTTCCCAGGGTTGTCCCATACAAGCAACATGGTTCCTCTTCATGCACATCTTCAGGTGCCTCCTCCTGCTCTCCTCCACCCCTTCCCTGCTCCCTAATGCAGCAGGAGAAGAAACACTTGACCAAGAGGTCTGACTGTGACTGATGCCTGAGGTTGCCCCTTTGGCAGAGAAGCTGCTGTGTCAGGGCCCTTCAGATCAAAGTGCAGCTCCTGCAGGAGGCCAACGCCACCACAGCATGCTCACCTCTGCCAAGCTGCACATCCAGGCCGATGCTTGCTGCTGCTGCTTCCCATCAAACAGCAGCCAGCACACTCCTGGAAAGCAAAAGCATTTCTTTTCCTCATATCTGTAAGTCAAGGAGAAGTCACCTGGTTTACCCAAGTAAAGCTAGAATGATCTCTGCGTATGCACCTTACACTTTCTATTTTGCTGCTAGGCCTGCCTCAAAGAACTTATTTTCTATGCAGAGATCAGAAATGCAAATAGAGGAAGAAATTAAGAAGAAATCTAGAAAATGTTGTAGAAAGTCTTGTCAAAACCAGGCTGCAAACTGCATCACTGCTTTCATTACAAGTGCTTCATTCCAGGAGCTCACAACCTTCACTTATTCAAATGAGCGCTAAGTTGCTAAGAAGAGGACTGATGTCCAAAGCACATTTTATTTTCTTTATGAATTATTTTTCAAGAAACTCTTCTAATACACCAGATGTCAGACACCAGCATTGTACTGGCAGAGATGTGTCTCAATTCCCCCTCTCTGCTTTGCAGGTCTCCTGAGGGTCTCAGGGAAGGAGCTGGACTCTGCGCTTTGTACAGACACCTCCTTCAGGACCCCTAGGTTCCACCACTGCATGTTAGCAGAACAACTGCTGTCACCCCTTCTGTTACCCAGGACCTTTTACCTTCAGGATTTTTTACCCTTCCAGGATGCAAACTACCAGTGGGCATAATGATACCCAGTTCTACATTACAAAAAAGCACTACAGAAATGTTAAATCAATTCTAATCAACACCAGGTGCTGCGTCTGAAATGAGCTGCTGGTGGCAAAACTGCAGCAGCAGAGCTGAGGTTCTTCAGCAAATACAATGGGAAAACCACTGGCCCCAAAATATCCCTTGCATTTAAAAGCAGGCCGGCAGGACTGATGCTGAGGAGCTCTGGCATCAGGGGGTACCAATATGAACCAGCTGGCAAAGAGAAAGGGGTTTGGTTTCCAATACTATCCACAAAATCATTTTCATTAAACTGGATTCCATGTCTAGTTTTCCAATCTGTACTCGCAAGCCTGCTCACAACCACGTCAGGACAGCTCTGCCTGTGCTCCCCTTGTACCAATGGGACCCACACAACATGTCCCAGGACAGCATCTCCTCACGCTCATCACACTGCCAAAACTGTAGAAATACAGAAAATACATGGTACCTAGGTGGGTTTGAACCCTTGAAAAACACTAATGGTTGTTTCATTTCAAGGAAGGGAGAAAAAAGGCTGAGAAGAAAGGTTCATTATCAGTAGAGGAAACGGGACATGGCCTAAAACTGCATGACAGAAATGCATAGCCAGTAATATACACTTTTTAAAAATAAGCTACTGCTAGCAGAGCAAGTCCAAGAATAATTCAGGGAAGGAATACACAGCAACCAGACGCTCACAATACACTCCACACAGTACAATGATAGACAATGAGCGTATCTTAACCAATACAACAAATTGGATGTGGCTCCCTGCATCTTTCACGGACCAGCAGCTACCATCTGTATGTCTCCATATTCATCTATCATTATCTCATACTTACAGTAATTGTCACAAGCTTCATGAGGCCACCCCTCACAGTGGTCCCAATCTGTCTTCCATGTAAAAATCAATAGCAAATCTGGAGTCCCAATGGACTGCGCCTTTGTTATTTCTAATTCTGTTTCTAAGGGGTTATTTCTATAGGTTAAGCAGCAAATGAGTATGAGTCCAAAATGTTCAGAGAAGAACAGTAATACCTGTAGTGTTTGGGAGAATAAAATATTTTTAATAGCACCAAAATATTGCTTGATTTTTCCTTTTATTTTTGGTATAATCATTACATTATTTTAAACCTCCAAAAATTAGAAATAAGACCAGATTCTTTCATTTTGAAAATGCAAGGGCATTCCGTTCCAGTTTCAAAACATTTTCGAACATTCTATAAAATGAAAAATTCAGCTAAACAACAGTTTTGAGTTTGATCCATCAGCATTTTCTGAGAAAAAAGGAAAAGAAAAAGAAAACACCAAAAAACCTACGCCAAAAAAATCTTGGTCAGCTCTTGTAAAGATTTGCTTTTAAAAATTCCCAGCTGGGCTGGCAGGAGGCATGAAATATTAAATGCCTTAAAAAGGAAAAAAAGCCTAACTACTTTTCTGTGCATTAAAATAAAAAGACTCCACATTTTTTTGCCTTTTTTGACCTCAAAAGACAGAGATATATAGACTGACAAATTAGAATTACTTACAAGATAACACTGAAATGCCAGTTTGTCACTATGTAATGTGGTTGAATGCTCTAAAATCACTAATCTTTAAAAAGTATTATCTGTGAAGTGCATTGATTCTGAATTCCTCGTGGTTTGCCACTGTAGGCTAGGTACTAGATGAGATTAGATGAGGGTTGTTTTGGTTTTTTTCCCCTCGCTGTTTGCTCATTCTTGTGCATGTATGAAAGCAATTTTCTAGATCTCTAAAAGGGCCCTGGTAAAATACTGTAGAAATTAAACACAAAAAATATTACAGTAAACAACAGAGACACAGTGTTATGTCTTCTGATGAACAGTGCTCTTACTTAATTGTGCATCCCAAAATGAATGAATGCAAATCAGTTTTTCTTCTATAAGGTAATTTCATCCACTCTAGTGACCTGAACCGCAGACATGTTCATCAGTATTTGACCCCGACACCCAAACATCCATTACAGGGTCCTGTCCCAACACCTTTCTCCCAAGGAGCTCAGTTCTCCTGAATCAATTAATCTGCATTTACTTACATGCTTCCCCATCTGTAACAGCACTGATTTAGTAAAACCCTTTGGAAATTAAATCTCAATATTAAACCCAGAACTTTAACATGTGAGCTGGCACAATTCATCAGGGACACGTGGATATTCCCCAACTACAGGAAACAGGAATTTATTCACCTTGGGTTTACTGCTGGAAGTGTTTCCCTAGCATACAAAGCTGCTTAGCCCTGCTGAAGGATGTGGTGTGCACAGTATGTCTCAATAATAAAATGTACTCCTACAAACCAAATTTCGGTTGCTGGCTCTGGCCAGGAGCTAGGCGCCTCATGCAGCTCGGTGGAGCTGTCCACTGTCTTCTGAAAGAAACATTTGCAGCTGATTGGAGCGAAAAGCTCAAGACATGCTCATTGAAAAACAACCTTTCCACCCTGTAGTTTGAGTACAGAAAATAGTGAACTAATGAGAAGTGGTATAACACAGAAATCAGACTACTTTTGTGGCCCCTATTAACAGGGCAAAGGTAGGTATAGCCCAAAATAAGGACTCAGAACTCTGCTGACCTGAGGTAGGAGCTGGGGGCTCAGCAAATCCCACTGATTTGCTGTAACAAGTGCAGCTCACTAATTTTGACTAAGCACAAAGAGCTTGGGCATGAGCAATTTTGCCAAGAAAAAAAAATAATAATAATCCCAGAGTAGCAGCAACAAATTGCTGGATTTTATGTTAGTGTTTTTCTTAAAGGACTTGGCTCCAGGAGGCATTAGATTAAATAAGAGTGAAAGCTTTAACTTAAAGTAAGTTTCTAGCCTCCATGGCTGCAGAGAAAAGCTCTCCAGAGCTCTGAAACCCTCTTGTTTCACAGCATGTCACCATCCTATCAATAAAAATTGTTAATATCACAGCCCACCTTAAAAATGAGATTTTAGTAATTTTTAATACCACACTTTGGGTACGTGGGATTTTTTTTAAACCACTCTCTCTTTGGGTTTCTCTTTCTTTGCCACAAGGACTAGGCTTCTGGTTTCTGTCTTCAGTGAAAGTTGGAACAATGGTACCTATGTCTGGCTACAGGACCAACCACACCAAACCGTGCAGGACTTGCAGAAAACTGCAAGATCTGCTAAAGTTAACCCCTGCCACGGTGAAAGAAAGTGGCAGTTCATAGCTATGGACCTACACAAGTGAGCTCTCAGCTGGCTTTTCTCAATTATTTATTTTAAGAAAGGATTAGGTCAAAATTTGTGAAGGGCAAGAAATTGTGGACTGTTTCTTTAGCTCACCCAACATGTACACCCATCCAACATCTGAAAGCAAGCACTAAAATCTCACTGCACATAGAGCCAGGTTTCCCTTTAGCTGGAATGTATACCATCCTGTTCAAATTCACACACAGAACCTTGATTTGACGCTAGCCAGTTATGATCCCCAACTTCACACTAAAATAACCCATCAGCAGTACTTTAGAAAGTCAAATATATTGAGGCACTCCAATTATTTTTAATAAAATATTTGCATTTTATTTTGGCATAGAAGTAATTTTTGTTCAATTTTCCCACTCTGGCAAAAGAATCTGAAACACTGCAAGACATCAACAAGCTCTCTGTAATTTTGTGGAGAAAGAAGTGACACTTTTTTAGAGCAGCTCACTTTGTTTAGAAACCCACAGTAAGTTCTGGAGGAGCATGTACAGGCAGCCAAGTCCTGTCTAAGTGGAATTAGCACCAGTATTCAAGAGGACAGTGACCCAAGAAGCCCTGACCAACCCAGGTATGGGCAACGGCACCCCATGCAACACAATCTTCTGCTAAACATTTTCTTGAGTGCTCATAATCCTGTCTTCTTCAGCACTGAGAAAACGGGCTGTCCATGTATATACCTACCTCCCACGGAAGGCCAGTGGGGACACATAAACCTGGCAGCTCTGTAAGTCCTTTAGGGTTTCATTTAAGTCTTAAGGGCTTGACTTGTTACGTTCACCCAGACTGTAACTTCCCTAACTGTGCTGAAGGCACAGCTTTAGGATTTGCTGTGGTTTTAGGGATCTCTGCTGTGAACAATCCCAGCCCTAGACTCTAGCCCTCAGGTTAAACTCCTGTTTTCCAAACTGAAAATCTCTTAATTACAGCAGCTCTAAAACCCCTAGGTCCTCCATGGAAAGGCATGGAAAGCTCTACAGTCTGTCTGTCACAAAGCACATGGATGGAAGGAGCCCAGCATGCTGCCCCTTGTCAAAGCATCGTCATGGAGCTCATCCATCCCAGCCAGGTCACAGCTGATGATCTCCTCCTTGCTTCCCTGAGACGCGGGATGTGTCAACAGCCCCCTGGAAAGTCAAACGTACACCGCATGCCTCACGGGCACCAAAGCTATCAGGAGCCTCCATGAGCACAGGACCAACCCCTGCTCTGGCTGGGGAAACAAGGGCATGGGAGCAACCAGCTGCACACCCTGGAAAGCAAGTTCTGTGCCCAGTTGCTGGCACCCTTCCTCTGAAGCAGCAGTTTCGTACAGAGGAAAGCACTGGAGCAGCCCAGGCAGGTCTGAGCTCGGTGGCAGACCCTTCTGTCTATGGCGTTAAAGCGTACAGGCCACGTAACATTCAGCTTTTCCTTCTGCTTTATAATAGGGGAAACTTTGTTGTGTTAATATATTTCAGCCACCTCTCCAGCTCAAACAGACACACAAAAAAATCATAATTGGATATTTCTAATGCCTCCACTAACATTTCTTCATTAATGCTCTACTCTGTGTGCAGTGGACTAATAAAAGCCCTGCTACTGAAAATCCTCCTGGCAAACAATACCAGATCAAAGAGAAGAACAGAATTCTGTGGGACTTGGTCAAAAATGAATGGTGAGGCTAAACAATAGCTTAGGAAATTATGCAAAGACATAAGCAATGCCCGGAAGACTCCATATAACAGCCTTTAAGCGGGATACAATAACTGCTGTGCTATCCAATTGCCTTGATAGAAGCTCACCAAAAAAGATAAACCTTCCCATTCTTTTCAACTCAACAGAGTAACAGAAAATAAATCTTAAGCAGCAATAATTTTATATACCAAAACCAAAAGAAAAAAGAAACAACACAACAAAACTTTAAACACATCATAGAAGTTTTGAGGTGTTTTTTACTGTAGTTCTATAGCCAGTTGCAACTAATATTATAAGGGCCAAACTCCTCATCACTAAAAAGCACACCAAAGAACCAACCCCAGGCTGCCTTTTGTTCACACAACTCCTCTCTAGGATGTGGTGCTTACCAGCTTCCAAGCAGGACTACATGTCTCCTTCAACAGCCTCCAGACCAAACAAGACTTTCTTTTGCAGCTGTGTTAGCTAGGAGAGAAAATTGATCAGTGTTTTCCTCAAGCAGCAATCGGAGTCGAAGGCTGCTCGGTGCAGCCAGCAGTACCCACCACCAATCCCACGCAGCTCAGCTGTTTAACAGAACAAAATGCAGAGTGCACATGTGTCCTGCGAAGGGAGAAAACATTTCCTTCCTAATTAGCATTGGAGCCGCCTACCTGGGGAGGCACTAAACTGCACACTGATCATGAAAAATTAAACATCACCATTTGAGACAGAAGCATTTGCTGTCAGTTTCAGGCTTTGGCACCGTAACAGGAGATGAGAGACTCAATATCAAATAGTGGTTGAAAGAAATGATGAAGGCAAACTAGTCACAAACCCCAGCTTAGCATGCAGAGTACTACACTGGTGACAAGTCAAGGATTTTGTTCTCAGATCTGTTTGTTAGAAGTAGTTTTGTGCGTTCAGCAAAGAAATCAGAAGGGAATAGCAATTACAGAGAGCTGCCGCAGCTGAGCTTTTCAGACCATCACATCAGCGCAGCCCAGTTCCCAGCAGGATGCTCCTATTGGGAAAACCTGATATCTGGTTGACATTACTGTTCTTCCCACAACAGTTCAAGCAGTAGGATGTTTCTGAGCAAAACTGTAATGATTCGATAGAGAAACATTCCACCCATAGAGGGGCAAGACGTTACCTCACCAGAGCCGGCAGCTTCAGCAGATTTATTGCATATTATCCCACAGTGGTTATTTCTCCTCCCAGTTTTAATTTTGTAGCACATAGTGGTTCCTTGATACAAGAATAATTTGCGTAACCAAGCAGAGACTCATTCTGAGACACACAATAGCATCCAAACGCCATGCTGTAAAGCTCAACGGGCTGGGAATGGCACATCAGGTTTCAGTCTTGCTATTAAATCTTAATACTTCCCCAGGGCTGCGTAGTCTTAATTTTACCCACTGCACATAGTGTTGCTTCCGTACAAATCAGATGAAAACCTGCACAGATCTGATCTGTTTCTCTATCAAGGTTTCTGAATCCTGTTTTCTCTGGAAACCTAGGAGGAGAAGGTAAGGCACAATACAGAGAAGCAAAAGATTAAAACCCATTGCTGTGGTTTTGTATTGTTACAAAAAGTGAAATCCCAAGCAAGAAGACAGTTTGAAATGCTTGCTGTTCTCCCAAAGACACAGAATGATAGCTTTTGGCAACTAACCCACAAATATCTGTTTGTTTCCCCACAACTCCTCAAAATGCACAGCTTTTTTTTCCTTTTCCTTTGTTATGATTTAATTTCCCAGCGGAAATATGGTAGGACAACACTGCACGCTTTATCTGCATAGATGTAATTTAAAAAAAATTATTTTAAGAGAACACGCTGTCACATTTATCCCATCTTCAGTAGAAAACAAGTTAATGATGCTGCTTTGCTATGTCAGCCTGTAACTCCACACCAAGTTCTGTAATTAAAAGTACCAAACAAGCACTCAATGAGGGTATTGCAGCACTGATTTAAAAAAAATGCACATGCATAACTAGGGATACAGCTTCTGGATTATGTTGGCTTTTATATAGCTCTTTGTTTATGTCTACAATTTGCTCTACAGTCTGTACGCTTTCTTGTATATACTCTGTGATGGTCTTCAATTATATGTTTTCCTTGTACTTTTTTTTCTTTTTAATTATTCAGTGCTGGAATTAATAAACATCTTAGAAAATGAAAATGTCACAGCTTAGTGCAGAATGCATCAGTTAATAGAATCAGATGCAGGACAATTTAAAGGTACATTTCACAGTGGCAGGAGAGCTGATCCTCTTCCAGCTGGAATCTAAAGCAGAAATACCCCATTGACTGCAACAAGAGCCAGCAGGCTTAAAAGATTCTTGTGATTTTACAAATGAAGACAACCTATTTTTCATAAACAGAGACAGAACTTGGAGATTAAGAATCATTTAAGAGCTATAAAGTGCACAATATGCTCAAAGGGATTAAATTTACTTCTGAAAAGCAGTTTGCAGGTCTCGCAAAAAATGCTGTAAGTTTGATCCAAATATACATCCAATCAAAACTACAAAAACTTGCTAATCTCCCCCCTGCGTTTAACCTGTCCTACAGTTAATATCTTGGGGAAGGAAACAGGCCAGAGGAATTAATGTATAGATTTTTTTAACTCTTTCAAATTCTTGGTCTGGGCACGATCAGAGAAGTAGATGGGTGCTTTGGAGATCTCAGGGTAGTAGTTTGGGCTTTGCTTTATCAACTGGATTTGTGGAAATCACTGAGATCTGACTGAAGCAAAATACTCTTACCAACTCTTATCAACTATCAGTATACCATAGTTTCTCCCCACGTGCAAGAATGCAGCAATAACGCTTACAGAAGCATCCACAGGGCTCTTAAAAAAGCTAGCACAATCCAGCAAATTCTGATATGCCCTTTCCAGAGGCAGAGAGAAACAAAAGAAGGTAAAAATTTTCACCGTGGTCCTCCACAGCCTCTCCAATCTGGATGCAGGGGTGGCCCTGTTTCCTTCTTCCAGTCCTCAAACATCTTTTCTCTGTATCAGCTTTCAGCCACACAGCTGAGAGGGATGTGGGGAGATTTCCAGAAGAGGTGTCCCAGTCCCAGCTTGGGGACATGGACCTGCCATAGGGGGCAAACCCCAGACCGTGCAGGTCCAAAACTACATTTCCTTCCTGGGGACATCTAAAGCATCACACGGGAAATTATGGATTATATTAAAATGAAGAATCACAGCTTAGCAAAACAGGTATTTCTTAACAACTGCATCCCTCTTCAGCTGAACTCCTGTGGACTATGCCCTAGGTACTCCTGCTACTAGAAGTGAAAATTCCCTTCTAGAAATAGGCCAAGCATTTAAGGCCCAACTGAAAAAATATATTATTTTCTCATCTCAACTACTTAATATGTTTAACCCCTTGAGACATGTATCTTCTACCTTTTTGTCATCCCCAAATATGCCCTCATTTTCAGTTGCTCACAGGCAGACAGTTAAGTGCTGTAGACTATATACAAACACACAGAAGTGGACACCATCTCAAAGAGTTTCCAAGAGGATGAGATAAAGTGTGGGGAAAATCTAAAGTCATGTGGAAGAAGCAGAGCAGTGAAAAGCTTTGTCCCAGGTGACCAAACATATAGCATAATGAGGTAAGTGCCAAGGACCTCCTGATGCTCTGTTTACTAGAAACTCTTCCTTTCTTTTAAGCACCCCTTCCTTCTAATATATATATAGATAGATAAAGTATCTAAAGTATCTTTGTAGTTCAAGAGAGAGTAAGCTGTATGTTCACTTCAAGAAATTAGGAATTTCAAACACAAGGATGTCTTAAAATGTAATTCCCCAAGACATTTGTGAAAACCAATGTTCTTTGTGGCTGGGAAAGGAGGGGGAGAATTCGCACAAGCACCCGCATTAGGTATGTGCAAAAGCATTTTTTAAGACAATAAAACATATGTCATGTTTTAACTGAGAAAGTGAAGAATTGGAGTTAAAATAGAAATTATTTTAATCTACCCTGACTCTGATCCTAATCAGGGACAGGTAAATTAAATACAGAAATTTCAGTCCTTGCAGACATACAGATATTTGATTAGGCAAAGTGTATTGATCAGTAAAAATTAATTCTGACATCAAAACCTGTATTGACTACTGTCCCTCTGCCTACCCAGTTTAACTAACATGACCTAAGAAATTTGTGTTTCAGTGAGGGTTTGTACTGTTTGGGGGGCTATTCCCTTTCCTTTTCTACTGTTTCCCCTCCATCTATTGTAACAGCACTCCGTGGCGGTGCCCTTCTGCTCACACCTCTGCTAAACACCGGGCTTTCTTTGCACTACAACGTCACGCAAAAAAAAAAAAAAGAGATTATTCCACACACACAAAAAAAAAAGGAGGGGGGGGCACATTTTGAAAAACAAGGAATGCAGTCATCCATATCTTCAAACATGCCAGAAATAAGTCACACGGTGGGTGTGCTATTTTGAAAAAAAATTCAGACCCTGCAAATGGCCACCAGGTTCTCCAAGAATCCCAGGCCATGTGGAAAATAGGCAGCCTCTTCCCTACGGCATGTCCGTATTACAGTCAGATTTAACCATCTAAAAGTTAAACACTCAGTTTTATCCAGTGATTTTAATTCTATAGCAGTATCAGGCCTAGGATCAGTGAAGAACTGCAGGTATATGCAGAAAGCAACTCAACCCAGTGCCCCCGATACCCAATGTAAGACAGGTCAGGAGCTGTTTTGCAGAGGTGTACGTCTCCCTTCAGCTTCAGTTCCCACATACCATGGTTGCCCACCCATTCTGCTTTTATCCACTTTTAATTCCACTTTTCTCTCCGTTGACCACCAGCAGGAGCTAAGACCAAGCACAGGGATGGGCGTAAGATGCAGAACAGGTGTGTCCCTGCAGATGGAGGCACGCATGGCAGCTCAGGGGCTGACAGGCCAGCCACTGCCCTTCACCGAGCCCTCAGTGCCGGCAGGGCTCCTGGGGCACTCGTGCCAGCAGGGAAGCAAGGTTTTGGCTGCTCCCTTCACAGGTGACACTGTTCATTCAAGATGTTTGCCAGTCTTGAATGTTAATCCGTTTCCAGTATTAAGAGACCCGGCACTGCAGGCTGACTACTTGAACCTGCTCTCTTTTCTAGCACTACTGTTTTCAGATCATTCTCCACATATCTGTCTGTTTATATTTGTCTTATTTGAGCTTTACAGATAGGAAATCTGTATTTCTAGTTACCCAGATTTAAACTTCTCTCTGTCCTCAGGAGAGCTTGCAGTAACTCCCAGTCCAGTACTACCTTCAAATTAAATTGACTTTTGAATTCACAGATCATTAGTTACAACCAGACAATGCAAATTCCTGTGGGAACCCAACGGACACTATGTCTCAATTTGAAGTATGACCATCTATCATTACCATTCACACCACATTTGGTATGTCTGACAAGACTGGGGCCCAAGAAAATTTATTTGATGTGGTAGGCAAGACTAGGAGGCTATGAAATACATCAATACAAGGACAAAATTAATAATATTGTACATGTGCAAATGTCACTTTAAAAAACATTTATATTCCGTGATTTTCCTTTATTGAACCACACATACACTCCTCATGAGTCCATTACCCTCAAGGTAACTTACCATTTTTCTCTTAAGAGAGTTTAGGGTCAGGATTTAATATTATCTAATGGCATAAGCCAGAATAATTCCTTGAAATCACTGCAATATTGCCCTTCTCAAATTGATGATATTTCCAGAATTTCCATGACTGCTAAACAAGCTTCCAATGATTTAGTAAAGGTGTAAATGATTCCCTATTTCAGAGTACCCATCCCTCATACTTGCAGGTATATGCATCTCCAGCTGCCCTTACTCTCTTGTCAGTGTAGCTGTTTATTTAACATTTCATTTACCAGTTATTTATGCATATCAGGTGACATCTTGTTGATGGTTTTTTTTCAGCATAAAATGCACAGATAAACAAGGAGTAGGAGAGAGAAATCTGCTACAACAAAAGGGTTGGAAAGCGACATATTTTGAAGTCTTACAGCATTCATTTCTGGGCCACTCAGGATAAATGTGAGTGGCCTACATACTGTGCATACGGGTTAGAAAGGGGTTAAGGTTAGAATGGGGTTAGAAGGGTTACATCCACAGTGGCCCTGCTCCAAAGCAGTTCAAGAGCAGCCCTCACAATCAAAATCTCAGTATTGCATTTCCACGTTAAAATGGGGCAATTTCTCGCTATAATCTGTCACCGCTCCAGAGTTCATGATTCTCGTCTCTCTTAGTATTTGTTTCAGTGCCGGAGCCAACACTGGTTATTCAAGGAAGGATCTTCACAGATATAAAATGTAAATGCCAAGCTTTACAATACTTTTTTTTTGGATGAGCATTTACATTTTCATTTGTCTGGTTGCTTAAAGAGTGATTTAACTCTGCTATGATAGCAAACCTGTAAGCAGTGTATAAAGCTTTTTTCTGTCCATAAGATTAAACTCCTATTTCTTCTACTAGCCCAAAATGAAACAGATCTGGTGTTGCCACTACACTTGCCACAAGCACAAAAAATGTCATGCAAAGACTAAACATGCAGCAAGATAAAGCAGGGTGCAAAACTACACAGCAAGCTGCTCACAGGCTCTGCAGATGTAACCCCATGAACAGAATTTGGCCTGATGATTTGGAATAAGATTCAAACAGATGCTTACATTTCTCAAATGTCTGAGAAGTTTTAACGTTAAAGCATAACATCAGCTAGATCCATACAATCATGACTGTTTGTAATATATTTTGTCTAGGATATACAGTCACAAAAAACACTGTTCTAGTGTTGACTCTCTTATTTTAAACCTGCTTTTGTTGTTGCCTCCACTGCTGGGATGCAGCAGGCCCATACAGAAAAAGCAGGTCTGTAGATCCCCAGACCAGAAGACACTTGGGGAGTGCAGACACCAAGGGAAATATGTAACCAGCATACAGGAGCGTCATGGATTTTGGCACTGCCCAAAAAGTCCTGAATTACGGAATAGCTGGGCTTAGAAGAGATCTCTGGAGATCATCTAGTCCAACCCCCTGCTAAAGCAGGTTCTCCTGGAGCAGCTTGCACAGTCATGTCCAGACAGGATTTGAGTGTCTCCAGAGAAGGAGACAAGGAGACTCCTCTCTGGGCAGCCTGTTCCAGCACTCTGTCACCCTCAAAGCAAAGAAGTTCTTCCTCATATTTAGGTGGAACTTCCCATGTTGCAATTTGTGCCCATTGCCCCTTGTGCTGTCACTGGGCACCACTGAAAAGAGCCTGGCCCCATCCTCCTGACACTCGTCCTCGAGGTATTTGTAGACAAGGTCCCTTCGCAGTCTTCTCTTCTCCAGGCTGAACAGGCCCAGCACTTTCAGCCTTTCCTCATCAGGGAGATGCTCCAGCCCCCTCATCATCTTTGTAGCCCTCCACCGGATCCCCTCCTGTAGTTCCCCATCCCTCTTGAACTGGGGAGCCCAGAACCAGACACAGCACTCCAGATGTGGCCTCACAGGGCAGAGCAGAGGGGCAGGAGAACCTCCCTCCACCTGCTGGCCACGCTCCTCCTGATGCACCCCAGGGTCCCACTGGCCTTCCTGGCCACCAGGGCACACTGCTGGCTCATGGGCAACTTCTTGTCCACCAGAACTGCCAGGTCCTTCTCTGCAGAGCTGCCTTCCAGCAGGCCAACTCCTCACCTGTACTGGTGCCTGGTGATTTTCTGGATTGAAGTAAATACTTCCCCCTTGAATGCCAGAGATGCTTCTCCAGCTCTTCTCTTGGTACCTAGCATTGTGAAGCATGATACTGCAAGAGGTCAGAAGCCTAAGAATGAGCAAAAATTAGCACCTAGTTTTAAATAAGGCTTTTAGGCCTTCACTGGATTGAGCCCTAGTTCTCCTAAACCTTGCCCATCAGAAAGGGCTTTTGAAAATGGGATGTGGCTACTTTGAAAATCTTAGACGTTACTAAGGTCAGGGAGATTGCTCTAACAGAGACAGTAACTTTACAAAGAAACCACAGAAGCACTGGGGAAAAGCATTTTTAAAGACACAGCCCTGTTTCCAGTTACTAGCATGAGCATCCTTTTGGGGAGAACAAGTAATTTCCTTTGCAAGAACTGTCCCAAACAGCCCATGGCCTGCTCCAGCACTGACCCTCCTGTGGAGCAGAGGAGACCAGCAGGATGTCTCCATCTGGCTCACAACTGTCTCCTGCACTGGAAATGAAAAAGGCTCTGCTTCCACGAGTAGCTGGACTAGGTCACCTCCAGCATTCCCTCCCAGCCAACACTATGCCATGATCCTAAAAGGAGCTGGGAAAATAACCTTGTGCCTTTACCTGTTGTGGCAAACAACACTGTCTTACTCACTACAGGGGGAAGAAAGGCAGCTAGAGCCAAGCTTCCTTCAGTGTGTGCACACGCACACACACATACGTATATATGTATATATGTTCAATAGTTACACCCACAACCTGCCCATTGAGCGGGGAGGACGGAGGAAGGGAGCACTGATACCCATATCAGATTCTGGGTCTATCAGATCCCAGGATGGAGAAATCTGGGTAAGTTGGGTAGCACACTGTTGCCAGATAATGACAATGACCTTTTTAATGTATCAAAAATTCAGCCAGAGAGGTAATAAAAGGGATCTGGGGGGGGGAAGGAAAGATCAAAATAATAATAGTTTCAAAGCACTGTACTTATTTTAGACATTCTTACAGCATGTTTCCATAGGAACTGAAATGCAAAGGAGCACAGTGCAGCAGTGTTCACAAATGTTGTGTGGTTTAGTGGCTTGTAAAGGATTGGTTAAGGCCACCACGACCACTCTGACAGTGCCAGGCACCTGCTGCCTTTGCTGCACAACAGGATCTTAGCTATAATGTTTTGCAAAATCTAGAAAAAGAACCATTTCCCCCTTGTTTTTTCCCTTTCATCCTGCAGGCGCGGCTGGTTTCACACCCTCACGAACCCACAGCCAGGGCACTAAGCCCTGCCCACCCAGACCCGCTGTGGGGCATGAAGGCACCAGCATTTAACAAACCACATGAGAATGAGGGAAGCGTAAACAAAGCGGGGCTGTTTGGATGCTGGGGAGGTGGCGTGTCCTAGGAGTAACACACGGGCCTGGCTTTTGCATCCAGCTTTGGCACTCACCTGCTGAGTGACCTTGTGCAAGTGATGCCAGGTGAGATCTGCTCCATCTGTCACCTGCCTGGAATGCATCTAGTCCAGCTCAGTAGGTAATCACTTCCCTGGCCAACGGGGACAGTGCCTACCCTGCCAAAGACACCCACCCTGTGGACAGGTCTCCTGTCCTCAAAGCACCCACACAGCCACCCCTGCCTATACCCACCTAACCGCAACCATACATTAAGTGCTTTGCTCACACCTCAAGGTGCCACGTGGCAATTAATAATTTTCTCCATTTAAAATTGTTTGATACAATGTGAGGTCTTTGTTGCAGCTCACCACAGCATCATTTAACTACACGAAGGGTGTATTGCATGCCTTGGAGCAAGGCATGGGCATGTAGGTGCTTTTAGTAACCCTCCTGCTGGGACAGCACTGGAGGACCATGTGGGGAGCCAGACCTGGTGTGGTGTCACCCTTAACTCCTCCAGTGTCAGCCCCCTCAGTAGGCTGTCCTCAAACCTAATGTGGGTTTGGTCTCAGAAGGAAATAATCAGTCATCTCTGAAAGACAAGGATTTGAAGCAAAGAAACGCAGCCTATCTCATCCAGGGGACCAGGACCTGGGACCGAGCAAGAGAATTAAGTTATTTAACGTCACAGACATCACACACTCAAAGAGAACAAAGCTCCTCTGGAGTGTGAAGAACTGTGAGCCTCTCCCTTTGATGTAATGTGTGCCTGAATGACCAGTTCAACTTCTAGATGGTAAAAATGAGACAAAATTACTCCCACCTCCTGTGCTGTCATTCCCGAATGCGTGCGATGGTGCAGTGGCAGTGATCCCATCTGTAAAGGACTTCCTCACCAATTCATGGCAAGGGCTGTGTAAGAACTAGTTACCTGTACTTAGGGACTGAGGGAAAAATAGAACTTTGTTACTTACGGATTTAAAAATACGTATTACACATTCTGAAACCTGACTGATTCATCCCAAGTAAAGGTGGATAATTCCCAACAATCAGGGTAAAACACACTCTTCCTTGGACCTGTGGGTTTAACTTTATAGTCCAGTAGGAATCCAAACCCAAAAGCTGGCGAAATGCCTCTGGCTAGAAGCATCATCCAGACCACAGCCAGCAGGACAAAGCAATCTTAGACCAAAGGCTCCATATCTGGGCAGGAGCCAGCTACAAATATTTTTATACTGTTGTGGAAGCGTTAAAAACTAATTTTTAAAAAATTGTATTTTATATATCAATGGTTTCCTACAGCACAGAGGTATTTTACAAACACTGAAAGAAACATTATATTTAGATACCCCACACATACGGCAATGTTTCTTGTTTATCAAAACAACTTCCACTGTACATATTGCCATGAAAATCCATATGCAAATTACAGATTTGACAAGGAAATATCGATACAGGATATCTGAATCCTAGTCTTATTTCAAATGTTACAATGACAGTTTCAGTCAGTGAAAGGATAGAAGAAAATATCTGGGGAGCCCTGACACTGAAATATAGTTTAGTTATTAAAAAACAAAACAAGACAGAAAAACCTGTGTTTAGAACCTGACTATTTAAAGAAAGAATTCTGATTATTCAGTCTCTTTTCCCACCTCTCCAATAAAGTAACTGTGGGGAAGGTGCTTTGAAACCATATGCCTTTATGTCTACACCTGGTATTTTAAGGATCAGAAGCAGTATGTTACAAATAATCTACGCTTTGAGTGCCCCTGAAGTCATACACTGAAGTGGCAGAAGACATGTTTTAATTCCAGTTTTCCAATCTGAGTGAAGTTTACTGACCCAAACCAGTGCTGTAACAGAGACTCAAAATCACGATGCAAGTTCTGCGTGTCTGCCTGTGTTTGCATGACTCCAGATGCAAACACTGAGATTCCCAGCTGGGAATAAAGTCACACACCATGGTGAGATGTACTAAATGCAGAAAGCAGTCTACTTCAGAGCCCAAACAAAACAAAACAATGCACATAGAATAGAGACAGCATATATTATATAGATAGGATATAGATGTTAAGATTTTTGATACTGTTATTTTTTACACTGAATAACTCAGTCTATGATAAAGAAGAGTACATTGGACAAGCTGGCTGCTGTGAACTCACCCAAGCACTCAGCTTTCTGTTCTGGGTCCCCTTGCAAGCAAGTCAGATCCAGGTCTTCTCTCTCGCATCCAAACTTTGGCTGTTGCTACCCAAGACCACATCTCACTCGGAAAAAACATCACTTTCAAAGACAGTGCCGATACACAGGGCAGGGAGCGAGCCCACCAAGAGCCAGGCTGCAGGACCTCCCTAGGGGCTAAGAACAAGCAAGGAGCTGCCAACCTGGCCACCCACTCCTGAAAGCATTTCTCCAGCTTAGCTTTCCCACCGTAAATTCTTGATGCAGGGAAACAATTAAAAAAAAGCAATCCCGTCATTTATCTTCCAGGCTGGAGAGGAAGAAGGAGGCTGCCACAGCAGTGCCTGTTTGGAATGCTTGGCAGGTACACAGGCGCAAGGGGGATGATGCTATAGATAAGCACAGACAGAAATAGCTAGAAGGATGAGCTGACTCGGGGAAGTGGTGGTGAAAGGCAGCAATCTCCCTTCTCCTGTGATTGCACCAAAAGCAGCAGCTGACCCACAGACTCACCAAGCATGCTGGCAGGAGAAGATCCCCCAGAGCTCTGAACCTCACGCTGGAAATATCCTTCTCATGCAGATCCCCTTCCCCATCTCTGGTAGGTGCTTTGAGGACTGCATCTTCTCAGCCTACTTCTGACTCAGAGCACAAAATCTGCTCGCTGCCTGTCATGGGTTTTGGTGCTGTTCCCAGAATCCTGCCAGGAAGCCACTGCTCACAGATCCCCCTGCACCAGCTGGGAAATCCGGCAATTATGGCTCAGAAAATACTGCCAGAGCACTGACACAAAGTACCTGGGCAGCCACCTTGCCTCTCCCCCACAAGCAGCCTCACACGGTTCTCCCTGCTGCTCTCACCAGCCCACAAGGAGACAAGCACAGAGCTGTCCTGCCACTTATGCAATTTTGCTGCAAAAATACAAAATAGCTAAATGTAAGAGTTTTGCCCAGCTGCCACCACTTAATAAACCTTTGTTTCCCTCTCCCTCCCTGCATGGCAACAAGGTCTAATTTTCTTCTAAAACTGGAAAACAAGTCTCACCTGACTGTACCAGCACTGGGAAACAAGAAGGATTAGAAATTCTGCTTTTAAAAGCCATTTGAGCAGGAGCAATTAACCCACACCTCCTCTACTCTGTGCAGTATCAGTGCCCAGGAACCAAGGTCTGTGGCTGTCAGTGCAATGGGACAACCCTGAGAAACCCCATGGCTTGGACAGAGTTAAAACGAGGAAGGACCCTCAGCTCAGCTAGAGGTGGCATCTGGGAAGGGGGGCAATCCTACACAAATCTGAGAAAAAAACGTGGGGAAAAAGAGATGGAGGGAAATAAAGGGGAGAGGTATGAGCATCACTACTGTGGTTTCACAGCAGGGGAGCAAGGGTGATGAGGGGATGACAAGGTGTGCACTGCAGAAGAGACCACAGATGATCAGGAATGGGGCACAGACATGTGAAATTAAGCAATAAAGCAGAATTCATGATGAGATGGGCAGGCAGCCAGGAATGTAGAAACACAACAGGAGGAGGGAACGGGCATGGGAAGAAAGAGCCGTCATGAGAAAAGAAAGGAGAAGAATGATGAGACAAATGGAAAACTCAGTGCTCAGAAAAACACTGCAAAAAATGAAAAGTAAATCAAAACCTAACCCCATTTTATGTCATTTTATTAATTGATCCTGAAAATGTCATGTTCTGATGTATATCCAATTCCCTCATCATTTGCTCCACTGTAACTGCTGCAGAGCTGCTCCTGCGGTACATTACTTCACCCGTTGAGCCACGCTCACATGCCCAGCATGATGTGGGGGATATTCCTGAGAGCAAGGAGACAAGGAGCCACTAGCACAGTGGCAGTGGCAAGGCAGAGAGGAGCCATGCCACCACACCACTCCACCTCCCACATCACCAACCACTACACTGACCTGGGGGAGAGGCACCTACAGACTTAGGATCACATATTGGTATTGAAGGAAAGCCGCTGTCTTGACCACCAGCTGCCAGCAGCAGTGGCTCAGGTTGCTGGAGGAAACCTCATAGGCTACATCCATCCCATTAAATTAAACCTGCCCAGGTAGCTTTCCAGGGATGAGGCCGCCTTCCAAGTTAGGACTGAAATGGGTGACTGCATGCAGACTGTCTAATGGGAACACCTCCCAAACCTCTAAGTCCCAAAACAGGCCTGGAAAGCCACCAGGAGCAAGCTGGCTGGAAGGGGACAAATTTGGACCAGGGACCACTTCAGCAGTTCCCCTGTGAGGCAGACAGCCTCTCCCCAGTGCTCCTCGCTAAGAGACAGACCTGTACCTTACTGTAATGCTGTGGTTATTCAGACAAAACCTACTATTTTTTAATCCCCCTTTATTTGTCTCGGCTTCTCTGGAAAATCAGTGAAAATAGTATGTTTGTCATGATAGGAAAACTCAAAAACCTAAAATAAATGGCTTTTGAGATTTATTGAGATAGGGCTGAAAGAAAAACCTTAGGTTCAAAGACAAAACTTATTGAGTGGCAGCAGAGATAAAGGGAAATTTAAGTTTGATGCAAACAACTGCAACAGCAGTAGCTAGCTTTAAACAATTTGTGCCCAGGAACAGTCTCACACAAATTTATTTGCTGTTTTCCATAAAAGAAAAGATTTCTAAAAATTACTGCACATTTTTCTGATTATGTTGTCTTGTTAGACAAGAACCAATGCTGCATGACTGCTTGGGTGGTCATACTGGGAGCAACTCACTGTTGCTTAAAGCTTTTCAAACTTGTTAAACAGAAAGTACATGTGGATCATTAAATTGTGTTTGAGAAATTTACAGGGTATAAACTGCCCCCTTTTTAAATATCCACATCAGCTAGGCTTAACTCCTTTCAAATCAATGGAGAAGTAAGCTTGAAAAGCAGGTAAAAGTGACTAGAAGCCAGGTGGGAAATTTTTTGGCTGCTCGTTGAAAATAAATATTTTGCATAAAGCAGATGATGATTTCAGACTTCTGTGTGTGTTTTACATAGCTTTCACAGTAAGGTGAACAGCACGTTTTCTTTGTCAAAGGGGAGAACGCAGCTGAAGTATTTACGGTTTGACATTTACCATTTAAATGATGGGTAAGAAAACAAGAACAGTAACAGATGGGCTTCTTTTAATCGAATTTAAGTTATTACAAGCTATTTATGGTTAAAAAACACCAAAAAGCACCACAGTATGCCTCCCTGCTACATACTGCATCTAAAATTTAAGATCTGAATTTGTTGAAATAAAAGTGAACTGGAGTCCAATTTTTAAGGTATACATTTAATACAATTTACTGTCCTGTTTTGGCTTTGAAAACCTGTTCAATTAATTATTTTTATTTGCAAACAATCCTCAAATATCTGTTTTATCCTTTTACTAGGATTTGGTTGCCAATTAACAGATAAAAACCTGCCTTGGACATCTGTGATCTTCCTCACCACCACCCCAAGTTAAAAAACTGTCTAAGCTCTTTATTCTACCAGGAATAAACACTTTTGATAACTAACTGGGGATCTCCTTGTAGGCAATAATACACGTACAGCTTATTTGCCAGTATATAGTTTTAATGCAAGGGATGCTTTTCCACCTGAGCTATCATGAACTTCAGTCTTGCACAAAGACCACTGGGTCAGCAACAGAGATAACACCCAGTTTTCCTCTAGGAAATAAACTGGTAACATACACCAGCACTCCTCATCAGTCAAGGCAGCAACAACCCCCCACCCCCCCAAAAAAAAAAATACAAACCCTGTTTATATACAAATCCTGTTTTAACCAAACCAAAAAGGGATGGATAGTCCCAAGAACCATTTAAGTATGAAATCAGACACAAGAGGAACACCATAAACCCAAGCAGCTCAAAAGAACAGATGCAACAGCACTAGAAAAAAAAATCTAAAATGCTTCCTTTATCCAGCAAGAGCTTGTATGGCAACCAAGTAACCGTCTACATTTTAAAGTTTTGTGTTTTTTTAGTCACAGCTTCTGAAAAAAACATCATCACTGATTTCTTCAGAAATAACCATATTAGCTAAACAGACTTGCATATTTAACCAACTCTTGTCTAATATGAATATCATATATATGTAAATAAAACCATTATTGTGTACCACAAGCTACACATGCAACAAGGTAAGACCACCAGAATCAGTCTTCCTCTAGTATCAATACATATAATTCCCAATCAGAATAAAAACTGTCTGGAAGTGAAATCCCACTTGTCCATAGAGTACTTTAGCATGCAATCATAGAACAGTTTTTGGGGAGGTTGGATATATATTTTTTTAAAAATCTGTTATTTTGGTGTTTGCAGGGTCTACTGCATTGAAGCCCTAGAGATGAAAGTCCTCCTTGAGCTCAAAGACTGCCACAGAAGACTGCTTCAGGCATTGTGAGGTCCAGAAGAGCTCCTTGCTTGCTCCATACACGTTAATTTCTGGCTTTTCTGAGGAAGCTGTCAACTAGGATTAGCACTACCTGCCATTTACTGTATTCAGATGCTCATCACTGTGGTGTATCATGTTTTGGTCACCTTCCTATAAAGGAATTTGATAGTATTTTGCAGCAGTTGCCCTTGGATCAGAGATGAAGCCCATTTGGCTTCTTCGTCCTATCTCCAATAGCAGTATGAACCAAATACTTCAGAGGATGATGTAAGAGTAACGCAGAGAGTATACAAGTAATAAACATTCCCTCATCTATGATTCTATGATGTCATATCCCGCCATTAAAGACCTCTTCTGTGTGAGGTTTTACATCATATAGCTCTAAGTACAGCCTAAACAACTACAGCCTGTATGCATAACCTATCTTCTTTTTAACTTCCTGGACAGTTTCAAGCAACTCTGATGGAAGACTCGAGTTCCCAGAAATTTTGTGAAAGTCGGTGACCAGGAGTAGAGAAAGAGTTCTGTAAAGAAAGGCTGAGAAAAGGCTGTAAATTAAGTTTTAACTTCATGTTATAGTCTTCATGGGAAAGTTTGTCTTTAACGATGGGAAAGCTGCAAGTGAAATAAAGGGGTTTTTACGAGACACCAAGGAATTCATCTCTTCATCAAGGTTTCTCTGCCATGGTGACTGTCTGTTGCCTAATAAGGTGCCGCTGTGACTGATGCTTCCCCAGCAATTACAGCATCACTAAGGGCTCTCCTGCATATGGCTTCTCCGCTGCCTAAGGGTTAAGTATAACACAGCTAAAAAGTGAACTGATGAGACAAACCCAAGAGAAACCAAGCTTCATTAGTTCTTCTGCTATTTTTGTGATCACGACCATAACTCTGAAGTCCTGAAACCCATAAAATCATCACGTTTTAAAATTCTACTAATTTTGGGTGTACATCACTTCGTGTACATGTTACAGTTGATGAATGCTACAGTTCTACCTGTTATGTGAAAGGTATTTACTTTTTTCCTGAATCAATTTGGATTTGTCAGCTTTGACTTTCAGGGAATGTCCCATTTTTTTTGTGTTAGCAAGCAGGGAGCAGCAGAGCTCCCAGTGCTCAAACGAGTTCTCTAAAATTGACTGAACACAGTGGAAGCATTCCAGTCAGTTCAGAAACAGCTTATTCTTCCTACCCTTATTTTTGCTGGTATTCTTATTTGGACATGATAGCACATGCTGTATACAAGAAAAGCTTTATAAATACTGGTAACTCTGCATAAAAGCTCTTATATTTACAGGCACAGGAGGGTGTTTTTTTTCTAGCTCCAGCTTCAAGGACCAACAATTCAAATATGGGTCAAGTAGGGAAACAGAAGTATAGGGATTTTCATCGACCTGGAAAAAAAGTCATGAATCATACCAGTAAAAGATCTTTGGTGAGAACCAAAACTTCCAAACATAGAGAGAGGGGCTCTAATTACTGATGTCCTTCTCTCCAGCTGCCTGCCATTGCCAATTCTGTGGATGCTAAGTGTCCTTCAACACAAACAACTTCAGTTCATCTATATTGCTGCTGACTACACTATTCCCAGCAGCACAGAGAGATTTCCTCCTGAAGAACTGGTTTTCCCATTCTAATACTGGTATGTGATGTACGTACATGGCTACTGACCAAGTTACTTGTATTGAGGGGACTATTCTAGTACCTGGATTCAACCTCCAGTCATGCTTGGTATCAATTAAATATTTCCAGATGCCTGAGCAGAGACAGTCTAAAAGAGTACCCGTGCAATTAATGAGTGCCATGCATTCTCTTCAGTGCACAGGAAAATGGGTCAGCAACATTTTAAAGTGTGCACATGATCCTGCCCTGGGGAAGAGAAATATAGAAGATGATGACTTAAGATATCTTCCAGCTCTCCTTTTCTGAGCGTACAACATACACCACCGAGATAAAGCCTGTGTTGAGCAGTATCTGTTTCTAACATACTCCAGACCATTTCACCTTCCTCTTTGAAAGTCGGGTTCCTGGATTTTACTTGCTCCTTATCCCTTCAAGTTTTATTTCTGCCTACCTACCCCTTAGTTTCCTTCCAATCTTCTCACCTAATTATTCTCCTCCAGTCTGTTTCCTCTAACTCAGTTTCATGCCTTCCCTTCTGTATTTCCGCTTAACTTTAAACCATATTGCAGTCATACTGTACCGATTGTTCCATTAAATTATGTATGAAAACAAGTGATAAGTACTATCCTAAGACACAGTTGAAGCTGCCAAGGATTCTCTTGCACAATTATGTTAAATAAGCTATGATAGACCTGCAACTTTGCTAATAGATTTCATTTTGCTCACTACACCTACTGTGGCTTAACATCATGCCCAAAGACACTCTGACACTAATAGTTAACCAGCGCAAGTGGTTCAGTTCTGTGTTTTTCAGCTTTAGTGAGCCAGATATTTTTGATGTTATTTCTACACAATTTCCCAGCAGCCAGGGCCAAAGCCTGCGTAATTACGTGTGTCATTCAGAGCACCCTCCTGCAATCTGCAGAGCCCAGCCACGCCAGCAGCCCTCTGCTAAATGAGCAAGTTAGAAGCATGAATAAAGAGTTGGAGCTGTGCAAACATGAAGTATTCATGTAGTTGAAGGGAGGTGTTAGTCACTATGCTAACAGAATATCTTGACTACAAAAAGGACCATAGGTATACACCGTTCAAAACTCTGCTTATCACTGATATCAACAAAAGGTTGCATAAACTCTTCCACCTTACTTCGATGAAGTGCATACGCTTAATTGCTCTCACAAAGGAACACTGGGCTGCTCCATTATTGACTATGGGGCTGGGTAAAGGAAATGCTGTCTGGAAAAGGGCTTGCGGACTAATCAGCAAAGCCCAACTTTTGCACTAAGAACGGAGGCTGACCACCTTCTCTAGTGAAGAGCAGCCATTTATAGCTTTAGGCAATTAAAGGCAAAGAGGAATCTCTGCCTTGTTCTGTCCTTTCATATGGTTGTAGTCACTCTCATGCAATAAAGGTGACATGTCCGCTCAGAAGGATGACTCTAGTGCACTTCAGGAGAAACTCAGAAGTGGATATTCCTTGTAACATCCTCAATCATGTGTAAATGACCACAAACATTCCACAAAAGGCAGCTCTGCCTCTGGCAGACCTTTACACCTAACAGACCAGATTCCTGGAGTATCAATTCTACATACTGCAGAATTTTCTTCAGGCTATCATCCTACCAATGATTTTTACAGGTGCATTTTTTCCAGA
Source organism: Falco punctatus (assembly GCF_963210335.1). Classification (NCBI taxonomy): domain Eukaryota; kingdom Metazoa; phylum Chordata; class Aves; order Falconiformes; family Falconidae; genus Falco; species Falco punctatus. The sequence continues at coordinate 23,576,308 of NC_137581.1, read as the reverse complement.
ATTAGTGCAATTAATTCTTCCCTTGGATCAAGGAGCAATGGCAGTTTTTGTAATGCCAGCAGTTCAAAAAAACTACTCCAAGAACATGGCATAAACCAGCTGGATTGTTACTGCAGGAGCACCCTTTACTTCAGTGAAGTTTGCAGTGCTATAAGCTAGCAACTTACAGCAAAATCAAAACTCCTATAACAACCTTTACAAAAAGGAAATAAAATTTGGTGTGTTAGAAATCTTGATGTTTTTATAATCTTGAGGATGCAGATTGTGTTCTCAACGCAATACTAAGGAAGAGCCAATAGCCTCAACCCACTAAAACGAAATTTTAATGGAACTTGTAAATATGTGAAATTGGATTCCCAATCAATTCATGCTGCCTTTTGAAGCCAAAAAGAAAAAGCAAAAGATGGGGTGGGGAGGCGAGTATCTTCTGAAGCAGTGACTGTAAAACCTGAGAAGCATTTTTGTTCCCACTGATGAAGACAGGATGACTTTATGGAGATAAGATACCCATGGCAACACCTTTTAGAGGATCTAAACAAAAAGTCTGGTTGTTGCAGGATGTCCAACAACCAACTCTAAACATGCAACATAGATGGCAAGAGCCAGCAAACCCTGGCAGAACCAGAAGTGTGGTCAGATTCTTCCAAATGGTCAGTGCAGCCAATAAGCCTCTTGACAAGCCCCACTTCTCATAGATGAATGTCATTATGCATCATTAATTTGCACTTTAAAACCCCTTTTCAGCCATTGCACATTAAACAAACCATTTCAAAGTGTCAAATAGAAGTCTCTGCCCCAGTAAATCAGGTGTCCGTTACTGAAAGCTATATAATTCAGGTGTAATGTTGTGGTAGAATTGCTGGAGTAGCCTCAGTGCAAAGTGAGAGAAAACATTCAAGCCCCAAGTAGCTTTCTTGCTTATTCATGACCAATATTCTGTTCTGATATGCTTAATCATGGAAGTCCAAAATGCTGAAGTCAATCCACAGAGTTCACTTAAATTGTTCATCTTTGAGATAAAATGGTTATTACAAAGAAAAAGGCTTGTGTCAAAGGGCAGAAAATTGAAATTTTTCTAACTTTCTTGCTAATGATTTTCTGCAGAATTAGAAAAAACATGATTAGAACTGACCCATCACTATTGATCAAGCACAAAACTTACTACACAGCAAAACTATTTTTACCAGCATCCCCACCCAGCTTCACCAGTTGAAAATCTCTGGAGATGAAAGCAGCAAAGTGTACCACAAACATAATCATGCTGTGAAAGGCACAAACAAGTAGCTGATGAGCAAGGCATCAAACTGGCCAAGGATGGGGTGAAGATATGAAGGGTGTTCAAGGCTGAGGGCAAGCACCTTCAACTGGCTTGGCCATGGAGGAGAAGCCGCAGCGGAGGCTGGCGCAGAAGGTGGTGCAGAGGGAAGACCAGCCAGGAGAGTGGTGTACACAGCTGTGACAGGAAAGCAGTTGTACCAGAAGTGAGGCACTGAATACCTACGGGATGTCACAGGAAGCGTGACAGGATTTGAAGCAGGGTAACGTGCAGGTAACCCCCTGCTGTGGGCAGCAAGTAATCAACTGTGCCCTCTGCACAGAAAAATGTGCGCAGAAAAGGAGAACATCTATGTTAGCTAAATACCTGCAATACTGATGAGCCATTCACAGAGAGGAACCACAGATGGGCTAAGATGCAGGAATGGCACAGCAGGAGAGCAGACAGGTAGCCATGGAAAGAGCTGACCTAGCAGTAGTAACTGCAGCTGTGACAGGTGGTAAAACCAGGTCAGTCCCAGCCAGGAACTAAAAAGAAACTCCCCAGCCAGGGATGGGGAAGAGAAAATGGATTTATAAGCTATGGCTGGGCAAAAACATCAGCATGTTTCCAAATAAAATGTTTTTCACATGAAGTGCAGTGTCAACAGCAGGAACGTAAATCCAAGAACATTTAATTTTTTCAAGCTAAAAAGCTGAAAAAGTTGAGAAAGAAAATGTGACAAGTACGACAAAGTTTGAAGAGACCCCTCAATAGTGGTAAAAAAACAGCAGAGTTGTTTTTCTGAAAGCTATTTCCTTCTTTTTTCTCCTTTCTTTACCAACAGATAAGCTTTCCCTCTCCATCTTGCCTGTATCCAGGCTTGAACGGCTGTGATACCATCTAAACACAATTTCAGGTCAGTTGAGCACAAAAATTGTTTTCAAAGCATCTTAATATGAATCTATATATGGTCCATTACCATTTGTGATCTGTTCTCTTCCGATTCAGAGATAAGCCTTTTGGCAATATGGTATTTCCTAACCCTCACCATAGTCTCCCCTTTTTCCCAGGTGAAGGAAAGTGGGGAATCAAAACACCAACATACCCATAAGATCTTTACCGATAGTAAAATAACCGAGAAGGGTAAGGGAGTCAAGCCAGGAATTTACAGGTAGAGAGGGTGAAGGAATGGGTAAATTGAGGAATACCAGGAGAAACGCTTGAGGGGAAAAAAACACACCTTGTTGCTGACTTTTGGGGTGCAGAAGGCAGTGACAATCAACACATTTTCACTCATTATCACAGCAAGTTTATTCTCAACCATTTATATGACACAGGTAAAAAAAAATTTGTGCAAGGAAATTCTTCACATTTGGGGTCAGGTTTGGTATAGGAAAAGAGCTTATTCTCCATCTACTCCCCCAAACTCTCGTCTACCTCTCCATTACCACTTGCAGTATAAACAAAGCCATCCCTTTAATATCCTTCAAAGTTTCATCTTCACTGAACATTATCAGTAGTCCCCAGAGTTCTAATTTATATCCTATTACAGTACTACACGGGAATTAAATTAGCAGATACCAAGCCAACTGCCCAGGAAATTTTAGCAAAGTAGTCTTTGGAATATAGTGAGAGTAGAACATGTATTGACAGCAAAAATAGAATAATGTAGGGGTTTTTTTCAAAAATTGTGAAGGTTCTGTTTCAAATATTCTAATCTAGAAGTAGCATAGACCCCTAAATATATGAAGTATTTATATTACTCTTACAAGTGAAAGCTGAGAAAAATACACATTCTGAAGCCAGCTATACACTTGTACTACAGCTTCCTCTGTTAAGGAGACCCTAAGTGACATATCTAACAAATATATTCTTCAGGAGGACTTAGGAAAAAGACTACTTTTTTCTTCACTTTTAAAGAAAGGCTTTTAGTATATACTTGATCTTTTCATATTCAGAAGTTGAACAAGTATTTACTTTTCTTCTACTTTTTATGGAACCAGCATGCAAAGCACACTTTTGACTCCATAGAAACAGCATTTTAATGTGAGTCAAATTAATAAACCCATGAAATTTGCAGGAACAAATTTTTAAGCAGCATCAGGGGCTGACAGAAGAAGAATGCTCTTGCAGATCAGAATATGGAGAACAGGCTCCAAGCTTCCTATATATATTTTTTTTTTAATGATTTATTATGTCAGTGAAGACCTCCTCTTCCTGCCTTAAGGGTTAAATTCACTTAAGCAAGAAGCAACCTGAATCTCTCCTTCAGAGGCATCTTTGTATGTGATAACTGTTCAGACCCGGAATAGTATTTGGGTGGACAAGAGGCTTGCAATAAAGTTCTGGCCTGATTTTCTTCCTCAGAAAGTCAAAATTAGTATGCAGGTTTGTATCCCAGTATTCCGTGATGTAATAAGAATGAAGACATTGCACTAAAAAATTAAAACCTTCTCCTTAAGAGAGAAAAAGAAGGATCACTGCTGAGGTTTCTGGGGGAATATCCTAGCTATTGTAGTGACAGATCCCAACAGGGGAACACAGACAAATCTGTAAATGCAGCTCAAATGTAAACAGATGAAATCTGACAGGAATTATGTGAATGCTAGAAAAATACAAATGCCAGACTGCAATCCTATTTACTTCCAACAGGAAAAGTAACTGAGCCCACATTTATTTACCTGTAGGAGTTCATTAAAACAAATATGAGTAGAACAAATATACCAATGAAAAACTGTGCAATTAAAAAATTGTGTCATTCCTTCAAAACCTCATTGTTAAAAATAAATTATAATATATTTTTTAAAAAAATCATGAAATATCAGGAGACCCACAATAAAAATTAGTAGGGCTGCAATGAATATCATTGAAATCTGCTAGAAAAACAAGGTGAGGAAGACTGTTTCAAACTTGGCCTTTATGGCATGCACAAACCATAGCAAGCTCTCCCATGAACACGGACTAGATGAAAATGTGCAATTTTGGGAAGACCCAAATCCCCAGGCCTGGGAGCACACTCCCACTACATCCCAACCGCAGTGGAGGAACACACCTCCATGCTGCCCTGTCCCCATCTTTCTCATCTGATAGCAAAACCCAGATGCAAAGCCAGCAAAGGACCCCAGTGGATCCCAAAGTCCTAGAACTGGATGAGGAAGGGTCACCCTCCATCCCACGCCATGTGCCCAACTGAGCAGCCTCAGGCACAGTAAGCAGAGAACAGGGGTACACAGAGAGAGAGTCTGCGGAGCCCTACAGACTGCAGTGCTGGATTTTGAACAGCTGAAGTGCTACCAACATGCAGACCAGCTAACAGTAAGGGTGCTCATGTTTTAGTGTTAATAACTCACTTGTGGAGACTACAGATCTGCATGAGATACAGCATGGCCTCAAAAATGCACACCCTAGCACATACCGCTCAATTTATGCATTCTCCAGAACTATCATGTATTTTCACATAGGGCTTTGAACTTCTGTCAGCAAGATCAATAGTGCTGCCTTTTATGTATCAGAACTCATCAGCTCCATGGTTACTACTTCAGCATATACACAAGATTAGCAGGCTATAAAGAGATCAGGTTCATCTCGATGTGTTAAGACACCAGAAAAATCAAACAGGCGGGTCTTTGACTCCAAACTACTTCAGAGGTTGAAGGGGAAACTGAACAAGTTACCTGCCATAACATCATCTGAGCAGTATTAATATTTACTCTAACGCATTAAAACATCCACCTTGTTTCTTAACAGTCTTAATGCCAAACACAAACACAGCCTGCAACAGAACTAACACTATCACTGGTAGCAGTCACCTAGCAGAGAGCTGGAAGGTCTTCTGACTTTCTAGAGTGTCCTTGTCAAGTTACTCATCAGCTAGAGATTTTTCCTTAAATGACGTTAAATTGGGATTTGTACTTACCAAAGTATGTAGGCTTCGAAGGGGCAGGATACTGCTTTGGTAGGCACTTGTTACTCCAGCCTACCCCTCAGCTCTCTGGCTGCCAGAGCCTCTTCACGAAGTAGTGGTTACTAGCTCTCCATCTGAAGAGAAGCTTTAGGATTGGAGAAAAGGAGGTTTACTTCCAACTAGAAAATCTGACATCGATTTGCAGCCAGCCTCTACCTTGCACTAGGACTGTAAGTGGAATAATTCAAGTGTCAGCTCCCACTGAGAAATCATTTTCACTCCTAAAAAAACATTTTCTCCTCAATATGCTTAACCTTATTAAAAGTGTAATTCCCACTCCAGTCTTCCAGAGACACACACCCTAGCTGTACTAGACAAAGAACAGACTGTCATTTCATTAAGGTAAGTCTTTTTTAAACAGCCTGGCAGTACCCCAGTGTGGTCTGGGGGACCATTCACACCAGGAACCCCCCTCAGCAGCAGCATGGACAGGACCAAAGCAAGGCTGGCTCCCACATCCCCACCAACAGTTTCCCACCACTAGCCCAGCAATTGTTAGCACCCAACATGCCTTCTTGCTGACCCTGTATGCCCACTGCACATAGCCTCAGTTTCACACTATAAAAAGTACTCCGGTGCTCCCATATTTTGCAAGCGTTGAATGCTAAAAATGCACAGAGTAATAATTCCATGTTGCGCAGGCACTGCATGGGGCCCAGCAGGGACCCTGAGCTGGGTAGTACAGAACAACCCTTGGCAAGAGCAGGGTGCACCAAGCAGTGCAAGCAACTCACTCCCTGCCACATTCCCGGCTCTTGTTCAGCACTGTAAACACAGTCTGATGAGCCTATCGGCATTTGCAGGTGGCAACATAATTCTGAGACTTCACAAGATTTTGGTTCAGAATCCCTTGGGAGTCCATAGACATGAGGGTAGAAGAACAGAGCTATTTAAAGCGAAACAGAGTAAATGCACCATTGCAGCTTATATTGGACAAGAGAAAACAGAACATAGGTAAGGCACGGAGGCATCAGTGTGAATGCCACCTATTTCTCCTTGCCACATTTCGTTCACAATTCCATTAAAACCAGAAAGTCATTTTTGCTGTTAGCAAGAATTCAGAAATTCTTCTCAAAAACTAATGAGACTCTCAAATACATTTCTCTGTGGCTCAACAGGTGCTCATAAGAAATTCAGAATGGTCACCTTCTAGATAATTAAGAGTCGAGAATCAACAGAAAATTAGTGTTTCATTTTTACAGTAGCTGCCTTTGGACTCCTTTGGGGCTGCATATGGCCCCAGTTGAGAGTTTCTGCTCAAACGTGTAATTTTGTCTGGTACACACCCAATCTCAGAAGACCTGAAGTATTGTGAATGTTCTAGTATCTATACGTGTGCAACAGACATTGTATGGATGCTGCCCTGGAGTACGTATCTACTTTTCTGTGTTATTTTTTTTTTCCTCTGAGACAGTAAGTTATATAAGCACAGTTTTGATGAGGCAGGCAGGCAGCTAGAAAGAACAAACCTCAATTGCTTTCTTTTTAAAATATGTACTTGTAAATTAAGCAGCATTTCAAGATTAGGCATCTGTCCAATTCTTTTTATCATTTAGTGTATTATGCTAATGAGGGTGCTGTTTCTTTAATTATAATTTGAGGGGGAAAAATTGCATTCAGTCCCTTGATCTTCCTTAAAACCATCCTCATGCTTGATTCCCCCATAGGCTTTTAATCACACTGCTTCAGTGTGAAACTCTGCATTTGAGAAGAAGTCTTCTCAAAACTGGTTCACCGAGAAAGTTTAAATTGTTTTCTCACAGAGCTATATCCTCTACCACTTGCCAGCTTAGGAGGAAGGGCTATAAGACTCAAACTATTAACTAGCTTATGCACTGCAGCCTAATGGCAAAAAATATGCCTTGTATTGCATTAGGTAACAGACACTAAATGCCAGGACTTGTTAATCTAGAGGTAGAGAGACAACTGAAATCAGCTCCAAAATAATAATGTCCTGTGACAGGTTATAGTGGAATTCAATAAATCCTATTCAAAAAGCACTTATAATACACGTATCAGCTGCTAACTTCATTATGCAAAGTTACCCATATGTGACGTTCATGGGCATTTGTTATTAGTCAAATGGCTCTATCCATTTAGTTTCAGCGTGGCTTTCTGGTTGTCCTGACGAAGGTTCTTGTAACAGCAGCCCTGGCTGAGCGGGAGCCCCAGCCCCACTGGATGTAAAAACACACCCCCGTGCTGGTACCTCTCCTGCACCTCCGAGCGCATCCCACAGCATCCCCACAGCCTTGGGCTGCCTGCGCAGGCACGGCAAAGCCCAAGGTCACAGCCCTGTGCCACCATCCATCCACCCACCCTGGCAACAGCCCCATGGAGGGTGCGGGACTTGCTGTGGCACCTCCCTCACCTCTCCCTGGGGTGAGGATGGGAGGCTGCCCTGCCCCCAAGCCTAACCCACCTCACCACACACTTAACTGTGGTGCCAAACAAGGGCCACCATCAATGCGTGTACTCCCCTTTGGAGACGCAAACACAGTTGTATAAGCTTGTCTTCTCTTCTGAAGGGAGGAAAAGCCCACCTTCTGAAAAGCACTGGCCTCAGCCTCCAAGGCAGGCTCAGGACCCCCATGACATTCAGAGGAGAGGTTACTGGCATTTCTTGGTTTGAGCAGCAGCCACTTTGAACAAGGCTTTTTGGTATTTGTTTCACTGCAGCCCTGAAACTGTTGATGCTTACAAAGTTAAGTGTCTCATGCAAGCTGAGCTGCACACATGTGGCTGATAGGGATGCTGGGAACAAGTGTACTCCCCATGGCCACTACAGAAAGAAGGAAGATTTTTCTTCTGTTTTAGCAGGCACTACAATAGCGGAACAAAGTGTGTATTTCAGTTACGGTATATCCATGTAGACCTTAACTGCAGTATGTATTGCACGCTGTGCTTTCATCCTACAGCGAAACTGAGAGAAATACTGGATTACCTTAAAGCTAAGACCCAAATTGTGCTACCATCTTGAAGCAAAGTATTTACAAACAAATATTCTGACATCCCGTTTATCTGTTTTGCCATAAAATTGGCTTATAAATGATTAATTATGAAAAATAAGCACAGCAGGCTTTCATGCACTTTTACTTTGAAATCAAGGTCACACTTTGTTTTGAAATTCAGAAAAACAGTATGAATAATATAATTAACATATCAGAAGATTCTTTGCAAGTAACTTTATTTAAGCAGGCTAAAACAGGAGCTTATGAAGTTGTTGCTATCCTGTCATTGCAAACAAATCATTTCTTAGTCTTGTTTATATTCTTCATTTTATTTGATTAATACCTTGTACTGAAAGGATGCCTGGAGTAGCATCCCCTATACTAAGCCACACAATGCTGAATTAAAACAGTGTTCTTGTCCCAAAGCATTTACAAGCCGATTCCTGCTCTGTGGACTCAATTCCAGATGGGATGCTGCTTCTTGGAAACAATTCAATAATGATGTGGTTATAGATGTAACCACAGTATTGTACAGATATTACAATGGTTACAGATGTAACCAGTAACTTAAGAGTCATAGAATAATAGAGTCATTTAGGTTGGAAAAGACTTTGAAGATCATCAAGTCCAATGGCAGTGCTGGGTTTGCCAAGTCCACTGCTAAACCATGTCCCTAAGCACCAAGACTTTTGAATACCTCCAGGGATGATGATTCCACCAACTCCCTGGGCAGCCTGTTCCAATGCTTCACCACCCTTTCAGTGAAGAAATTTTTCCTAATATCCAATCTAAACCTGCCCTGGCAAAACTTGAGGCTGTTTCCTCTTGTCCTATTGCTTGTTATCTGGGAGAAGAGACCAACCCCACCTGCCTACCCCCTCCCTTCAGGCAGCTGCAGAGAGCGATAAGGTCTCCCCTCAGCCTCCTCCTCTCCAGGCTGAACACCCCCAGCTCCCCCAGCTGCTCCTCACAGGACTTGTGCCCCAGCCCCTTCCCCAGCCCCGCTGCCCTTCCCTGGACACGCTCCAGCCCCTCGACGTCCCTCCTGCAGAGAGGGGCCCAACACTGAACACAGTATCTGACATGCAGCCTTACCATTGACAAGTAAGGCTTCCATAACATCTGAATACATCCAGTAAATCATTCTGCAGGTTCTCTACCCAAGATGCTTAGCTGCCAAAATGCTTTGTGCCAAGCACAGTGTAATACTGAAAGAAGTGGGTCTCAGGCACTTGGATGTAACCACTTCATGCGAACCATCCTCTGCCTGTACAGCTCCTTACAAACCCTCACCAAGGCTAGATGTGCAGTCAGTCCTGGTGACAGAGCAAGCCCACCTGTTGACAAGTCACTTGCTTCAAATAGTGAGAAGCTGATTTCTAGGTGCATGCTGGTTTTGCTAACAAAAATTTACCCGGTTATCTCAGTAACAGCCATTTCTTAAGGTTAAACTTCTAAGACTTTCACACAGCATGAGAGAAGAAAAAGTGCATCAGCTTTTGACCTCAGCTACTGTCCTTTCCTTCTGTCTCTGCTGCTTTCCAGAGCCAACTGCAGCATGAACTCCATCTCATGATGTTTACCTTGTCTGCACAGCAGTGCAGCGACCACAGGCTTGCAAAAGGCCACATGGCCTGGGAGCTGCCAACTGGAGCGGTCTGACCAAAAAACAAGAGCCTCTCCATGTCAACATGAATTGTCAAAAAAAACTTGTGATACATGTATTGCAGAGCTAGAAATAGAAAGCAATGCTTTCACCATACTGCTGATATTTGAATAACTTCTTTTTGAAAAAGGGCAAACAATTTGTTCCCCTGAAAGCTTGCTTATGATGGCAAGGACTGGGCTCAATTTCAATAGAAAATACAATTGCCTTTTTCAAAAGGAAGCTCAATTCTATTAAAGGTTAAGAAGGTAACAGACAAAAAACACATAATAAAAATCAAGACTAAAAAGCACTGCACTTATTTAAGAGAAACAGGGTAGGCAGAAGATAAAGCCACGGACACTGCACGTGCAAAGAGAAAAGCAGAATGGGAAATGACAAGCTGAGACAGAGGGTGAGGTCTACTAGAGATCCATCAAATGGTTCAAGGGAATGGAATGAAGCAATCAAGCACATATTCTTGAATTTATGAAAAATATTGTCGCATTGAGCTTTATTCTAGCAGAGAACCTGTTCTGGAAGAACCACTTTACTAGTAAGACTTCAGAAAGTCTGCAAGCTCTAGACATGGCTTAATACAAAAGAGTAGCAACAGTAACTCTAGCTGATGCTATCTTGGACTCCTATTGGATACAGGTGAACCATTTAATTAGAAAATTATGATTCACTACAGGCAAAGGCTCCAATTCCTTTAACAACTGGAAAATAATATGTAATCTTAACCAATATCTTATTTACTTGTTCAGATATTTTAGGACAATTTCTCAAACCTAAAAACAAATCATGTGCAAAACTGAGCAGGAGGAAATATCCACACACAAAAATATAAAAAGGACCTGCTAAAGAATGCTTTATTACATGCTAAAAAAAAAAATAAAAAAAAATAATTGCTGTGCTACAGCCATGAAAGGAAGCTTTTTTGGTGGAAGAATCCTGGCTAAGGAGAGTGACAGCAGCAGCAAAGAAACCTGTAAAACAAACCCACAGCACATAACAGATGGGGGGGGAAAAGACACTGATAGCAATGAATACAAATCAACATTGTAGAAACACAAGCAAGTGACGAGGAAAAAAAAAAACATTCAAAAAGCTATGGTGAGGTTATGACAATACGAGCTTCTCCCTAAATGGAACAAGAAGAGCGAATGCCAAGCAATGACTTCAATAACTGGTCAGTTCAGACAAAAATTATCAAACAATTCAGAAATAGACAAACTTATTTGACAACTACTTCTACTCTACATTCAGAAAGATGCAAGATGCTATATTCACATCTTAAAGTGATAATGACATACCTCCAATGCCACCAGTAACTGGAGAGCGCTTTAAATAGCCTCTCAGTTAAAACCCTGCTTTCAAGAGTATAAGGCAGATGAACCAGCAACTTTTGATTCAGAGACTGCTTTTAACAAAAGGAACACTAGAAGTTCCCGGTGACTGGGAAGAGTTAATACCAAGGCAGTATTTTAAAGGGTTAAGTGGGATAACCTAAGCAGCTATGGAACGGTTAGACTGACATCATAAGCAACACCAGGGAAAGGTTATCATGGGACACAATCAATAAGGCATTGAAAGACAGTAGCACAATTAACATCAATCAACACAGCTGTATGGAAAATAGGCCTGATCATGTAAATCTGATCATTTGTATGAAGTTACATCATTATTTGATAATGGTAGTGTGCTGACAGGCTGTATTTCTAGTCCTAATTTCACACTGTGTAGCGATTTAAAGTCATGCTATACATAAAATCCTGAATTAAAAGATTAACCATACTACATCAACACTGCTCACAGTAAATGAATTTTGAAGTGGCTAACTAAATGGAGAACCAGCATTCAGATAACAGATTCCTTGTCAGTCCAGCAGGAAAAAAATGGAGGTACAACATTTGGAAGTTTGAAAAAAGCTACAGACTGCCTCAAAAGGCAAGGCTCATTATTTACTGAAACAATTTGCCTGCAACATGATAGATTGATTGCTGCTGGTACCCTTTAAAACACCATCTTGGTCTCTTTCAGGAAGATATGCTAAATAAAGAAAAAATAAAGGACTGCTAGCGATATATCCTGCATTTCTCTGACCTGCACTGAGCAGGCAGTAAGAATAGATATTCATGTGGTCCCCTCTGGTCTTTAAATTTATAAGCTTAGGAAACAATGACCTAGACATTATTAATCCCTCTGCAATTTAACACAGTAAGTGAATCACGCTTAATCCATCTGATACAGTACAAAGTGTCTTCAGTATTTCTATGGGATTTCAACTGTAATCCAGTGTTAAATTACTGGATGACTTAAAATATTATCAAGTCTCTTCCCTGAATTTCTGATTTTTAGCTGAAAGCAGCAGAAGTCTATCCCTCTTTGAAGCATCTCACTAGCTGTTTGCATAAATACAGAGCCATGGTATCAAACTCTTGACCCATAACTTCCCATGTAGTCCACTTTGACCTGTTCCTTAGGAAATGTTTTTTGAAGTGATGCCATCAGAACAGTATTTCTGTGGTGTGTCAGAAAGCCTCCCATCAGCTACAGCTGTGACTAACATGCTAACTTCACGCAAATCTCTCAAGCAGGGTTACGCTCTCATATACCCATCACCTTCCCACACAGTGCTCTAAGATCAGCAGAAGAGAGGTGAAAGTCCCATTACCTCTGCCAAATACATGTTATTTAGTCCTGTCTATTTGAAACAAAACACAGGGGTTTGAAAACGCCATTCTTGCAGATAACCCTGGAATGGGCCAGGAAACTATTCTCTCAGGTTCGCAGCAAGTGCTCAAATTGCAAAATAGCCTCCTACATTTCTTGCTGTATTTGACATGTACTTCTGGTGCAATTTTCCCTTTCAGAAGCTGAACATCTCTAACACTCACCACAGAGAAAATGAATTTCAAAAATTTCCAGAGCTCTTTTCCAGCTGATGGCCTTTGGTTTCCAATCCTTCTAGCCACTAGGAATCAAAACCTTCAAGCTGCTTCTCACAGGCCTTACCGTGAAGTCCAGTGACATGCCAGCCCAAAAAGGAAGAGGATGTGTTAACAGGTATTGACTACTTGTTTCACTAACAATGAAATAACATACCTTATAGAAGGGAATGCTTTAATGTGACCTTTTGGAGAAAGCTATAAGAAATTACTTAGGATATTGATTTAGTTCTTTCCATAACCATCATCCAAGCACTACAGAGTCCTCAACCAAACTGGGAAATCCACAGGCATATTAAGAATATTAAGAAAATTAAGAATACTAGGAAGGATTCATCTGCATTTCTCACTGCTACCTGTGCTCTTCCAGCTCTGCAGCCAAGTTCCAAATCCAGGATCCAGCCTTCGACCTTGATCAGTGAATGGCAGTGGGAGAGCTGTACACAGGAACATTCGAGAGGGTCCAAACAGCAAACCTCCCGCCCCCCCCCCCGCAGCAGCCACACACCTTTAGCCTCACTGGCTGAGTTACAAGACTTACAGCCCCAGTAACAGGAGGGCAGAAAACAGTTTAACTGCTTTTAGATCAGAAGTCATTTGTATATGGGAAATACATAAAAGGCATTTTCGTACATCCTTCACACCACCCAGGACTGTGTCCTGCCAATGCTGTCCTCAAACAGAAGATGTGCATTGCCCTCCCTTCTTTCCTGTGGGGCAAGAGAATGCCGGAGCATCACATGCCACTTGTAAACCCATAAACACAGGATTTCCCTCATTTAGTGTTTAGCTGCCCGACTGCTGCAGGATTATAACCAGGAGGCACGTGCCACCCAGAAGACAGGAACACACCAGTTCAATCACCCATTTCACAGCCAAAACCACATCATCTATGACTGAATGTGACTGTTGTCAGAGAAACAGCTTTTGACTTGGGTAAATGATAGGAGATTCCTTCCCAAGCTCCTGTGACCACTCAGTTCCTATCACACAGCACTGTCCCCAGAGGCATCTGCATGTATGAAGAGTCCCTTGAAAGCCAGGGATCATGCCATGATGATGCCTGCTTCACCCTTCTGAGCCCCACCAGTCTCTATTGGCCACACAGCCTGGGTTGGAAAGGGAAACAGACACGGTGTATAGGATTTCCTACACTGAGGATTGGGATTGTGGTAATATCTTTGCCAGTGACCAGAGTTTGCTTTCTCTTTGCTCTCACCTGCTTTCTGCTCTCAGTCTGATTACCACAGAAACACCACCCTCTGGGTGCCTCCTCATCATGTATAGTGTTGCATGCTACAGCCATGGCCCAGGCTTTGCTGGGGTCCTGACCCCCTCCCAGTGCTGGCTGCTCTTGCCAGACCTTTCTGACTCCAGGTCAGACCAGGCCTAAGTCCCCCTAAAGGAAAGAGCAATGACTACACCATGTTGCCATCAGAACTTCTCCAGCCAGGCTGTGTTTTGTTACTTGAGGGCCAGATCATACCTGGCCCCAGGAGATGCCTGCGCTAGGCTATGTGGACAGTTTTTCTTGTTCCTCCCCACGGTCAGCCAGCAGGACACAGCAGGCTGGCACGCGCTACTGATGCGCAGGGAAAATCAACCGTGAGCCTGCTGGAAAACTGGGGGCAGTGTAAGACCACAAAAGAAGATTTTGACCATCATCACCTGGTCATCACAGAAAAAGCAACCTCAGAACTCTGGTTCTATTTCGCCCATCTGAGGTTACCCCTTGCTAGGCAAAAGCCAGGCATGCACCCAGCCAGCCTGCTTGGGGGTTTGCTGGGAGGAGGCAGCCTGTGGCCCCTCTCACTCCCTCCAAGGTTTGGCAGTACCCCATACAGTCAGCCTCCCTCTGGAACCTACACTGTCCCATCTCCATCTTATTGAGTCATTTGAGGCTTTGGGACCACTGTCAGCCTGCTACTGGTGGGCAAAGAGCCAATGCCCCTAGCCAGGTAGAAAATACTGCCCCACAACCTGCCAGCATTGCTGTCTTTTTTTTCCCCCCAGGTGAAAAAAATCATTGCTGACCTCCCAGAGGCTTCAGCATGCGTTGTTAGTGCTCATGACTGAACGCAACCTCATGCCACTACAACACAGATTTACCAGGATCCATGTCACAGTCATTTCCCAGCCAACAAAGTTATGCCTTCCCAAGCATGAAAGACTACCTTCAAATATTGTCATCTCAAAAAGTAACCAGATTTAGCTTAGAGATGTAGTACATTGGATTAGATATTCATACTTTCTATGTATACTATACCTACCAGACAGAAATAAAAGATATTAGAAAAGCAAAGGTCTATTTTTGTTTGATAATTTCCCCCAGTAAAAGTCTCATGGTCTGCTTTGAAGTCATCTTTATCTCCATTGTTTATACAATTGTTAGAGGGAGTTTTCATTCAATAGACTAGCACTAATATAAAAATCAAAGACGTCTTGCAAAAGAGTTCTTTGGTGGCAAAGACATTCAAAAGATCAAATCAGACATTAATAATACAGAAGACAAGCTAAGCTTACCCCAAATGCTAGAAAAACAAATTTTACTTCCATTGGTGATAGTTCGCCCTAGAAGGCAGTCCCAGGATGGAAATCTTAAAAAAAAAAACAAATAAGAGACTCATTAGAATTAGAGTAGGTAACAACAGCATACACCATCAGATCTTTTGTAAACACACTGCTCAAGATTAAACATCCTGCTCTTCTGATTATGATCCTGTCCAAATTTTCTGGCATTAGCTCACAGATAGCTCACAGGTCCTTGTTAGGAGTGAGTGAAATAAAGCAACGCACCTACTCTCAAAAGGGGAAGAGGATACAAAAAGTTTGTGAAACAAACTCCACATTTTCTGTTCCCCTTCCTCTGGAGTATCTTTAAAGCAAGTCAATGCTCTCAAGTCAAATTTAGGTACACAAGCTAAAGGGGAAGCACAGATTACACTCAGTCAGGTTTTAAGGCATTTTACAGAGATCATTGTTTTTAAGAGATGCTGTGCTATTTGACGCCTTGTCCCTATGCCACATTTTGATGTGATACAGGTGATGTATTGCTATTCAGGGAGATTTAGCTGAATTTGCTTGTGATTGCAATCACAAGAAAAAAAAAAACAACATTGTGAATCAGAGAATGTGGGTTATATCAAAAGGCTACAGGTCAAGCCAGAGAGAGAAAGCAAGCTAGCCCTGAGATTTGGTAAGAGGTCATAAGATGTTGTTTTACCAGTGGTAAAAGGGACCAAAGTCATATTGCTGCAAATCAAACATGAAACTAGAAGAGCATCTCACAAGTAAAGCTGACCAGATCATAAGATGACAAAAAAGGTAGAAAAGGTTTTGGGCTTTGGTTGTTTTGGTGGGGTTTCTTCCACATTATGTCAATGATGCATATTTATTTGTATTACAACAGGAAAGAGACAGGAGATATTAGAACGAAGAGTTAAGAGGTATGAGTATAAGGAAGACCAAGAGGAGGGATGTGGCTGTGGGACAAGCCGAGCAGGTGGAGATCAGAACAGACTTGAGAATATGACAGAGGAAAAGGCAGAGAAAGAATAGGGAAACACAGCTGAGGGAAAAGGAGGAGGTCATACAACACTTTTTTCCTTGTGGTAAATATCAAGTGGAAAAAAGTTAGATAAAAAGCTCAGAACATATTAGAACATAGAAGATATAGATGGGATTTTAGTAAGAGATTTAATCAAGTAGTCTTTTTTTAAATGTTTTATTCACATGCAACTGATGCTCACCGTTTATGATAAATTTCACAAAATGCGGTAAAAATCCCAAATCCAAAGTAACATGCAGCAAAACATGCACTAATTACAATGAAATTTATTTTAATAATAAATTCCAGGAACATTCTATTTCACCACCACCTTCCGTTTGCCAGCAAGGCAGGTTGCTTCTTTCCAAATAACTCAGTTAAATTAAGTTGTGTGTTCAGCCTCATTAGCCACCATCTCCATTCCCCTGTGGTTTTAATTAGATAGGTTTCTGTGCACAGCTGCCTCAGTCCTTTCCCCACTCCCCCCCGAAACAATCCCACAATGTTGCTTTTTTATGTTATCATTCTTCAAATGCTCCTAATTATGCTGGAGGCAGCCAGGGTGATTGGGGCAGAGCAGTGCTCTCCCGTAGAGAAGGCAAGGCAGGAGCTGCAGCCAGCAGCCCTTGGGCAGGGCTAAGATGCTCTTCCACACCATTTTACCCACTGTAATCAGGACAACCCACGAGTATGATGGGCTCAAGTGCAGGGTCAGACCCTCCGCACCGACACCAAGTCCCAAGCACATGGCGCTGACTCTTCCCAGCAGCCTCCTTCCTGCTCCACGAGCATCCATGCTGGTCCACCACTTTCGTGAAACCACAGGGCAGGAACAGGGCCCCAGCACCCCACACCAAAGCTGGGGACACAGGAGACCCCTGAGTCCAGGGTGTCGATACCTAGCTGCAGCTCCTCCCCCAAAGCACCCACCCTGGCAAGCCCAGTGCATCCCCCTGGATGCTAGGCCAAGGCACTGTCCCACAAGACAGAAGAAAGGCTCAGGAGGACCGGCTCCAAAGGTCTGTCCTGGCCTTCAGTCCAGTTTTTAAACAAGCACAGGAGGAACCAGATCATGAGATTACCTGTTTCCAGCTGGAAATGGGGGTAAAGGCTGATTTTTCAGGAAAATAAAGGAAGTGGGGGAGGATCAGCTCTGCCCATAAGGAGCAAGATGGGACTTTTTAAAGGCAGGACTTCCACTTCAGGCTCTAATTGCACTTTATTAGCAGAAACAGACTGCAAATCCAGCAAGAACGGCTGGCAGAAAACCCTCGCAGCAAAGGGCCTCTGCTGCCCAGCTACCCTGCAGCGCCTGAGGAGAGCCTGGGGAGCTCAGCACCATCCTGGGCTATTCCTGGCTGCCCAGGGTCAGCAGCGATGCAACAGGGATTAGAGCAACTTGGATTTGTTATGTAAGCGACATCCTGCTTGTAGCTTCTCTCAAATCCCAGACACTGCTATTACGCAATAGGAACAATCAAACAGGGCAGCTTTTCTGCTATTTGGGTTTTTTAAAAGTGCTGAGCAGCTAAAAACGAACATAGCGGGTCTGTCAGACTCTGTTACATTTTCCACTCTAATCAGTTTAACCTTAAAGCTGCTGCAGCTTATAGAGAGTGACTCAGCTCTCACTTCACTCGAGGCCTCACAGTACACGAAGGTGAAAAAAAGCAACCTGTCCACCTCCCTACTGGATCCTGGGTGGAAAGCAAAGGATCTTTTATCTTTATACATATATATATAAACTTGTACCTTATGAACCAAGCCTAGGGGCTTCCATTTCTTCAGCATCAGTAACTCACTGGCTTTATTGACATTAGAGGATTCCTTACATGAGTAAAGGCTGTGGAGCTAGCCCTGAACTTTGCTGCACAGGTTGGATGGTAGCTGCGAGCCACTCTGACACCTGAGCTTTCATCAATAAAAAAAAAAAATGCAAGCTCATTTAACAGTCTCCAGAGTCCTTTGTTTTCTTGAATTATTACTATAAATAATTCGATGGTAATGCATGCAATTTTACGTTACACATCTATGTACATGTGCTATTCAAGAAAATATGCATATTAACAAGATCCATTGTTTCCATAAGCCACTTTACTCATATTTGGGTCATGCTCCAGCAATATCAAGGATCAGTAGATGCAGATGTTTCAGGAAATTCTGGTTGGTAATTTAATCAAGCTGTTGTCATCAAGATTAGGACTTTGGCCAGTTTAATTTTGGTTTAGAAACTTATTTCTTTCCAGCTTACAAACTATGTTCAAAGAAAGTTTTCCATTCATTTCAAATGGTCTTTTAAAGTTTTACAAGATCTGAAAGAGGAGACAAAAATCACTCTTTTCAGGTAGAACCGATTTGCTACCTGTTCTCCTAGCCTTTCAACCTTTTAATGCATTGAAGAAACAGCCCAATTTTAGTGCCTATGCTGAATACTTGTTTTGATCCTCATAGCATTAAACCCCAAACAACATATCCAGATTGTGACCATGATATAGCAAACCTGTTCTAAGCACTTGCTCCTGATCTCTGTAACATTTCTAGTCTTGTATGTGCAGCCATTTGATTTCACCAAGGCTGATATAGATTGTTTCCAGAGATTATTTTACTGTTTTTTCCCCCATTTCAAAGCCTCCAACAATAGCTAAGTAACTTTCTATCAAAACAGTGGTCTGGTAGAGCAGAAGGAATGCATTCATCCTGAGAGCACAACTCTGCTGAGCGCACTCAAGTGCAGTTTACTTCTGAATGTCTTATTTGTGCCCAGTATCCTGCCAGCTTTCCCTGTGCATAGCACATGATTCCTCCTGGTATTCTGACATGAAAAAATTGCATCAAGATTGGAAATGCTTAATACAAAGCTTTTTTTTCTCCCATCACAATCTAATTCTTGTTCAGTAACACTAACGTACCCTGTCATGCAGAAATACACTACTTGGGAGTCATCCAGTCCCTCTGACTTTTTCTAGGAGTATAAACTTGAATTATTATGAGGACCGCCTTGGACTGAAAAAACACTCAGGTGGCTTGAAGGGGTTACTTCACATGTCCCATGCAAAACTTGGCAGAGACAACACATGTCAGAGGGCGAAAGCACTATTGGAGCATCTCTGCTCTTCAAGCCATCCCTGCCTGCCAGACTGGCTCTTTGGCAGCCTTAGCATTCTGCCATAACTTAGAGCGCCCTGTGGGGGTAATAAACACAGAAGTCAACTCATTTAGTTTAAGCTATCAAATAGTTAAAATTCAAAAAGTAAAACTTGGAGAAACTAATTAGCCCAGCATGTGTTTAAGATGCTTGTTTTCTTTTCAACTATGATTTCAAAGGGAAGTCATTCTCCTGTAAGTGTTTGGTGATTATGCCCATGAAGTGAAATTCACAGCTGTGCAAAGAAGAACAAGTTATGCTTTTCTTCCAGCTCTGCATCCCATGCAGTAGCTGTTTCAAAGTTTATCTCCAGGCAGAATAGCCCTTAGGCTCATGTAAGGAGAAGCAACCTGTATTACACCATCATTTAAATTAAGATTGCAGGCTGGAAGGGGAATTCAAGGAATTTTCTGCTGATGCTTTTGCTAGTTTTGAGGATTGGATGAAATCACTGATCTGCAAGTGATGTCACTAACAGCAAAACCCTGGGAACTGCTGCCACACCAGATGCTTCTGAGGATTAAATCACTTGCAGAGACTTTTGATGTGGATGCCTCTGCTGGAACGAAACGGACTTCTCCATCCACAGTCCCCAAATACCCTGCAAGACTGGGCCAGCATACCCCTCCCAGCTTTTGGAGAGGAAGCTAAGGCATATTCTTAAAGCAACTTTGCCGCAATTATACGGTAAGATAACTCCTTACCTTCCAGCTAGTGTGCCGCTAACACCACTTCCTGTGCAGCACTACACGCTGTGCCATGCTACGCCACAAAGGCGGCAATAACTTCTCCTTGAGCAGAAAACAGTTCCTGTCCTGAAACGTGAAGATTCACTGCCCCAGGAACTTTGAAACTGTTGGCCTGCCAGCTCTGTAGCCACTTAATTGAAAAAGAAAATAGAATTCCTTAAAGAAATTACTAAGGTGACTGCTTAAATAGTCTTTTAAACAGCCCTTTTATATTGAAGACCTATTTTTCAGGTGTTTTGAAAGTTTTACGGATATGCCTTTTGGCTGCAAAGCAGTAACCCGGTTCTATATCATAAAAGTAACATAGGACAGGGCTTTAATTAGTATAAATCACTTGGTTGTGAAGCTACTGCAATTTATAACAGCTCATCATTTCCCTTCTTGTTTCTCACCCTACAAACCCTAAGTAGGTCTTCCTCATGAAACCAATGACAGGACAGTGAGGTAGTTACAGCATCTGGCTGTACTCTGTAGATCTTTCCGGTGACCTTGGATGAAGTGTTGGACCTTATCATCTTCCCAGTTTCCCACTGGAAAATCCAGAATAGCAAGATACCATATAATGGCAATTGACAGAATAAACAAAACAAGTTTTCAGAGAGCGAAGCATCAAATGCATATCCAGCAACAGGAAGCGACAGTGTTCCCAGGCTCGTGAGGGTGCCATTTATATTAGGACAGTGCCAGAATAAGTTACACAAAAATCCATCAGAATTATTTTCCTGAACAAAGACTGTTTCAACAGGTTTGAGTGTGCAATAGCAAGCTCAGGTACAAGATAAACCATCATGCATCTAAGTTTTGCTACTCTTTACTACTTCCTTTCCACTTTCAGCTACTTATGCTTTAACAAAACTGACTGCACAGTGTTCAGTAGAAGTTGTATTTAAGCAAGGCCAGTATAATTATAAATAGCTTTTGATAAAATGCAATAGTTGCACAGGGAAAGCATGTGCTAAATCAGCTGTGCCTCAGTAGTCATTTTACCAAACGTCAGCATCCAGCCAGAGGTGGAGAAAAGATCCTCTCACACCGCTTGTTGCTAGCATTTCAGCAAATACCTTCATTGAGATGTCCATTATTATGCCTAGATCTTTTCTCCTCCAGAGCATTCAATCAAACACTAAACCAACCACTCTGCATGAGTCTCTACCGTATTGTGCTTCACATCATCTACCATTGTATGACTCCCTGGAGAGAGGATATTTCACAGGAGCCCAAAATTCTGGCTGCAATTCTCTGTCCTACGCTGATTTCTGGTGCTTCCTACATGAACTTAGGAAACAGAGACTACACACTGGAAGCTGAAATTTGTGTTTTTCCTAACTTACTATGAGGGAGGACTATTTCTCACTGGTTACTGCACTCCCTGCACAGCCTCTGATGTGCTGTTTGTGCTTTACAGATGTAGGAAACTACACTTCTGCAGTAGACGTGCTGCTAGCTCTCCTCTCTCCATTATCTTCCTAAATATCTAGTATTGCTCACTATACCATAAATGTATTTTGCATAGAAATACACACTTGAGAAAAAGGCCAGGAGTTTCAAGCTGCTTTCTTGTTTATTACAGTCACTATCACTAACCCAACAGACAACACCCCGGAAAACTTTACTATGGAAGAAGCTTTGCTGTAAAGAAATGAAAAACTACTTATCTGAAACAAACCTACACTAGGCATTTGTTAGATCAGTAGCCAAACACCTACCTCTGTCCTTAAAGAGATGAACGTAAGGAAATACATGGTACCATATCAAAGGCTATTTCAAATAAACCGCAGGGACACAGCCTTGCAAAGATTTTCTCAGACCCCACCCACCTCATCTCAGGTAGGGATTTCTAAACTCCCAGCACATGTTACAGACACCCCCCCCTTTTGTACCTTAAAATAGAACTTTATTCTGCAGAAATTAAGGTGATAAATAAAGTAGAATGAGAAGTTAATCCTCATTTGCATACATGCAGCTCACTGCTACCACTCTCCTGCAGCACAGGCTGTACTGCTCTCCACAGCAGATTGCAGAGGTAGGAGACAAGTAGCTGGGTATATTTAATTGCATTGGAAAAGGGCAGACCGGTAAAGAGTTTATGTAGCAGGAGATACAGAAAGGCCACATCCCTGCTGAAACTGGGGATAAGAAACAGTAAAGCCTACAAACGCTACACAGAATGCAGAGAGCATGAAACAATTCCTGTACAAAATCACACAAACCAAAACATGACATTTCTGCATCACATTATATCCAGCTCAACTGCTGCCAAGTGCCTCCTTAACGCAGTCATCCATTGCAAAGTTAACCTGTATGCAAGCACTTGACATTTAATTATTTTGCTACTGATGCCTTAATATCAGCAAACATTTCTAATGCCTGACCCACTGAGAAGTATTTGTTGGGGGTTTGATCGTTGCATTTTTTCATGCAATGATAAACGTCAAGGCTCCTGCTGGCTTGCTCTTTTCATGTTTAGAATGAGCAGGGATCGCTGGCTCCCTAACAGAGGTGCCTGTGGGGAGTAGGGGCTGGCGCAAAGGCACACAAGCCCCCTCTGCACGGCTCTTCCCTTCGGGAGGCAGCGGCAAGGGCCAGGGGGAAAGCAGCAGGAGCAAAGGCAGCAAGGGAGACTAAGGGAGGAGGAAGAAAAAGGTACCCAGACTCACCTAAACAGAGTTGGAAACTGCCGACCTAGATGAACAGCTCTTCAAGCAGAGACATTTTGAGTAGGGAGACCTGGAGCTGCTGCCCTATCTCCCATGGATTTATCTTTCCCTTCCTAGCAAAACACTACCCCACAATTCACATTAGCTGCTTGATCCTTCATCACACTTAAGAAAAATAATGAGATGCTGTTTCACCCACGGAAGGGTCAGAGAGCAGCTACAGTTTTAGCGCCCTCAGCCAGCGGGGTGCTGTGACCCGGCGCTCGCCCTGAACTCTCCGCTCGCCCGTGCTGACCGCTGGGACCCGACCCCCGCACATCTCCCCGGGACTCCCCCCCCCTCCGACTCCGCCACGCCATTAACACGCTGCGGGCACAAAGCCGGCAATCCCGACCCTAGCCCAGGTGCTGCACAGACAGAAATGCCCACTTGACCCAGGCGATTTACGAGCATCCTCAAAACTTCTGGCTCAAGCATTCGGTGATACGGATTATCCGTGTTAGTAGGCTGGGCTGGCGTCCCCACCCCAGCGCCCCAACGCACGCGTGCCTGCCGCGCAGGTAGCGCAGGGGCGCAGCCTGAAGATCTGCCGCGTCCCCGCCGCGCAGGATCCGCTCCCCACCCCGCAGAGCTTTTCCCGCATTCCGCCCCCCGGGCCGCAGCGCTCCGGGGGCGCAGCCGGGACGCCGGGACACACTCCAGCCCCGGAGAGGCGGCGCCGCGGCCGCCAAGTCGCGGGGGCGATGCGGGTCAGAGAGGGGGCACCCCAGCCCCGCCACCCCGCGGCGGCGAGCGGAGCCCGCGCTGCCCGCGCCGGGACGGGGATGCGCCGGGACGGGGATGCGCCGGGACGGGGATGCGCCGGGACGGGGATGCGCCGGGCTCACCTGCCTCCGCGCCGCCGCCGGTGCTGGTGCTGCCACCTCCTCCCGCCGGCAGGACGGAGCGGCGGGCGCGGGCCGTGTTTATATAGCGGCGGGGCGCAGCCGCCCAGCAGCGCCCGCCGCCCGCGCCCGCCGCCGCCGCCGCCCCGAGCCGCAGCGCCCCCTGCGGGACCGCGCCGCGCCCTGCGCCCCCCCGGGAGGGGCACCCCGCCCCCCGGCCGGCACCCGCAGCCTCGTAGAGGGACCTGCCGAGGGGCGTCGCGACAGAGCGGCGGTATCGATAGCACTGAGAGCTGTCGCGGCAGCGGCGGTGGGATGCGCCCGCCCCTGCCCGCTTTCCCAAGGAGTCGCCGCGTGCAGAGGGACGCCCCGCAAGCGCTTGGGTGGCCTATCCGGGACCGCCGAGATTGGAGAAGACCTTTAAGATCACCGAGGCCAACGGTGAACCCAGCACTGCCCTGGATGGGGGGTTTCTGGGAATATGGGTGCGGGGCAGCGCCTGCCGGGGAAGGCATAGCGGGGCCTCCAACGGCATCGGGCACAAACGGGACGCGTTCGTGCAAGGCTTTCTGCTCCTCGCCCGCCACCCTCCAGCTCGCCCTCGCCCCTAGTTCGTTTCTCTTTCGCTTTAAAATGCACAAGAAAATAAAGAAAGAAAGAGCGGACACACAAATCTGCTTGTCAGCAAAACTTGCGACCCAAAGGGTAATCTCCATTGCTTTTGCTATGCCGAAACTCTTGCCCAGAGGTTTTGCTCCCGTTAGGATACAGGCAGATACAGGCAGAGGTTTTTTATTGTATGTTCAAAGCCTTATCTACACGTACAGCCTGTGCCACAGCTATCTCTGTGCGGGTTGTTATATCCCCGATGAGCTAGCGCTCGTTGTTTCGATCAGCTGTTAAAATCAGCAGCAGGCACGAGATCAGATGGCAGTTTTATGATCTGTGTCTAATGCTGGGCAACTCAATTAATTTTTATGAAGTCCTCTGGGCAAGTGCATGAAGTTCTGTTCAGGAGGGGGTGGTGAAGGTGTTCCCAGTTCACAAGGCTGGCCAGATGCCACACAGCATCCTCCTGCCTGGGAACCCCCGCAACGATGCCTGGAGACACCCAGAGAAGAGCCAGGAGCTGAGGACTAATACACGAAGGCACGAGATGGCAAGAGCCTGGGAATCTGGGGACACCCAGGCAGAAATGCCCATGGTCTGCATCCCAGCTGCATCCCAGCCCTTTAGTGGTTTGGATCCAAGTATAGCATTGGGGAAAGACTTCCCTCACCCCGTGCCTGTCTGATCAGGCTGATGTTACAGCCTCAGACAGCAGGACAGTCACTGTCAGAGGATATATCCCTATTTCCCAGGCACGCGATAACTTCCTTATTTCTGCCTGTGCTCAAAGCACACTGTGCTTGCATCTGTCTGCAATCTGAAGTGCCAAGTACCATCCCTGTGGCACATTAAGTGAGTCTCTTATCCTTAAAGGACCTTCCTTTAAGGCTCGTCTTCCCTGCTGAAAAAAAGCTGTGTTCCCCACCCCCAGCCCCACCACAGCGGAATAAATGCTACGCTTGACTAACAAAGACAATGAAGATAAAGTATCTCAGCTGGTAAAGTCACTGCGAGCATCCATCTGGCTGGCACAAAGGACACTGACAAGCCAGGCACTGGCAGCTCTAGCTGGGGGGGGTGGGGGGGTTTACGGCATGAAACCCCCCCATCCAGCTCTGCCACAGCTCTCCAGCCCCCAGCGGGGTGGGCAGGACAGGAGAAGGGGCCGCACCTCTGTTCACAATTCAGAATATTATTTATGTTCAAACCCTGAGCTTACCTACCATTAAAATAAGGGGAGGGGATTCCGAGGAACCATGAACAAAACCATCCAGCACCTCAGCCATTAATTTCCAGAAAGCAGCAGTGCCATTTGTCTTGTCCAAAGGCATCACCATGAAACTGTTGGTGACGGGGGCTTACAGGCTTTCACTGCCCTCTTTTTACATTAGTACTTGAAAGGACCCATTGGCTGTATTACAACAGGGACAATAAATGAGAAAGCCCAAATTTACACAAAATATTAAACAGCCTGCCAAGACCTATTATATGAAAAAAAAAACCCAAATATATGCCAGCACTGAGTTTCTTCCCTCCATAGAACATTTTTACAAACAATTACCACTCCTAGCACTTGACTTCTGATCACGGAGCTATTGCACTTTAAAAGATAATTCACGCTATTATCACACCTAATTAAAAGCTACTTAGCTGCAGAATGTGGGCTTCACTTTATTTTTAGATCCTGTGCAGAAGTGAAATTATCTGCTGTAGTAATTCACATAAACTTGTTTTTCTTCAACGTTTGGAATAGAGATCTGTAGCCCATACAAACGTACAATAGAAGATTTCTTATGCGACTCCAGCAAACAGAAGGGCTAACAAAAAAATGTTGCTTATGTTGTAAAGCGTAAAGGAAAATTATGAGAAACGGAAGCAGTGGATGGCTTTTATAAATGTAGGCAGAGCAGTTTCAAGCACAGCTTGAAGCCAAAACCACTTTGTTGATGTGTTTTGGAACAAGCTGCTGCAGCTACAGGGAGGTGGCAGAATAGCCTCACACATAGACCTGGGAAGTTGAAGGCGGTGAGGAGCCCTGTGGCCCAGAGCAGGGACAGCCTACCTGTGAGCACAGGGCTGGGTACGGCCCTGATGGAACTGGGAACGGAGCAACCACATGCCTTGGGCATGGCTGGCCGAACGAGCCCCCCAGGTCTTCCCTCCCTGTCATAAGGGCATGGATGGTTGGCACAGCACAGGCACCTTTTGCTGTGCACCCAGGGTTTATCCCTTGCGTTTAAACAAGCACCAGGACATCGCAGTGGCTGTCTTTGCACTGATGGACATGGTGGGACCAGGGACCGAGCTGGATTGCTGATCAATCCACACTGCTTAATTGTTAGCGTGCCCCAGGTCAGAGCCTTGGCCAGTGCCACGTTGCCTGGCACAGCCGGACAGTGCCTGCACACAGCCTGGTGGGTGGCACACAGGAGGAACAGTTCCCAGCAGGCAGCAGAGATGGGACTGCGCTGCTTCCCATTTCTTTCACCCTACACAGTCTTCCAGCCCTGTCTCAGGAGGCTTTGCAGCCACAAACTTCCCTCCTGCCTCACCCCAATTCATGCAATACAAACCCTGCTTCATGCAATAACACACCATTCTTGTGGGATGCAGCACAGCTATTACATTAGTTCCAACAGCGTAAATTAAAATAAATACATAAATAAATAAATAAAAGAAATATCTACACATTAATACCAGTATCTTAGGGCCATAGGGGCACTAGATGAAAGACCAAGATCAGGCACTATGCAGCATGAATACAGCCAGTCTGTGTCGCTTGGCCTCAAGATCAGAGAGCAGCGCCTGGCTCTGTTTCCTTAGTGGTAGATACAAAGCAGGTGATGCCAGAAGGCTGCACAGGGCTTATTTCTCTGCAAAAATAAGCAAGAGGTGCAATTGGTGTTCAGTGTTGCAGATTATCTGGGAACCACAAAAGTCAGGGAGGAAAAAATAGCTCCCTCCCCCCCATGTTTAGATAAAGCTGCAACATCATATTAAGGCTATTAGCTCCGAAAGATTTTTTTAAAGGTTTTTGTACCAGGGAGGATGCAGCTGGGATCCGCGTGAGGGACGGTTCATGGAGCAGGTCCTGGGCAGCATTGCTGGGGGCACAGGCACCGCTGGGGACACACAGAAAGCTGAGGGCTGCCTGGCTGCCCCTGGCAAGTCAGCAGGCAGGTGACAGGCAGAGCCTGCTGCAGGCAGGGAGGAAGGCTCCAGGCTGCCTCTGGGCACAGACTTGCCGATGCACAGAGCTGACAGTGACCAGCACTGGCTGAGTTAAGGTGCTTAAGCTACTGTCTCCAAAGAGAAACCTTCCTTAGCCTTGCAAGTCTGGCCCACACACATTTTATCAGCAAAAGGATGGCAGATGAAAGTATGATTTTTTGCTGTTTTTGTTATGGTTGGGGTTTTTTTGTTTATTTAGATAGCTACTGTAGTCTGTCAGCTGTTTTATTAAAGCGTCATCTTAAACTTCACTTACACCAGCTAAAACTCAAGTGCTGACATAATTCCAGAATGAAGCTGTCTGATACTGACTTTGGAATCTTCTGTTCTTGAATAGCTGTAACAACATAAGCTCTTTTCTATTGCATCAACACAAGGGGTGACTGGGTCACTGAAACTGTTATCAGTGTAATTAAAGTGGGACAGCTTTTGTGTCTTGATAAACACCAAAGAGCTGACTTTGACTGTGACTGCTGCTTTTCTCACCAGGGGTGATACTGGCTTGTCACAACCCCCCAGATAAACCGGTGCTGTAAAGATGTAGTGGAGTTCTATATAAATTACAGCTAAACCAATTTATTCTCTCATCTGTGAATGCTGGCTGGCTAATTTAATGAGAAATAAAAGGCTGTAGCCAAGGCAAATCTATCATGTAAAGCAAACAGTCTTGCCAGAAAAATATCAACTTAATCTATGAAGTCAATTGCTTTCAATCAAATTATGAGGACTATCTTGTATACTCGAATTATCAGTGACTGAAAATCCTGCAAAAACATATTGCATTAGACACGCTAACAGCAATCACCTGCTCATTTTTGAGCAGAGTACAACCAAGTGGTGAGGATGACTTCAAATACTCTTTTTAAATGGCTTGGATTATTTAAAGCCATAAATTCAAAATCTTCTGGGATCACAATAGTAGTGTCTCTGAGCTGTGTTACTGCTTGATAACAGCAGTGAAACACTGCAGACAGATGATAAAGCAGTTTGATGTGAGCTCTTGTGAATAACACCATGGAAGAAATCTGCCCCATGAGGCCTGAGGAATCCCAGCCATGAAGAAGAATAATTGCGGTCAGATAAAAATGGCAGCTTGTGCGGTGCATCAACTTCCTATCTGCGTAAATATAATTGAGCACTTACGCTTGGACAAAGCGGATTTTTTGTGTGCATAATTTCTAATCATCATGAAAAAGGATTCCACAATTTAAGTAACATATATACAGTTCTTTCATTTTTTTCCCCAATTTGTATTGAGGAAACGTTACAGCTGAGGAAAGGTCAGCTGCTGTGATAGCCTGAGCAGTGTGTCTCTGCATTTTATGAATACTCTTGGATCTATGCAGTTGCGTATGTATATGTGTACATATACTTGTACGCAACTGCATATATGTAGCCAGCAATCCATTTGCTGGCCTGCATCTAGTGCCTTTTGAGCCACGGAAAATGGAGACTCCTTATATCCAGACAATTCCAGTTCAAAAGCAGTGTCTAAGACAAGAGGATGGTCACATCCCAGGAGAAGCACTTGTCTCCAACCCATCTGCCAGGAGGTGGGATCTAGAGACTGTCAGAGCTCAGAACAGGAAAACAAGAAGCTCCGATGATAAACCTGGAGTGCACTTGGGTGGCTGCTTGCACAGGTTGGGCTGCTGCCTTCAGGCGAGTGACACACTGTGCCCAAATTGCACCTTGCTGGCCATGGGTGGGGTGGGGAGATCTGATTCTCCAGTCCTTTCCCCACACCTCCAACCCCAGCCAGCCAGCCTGCTCCCTCGCTTGCCCCAGCGTGTCAAACAGGTGCCCAAGCTTATTCATTTCACTAACCTTGTTCAGACTGCTCTGGCCATCATTGCACAGCAGGACTGCAGTCCTGCTCTCCCTTGTCATGGCTCCAGCACTTGTTGGAGCTACTCTGAGCCACCTCAACCTTGCAAAAAAAAAAAAAAATTCAACACAACAGCAAAAGGAAAGTGATACACCTTCTCCTGAGTCAGTATGCCAAGCTGCATCAGCAACGGGTTTGCAGTGTACCACTCAGGATGGAGGGCAGGAGGCAAGACTCTCGGGGACAGCAGCTGTGTGGGCTTAGGGCTGGCTTGGCATCACAGCCAGTCTTCTTGGGAGGTTCATTTTCTGCCAGATCAATAGACTGAACCCCCACGTGAAGGGGCTCAGTGAGTGCCAGTGCCAGCATTGGTATGTGGGGTGTGGTGGGGAGAGCAGGAATGGGAAAGGAAGGAAGGAAGGAAAAGAAAGAGAGCGAGAGAGAGAAAGAGAAGGAAAAGGAGAAAGAGAGGAAGAAAGAAAGAGAGAAAGAAGGAAAGAAAGAAAGGAAGAAAGAAAGAAAGAATGAAAGAAAGTAAGAGAAGGAAAAGGAGAAAGAGAGGAAGAAAGAAAGAGAGAAAGAAGGAAAGAAAGAAAGGAAGAAAGGAAGAAAGAAAGAATGAAAGAAAGAAAGAAAGAGAGAGAAAGAAAGAAAGAGAGAGAGAAAGAAAGAAAGAAAGAGAGAGAAAGAAAGAAAGAAAGAAAGAAAGAAAGAAAGAAAGAAAGAAAGAAAGAAAGAAAGAAAGAAAGAAAGAAGGATATGGAGCGAAGCGGAGGGCTCCAACTTTTGGCAGAGATTTTGTTTAGATTTGTTCAGCTGTATCATGCAACTCTGCTTGCTAAAAGGCAGCTGGTCACCCAGAAAACCTTCCCTACCTGATGGCCATGCCAACTTCCCTGCCTCTCTGTGTGCACAGCTGGAGGGCTGCACCAGGAATAGGGTGGCAGGGAGTGGGCAGGGGAAGGACGGCCAGTGGGAATCCCTGCTCCACCTATCATGGGTTGTGAAACCACAGCCTGAGTATTAAAACTCACAGCCCACACTGCAGGCTGCCTTAGGGAACTGAGATGCAATTCTTAAGATTTCAGGAAAACGGTTTTAGAAAAACAATCCCTGTGCAATGTAACAAATGGTTGCACTTCCACAAATATGGGAGCAGAAGCAACAGATGGGGCTGCAGACTGTGGCGTGCAGTGGCCCTTGCGTAAGGTAACATAGCACACCAGCCGCATTGCCTCTCCAGCAGCTCAGGAACACACAGAAACAGAGGGCAGAAAAAAAGGACGTGTGTAGCAGAGTTGTCCTGGACGATCAGCGGATAGAGAAGAGAACTACCTGTGCAGAAAGCAGAGATAAGTCCCTGTTCAGAAACCAGAGGTAGGACCAAAGACCTGGACCTAAATTTAACAGCATGTTAACGTTAGGGGTATGCATGCAGCCAGCTCACCTCTGGCAGCCCAGCAGCACCCCTTTGCCTGTTACATCCCTATCCATCACCTTGGAGATCCGCCACTGATCCTTCAAGCCCCTGCACCACCAACAACCCTCACTACTGTGTTCTCCATCCTTCACCTTGATTGACTCTTGAGTCATCTGAGGAGGAGAGAGAAGGAGGAATATGTGCCTATTAAAAAGCAGCAGGAAGAATGCTTTCGGAAATTTTACGTCAAGCGTTCAGCCTCGTTGGTGAAGTGACTGAATTCACTGGTTACTGAAGCAGTTTTTCCCTTAGAATTAATGAAACAGGAGGATGTGTCAGGGACTTAAGAAACACCACTTACATACACAAGAACAGTATAAAATGGTGTAGAGCATGAAGAGGCACGGGCAGAATTATCCAGATCATCACCTGGGCAGGACAGAGGCAGCCCACTGCCTTGGCTGTTTTATCCATGGGAATGAACACCCAGCACCCAGCTGTTACTGTGAGCATTTTCAATGCCTCTTTCTGAACAGCCACATTTCAGCATCATCTTCCTCAGATGAATCAAGATCAGTCAAGTCAATCCAGCATAAAGGACAGAAATGGAGGATAATGCTTGGATGCTCAGTCTCTCAGCCACAGCAGCCAAGATAATTCTGAACAGTGATCTGCTTATTAATTCCGATGGGAAAAATTGCTTTGCTAGCCGTTGCGTAGCTAACACTCACACTTTTCAGGAACGTATCCTTGGTGGGGAGTATGGCTGTGTATGTTTTCTTCACACTAGCCAAAGGGCTGAAGGTGCTTCACAGCTCTTCCAAGGTCCATTATTTCACTTCCTGAGACACTGAATATCGCTGCATGGTGAACAGCAAAACCCAAGCACACTCAAAACTGGAGCTTTGCGTTTGAAAGTGTTTATGCTGTCGGGGAGCCAGGTCTGTTCTGGGGACTTGGGCAGGTTGGCTATGAGATGGCGTTTGCAGTGAGGTGTTTTTACAGAGGGTTGTGGACCTTGCTGGACCTGCTGGACATTCCCATTGTACAGGTTGCTAGCAAAGCAATGGTCAGAGTAGTCTATTGTAAAATCATACCCAAAGACAGCCTCCTCAGCTGCCTGCTCGCCTGATTTTCATCAAGGCTTTGCAAATCAGCAGTAGGAAACCACACCACATTCCCTCCAGTTATCGCTGTTGGGACCAGTGATAAACCAGACAAAGAACTATCAGAACTACCGAGTAGTTTTTTAACAGAAAGTTAGTTTCTGTTAGGATTTTTTGTTTTGAAGTCTTACAGCTTAGGGTGCATTATAAACAGTGACCAGGGAATACACAGGGTGGTCGGGTCCTGGCTGAGTCAAGCCAGCATTGCTGGAGCAATGGTAGGTGTACAGGCGTGCCTTTCCCTGCAACTCCTCCTGGAAGAGCCAGGAACTGTCAAAATCAAGAATAAATTGACATCAGGACTGGCTCAGCTTTACTGGATTTCCTCAGAGTACCTTTACATAACAGCGCTGAAGAAAATAGCAGCTGGTTTACAGCAGAGCTGCTGTTACCTGTGGCATTCTACTACTGGAAGGGCTGCAGCGGGTCATTTTCAGGGAAAACTCATTGCATGTAAGTATGTGAGGGGAGAAAACATAGCCACAAATGAGGACCGGGAAGAAAACAACAGCTGTACAGCCACAGCCAGGAAAGCAAAGGGAACTGACAGTCATGTGGATGCAGAATAATGAGGTTTGTGGAGATATGATTGACAGTGGGGCTTAGCAGCAGCCCTGAACGACAGGGACTCTCCTCCAGAAAACGATATTGCAAATGAAGTGGAAGAAGGGAAAATTGTAACAGTGACTCTGACAAGCTCCAAGGCAGGAGAATGCTTCAGCAAGCGCTTCAGGCCAGCGAGCAGCAGCGACACACTGGCTGCAGCTTCTCTCCCCAGGGCAGCTCAGATCAGCAGCCACAGAGGCAAAGAACGGTGAGAACAGAGATTTCTGCGTGCTGCAGACAGCTGAAAATCTTAGAAGGACTATTATTTACATAGTGCTTATATTAAAGCCTGTGCCATCTTATGTGCCATACTCTTGTCTTCTTATCTGTCAAGCTTCTCTGGCTTTGCGGTACCATCCAGTAACATCCCAGCATTTTACTGTCAAGCTTTGGACTCTCGCACTTCCCTCTACACCAGTGTGCAGCAGCTGGGACCAGAGCCTGCAGCCGACTTCCCTGTGGGGTTTGGGGAGTGTCTGAGGTCCTTTCCCCCTTTGCTTTCCACGGGGGTGAGGTTTCACTGGGCAGCCCTGAACCTGAGCTCAGCTGCAGAGACATCACAGGGTTTGAGATTTCCCGGCAGATGCTGAAGGTAACTCCTTGCCAACAGAGACTTAGTTTAAAGAGGGGGTGGCTGCAGGAGGCTGATGCTAGCTGAGTCCCCAGCCCATCTGCCCGTGCAGAGCTGATGGTTTCTTAGGCATTATCACAGCCCCCGG
Organism: Falco punctatus; assembly: GCF_963210335.1. Taxonomy (NCBI): domain Eukaryota; kingdom Metazoa; phylum Chordata; class Aves; order Falconiformes; family Falconidae; genus Falco; species Falco punctatus. The sequence goes on along the minus strand of NC_137581.1, from coordinate 23,542,978 downwards.
CATCATTAGCCTCCATAGGGTTTGTACGCAATAGAGAAGAGAGACAGACAAGAAATAAGGAGCCTCTTCTGGCTTCCCCAAGAGTGAAGGAAAAAGGCTTCTCTGGAGCTCCCTGCAAGCATCTGTTACACAGCCTTCCCCAAGGCAGGCCACCTGGCCGCCTCCTTCCCCATGGACATTTCCCTTCAGATACTGCCCTTTGTGCTTGACTTCACTTTGTAGTGAGGCTATGGGGACTCCGAAGCAATTGGAAAAAAAAAATCCCCATTTAAAAAACCCACGATGCATTTTGCTGTTCTGTGAAGAACACGTTCATACCCAAGTCCTACAGACAGGGTCAGAGGTGTGAAATGGGATTTTCTCCCCCTCCTGTTTCTTTACCTTCTTTCCTCCTCAGCATGTACTTTTTTCACAAAACTTCCCCACACTGACCTCAGAGACAGGCATGTTTTCACTTGGAGCACTAGACCTGGGCATTGTATTTACCCAAACTAGACTCTAAGCCTCTCAGAATAAGGGGATTACTCTCCCTCTACAAATTTTGTAAAAATGCCGTATGAAAGGTCAGCTTCACAGTTTCCAGGGTTTGTGTTTAAAGAAAAAGGATTACTGTGCCAGGCAGGGAATTACCAGCTCCTGACCCCTGCAAATGCTGGGGCAGATGCAGATCCTTATCAAATATCTGAGAAAAACTGGGAGTAAATCAGTACAAACACTGCCTCGTTTGCTCTGATGTCCTCTGCCCCCTGGCCCAGTGGAGGCTGTGCCCATGCAGTCACCCTCACTCAAGGCTCGTCCTTGTGGCTGAGCCCTGGCCGTAGCTGGGGGGTACCCAGGGGTGCTCCCCGCAGTGGAGGTGACCTCCCTCAAAGGAAGGCAATGACATGACTGTCATCCAGCTGGAATAACTCACAGCCTGCATACAGAGAAACCCCCTTGTTCTTCCTTCAGTGCACCATGGTAAGACTTTAAATGAACAAGGCGAGCCCCCAGCTGCAGCAGGGCTGCTGGAGCCTGTTTCCCCCAGGCTTGGCATCACCTGTGTGCATTACTGCTGGTAAGGTGAGGCAGATGATGAAAGCTTCTCTTGCAATTAAGGCAGCTTTGCAATTAAGCAGTAAGACTGACTCCTGTGTGGGCTGCGTGAGGTTGAGCCAGGCTACTGAGAGCACCCTGAGTCTGTGTAGCTTCTCTGATGTCTAGTAATGCAAGTCAGCTCACCTACTTGTGCCTCTGATGGGGCACATGGAGTACTTGGCTGCTGCCTTCATGACACAAGTAGGTACTTGAGATATATGAGATATATTTCCTTACCAAACCTGGCCGAAACTGGCCAAAAAGAATTAGGAATCCAAGAGATTCGAAAGGCAAATAATATTTTATCAGCTTCCATCTGAAAATGTAAGCAAGCCTCAGCCCAAGTTTCCTGTGTTTCCTTCACTCCATCTCACCTGGTGAGCCTGACCCCTTGCAGCACTGAGTCCTGCCTCATCATTTACACCCAAAAGTGTGGGCAGAAGTGTTGCCACAGCTTTTCACAGGCACTCTCCCCACTAATGACATCTCCGTTTCAGGCTGCTGCCCACCCCACTGACCATGTCCAGGTGCCTGAAAAGGGTGGTGGTATCTGGTGGAGCTCCTGGCATCTCTTCCTGGGGAGAAAGAAGGTGGAGGAGAAGGATACCAGGGGAATGTGCTGGTATAGGAGCAGCATGGGCGAATATAGTATGTATGGGAAAGAAAGGGGCGGGTGGGGTGGGAGAATGAGTGAATCTGGGAAGAACCAAGTAATGAAAAAAAATCAAGAAATTATGAGGAAAGCGTAGGATGAGGTAAAACAAATTCATTATTGAATTCATATAGATTTACTTGCAACTTCCTTGCATTATTCATTTAGAGCCCACAGTGCATACACTTAGTAAAAAGGCTGTATGTATTGTTCAGGAATTCCTTCCCAAGGATTAACCGCTTGCTGAGAGGAATATTGTTCATTTCATTTCCAATAAGGAAAGTATTCATATTTATTTAAAACATCTCAGGTTCAGGAAATGAGAGGACACCTGGCAGCGGTTCTTATCCCGTAAGTGGTCTCCAAGCTGGAAATCAGATTTGAAGTAAACAAACAACCTGAGCAAGCTCATCTTGCTGCTCTTAAAAACAAGCAGTATGTATAGCTCCTAATTACGGTGACATCTGCTTTGTCCTTAATGAGTGACAACTGCTAATGTCTCTTTCCCAAAACACTATTGACATTATCCACATAATCAGAAGTCGTTCCAACATGCGCAGGCAATTAGTGATAGCCACATTTTAAATAAGAAGTAAATCTACCACAAGAGTTAATATTCATCTGGAGAGTACAAATCTTTGTGTCGTATTTAAATGAGTTGCCTTAATTAAACTGACACTGAGGTTAGTTCATATTTATGGACGCACACCTCTTCCTCTGTCATCGCAGGTTAAAGCAGATCTCTGAAGCTCTCTCTCCTTTCTTTATTAAAAGCTTGTAGAATAGAACCAAGTTTGACTTTTTTTCAGGCTTGCAGGTATCATTATATGTGGGTTCACCCACATGTTTTGGAAGCTCACAGAGAAAGAACTCATGCTTTAAAAAGCCGTAGCACTGCTGAGCCTGATGTAAGCAGGGACAGGTACAAGTCTTGTGCTGCATCGCTCAGCTGTTACCTGTCAGAGTGTGATTTAACATTCAGCATCGCATGCAACCGTACCGATCTACATTTAGCCTTGTTTCTCCATTTCAAAATCAGATATAAAATTACATATGAAAAGATGAATATTGAAAATTAAGATGGAAATTTATAGCATACATTAAAAGGGGCAACTCTGGTATCAAATGGCTATGCAGCTGCACTTGCCTTTAGTTTTCATGATATGGTGCTTATTATGAAGAAACTGTCTCCTAACCAGAGAGCAAACCCAACTGCCGAAATCTGTAAATGTAGGACTTCCCTGCACAGCTTTATCAAATAGAAAAGAGTGAATAGCATGATCTGAGCTAATAGTTGTTTCTGCAGGGATTTGGGGTTTTTTTTAGTGTGTCCGAGATGTTAGCTCTCTAGCTAAACTGGTCTTACATATTCAGCTCAGCCTGTCCTGAGCCAGGATAATTTAAAAAGGACTATAATCCAGGATGAAATTGCAAGTCAGATCTAGGGCATCTGTGCCTGCAATATTGTTACTGACTGTTGCATTGTCTACCAGAATTGTTCAATCTCACTTTCTGCATTCACTTCTCATAGACAGAGTAAATACTGCCTCCAGCCCAGGTTCTCCTTTTTCAATTGCAGGTCTCAAAGCTGAGAACAAATAGGAGGTAAGCATTATTAACTAGTCTGCTGAAATCTTGGTAGAGCTAGTCAAAGCAATTTTTATGTGAGAGACTGTTGAAGACAGGAACCTGCCACGTCAAAAAGCAAGCTTGTCTTTCTGCATCTGACACAAATCTCTCCATTAACATTTTAATAAATGTCACTTCTTGAGTCACCTCCTGGGAAAGGCTCAGGGTCCAAGACAACTGCTTTTTTAGGAAGTGCTGGGAAAAGCACATTTTTACCAAGTAATAGAGTTTTCTTTCAGTTCTGAAGATGAGTCTGGGGTGGTTCATGCCCTGAGTACATAATCATCTCTGGCTTCACATTTCCTGCTGGATTTCTCTTTGCACAGACTTGCATCTATTTTCAAATAATTGCCGTTTTCTTTTCCTGTCCTTGAAAACTAGCTCTTGTGTGAACTAATGTCAAATTCTATCCTCCCTCCATACGGTGTGTCATATTGTGCTTTTCCTAAACCAGCTGATGAGAGGCATTAGGCACTGTTCACAGGTGACAAAGAGCCTGTTTCAAAGCCTCATCAATTTTACTTGCTGGTTAGAACCAAAACTTTAATAAAATGTCAACTAAGCTGAAAACATTAATGCAGGGGGATATTCTTCTGTTTGTTGAATTATTGGGGAATCCATAACTATGGCTACACAGCTAACTATAGATAGAAGAGCACAGTTGACATCCCAGGTCAAAAATACATCCCTGTATGAGCTGTGAGATGCCTGCAGGCACCTGAGCTGCTCTGCAGGGACCTTTGGGATCTTCCAAACTGTCACCAGTCAGCAGAGGGCAACACAGGCACAAAACCACGGAAAAGCTTCACACACCCTTCACAAATGTGTAACCTAAACCCACACCTCCTTCTGCTAATGTGAGCAGGATCAGCTTCAACCTACTGCAGACAAGGATGAGACGTCTTGTATAATGAAACCCTCTTTTCTACAAATGCAGCTGATAAGCAAATGAAAGAACACAAAATAAGTAAACAAAACACAGTTTTCAAGGTCCCAGTAGAATAATTCAGAATCTCTATGTAATAACTGTGTAGCAACTGACTATGGGGAAAACTGTGCGCGCGCTACATACATTTTAAATTTGAGTTCAGTACAGGAAAATGGGGCAAACTCTAAGCTGGGGAACTAAACAAATGGGAATCCTGGTGTGGCCTTAAAAAGAAAGTTGTAAGAAAGCAATTCTCACTCTCGATGGCAATGGTCACTCTTGATGGCAACGGTACAAACACTGGACCACATCCTGAGGGTGCGTAATTCAGGGCATTATGCCTTACATCTACGTGGTACCCTGGTACCCAAGGGGCAAGCAGTGTGGAGGGGCTTACTTCCACTCTGCACCTGGGTTTTCCCCTGTGGAGGGTGGACTTTGTGTCAGTTTGGGATTCAGGTGAGAGCAGACACATACGCAGTGAGGATGCTCAAGCAAAGCTGTTTTCCAGGAGGAAACAACAGGTAAGAAAAGTGGCAGGACAGAGGCAGCCACTGGAGATTTGTGGCCTTTTTTTAAAACTAGTCACTGCCTGTACGCCAGGTCTCTGAGAATATGAAAACTATATCAGCTTGGACCAACTGCCATTTTTGCTCTTCTGACAATGACCAGAAGTAGATACCTAGAAAAATGTTTAAGGCAAGGAAATGCCTGTGGAGATACCGCCCAGAACATCCTTGCAGCCAGTAACAACCTGCGGGGCAGGGACCACCTGCGCCACACTGCTGTGTTTGCATTCACCAGCCCTTCACCGATCTCTCTGATGACTTTTTAAACTCATGGAGACCTTTATCACCCTCCACCTCCTGTGGCAAGGAGTTCCACAGAGCCTATACAAGGTGTTTGAAGATCCACCTTGGGTTTTGCCCTGAAACCTTTACCCACTGCTTTCATTCATGTGTTTGCACTGGAAGAGATGGTGAAACCCGCGCCCTGTTCTCCATTGCCCAGGCAGTAGGAGGTTGCCTTCCTCTCTCCTCCATCACCTCTTCTCCAGCTAGAAGAACTGGACTTTTTATTTCATGTAGGGAAGTAACTCCATTCCTTTGACAGCTTTTGAGATCCTGCTCTGAAGCTTTTCCCATCCTAATCTAGCTCTTTTGAGAGGGAGTTCAACTTTCCACTTGTGTATTGCAGGGAATGACTGTGAACATATAACAACCACAACTGAAGATGACTTAGTTACCACACTACTGCAGCTCCCTGTCTGCCTTATCACAACGCAGCAGAGATGTATAATAATTATTATACTCCTACAACTTTAACGACAATCAATAGTTAAATGAAGCTAATGAACATCAGAGGATGACAAAAATCATTCCTTCTTTATTCCCCATCCTAGAGAGGCAAAACCTCACAAATTAGCGTCTCCCTCCCAACTCTGCGACACAGCGTCCTGCTTCTTATTCTATTGGCATCTGCTCTGCTCTCATTCCCACAGCCAGAGTGACAGTTTCAGGTTTCCAAGCCACGCACCGCTATCTTTCCTCATCGTGAGTTCTGCCTTTCCAGCATATCAGACATAATGTGGTTGCTATGGAATTGAGTTTGCCTTTTGCTGTTAAAAGATGATGGACTTTCTAATTCTGCAGCATGCCGCTCCATGGTCAGGGCCTGGAAGTACCTCCAGCATCTGGCAGGCCAGGGGTAGCTGCTGTTCCCCCCTCCCAGTCTTTATGACCCAATTTGCATTTTCCATATGAGTTCTGACCAAACAACCACTTGCTGCTTTTTTTTTTTTCCCCTCTCTTCTCTTTATGAAACACAATCAACCATTAAATCAACCATTAAAGATCCTTGAACAGACTTTTCCATTTTTGGAATGGGAAAAAGCACAAATATAAAATCTGTAGCTTTGGTTGTTACCCATCTGCTCACTCTGGCTGCAAGCATTTACACAAACAGTGTGGCAGCCTCCGCGTTTGCTACATCCCCCTGCATCCCAGGGCACGGCAGCCCGCTGCAAAACAATGCCAACTTTTTGCAATAGAGTAAGACTGCATGTTGTTTCAGGTGGATAGATATTCCACAGGTTGCTTTCTTAGATCAATATTACCAGCTGGTATTATTTGGCACCCAGGAATAATGTCTCCCTGTGTCTGAATGCATTGCCAATACACAGAGCACGCAGAGACATGTGGGCTCTGACGTGGTTTACCACAGCAAGTGCCGTGCTGTGAAACACAGACACATGGGTCCAGCCCCTGAATCCCTGGAGGAAATGAAAGCCTCTCCACATACAGAAGGTGTCTATTCTTGCAGATAAGGAGCTGCCTGCACAGGACCTGCGGCGCAGCAGGGATGCCTGCACGCCTCCATGCAGAGTACAGCATCCGTGCTTGCAGGCAGGCACGCTGGCCATGGCGCTCCCCGCGTGGACCCCAGCTGTGCGCTGCTCCACACGTAGGAGAAGACCGGAGGAAGGACTTCCTCTGCTCGCTTCCCCCCAGCACTTGCACGCAGCCCAAGGACAAACCATGAGGCTACAACTGCAAGACACCGAGGAGGTTTTCAGCTTCCTGGATGCAACCCACCTCAGCCCCAAAAGAAAGCACCAGCTTAGAGCTGTGCATTTCCAAGCTCTCTAAAAAATACAAATCGGCTGCATGTTTCATTTTGCTGTCCTTTATGGTGGGAGAACTGAAGGCAGAAAAAGGCAGAAATTCTATCGATGCCTTATGAAGAGGCTGAAAAAAAATGGTACAAGTCACAAATTTATTTTTTCCAACTGCTTGGTTATTGAGCCCTCTCTCTGAAATGACACTGGATAGTTTCAAAACTGATTCATGAGTGTTATGTTGCTGACTGCCAGGGAAAACATAGCATCCCACTGGATCAAAGGAACAGGCAGCCTCATCAAAGAAAGACCAGACACGAGGGATTAAATCTTGTGTGTCACTGGAAACCCACCTATGAAATCAAAAGAAAACCGGAGGTTGTCAGGGGGCATATGCAAACTTTAAGGTCTTCCAGGATCAAAATATCAGATTCCAACACAAACTGTGTGAAGCACTGCAATTTCCAGCTAGAAAAGGCTGCCAGCTGATATGCAGCCACTTGACTAGAGAACGCTGATTTTTGTCATAGCAGAGGTAAGAAATAGTTAAAGTTACTCTAGAAGTTTCTTTTTAAAAAAATAAATAAACTTTACCTTACAAAACAAGTTAAACCTGTTTGTGATTAAGAAGTAGGGAATCCAGGGTCAGGTTCTGTAATGCCTGTGCTGCTGCCAGCTGTCCACGGGCTGGGATTGGGAGAGCAGAGCAGAAGTGCATCCCTGCTGCCACAGAACCCAGGGACCACGACAGTGCAGAAGCCTGATACGTGGTGTAATGCAGTCGCTGAAAGGCAATCTTACATTAATACTCTTGAATCAGCGGTCTTAAACCCAAGGTATCCTTAGATGTCAAAACCTGAGAGTTTAAGAAACTTAGCAGAACATTTTGAGATTTGCTTCTTGCTGCCTAGGTAGGTCGGAAGAAAGCTGTGAAATGTCAAGTGAGAGGTCTCCCAATCTGTTCCATCAAACCCATACCGGAGAACAGCAATTCCTGTTCAGGTGGATTCTGGCCAATGCTGGAGTCAAAAGTACGTTCAGTGTCTTCTCATCTCTGGGAAATTCTGCAGGGGAGGAAAAGGCTGTCCTGGGAACTGGAGGCAAGCGGTTACTCATCTGTACTTGCCACAGCGAGTTAGGCAGCCTGCCATGGGGCCAGGAAAGGCCCCAGTTTGGAGAAACAAGTAACCCCCAAAGAGCCACTGTGCTGCTAAAGCCCTTCCAGCAATCTGCTGGTACAGGAGGGTCCTTCCTTTCAGCCCCTGGTTTGCTCTCAGCCTCAGCCTTTGGTCAGTGAAATGGTGGCAAAGATATATTTTAAAACATGTGTATGCATTCTTATGCATGGAAGTATATAAAATAGTGGCTAGTGAAGATGAAAAAAAAATACCTGTGTGGCCTGATAGATTTTTGTTTGTATGTGAAAACTGTCGTCAGCAGTGTGGAGGCCAGTCTGTGCATGTGCTGTCCAAGGAGATGGAGTGGTCCTTCGATTAGAAAGAACTAAGAAAGTACCGTCCTGTACTGTCCCTGGGAGATTTTTAATTTGGATGTCTTCTCTCCCTGAAATCCCCTCTCCATGAAGGGAGATGGCAGATTAAGCCTATGCCCTGAAGATTGCCAGCAGTGTTTAGACTTATGCCCAGCACAAGGAACTAGATACACCTGTGTGAACATGTAGAATCAACAGTGTGGAAAAAAAAATAAGAAAGGTCTCAGCATCCATCTATTGTATCCTGTTCCCTTTCCACCGAGGCCCCAGTGGGCTTGTGCTGGCTGAAGGGTGGTGGAAGCATCAGAGGAGAGGAAGGCAGCAGTGGGAGGCAGTGTTGCATCACCCACGTCGAAAGCTGCTCTCGGTTTTCCCTTTGTAAATCGAGGGAAAGCATTATACTTTAAAGTGATTCAGAGCAAGACTATATTCAGCTGTCTTTATTTGACCAGTGGGAGCTTTCAGTTTTCCCACCCTATTTGAAACAATGTGCCTTAATGCTTTAAAGACATTTTGAAAAGGAGAATGTGTGTCTCAAGCTTCATAACTCCTGCAGGATAAAGAGGGTAGGTTTTCACATAGACATCATGTTATCCAGTTCATGGGGAACTGTTACTGCCAGACAGCTTCAGGGATGGAAATGTCTTTGCTCTGGATTAGACAGATCTTATTGCTCCTGCTCCTAACCACGTCAGTGTCAATGAATGGAAAGTTTGTTTTACAGCTGAGAAACCAATTAATCTAACTGCAGCCCTCTAGAAACAGGACTCTGCTGTAAATCAGTCATCGGTGCTCCCTTGATGATCAGTGGCAAACACCAGGCACTGTCAGAGAGGGTTTCACTCACCGTGGTACCAGACCCTGCCATGAGATGCCCACACAGCCGCTGTGAGCGTGGCACTCAAAATCTGGCATTATTCACCTGTGGAGGCTGCAGCCAAAGGAGCTGAACCCCACAAACTCTCCAGGAGCACTTCCTGAAGTTCAACTGATTCCACTAATTTTTCATTTATAGCTGATGATCAAAAATGCTTTAAGTACTTTAGGGTCATGCAGCTCACTATGACACATTTGCTATATTTTGTTTTCCTGGAATTACTCAGCCTTTGTTCCCCTTGCAGTATCTGTCCTGCGTAACAGGACTGGCATGTCAGCTAGAGGAACCCCAGAGCCACAGCTGGGCATGCTGGTGCTCCGTGTTCTTCTTTGGGGTTTCAGAGCAGAGAACAGAGCTACAGAGATGAAAACCCAGCCTTTGATTCATTGGATATGAATAATTCACAAGTTATTGTTTTGTTTGTTGCAGTTTGGTTAAAATCACTCTTGGCAAAAAATAAATCAATTTAGTGACTTAATGCCAGACCACAAAATAGGATATGTAATAATCCATCTAATGCGTTATTCAGCTGGAGGATAAAAAAAAACACAACAAACCAGAAAATCACCACAAAATGCTTTGGGTTTATGCTCCATCCATAGTGCTGTTTGCTGGGGCTCATTTACCTGCAGGCTCTAGAGCTACAGTTCACACTTTCTTGCTTAAACAAGCTTCACTCCTCAGAGGCAGGCAAATGCTGCTCTTCCAACCAGTGAGCCGTCCACAGCAATGCTGAGATAGTTCCTGGGTCCCCAAAACACCTCCTTCCAGGCTCTGGCCACTCGTATGCACTCCTCCATGCTGTTAGGCTATAGCTGCCTGACAGGGCTGGGTTGCCTTGCTAAGGCAATGCCGTGGAGCCCCAGGCCAGCCAGGGGAGGCAGAAGCGAAGTTAGCAAACACAGACCGTGAACAACTGGATGTATCTGCTGGCAACTGGTTTTGCATGTCCAGCTCTGTCACAGCTGTTAGAAGACAGAGTAGTATTGGTTCTAGGATGGACAGAGAGAAGAGGTGGCGGTAGTGTAACCGACTAGGTACACCTTATCAAAGGATCAGCACTCCGTTTGAAATCCATGGCCAGATTGTTTCTCTAGCTTTCCAAAGAAGTGTTTTGCACAGACATGAAATCCCTGACTCCTAAATTCATCCCTTTGCGCTGTCACACAACCACAGCCAATTTGTAAGCTGGAATCCCATCTGAATTTCATAACCAATAATTTTGTCACTTATGAGCATAATGTTTCACATACATAGGCTGCTTGAATATGAATGCAACCATCGCCATCTCCCTTCACCTTGAGCAGGCGTGAGGAACACAGTGGGTCTGCAGTGATCATCCACCATTTCCCTCAGCCTTTGCAACTCTCTTTTCTTCAAGAAAGGATCCTGCTGTAATTAGCAGTGTACTGGCATACCATGGTGGTTACTGTCCCAAAGAAGTTGCCGTGCCAAAAAGATCTGACCCATGTTTTTAGACAACAGTTTAGGGTAAATCAACAGACAGGTACTTTTCAAGTACAGATGACGCTGCTTTTTCCCCACTGCAAATGGAAGTCTAAGTCTGAGCAGTGTAAAAAAAGCTGAGCTATTTATACTGTTCACCTTCATGATTTCTGTGTAAGGTCAGTGGTAATGCACAGCATGGAAAGTGGGCTTCTTACGCATTACTTCTCCTTCTGCTCCTGAGCATGTATTATTCCAGCTCCAGCCTTCAAACGCACGTTTACACAGATTCATTGTATCAAACGTGCCTGTGCACCATTAAATTACCAGCAGTAGTACCGAAACGTGTGCTCCAGAGTGTCTGCCTGACACTGGTCTCACGGCCTTTCAATATGTATACGAAGGAGGCAATACGAATAGTGCCAGATGGCAATGGGAATGGAAATTATATGACATACATACGTGATGCAATTTTCTTTTTCTTTTTTTTTTTTTCCTTGTGAATAAAGCATCTTGTGAAAAGAGGAATTAGATTCAGTATTTATAACAGTCCTTCATAAACATCCCCAAATTCCAAGCAGAAGACAAAAGGCATGAATCATATCACAGCAGGCACTATAGCTGGGGAAGTGGCCTTTATGAAGATTGCTTCCGTAATTTGGGCTCCAGAATGAAAGAGAGCTGCTCTTAGGAGATCTGTAGGAAGTTGATAATGGCTTATTTAATTGTAGTATCACTAATAAAATCTGGGGTTTCATCAAGAACATTTCCTTAGCTAAAAATGCCATGATTCTTCAAGCTGTAGTTTGATCCTGTTCATTTTGTCTATAAATGATATAAAGCCAAAAAAGAAGATTGGGACATTATAGTTTCCTTTAAAAGGAAATTTTTAGGCTGTGGCTGCAATCTACATCATACAAGCAGATAAAACCCTGAGTAAGTCACTTGGTAGGCAGAAATAAAACAATTACTCATAAAACAGGTAAAATTATTCTCTATAGAGGAAATGAGACTCTACTTTGCTCTTTATGACTTGACAGCTAAAAATCTCCTGTCAATTGACAAGAATTAGAAGTACTCTCCTCTTGCACGATTCTGTACCAGTTCTGGTGGCAGCTTTGTTGTTAACCTGGAACAGCATTTGGTCCCATTGGACTTGCATTATATTCCTTGTTCCAGAAGAACAGCACCATGTTCGTATTCATGGGGAAATCCTGAAATAGAAATGATGTAATCTAAAGCAGCTTCTGATGTCTATGCTAAAAATTACAAGACCCTCAAGATTTCCACCACTCATGGACTTCAACTGTCAGATCAAAGGGATATATACATACCGGTCACTTTCAGATATATCTGACTTCAGACATTCACAATTGAAAACAGTAGATACAAACACAATTTAATATTAAAATTTAAATATAAAGTATTAACCTACCTGTTTCCCCCGCTATTAAACAGTAAGAGTCTGGCAAAAGTAACAGCAGATTTCAGGTGATCCGGTGATGCCAGCTTTGATTTGTACCTAGATTTTTCCTTCTGAAAGCAGACAGGGATTGTTTGGGAAGCAAACAGTTAAGGGCATTAATGAGTGGTATGTATTGCTGCACCCAGACAGCTGCTGAATACGTTCCCTGGTACGCATATAATAGAAGAACACAGGCCAGTGGCTCCTGTAAATCACAGAGAGATGTAGGGCAGGGATGGCCAACTAATACCAAGTGACTAGGTGCTGATAGTACCATGATTATTGCTGTGTCCATGATGCTGGTTTTATGCCCTGTTTTGGGTGCCCTGTGTGGCCTAGTTTGGAGTTTCTTTACCTTTTATCACCCATCCGCAGTGCAGAGGCTGCAGCTGGATCCAGAAAATGCACAGAGGGCACAAAACGTGTGGATCAGAAAGCGAAGAAACTCTTCTCCCTGCACACAGGCATTTTGGCACAACCCATCTCACCCTGTTTAAGGTGCTCAGCAGCTGGGCATCACTTCATAGCATTTACCACAGGAAACGTCATGAAGGTCAGGGCAGAGAGACCGGCAGGGTCCAGGGAGGAATCCTGTACAGTACCACTGCTTTGGTGGCTAGGCACCAGGAAAGCCAGAAGGAAGAGGATACCATGAGATGCTGCTGGGAATATATTGCTTCCAGCTTGTTAGGACTGCAGTGGAGCTGCGGGAAGATAAGGCTGGAGCATTCCTTTGCACTTTCCCATCAAGCCAAAGAACTGCAAATGATAGCTGACAACAGCTTTAAGGAAAAAAATGGATAAAAGCAGAGCTTTCCTAACCAAAGCTTCAAAGCATGAAAAGGCAAAAAATTCTCAGAGCTGCCTACTTGCAAGCACTATCAGGCTGCCTGCAGATAACTCCAGACAATAATAATAGCCTCAAGGGGACAGGCAAGATAAGATATTATGATAGCTGCAAAATCAAGTATTGCCAGCTATCACCATCCCAGTCCTACTCAGGGCATGGCTGAAATGATAATCAGTGCTCCCTAATAGCCATTTTACAGGCTGTGTGATGCTGCATGGTTCAGGAAAGTTCATCAGCATGGAAAACAGGGTGGGAGAGAGGAAGCTTTATTGCTCAGAAATGTACAGCACCATCATGGCTGAAAGCTATGCATTGTTATTGCTTTTATGCAAATTGGAGCAAATTTGATCACATTCGACATTGTACACATTTTCATCAGCAGGGAAAAAATCTACAGTCGGTATTTTGGAAAATGAAAAATTCAAATACAATCAGAAAATAAAGATTGTCAGGTTTTGCTAGCTGAAGGAATTGCTGGTGTTCAGAAAAAAAATGGCTTTGGGGAGTAATTTTTACCTTTATTTCAGTTTTGTTGTCTAGCTGGTGGCACTCAGCAGCTGAGACAGGCTTGCTTAGATAATGCCAGCAGTGTCACAACACTCTAAGGATGACAGCTTATTTTCTCACAACTTCTTATAATACAGAGGACTGTCTTATTGATACCATCTCACAAGAGTCAGCAGTGAGGAAACTGAAGCCATTAATATGACAACACTGCAGCTGCCATCCATCAGATGTGTTCCCGAGGGACGTTAAAGCATCCGTTACTTTTCACCTTTCAGAAGTAACTGCAACTGTTTTCTGCCTGCAACCTCATCATCCTGCTGAGATATTTCTACACCACATCCATTATTGAAGGGGAATGCATAAAATATCAACAACAAGCAAACAGCCTTTGTCTTCCTAAATTCCTTTATCACTACAGAACACATTAATGTGTTATAATAGCTACACTCGTGTCCTAATCTGCATCCATTGCATTCCTTCCATTATGCGCAGTGATGATATGGTTGTTTGCACAGGTATTATTGCTAACAGCCGTGAAATACCACAAAGTCTCTTTTTTTGGCAAAAGACCAACAGAACTACAAATCCCATCTTGCTCACATTTTTTCCATTGCAAATTCATCTTTGAAGAGACCTTTCATTGCATTTTAACAAATCTTCCCCATATGCTGCTCAGAAATAGTATTACTGTTCAACAGCCTGGCGATTTTTCATCATTCGGTGGAGATTGGTCCAGGTTTTTCTGTTGCTGCCCGGAGCTGGTAGGGGATAGCAGGGGTGTAGCTGCTGCAGGGGCAGAGTGGTGACCCCGGCTCAGGACCTGAGACCTATGCCTGCCTTAACAGGATGAGTGGGGCTGTGGTGTGAAATGCTCTGATTTCTACACAGCTTTCTGTTCTTTACTGTTCATATATCTGCTTTAAGTGGGAGAGAAAAATTTGACTTCCACAGCAAGTGATTCTTTATCTTCCTCTTACACCCACCCCCCATAACCATTTGTAAGTGGCATATATGTGCTTTGAACTCCTAATTACAAATATGAAGTGGTACTCAAACATTAGGCAAAATACATCTTACAGCATTTCTTTTTTTTCTGAAAGAAATCCTCACCTAATACTTACATAAATGAGGTAGCTTACAGCCAGAGGTTCTCAGCAGAGTGAATCTTCAATGTCCCATAAAAAGGTGGAACAATTAAAATTTAAGAATTATTTTATAGCATTGCTATAAGGTTTAATAAAAGGATATTGTTGGGGAGGAGAGGAGAGGAGGGGAGAGGAGGGGAGAGGAGGGGAGAGGAGGGGGGTGGGGTGGCGGAAATTTCCTCCCTACTTCTCTTCCAAACATGATCTGGCAGCTGATGTTGTCTCTCCTCCCAGTTGCTACCTTCTGTGTTAGGGACTGGAAAAAAAGACTTGTTCATCCTTAAGGGACAAAATGTGTAAGTGACACTTCACAAGCTCCATTTTCAAGATACTTCATGGCTTGTTCCTGTCCATGTGCATCTACTCTGGGATCTTATTAATTAATTAATTTATTTTCAGGCAGCATCTTCAGTCTCAGTTCAGCTTGCTTCATCATACAGGACCACAGCAGAGCAGCAGGTGAGCTGCTGCACTACCATCCCTCTCCCCTTCTGCCCCAGTTTATTCCCTGGGTCTGGCCCATGCTTTACTGGTGAGCTGCTTCTTACCAAAACTGGATTTCCTTCACTAGATCCCTGCCAGGCAGGACTCAGCTACACACGCAAATAGGATCAGTGCTCACCATGTCGCTGATCAGAGATGCTGGGAGAGCAAGTCTCCCTGGGACTGTGGAATTTTGTCCACCTGCATGGGGTTCCTCTAGTCTAGTCCCTAAGAACCACAAGCAGTGACATGGGGGCTGTGCCTTCCTTCTGTTTTTCCCAAGGAAGAAAAGCTTTTCAATGCAGTTTGAGCCCATTGCAGCCTTTCAGCCAAAACAAGAATCGACAAAACGTATGTGGCCTTTGCTTTGTGTCCCCTGGAATACTCCACCATAACGTGAAGTGTAGAGCTTGAAAGAAACAGCAGCAGAGGGACCTCGATCTCTAAAGCTTCCCGTTCGCTTTGCTGGAGTTGTCTTCAGTGTTCCGACCCTCCCCACATCCTCTTAAAACCCACATCTTTCAACAAATCCGGCCACTGTAATGATGTAATCAAATATGATTTTTTGGAACTTTGCTTTCCTGTGTGGTAGAGACTGTGAGTCTTTAATTTTCATTATAAATTTCCACCATTTACTATGGGATTTCACACTACGTGATTCTGAAATTGGGCTGAATTTTCTACTAGCTTAGAAACAAAACCCACTCTTGAAATGCTGAGAACAGTATTATTCTTTCTTTCGTACACTGTTCCCTGGACCCTGTATGTGGACCCATTTCCTTCTAGTTGTGCTCATTAAAAAGGTAATTAGTATAATGTGTTTGTAGGAGTCTGAGGTGATTTTACAAAAAAGTATAAAACACTTTGTGCTGAACTCAGCATGAATGAACTGTGAAATTGTATTGGACTCAGGCTGAAGAATTGCACTAGGATGGAAAATTAAATCAGTCTTTAATCAGTAATTTCAGGATGCTTACTTATTAGAAAAATACGTATTTCGCTCCTCTCAATTAAAGTAGGCTTGAGGCCACACTCATTTTAGCAGCTTTTCAAAGACAGGTAAATAATACCTACCTTACTAAGAATGAAGAATCAAACATAGTGCAAATTAGTTGAAATACTTGTACTGAATTTTCTTCAGAAAATGCAGAATGCTGATGTGCTGATTACATCTGCAATTAATAGTGTCAGCCTAATGGGCATGCATTAACAAATGAGATTTATACCTACCAGGTCCAAATGCTCCATTTTCTTTGTGATGCACCTACTTATCTGCCTGCTACAGAATAGCTAATGTTTGTCAGTTGCCTCTTGTGGTCAGTTTTTTTATGTCCACACAAGCTTTGGGAGGTTGTGACGTGGCAACAGAATATTTAGTTTCTTACAGTACGTAAAAATACTTCAAGGATTTCAGGTTGGACCTTGATTGTAACTATTATAAACAAGTGTGTACTGTTTTCTCCCTACTGCCTTTCTGGGCATGCACCCCACTTGTAGACCAAGTTTGAAGATGAAGTTCATCTCACCTCATGTCAACCATTCTGTACACCCAGGTACCTACGGGAGGAAGACATGGGAACCTTCAGAAAACAATTCAGCCCCACCTCAACCACCTTTCACCTCTCTTTGTCCAGGCTTTGACAAGCAGTCAACATACAGCATATAGCATATTACCTGTGCTTTGCTCAGGACCCAAAGAAATGACAAGTGCAAATGACATTGCAAGAGCGATCATGTCAGGACTCCTGCAAAGGTGAGTTGAATTTGCTTACAGCAATAAGGAACTATTTCCTGAGAGAACCCTGGTGTAACAGCCACCAACGGTTTAATGAGCAGTTCAAGTATCTTTAACCACAAGCCTGTTGCTCGCTGTCACACCATGAAAAAAAGTAGTATTTAACTGAACTGAATTCTTGTTTACTGTGTCTCCAGAAAAACAATTGTAAAGGACAAGCAATGGCAGAAGCAAACAGCCAAAGAACAGGGAAAACTGAGACCTGGGTCAGATGAGCACAGCCACCAAAAACCTACAGGTCTCATTCACGCAGGGAAGCAGCAGAGGTGTCTCTCTGTGCACAGCCACCAGCACTTTTGGTTCCTCACAAGCTGTGGAGAGGGAATCATGATGGCAACAGCTCAGTGCTGTGGGCTGGATGACTGCTCTGGGCGTCCTGGAGAGGGGAGGCAGCACATCTGGGCTGGGTTGCCCTGAGCTCAGCTTCATGGCTCTGACGCTGCTAGTCCCAGAGTTATGAACTGACAGATCATGTCGCAGGACAAACTTGATCCAGATTAGCTGTAGGCATTAAAGTCACACTTAAGTCAAGTTAAAATAGCGTTTTCTTAGATTCACATTTTCATACTGGCTTTACGCAGCAAAGGAAAATAGCCTGTGGCTGTCATGTAGGCAAAACATTGGAGTGGTTTGGTCAGACACTATCTGATCTGCGATAAATCTTATCAGTGTAAGTAGCATTAGTGGTTTGGATCTGGGATGAGGCATGCTAAAATTGGATTTCCTGTTTTATTAATCCAAGGCCTGAGGACAATAGCATCGCCAGTCAGAAGTGTCACTCCTGATCAGAGATTAAAAAGAAAAAGCTGAGTGTGGAGATACCATAAATTAATGTCTCATTGATTCACACAGTAAAACAGTAAAGATCTTTCAAATAATTATATGAGTTGCTGATATCTTCAGAACATGCCAAAAAGTCAAGCAACACCCTGTCGCCCTCACGCTAACCCGAGCCTACGTGTGGGTTGTAGAGATGAGCAAGGTTGGTACCTCCTGCACAGGCAGAGCTCTTCTGGAGCCCAAGAGCCGTGCCAGACCCTCAAGAAATGCAGAGCTGGGCACAAAATGGGGGGTGCTCTGGCAGTTCTGATACAATCTTTTAAAGACTAAACAAAACCCCCAGTCAGGAAATGTGCAATGGAAAAGACAAACTTCAAGCTGTGGTATTTATGGAAGAGTGTGTCTCCACTTACCTCTTACAGCATTTTCAGGATTTTTATAAAACAACAGTACTGTATCTAGTGATGTGATAGTCCAATCCTCATAAGAGTTTTAGAAAAAAGAAGAGGGGAATAAAAAAAAGAAGATATTTCAAGTACTCACTGTGTCACGTGGCTGGCTTTTTCTGAGGTGAACATTATTTACACTTGAATACAGAATGTGAGATTCTAAACCAATTTCATTATTCTCTTTGAATTATTGAAGACATTTAGCAATGTCTTCACTAATGTCCTTCTGTTTTAAAAATAACAGAAATGTTCAGTTTTGAAAGAGGAACTTTTCTGCGTTGTCTGGAGAATGCATACAAAAGGCATTCAGGCTCAAAAGGTCATTCTTGTAAAGCAGTTTTTCTCAACATAGAATAAACAGAGTTTATTCAAGTTTAAAAAGAAAAGATCTGAGAAGGTATAACCACTTCAACACAGACACTGGATTGCCAATGTTGAAAATTTTTTGCAAAAATTTTCAAAAAAAGCAGGACAGGCAGAAAGTGAAAACAGTGGGGGAAAAAAGTGAAGCTAAGGACACTGGCTAGTTTCATGGACAGCAGCTAGATCTGCTGGTGACAGCTCAGCTTTTTGGTTTCCAACTCCTTTTCGTGCTTCCAGGCTTCATTCCGCTGACACATCTGCAAACAGCTGGAAACAATTATGGAAGCGAGCCCAGCTGCTTCTCTATGGTGTCAGTGCTGGGGAGTAAGACACAGAAAAACCAGCAGGTATTCCCTGTCTGCAGGCATGCCGGGGGACAGGAGCTCCCAAGGCCACCACAAGGCCTCAGCCAAAGAGAACTGGTCAGAGTAGAAAGGATGTAGGAAGCTGAGCAGAAGATGCACCAAAGGAGGGCACAGGGTAGCAGGGAGCTTGGAGTGACAAAGAGGAACACCACCACGATATAGTCAACAAGAATGAGAATCATCAGCAGAGAACAGCCAGCTGTGAAGGAAAGAAAAAGACAAACAGACCTTCTAGAGTCAGATGGTATTTTTTTCTGTTTGCCAAATTAATTCTGCAATCAGGCCCCAAAGTGCTATACCAGCAACTCTTCTCCACATTAAACAATTTTAGCAGCCATGGGCATGCCATACAAACACAGTCAGGGAGAACAGAGAGCATAGTTATGAACAGGAGGTTCAGTGTCTGTAAGGCACACCGTCACCATCAACTCTGTTTTGCAAAAACACTTGATAACTGGTTTGCAGTTTCCCCACAACAAACCTCATTTTAAAAATAGACAGAAGGCAAAACTTGCTGCCCACAGTGAGGTAAGCTTAACGCTCAGCAGGACTCAGAAAGTCACTTACAAAGCTATCTCAAAAATACTTGTACATTCTCATAGAAAAAAATCAACACGCCCAGACCCATGCAGAGAACTAATAGTTTCTCCAGGACTTTATGCAATGTCATGCATTTATACAGCTGAACAATTCTGGGCAAGACTATTTGTAAGTAACTGTACGTGTTATATATAGGTCACATATAACCTGAAGTGTGCCTCTTCATGCAACCTTACTGAGTGTCTTCTCCTCTTCATTAATTCATACATCCTTTGCCTTGTACATCCCCTGTTATGCACCCAGTTTTTGTGAAATCTCAAAATTCTACCTCTATTCTTCTATCAGCACTGAAGTCCTAAAATAAGTATGGTCATACTGGGTAGACAAAAGCCCATCTAGTTCAAATTCCCCTCTCTGACTGTGGCAAATAACAGGTGTGCTCAGGAAACAGGATAAAGAAGAAGCAAATGTACTGACTGTTCTCAGGATACCTTCCCTCCTTCCAGGAATTAGCAGTTCAGGAACTTTTTGAACCAGGAACTTCATCTGTCATGGTTAGGTTGTCAGGTTTAATAGGCCCCCGAAGGACCTGTTTAAGGTGCTTAAACTGAGGCTTCACACATACTATTAAATTGGATAAACTGAATACCTTCCTTTTATAAGTGGCCCAATTTCCAAAGGACTGGAGCTGCTTTATTATTTACTTTCCCTGTGGCAGTGTTGTCTGAACTACTGAATTACCAAACTCTGATTTAGTGTTTAAGTATATATTAAAGAAATCTGTGCACAAAGTTTAGATCAAGCTGATTCTCTAAAGTCATCAAAATTGATGAAGGAAAGGACTTTTAATCAGGGGAGTCAACCTTGGGAAACAGATAGTGAAAAGAACACCGTTATCTAAATTATGCAGAAAGAAGCCTCCAAGTGAGAAAGTTCTGACCACAAGAGAAGACAAGCTGGTAAGGTGTTCCAATCCACAGAAAATCAGTTGAAAATGCAAAAAAGGTAATTGTGGCAGTGGGAGATCACGACCTTCGACTCAAATAAGCCTCATCCCCAAAGAGGACAAAACCCCACTTGGGGAGCATGTGTAGTTAGTAAAGAACTTCAGTAGTGCTGTCTGAGGATGCATACTAATTTCCATTAGAAGCGAGAAACTTGTAACCAGTCCTGTGTGTAAATGAAAATGAATATGTAATGTACTATGAATATGCCAAGTACTCTATTGTATATAATGTGTGCCCTCGAGTCACTTGGTGTGCACGTTAGGAGGGAAAATCCCCCATGCACCCAGCGCTGCACTAAACCAGTGTCAGCTTCTAAACTATAATTCGGTTTGGAGAGTTTTCCTGGTTACAGTTTTCAGTAACGAGAAGCAGAAAATAGCATTCAGTATTATTCTAGAAGAAATTCACTTATTATGATGCCTAAAGCTGGATCCAAGTGCCATAATATTTTCAACAATATTACCCCACCTTCCTGTGTAAGAAATCTTGCAAGGAACTTGTCTGAAAACAGTACGTGACAAATCTGCTTCGGGCATTGTGATAATTTGAAGAAACTAGGGAATTTCCTGGTGCTGTTCAAGGATACCTAGAAGACTACCAGGAAACCTACTGTCCCCACAACTATTTTAAAACAAAAAGAGTGTATTTGGAATAAATACCCAGTGATGTTTATGTGCACAAATCCACAGCAGGTATTTTAGTTAAAGAAATAACAGGGCACACTGAACACTGCTTTTCAGATCTTTCTGAACAGATCTGGACAGATGTTTGGAAAATGAGGGAAATGTGTTTCGGTATTTCTGATGAATAGGGAAAAGGACTGATAATTGTGTCCCCTGCTGCTTTGAATGCCAAGAACAGTTTTGGTGGTCAACTGGTGAGGAAAAATGCCATTAGCACCTAAACGAAAGCAAGGTAGGCTGGAGTCCTGCTTCCACTGAAACCTTTCACAGGTTCCCCCTGTGAGTTCAGCTGGGGTTTTTCCCTTGAGAACCTGAAACTGGAAGGAGAACATGAGATCAGCTATGCCCTGTCTGGGGTACAGGCACAGTCTTTCAAGTGATGGAGCCTCTGCCACTGGGCTGAGTCCGTGCTGGGCTGCTCAGCCTCAAGCCTGATGCACAGTCCCCTGGAAGAACAGCAGCAAATCTTCCACTGGCTTTGGGAGATGAGAACAACTCACCACCTGTCACCAGCAGGAAGTCTTCGTGATGCCACTCAGCTTAAATACCTATATCCTCAATATACTGCATTCTGCTTACTGGTCTTGGTGAAGTTCCCCAAAAACACTACTGCTTCTCTTAAGGGTGACGGCAGACGATAAGTCCTTATCTCTGAAAAGGGAATGCAGCTGGCCAGTCCCACCAGCTTACTAGGAGTGAAAATAAATTTTCTTTAGCAAGCTGGAAAAACACTTTGATTTAGCAAAATTTTAAGAGCAGACAAAATTTAACAGCTTCCTGCAACAGAACATGTGACTTACGCAGCCACTCCAGCCCTGCCTCAGTTGGTTACTTTCAGTTCCTCATTTTAAGAAATCGTTTATATTACATAAAAAAATAATAATAAAATATATAAATCCACTGTTTCAGAGTAAAAGATTCTTCTATGCAGAAGGATGCATTTGTCCACTTCTGTGAATAGGTGAAGTGGAATACAGCCCAAAGAGAGAAGCACTTTGCTGAGTCACAGTAAGGAGGAACATCTTGAGGCTGCTGCCAATCATCCCCCCCCCCCACGAACAGCTCAGCAGAGAGGGGACAGAGTGGCAGGCAGGACCGCGTTATCATTATTTTTCAAAGCGGTTTTGCAAAGTAAGACTGAGGTGCTAAACTGGAGTTGTAAAATAGCTCAGCAGAAATTCAACGTCAAGCAATGCAATCAGACAACACAACTGACATCACCTATCCACAGTGAAGAACTATCATATGTCTAGTACATAAATGTAATTGAAAGCAAAACAGGAAGGAAAAAAGCAAATAAAACCCCCGCAAACAGAACTAAGCGGCTGCATAAAATAAATTTCAAATCCTTGAGAAGCCTGAAAGCTGGCCATGGCAGGCCTAATAGCTCCTTGTAGGTTTGTTTTGGATAAAGCAGCCGTCCACATAAGCTGCACCTGAACCCAGCATGAAAGGAGCTGCAAAATTCTCTTCCACTGAGTCAGCTAAACAGAAAAGCCACCAGGGTAAAGGGCTTTCAATGGAAACACTGACATGTGAGATACAAAATAATCAGAGATGAGCACTGAGGACTTGCAAATACATGAGTATTGAGGGAAATAACTGAAAGGCAAAAATGCCGAATGAACCACACCATTAGCAAATGGCTGCTGTTACACGGCGTGCGTGATGAGAGGCCAGTAAGAGTGTCAGTTCTGTTAAGATTATCTAAATCAGAGAAAATAAATATATCCTGATGCCTTACACGTGCCTGAGGACTCAAGCACAGATTTTCAACACAGCACTTAAGCACAGTAATAAGTACCATATGGCATGGAGACTACAGTCAGCGGTAGTGCTCATGCTGTGACATAGGGGTTCAGAACAACACCCTGTTTTCAGCAACGCTGGGTCGGTGGGATGTCCTTGCCCATACCTTTCAAGCACCTTCTTCCACACCAGATTAACTCAGTCACTTTGTTTCAGACATTCTGGACTTCAAAAAGACAAAACTGTTATTACGTATGATTACCTGTGTCTTTCGGTTACCCCCTGGGGCCAGAGGAGACTCAGACCAAACGCTACGCAGTGCAGACAGGGTCAGTCAGAGGAGAGAGCGGTGAAGGTGTGAGCCCCTCTGCACTACCTGGGCTGGAGGTCAGTGACCACTTGCCAGGGCAGATGCTTTTAGCTGTGTAAACAGCCAAAGATCAGAGATGCCACTTTAGGCCCTGAAAATCAGTGATGATCTGCAATGAGTGAATATTAGTGACGTGAACCCTGCACAGGTTTTCTCTGGGTTGGATGATATTAACAGTTTCTCCTTGTCTTTTTTTTTACAGAAGAGAGGCACTTCAAAACTGTGTGGTTGATTTGTTGTGCAAATTTTCCTTACCATGTTCTCTTTCACATTTAAATCTTCATTACTACTCTGTTGTCAAGACTTGGCATTCAAGCTTCAGCAATCAACTGTTATAATGAAAACAGTTACATCTAAACCCAGGCATGCTTCTACAGAATTACAAAACTTACTCTCTTCTCCTGTCCTCCAGTGGTACTATTTGGAGAACTTTCTTCACGTATCTCTTTGCCGTGCTCATTGGCAAGTCACAGGGTACGCAAGGAGTTCTGCAGAACTCCATTTTGTATAAAATCAACTCTGCAGAAAGTGTGCTTCTCTCTTCCTTCTTTTAGGTTTCTTTTTCTAATTTGTGTTAACCATTGTTGCCAGGATAGCCTCAAAAACATGAGCGGAATATTAGCAGGTACAGTACTTCTTAATGTCACTCTGTAATCCAAAAATTATTTGTAGAGGGCTAAGGTTCTGCATGATCTCAGTAGATTGTTAATGTGAAAAATTACAGTCACTTCAATTTTAACAAGTACTTAACTTCTCATAAGGCAATTAAAATCACATTTCACATGGCAATACTATTTATTAAAGCACTACTGAATTTTTCTGCAAAGAAATGTGACTGTCCAGATCTCCAAAATGTCTTCAACTTCATCTTCATCAAAAGAATTTGCTTTCATGTTTACAATTATTTGTGTGCAAATATATCTATATAATTAAAAATTGCACTTTTTTTCAGCAACAAAGTTGTCTGAGAACACAATCATAGCAATCACTGAATGCCAAGATCTTGCCACATAAGTCATGCATAATTCCTCAAAGTGCAGAAGGCTTGTTTGAAGATTTCTGTTGCTGAAGGTAATATAACATCTTTGCCTTTTGACCAGTGCTGGTAGGATCTCTTAGAAGTCTCCTAATCTTCTGAAGCTAGTTTGCCATGTATTCTGCTATTTGGAAATGCTGGGCTTCAAAGCATGAGCATCACCCAGCTAAGTCTGATCTTAAAAGTTCAATCACATCTGTTGCTTTTAGTTCCCCGTGCAGGGGGGACTGGGATCAATGGAGGGTCAAGTATGTTCCGGTGCACCTGTGGGAGGGGTGTATGTTACCTGTCAGCACTAGAAGCTACTCATGAGCAGGCTTCAAGCTGTTGGGACAAAGATAATCAGGTGCTTAGAGGTGCCCAAGCACGTGCTGCAGCCTTGCCTTCAGCATTTGCAACTTTGCTGGAGCCACTTGGCTCTGCAAACCCAAGCCCAGACTTAAACAGTGTTACTGGAGGTAGGAAGGACGGAAACAGAGGACTCCTCCAGAGCACAAAGCCAGAGGTCCGAACTTTGGCACTGGGAAGGCTGTTCTGAAGGGACTGGTAGCTAAAACAAGTTGTACTCAGACACTTGTGCTCATGAGCAACATGCTCTTCCGCGCAGCTGGACCTAGCAAGAAACCTAATCAGGCTCTGGCCAATATCCCTGTGGAGTAACAGAAAGTTCCCACAGGCTTAAAATCCCTTCTTAACCATGTCCAAATGAATGTTAACAGCTCACTGAGTGACCCAAACAGCCCCTCTCACCTAGCAGCCCATTTGCGTGTCACCGTCACATGATTGTTTTTGCTTTACCTTATGACAAAATACTGTCACAGCATGAATCAGACTTTAGGTCGAGGAGAAGGTCAAGTCTCTACAGTTGATCTCAGGCCAGAGTTGCACTGTTTTTAAATCACTGTCTGTCTGCGTGTCTCTGTGAGCGGCCTATATGCCAGACCTAACAAGCTCACCATCTGAAGAAGTAAACGATCAGTAAATGATCCACTGAGCTTGTTTGTACATCGGGTTGATCATATGCTGAGACACGACAGGCCAGTGTTGTCCCTAGATTTGGGACTGAATGACATGTCACATGCCAGTGAAACAAATTAAAGCTTTATTCAAGAGCCTATGACCCATGTTACAGTTAGTCTAGCTTCAAATCAGTTTATGAAGGAACTGAACACACATGACATGACTAAACTGCACTTCTTGTTTTAAGAGAAAAAAATACATCAGGGAACCACTGAAGTTTTGATGTGCTTTTGGCAAATATGCCTTTTTGCCGTATTTGCCATTGAAAAACAGTATTTAAGACTGAGAGGAGGTCCTTTGGGACTCCTAGCAACCACCTCCCCTTGCTGTACCACACCTGCGAGGAGGCCAGAATCATTACTCGGTGTCTTAAGGTGACAGAGCACCAAAGAGAAAGAAGAGCGCAGGGGTGCCGTGGTGTTTGCCCCACCTGAGAGCAGAGAGCAGCCAGCACCCATAACCCGGCGAGCAGCCATCACCAGTGAGTGGGCAGTTTACACAAGAGAACACACCTTGCAGTTTCACAGCTCCGATGGCATGGCCTTGCTCCCTGTTGTTTATGTACATCAAGGCGGGCAAAGCTCACACCGAACGGCACGACCCTGCGCATCTGTGCTAGCATCACCTTTCTGGCAGAGCGGCATATGTCGGCAGCCCCAGCCGCCACGCAGGCCACCGCAGTCACCATCAGCCATGTCAGCCGCGGGGAGGATGAGGCCTTACCCCGAGACCAGCCGGCGGCCAACACATGCTGCCCTCCCGCACCCTGACAGCCCAGCGGCAGGGGGAACGGGGCGGCTGTGACAGGGCCGCTAACCGCCCCCCGCTGAGCGCGGCACCCCCGGCAGCTCGGGGCACAGGCACCTCCCGGTCCGCGGCGGGGCCGAGCCCCGCACCGGCACCGGCCCTCCGCGTCGCCGTTAAACGAGGCCAACGGTGCCGCCGATGCCAGCGTCCTTGCGTAACCGGCCCAAACAAACTCTCTGGGCCGGTAAACACGCAGCGACAGCTCGGCGGCGACACCGCGAAAGCGCTGACTTGCCGTAATCCCGGGCAGCAGCCCCGCGCGCCCCCGGCACGGCTGCGGGCCCCGCGGAGGCCGCGCTGCTCCTCCCCGCGGGTGAGGGCTGCCCCCGGCACCGGCCGCCGGGCAGGCCGCGGCCCCTCGTCCTGCCGAGCCCGCCGCGGCCAGCCGCCACGCCGGGGGCCTCTCCCCGGGGCCCGGCCGCCGTCTCAGGCTCGGCCCGCAGCGCCAGGCCGCGGGCCCGCCCGCCGCAGCGCTCTGCCCGCAGCCCAGAAGCGGCTGAGGGACGGCGGGGCGAGATGGCGGCGCCCGGCTTCGTTCCCCGGGGCGGCCGGGGGGGGCGGCGACGGGCCGGCGGGGGGGCGGGGGGACGCGCCTGGGTGAGGGACGCGGCTGTCCCCGCCGTCCCGCCTCTCGGTGTCACGCACAGCAGGCACTGCGTGACCTGCGCCGGCGGCCGGTGCGGGGCGGAGGGGAGCGGCGGCGGGCGGGGGTCCCCTCGGCGGGGCACGGCTCCCCTCGGCGGGGCACGGCTCCCCTCGGCGGGCAGCGGGCGGGGGCACGGCCGGGCCGGGCGGGCAGGGGCTGCTGGCAGCCGCGGGGGGGGGCGCCGGCCGGGTGCCTGCCTTCCGCGCAGTGAGTAAATTGCGTTTCGTTCTCCGCTCCGCAGGGTTAAACCCGCAGCCCAGACATGAGGAAGGTTTTGTGCGTGGAGCCCGTCATTTTCGTCTACATATTTGCGTCTTCCTTGACGAGCCCGCTGGTGCAGCAGTTCATCTACCGGCGGCTGTGGGAGGACGAGTACAACTCCACCTTCGTCAGCGACAGCAATGCCAGTTACTGCGAACAGAATAAAAGTAGCCCGACATACATCAAGGAGAAGGTAAGAGGGGGACAATAACGACAGCTGCAAGTAAAGGTGCTGCCCAGAGCCACTGTCGCGGGGTGACACCCTTTCCCCTAACCTTACCTAACCTTTTGTACAGGGGACAGCGGCACTTCGGTGGCCCCGCTGTCACTGCGCTGTCGCGCTGCTCTGGCGTAGCGTGGTGGGTGCTTGGTAGTGCTTGAAGGACAAAGATCTGGCTCCCAGGAGGATGCCGAGATAAATTCCTGTTTAAGCAGGAGCTGAAAATCACCCTGGAGGGTTGGGCCCAAATTTGCCTTGACATGACATTACAGCGAGCAGGGCTGAAGGTTTGTGCCTTCAGTTGTGAAGTGAGGTTTGTGCCTGTGGTTGTGAGCCCCTGGTGGGCTTTGCAGCTTCCAGTGTTCATTGTAATGATGTAAAGTTGAGCAAACATCCCATAGGAATAAGATGTGGTTTAGAATACACTTGTTTCAGAGAAATTACAAGAATGAGGAATGGGGAGAACTGAAATAAAAAAAATATGTAATTTTGAAACACGAAAAAAAATTAACCGAGCTTTGCACAATCAAATATAACTGATGGTTCACCATTCAGAGTGCTAGTCAGCCTTGTTGAACTACAAAGGTGTCAAGATGACAGCATCCTATGGTCAATTACGTTTTTAGCACCTTTTCGTTGTTGGGCATGCTGGATAGCTGGGCATTGATCGGAACCTCTTTGGTTGCATTTCCAGTGCAGTTTTAATGCTACACTTAAGCAGAGCTGACTATGGGCTCCCAGCAGAATAGATGATCATACTGCATTTTCCTTTCTCCACCCGTGTGTTGCATCTCACAGGTTTTCAGTTACAGGTTACGGTTTGGATTTGCTCAGGGCACTTGATTCAACGGAAAGCTCATCTCTTCTTTTGAGTTTGTTGCTTTTTGAGTGGCGGTGTTTTTCTGAGGCAAGTGCACTGCTCTGACACACCCTGTGGCCACAGGATTGCTGTATCTAACATGGGGATGGTGGAGGGAACACATTTCCAGAAGAGGTGCAAGAGAATCAACCTTGGCAACAACAACTGGCAGTTAGATTGGATTAAGTGGAACATGAAACTGCTGTAGAGTCAGAAAAGTAGATGACTTGGACTGTAAATTACACAGAAGGTGGAGTTACAGGAATAGTCAGCTGGCGTTCTGCTACGCTACTGAAAAGGTGGCACTTGAATATTTTTGCTCACATCCCAGATTTGAGTCTCTGATGTGCTGTGTATGCACAAGACTGAACACCTGAGCTTATCTGTCTCATCTGTCATATATATTTATATATACATTGTGTATATGTAAAACCAACATTTTTTACTGGTATGTGCTTCCATTGAAGATGATCAAAGAAATAGTTTGGGATCTTTAGAGTGGAGTAGGTTCTCTGTCATGTGACAGAAGTCGGTCTTAGAAAAAATGTGAAAGTAAAGAAGGTCAATGGAATTGTAGTCCAGCATTCCTTTTGGGCTGACCCGTCAGCTGAGGAAGGTAATGTATGCCACCCATTGGAATTGATTTGGAACTAAAAACCAATTATTGTCTGAGTAATGCTTGTGTGTTACTCCTCCAAAGTGTTTTCTGGAGTATTTTCTCCCTGTTTGGTGCTCTGTGTGGGCATTTTGGTATAAGAAAGGAGCAACTCTTTTAAAAGAACCATACATGGTGCATACAGTTCTAACTGCAGAGCGCATCAAGAAGCTTACATTTCAGAAACATTTCTGGACTTTGCATTTGCTAGAAACCCCCCAAATTCAACCTGATTTTCAAATTGCAATCACCTGTGGTTCAGGACACAAGCCTTTATATTTATTTTTGCAAAACCTTGAAGCAGAGTGTTTAATTTCAGCTAAAGTTTGGGTAGCGTCTCTGGTTGATGTGGTGGTGAATTCACTTATGACAGGGCTTTTGGTATAAGGGTTCCAAAGTGTAATTAACCTGATATTTGAGAACATGAATCCTTCAAGACAGTAGTTAAGTGGCCAACACAACTCCTTTGTTTCCCTTTCCTGCCAAATTTCCATTTCGTCCATTTCAATGATTGCCAGCAAGGCGTGAGCGTTTGGACAATTATGCTCTTGTCTGGATGTCTTGCCTGCATTTTGATACCACGCTTGTTACCATAGTACAAGAATGGTAAATGCTCA
This sequence comes from Falco punctatus, assembly GCF_963210335.1. Taxonomy (NCBI): domain Eukaryota; kingdom Metazoa; phylum Chordata; class Aves; order Falconiformes; family Falconidae; genus Falco; species Falco punctatus. The sequence continues at coordinate 23,513,588 of NC_137581.1, read as the reverse complement.
AAACACGCGTTTGTTTTAGCAGAACCCAGTCTCTGGGCTGAGTAATAGTCTTGTGTATGGGCCAAAGAGTAGATCCAGTAACTCGGGTCGCAAGCCCTTTCTTGATGATATGTGAAATAGGTGTTCTGGGTTTTTCAAGACCAGCCTAACTGACTTAGGTTTACACATTCTGTAAATTTTGCTGTCAGGAGTGTTCCCTACAGGCCCTGTTTGGCATTACCTTTTGGAACACCTCCCTTAATGGTTAATTTAGTGGAAGTCCTTCTTTTCTGAGAATGGAGAAGCTTTACACTAATCTCACCTATTTCAGAGGAAAATGTAAAAGGAAATTGAAAATAAAAATTACTTGGAGTCTGCAAAAAAGTAGAACATAGTTCAAAATGGATAGTCTTTGCAGCCTTTAGATTAATTGTTTCTTACAATTTGAAGGAAATTATTCATTTTATAATAAAATTAGTCCAAAGTTTATTTGAATACAAGCTGAAGCATTCCAATCACAGACTTGGATAATCCTCCCTTTTTTTTTAAGCTCAGAAAGAGCTGTATTTTTAATCATTAAACATTATTCATCATCCAGTTTATTTATTTTCCAATCTGTGCATTCTCCTTTGCTACTCAGTGATTTTTTCTAATTTTATGAGCCTGTCAGTTTATCACGTGCTGTACATTGCTCAGCCTCAGGCACTACACTTCTCTCTTAATTTAATCCTTATATAAGTGATTTGCTTCTTCAGTCTTTTAATTTTGAAATCTCTAATTTTAAGAACTCTTTCTGTCCACCATGAGCATTTTTTCAAAGTAGAGTGAATTTGCAGGTTAAAAAAACTTTCTCTTCAAATCTTTGTAGTTCCGTTGATTATTTAGTAGATAATATGATTTTAAAGCAGCTAAGGGTTTGACTTATTATTTTCTGTATTCCTTTGCATTGACTTTATAAAAACATAAAGTAGGCAGTCAAGTGCCTTACACTCTAGATGGAGTTTTCCTGTACGTCTGTCTGTCTTCTTGTCAGTAGTCAAGAAGTCATTTATGTCAGCAAGGTTATGGCCATTTGTAGTATCTGGATGTGAGCCATGTTCTTTATGTTGCACGACTGCTTCCAAAACAATGAAACCCAGGTCTTTGCTGTTTTATTCCTTCAGATTTACACTTCATTGTGGTTTGGCGATAATATTTGTATTGTATGGTTAATGTGGATTGAGATGATATATAATAACATCTGGTTTTATTTCTGATGTATTAGCATTTGTTTGATGCTCATGTCTTTGAACATGATGATCCTAGTAAAGAAGCATTGCCTCCAACTAGGTGGAATTTTCTTTGTCAGCAGGGGAGGAGTTAAAGATGAGAATATAATTTTTCATGTCATCTTGTTCAACTTTTCGTGTTTTTGACCCTTCCAGGGTGACAACAGTGCTGGCCGGTGGACAGGGCATCATAAATCCTAAGGTAGTCAGACACCATAAGGGAAAAGAGTAAAAGACTCCAGGGTGCTGCGGATCTTGAGGGCCTTCCCTGAGGGCCTTCCTTGAGGGCCTCAGGATCAGTTCCGTTTTCCTCTTGCAATAAAACCTGTTATCTTGTAAACAAAGGAAGAGATTGAACTTGAAACTCACGGTCTTTGCCTGTAAATATAAATAAGCATTCAGCAGCTTTTAAAATTGCCCAGAGTACATTCCTGGAAATTTTAGGGTTTTTTCATCTTTTGGATGCTACTCCATGAGGATTATGTTAGAGGAAACACCTGAAGTGTGGAATATAGATGGCTTGAATACAGGCAGAGAATGGCTTGGGAAGACTTAGACGGCTGTACCTGCTACTGATTGAAGAGTGCAGCCCCTGCCCAAGTCAGTGTGATACCTCAGAAAACTTCAAGAGACCTTTCAGAGTGACTTTACTCTCTGCATCTGAAAGTTTATCTTACAGAGTGTAAAGGGTTTGTGCGAATGAAGTTACTGCCTTTCCCCTGCTGCTCTTCTGTCTGATCAGGCGGTTGTCTTTGCGAGGGCTATTGCGGCTGCTATCTGTCCAGCCTGCATCTGTGCATTAAAAGCAAGATCTGAATTAACTTGCTGAGCATCATTTAGAAGTTGGCTTCATAACAAGATAATTTTTTTTATTAACTTTTCTTCTGTTCTTTTTTCTGCGGCCATTCATGTTCTGTTATTTGATTGTTTTTCAGCTAAATTTAATTTTTATACTTGTGTTAAAAAGAACTTGGAATTTTTCCCCGTAATGGGTATTTACAGTTTATTGTCAAAGTGTTAGCTGCTGTTCCTTATGTGAATACCTGCTGTAGCGTGTCTAGAGAGACATCACTGATCGGGACAGTTTCTGAACCCAGAGCTTTGCAGTGTTTTAAAAATTAGTTAATTTATATATCTATGAGTCGGTATAATTTTTAATCCTGTGTTTCACATTGTGGTTGCTGTTGTTATTCTTAGCATTGTATACTGGGATGTCAGAGCAAATGCTGATGCATTTACTTGCACAATGTGCTAGTCAGTGAATTGTTTCTTGTAATCCTCGCAGTAGGATTATTTGGAGGAAAAATTATCTGCTGTGAGTAGGGAGCATGGGGCATTTTCCTCAATCAAAGACTTACTGATTTCTGAAAGATTACAATAGGCCCCCTGTCTTTCTGTCGTAGCCTGTACTGAAGGAAATACTTACAGTGTAAACACCAGCTCTTGTAAATGCATGTTCAAAGGGATTGTTCTCTTGTCTCCATTGAAACTTCCCTGTTAAGAGTGCTATAAGACTGTATCTTAAGAAATAAGTTCTGGCTAAAAATGTAACAAGGGATGTTTGAGAAATACTGAAGGTAAAATCACAAAAGTGGGAGTCTTTGAACATGCAATTCCTTTGTGTTAGTGATTACTGTAATATAATGAGTTTTTATAAACATACAGTAATGTACTGTATTTTATTACAGCATAATATGTCATATAATCTTATAAAATTATTATGTATTACTTTGTATGTATGTTTTATAGTCTATAAACATGTGCTGAGCTATTCATTATACTGCTTGCTAATCATTGTGTGATACTATTATAGACATTTTTTTTTCAATGTATTATAGTGTTTACAATTATTTTTGTTTTCTCTTTGCAGGAAGTTCAAGAAAAAGCCTCTGTTTTTAATATGCAGTTGGACTTAACTGGGGCAGTTCCCAGCCTTATAGTTGCCTTTGTCATTGTAGCTAATGGGGATCGCCAGGGACGCAAGAGGTCTTTAGTTTTACCATCAATGGGAGCTATGATTGCTAATATTTGCCTCACTGTAATATCCTATTTTTCCTTGTCACTTTCTATCCTGTTTGCGGTTGCATTTGTTACTGGACTGTTTGGGAGTATAGCAACTTTCCTTGGGGGAGGCTTTGCTTTTATAGCAGATGTGTGTCATGATGAGAAGCAGAAAACAACGCGAATAGCTGTGGTGGATTTGATTTTTGGAGTTGTATCTGGACTGGCAGGACTGTTATCTGGCTACTTTCTAAGGGGAATAGGCTTTACATGGACATTTGTGACAGCATCTCTGCTTCATGTTGTTAATATTATCTATATTATATTTTTCCTGGAAGATACAGTAGGTGTATCTGAATTGCAGCATGAGGCACCAGCATCCTGTAAAGAACTTTTTAGAGAGACATTTTCTGGAGTGTACATGCTTTTTAAAACTGCCCCTTATAAAAAGCGAATTTTAATAATTGTGTTACTTTTTACATTTATGACATATTTGTTTACTATGTTTGGTGGGAGTTCACTTTTTACACTCTATGAACTGGACGAGCCACTCTGCTGGAATGAAGTGTACATTGGATATGGAGCAGCTGCGTTCACTTCTGTCTCTCTGACCAGTTTTTTAGGAGTTTATTTACTTTCCAAATGTCTCAAAGACATATATATTGTCTTTATTGGGATATTTTCTTACATTGGAGGAATGGTCATGGCTGCCTTTGCCAAAACTACCCTGTTCATGTTTTTAGGTGAGTTCAGAATCAGTTGTTTCATGGTCAACAATATATATGACAATACTGCTGTGTGCAGTTGGTAGATGCTGGATGTACCATATTGAAAGGGTCATAGAGAGGTAAAATACAGAAGGTTGGTCAGGCTGATTTAGGGTTTAATTAAAAGATTAAGTGTGTGGAGAGAGAATGGAATTACTTGCTTATGATACATTTTAGTGCCATACAGATATATTTGATTTATTAATTTCTCTGTGCTCTATCTAAAAACAGATAATTGTGTCTCCGTGCACTTCTAGTTTGACTTTTCTATTGCCTTTTATTATTTGGGGAACAGAGCATTCAAAAGCATATGACTAATTCATTTGCAATGTATTTGTAAAATCTTGGATTTTTATTACTTCACTGTCTCATGACTGATTCATTGCTTTACAGTAAGAGTGCCATCTTTGCTCTGCTTTATGCCTGTTCCTGTTCTCCGATCCATGCTATCAAAAGTGGTTCTCACTGGTGAACAGGGTGAGTAGAATTTGTTCTTAAACAACGCATTAATACAATATTTCAGAACAGAGATGCAGCAAGATTACCTTTAAACAAACAGATATGTATTGGTATTTTAAGACTGCTTTTCTTTCAAGTTCTGTATAATATGACCCTGTGTCATGATATTAATGGCTTTTAATTCTGAATTTAATATAAACAATATTGTGTTTAAAAACTATTGCAAGTTTCAACCTTCAAAGGAGATACTGCTCTAAAAATAAAGACCATGGGGAACTTGAAGTAGAGGAATGCTCAATTTTTATACCAATGTGATTTCACAAGTGCTTCTACATTCACAAGATTTTGACGTGGCAGAGAAAGATACATTTCTGTTATTAAGTCAGTGTCACACAATAATTTATAAAGGTAAGCAGTAGGTGGTCAACCTTCAAAGCACTTGAAAACAATTGGACTTTGATCCTGAGCTATGTACCCAGCTTCACAGGTGCCTATGGCTACTTAAACATGTCTCAAAAGATGTAATATATTACTTCTCTAAGTCCTTTCCTTATGGAACACAGAAAAAGGCATGTCAGGCCTCAAAATGTGGCTCTAGTATTCCATATTTTGCTTTTGGGGAGCATACACTTTCTAGAATTATTCTCCTGAGTTGTTTGGCTTTATTTTCTAAGAAATCTATCTTTTTACACTAAACCGAAGATATATTTGTACTTAACTGTGCTAACATACACCTCTGTTTTTGCAGTTTCTGGGCATTCTTCAGGGTTTTGGCTACTTCAGTAGTTTGATGCAGGAATCGCGTTGGCTCTTGCCATAGTTTTCTGCTTACCTGTTGTGATTTTTTTTATGGTACTGTGAATATGAATGCAGCTTTGGAAAATGTGTTCAACATGACACTGATGTGATAGACTGCCACCCCAATGGGTAGTTCAGTGCCAAAAATGTTTTTTCTTTCCTTTCAAAAATGAGAAGATGGTTAAGTGCTGAACCAGCAGTCTTTGTTGGATCACAGCCTTTTCCGTATATAAGCATGAAGATCAGTGAAAGAAGAAACAAGAAAGGGAAGAGTGAAAACTGAGAGGAGAATTGGAATGGTTAGTGAGCATGAACAGTTTGAACTTCATGTGGTATGGTGGCAGAATAGTATCAAAGAAAAATAGTTCCCATCAGCAAAATGGTTTTGTTGTTTTGTTTTTCATTTAAAAACCAAGTCTTTTGTAGGAGTCCCCACAGAATACATTTCCGTAGCAAAGACATATGATACTCAGATGCTTGTTACTTGCGTACTTGCTGAAGTACTGTAAATCTTTCACAACAGGTATAAAAACTTAAGTATTTGGAAGTGGCTTTAGTTTTATTTAGTTTTGTTTGTAATTCATCCATTTGTTTTTGGCAGGTGCTGTGTTTGCTTGTATTGCCTGTTTAGAAGTTGTGACCGGCACTGTTTCACTTTCAGTTTTTAATATTCTCTATGCAGCTACGGTTGCATGGTTTTCAGGCTTCAGCTTCCTCCTGTCGGCAGGCCTTTGTGTAATTCCGCTGGCTGCCCTATGGTAAGTATGGATCAAGAGGGTGCTTCTGACTGCTTTTGCTGGTAATTTCTGTTTTGATGTGAGTTGAAACTGAACGGTTTAGTGCAGTAGTTCTCAAACTTCAGTGTTTTCTAGTGTGCTCTAGTAGCTCTGGTCTCACACTTTTGCTCTCTTCAGCACCTATCCCCTGCACCTTTGCTGGAGATTTCCCATCATCGGTCCCATTCTGGCCCTGATACAGCTATCTGCCCTCAGCTCCGTGATGTGAACTTGTCACCTAACTCCCCAAAACTGAAATCTGCCCCGAATGTGCTACTAGTGGGATACGCCATACCCCTGACTGCATGTGTGTGCCTTCCCTTGGTTTGGGACCTTTACATCGTCTTTCTTACAGGAGAGCCTTTCACAAAGAACAAAAGTAACAGATCACTTGAAAGGCATGAGTTTAACTTTGCAGTATTGGAGCTCTTCTAATTGGTAATGAGGGTTATAAACATGACCCAGTGAACTCAGTGGAAAGCTATCTGTTCTGGTCCTTGGTCATGGGTACCTGGTGACCCAGAGCTATTAAAATCCATAAAAGATCTGCCCTAACTTTTAAGGCCAGTATGAATAAACCTCTAGACATGTTTAAAAATATACCTCTATAGTATTTGCATCTAATTGTATCTAGTGACCATCTAGTAATGCTGACAGCGAAATATCATTATTCATGAGTATTCACAAAAGCAAAGTTCACTTTACCTTATTTCCAGTAGAAAAGATGTCTTTTTAGGATGCTGGAACATAGTTCTAAACGACAGAAGGATCACTTTTCATTAGATAGATTTATATTCAGGAGAGAAAAAGCTACTTCTAAGAGGGTAGTGCTCTTGCTGGAGACTTGTATCTCTTTTCCTAATGCTTAGATTTTACCTCAGTCACCTTTTATCTCTACATCAGCTGCATTTTAAGTTTTAAATGGGCAGTGATAACACTGTAGATTTCAAACACTTGACATAATTTCAAGTCTCTGCCTGCCCCACTACAGTGTTTTACACAGTCTATTCAGAGAAGCTGCACTAATAGTAACTTAAGACAAAGGTAGTGGTGGGTCTCAGACCTGAGCAAATTGAAGGGGCCTTGTGTGTGAGTGGAGAATGCTTTTCAGTAAAGTAACAAAAAATGGAGGAATTCAGTTACATTAACAAAGGCCCAGTAAATACTTTTGAAGTAGTATTTTTAGTTTAGTTCAGTGCTGTATGGCAGAGAAAATTCATTAAGAAAGCACTCTTTCTGTGCAAAAAGTAACAGATATTTACCATCAGTCCATCCTGCAATCAGGACTGTAGTCCACCATCACCATAAATTTTTGTAAGTTGTTTTGCTTTTCCTTCTGTCATCACTGTCTCAGATATCCCACCCTTTGAGTAACGTCTCTTTAAAACCCTTTTTTGAGTGTCCTGCAGCGTTACTGTTTGAGAGCAGAAAGGATAGTTGTTCCAGTCTGTAATAAATCAGGCAAGTAGTTTCATACTTAGCAAACACAGCAGTAATATTGCCTAACTTGCACTGCTACTGCTTTTGTTTACTAAGATACGTCGGCAGCTTTGCGTCAACAGCTTTGTGCCACCAGCTTTGTGCCACACAAGATGGCTGTAACCGGGCTATCGAGTGTGTGTGGTGGTGCTGAATCAGCATGCTATACGGAACTGTCTGTCTCAGCTAAAGATATCTGTCTTATCTGTGTCTTACAGCTGGCTTCTGTGCACAAGCTGGAATGGGGAGGACTTGGCTCTGCTTGTACCTGAAGAAGTGTCCAGCATAGAGAGCACTGATAGTTGAACAAAGGCTCCACCTACCTGGGTTTTCTCATCGGACTTGCAGTGGCAGAGACCATTCACTATGTCATACAGAGACCACAGAGATAACACAACAGTTGCAGATACAATCTCTAAGCGGCCCTGCAGGCGTAAGCACTAAATTGGTAGCACTCTTTTTAGCACCTGAAATAAAGATAGCTCTTAACTATGCAAATAGGCTGGCCATGGAGATTTTAATGCTGCTTTCAGCATGAAGAAAAAAATGAGGTAGGATGAAACTCTCCAATTGCCTTTTTTCAAGTTTGAGAACGTCAGCTGTGGATTGTGATACATCCTGTATCTTTCTAAGTGGGGCAACAGAGATAAGCTTATCATTAACTCAGAGGGTGAAGCTAGTGGAGGTCATGCCAGCTGAGGATGCAGTCCGCTGTGTACATCTTAAAAGGCCTGCCTTAATGGTAAAGACCCCAAACCTAAAACTGCTAAATAAAAGGTATTTTTTTTAGAAGGCAACCAAACTGGAGGCAGTACTTGAACCTGCTGTAAGCAGACTTACTGCTCTGCAGTTACTAGAGAGCGTTTAATGTACGATATGTAGACCCTGTCTGTGACTTAGCTCTTAAAATGGATTTTCGCACAGAACTGGCATGCTTAGAAAATTTCCAGCTTGCCAAGTGTGAAGTTAAGCCGGCAGTTTGCAGAGGCCATATTGCACATTTATTTTTATCATTTTCCATATATTAGGGACTGGATACAGACACCTCTATTTTTTGTCCCACAGTTATTTCTTGTTTTCTAGTTAAGTTGGCTATACTTAGCTTAAATGTTTCTTCTAGTGAAAGGCTGTAATAGCATTTCTTTTCATGGATCTTTCATTACTTTTTTAACAACCCTGAAATGAGGTGACCAAATCTGAATCGTGGATTTAATTGTCTTGCAATGAATGCAGCATAATTGATGAGTACCTGAACAGCATTTCTTATCTTCAAAGCACTTTATAAATGCTATTAAGATCCTCCTTCCATAACAGATATTATCCTCCCTGTTAGAGAGAGAGAAATTAAGAGAGAGGACAATGACCTACGCGGGGCCACGGTGCAAACTGGTGAGACTGCCAAACCTAGGAATCAGTTTCTGCATTGACTCTTCACCTTTTTGCTTGCTATCTTTAAGTAGGAGTTATCAAGAGCATTAGCTTCTGCGAACCGCAGCACAGCAGAAGTGTAAATGTAACACCATGCTAATTCAAGGCGAGTTTGACAGCCAGTACTGTTCTGATTCCTGAAAATACAAGTAGGTTGTATGACTCTCTTCCACCAAAACAGATTAGGTAGAGACATCAAAATAATATGACGTAGTTGATATTTGCAGGATAATCCATGAAAGCAGCTGTAATGTGGGAACTGACTTCACCTGCACACAGTATAGGATAAAAATGAAGAGACATAGCATATGCTGTATAATGATCGGCTTACAGCCATTAATATCCATCCCATGAACAGAGTACTTCTGCAGAACCTCTCCATCGTACTCCACCGAAAAATATAAGTACCACATCATGATGATACTGTTGTAGATCATTTTTGTTTGAGTGACAGCATTGTTTCCAAGCTATGTATCGGGATCACAGAGAAGTTTGGAAGACAGTTCAAGTAAGTTAAAGGGGAGTTTACACTATCCAGGAGACCACTACTCACCCATCACTGGTGAAAACGGTGCCATTTATCCAGGACAGGGGGAAGGAATATTTACACAGCTAACAGCTCTTACACTTCTGTCCTGAACTACCAAGGCTGATACTGGCAATTAAAGATCATTAACTTTTCCTAGCTAGTTTAGATGCTAGCTAGTAACTAAAACTGTTTACCTCGCCTCCCCGGAGGTGGCCAAGTCGCTGCCAACTTGCTGGAGAAGCAAGCTGCGTTTTACAATAATCAGTGGGTCCAAAACATAATAAGTACTTGTAGAGAGATTAAGAAAACACTGATGTAAAGGATTTCAGCACAAAGATTACATTGTCTTCCTGGCCTCTTCATTACACAGTTATGTAAGGCTTTATGGAATTAACTATTTCAGACAAAAGCGCCTGGAAAAACTAAAGCAAATGAAGAAGGGGCGTGTGCCTTCACTTCCTCTTCTTCAATGCACACCTCTGCTCGCACTCGGAAGGTAGCAACAAAGCAAGCCAGTTCCGCAGTGGCATTGTGTCAGTCCAAAAATGAGGACAAGCACGTACACTTCAGGAATGGCTTTGTTATGGTTTGATTTTGCTGTACAAAGTGTGTGCTGTTTGCAAAGTATTTCTGGTAGACACAGGATTTAGAACGGGCTGTAAGTTCAGGTCAAAACACACGAAGGGTATGAACTGTGTTTTTTAAGTGCCTAGCACAGTGCAAGCTAATGAAACCAGGCACTAATGAGCTTCAGATTATTAAATCAAAATCTTCCAAGTTATAATAGTTGCTCTATTTGTATGTAAGTGCAGATTATTTTGACAGACATTAATAATGAAGTTTGGTTTTTTTAAACTCTATGTTGTATTTGTCATTTTTGCTTTGTTTTTTGACAAACAGCTAATGGGATGACTGGTGGAGGAATGTTTATGTAGACAGAAACAGCAGCACTGTGGTATGATCTTTTTTGTGTGGTCATAAAACCAACAGCAGTGCAAGAAGATGGGCTTTTTGCCTCCTTCTTGCACCTGGGGAGAAGAAAAGGTACTGCCCAAAACATCAGCACCAAGAGCCAGTGGGGAATTGCAGAGCAGAGAGAGCACTGCTGCCAGCACGAGACTCGGCTCGTACCTGTCACAGCAGCGGATCTGCAGGCACCTTCCTCCCCTTCCCAGATCGGGTCCAAGGCAAGACCAAGGCTGGGTTTGTCCCAGCTCCAATTACCAGCACACCCTGCTTGGCACGCCTCTGTGGATTGCTGCTTGCAGCACCTGCTTCACAGAACGAAGCTTCTATGAAATAGGAAGAAAGGGCTGGGCTGGGAAGCCCAGTCCCCAGCCCAACCCACTGCACACCAGCAAGTGTAACCCTTCCTTTTTCATCTCAAATGCTCTTTGCCTCGGTCCTGTTTGACTCCCGTGACTTTATGAATAGCATAAATTCTTGCACAGGCCTCTTATGTACACCATTTGCTTTCCAGCCTTACAGGCATAACAGTCCAACTTCCTCATTCTGAATATGGCTTGATATCACCCAAGATTTTAATAAAGTATACTAATTGCTGAACAAAACCACCTAGAAATTACGCCCCACCTCCTAAGCTGTATTCGGTCTTCACTGCACTGAGAATTACTTAACGTAGTTTTGCTCAAATGCAATAGCATCCATCTTTCAGCCAACATCAGGAAAGGCCAACTAGCTAGATACACCAAGGTGTGCAGCTATAAGGTACCAGTAACTGTGTACTACTATGAGATGGCTCTCTTTTCTGGAACAGTACTGGTAGGAAAGCCTACAAATCCATGTCCATACCTTAATTTGCCCCAGGCATGGCAAGGTAATCCCTCAGCCTTTCCGGCCAGAGCCTACAGCAGTACAAAGCCTAATGAACCCCAAGCTTGCTTTACGCAGAGCTACCAAGAAAATTGTCAGTTATAAAAAGCAGCTAAATCTGGTATTTAGTAAAGTATATCAGCTCACAGAAAGACCAAGACAGCTATGGAGAACAAACCAGTGAGTAGGTCTACACTTCCATATTCAATTTATTGGTCCCTTGTTTTAACCTCAGAGGCAAAACACACAAATGAAACTGCTTGTATTCCATAGCACAAGCCTCTAATCTCTGCAACTCTCAATTGAAAGACAATTTTAGAAACTTCACTTCTTAAACAAGTTTAAATATATAAATATAAAACCACCAGTAAAGTGTCTTATACTGTGCCATCTCTATGTTTTTAATTTGTTGTGATGTTTTGCAGTAGATGCACATAAATGCACAGTGAAGTTTACAGGACTGGAGCTGGCGGCTTTGGCCCACATGGATAGGGAATTCGTGGCAGCTTTAAGCACACGAGCTGCTTGGGATTGTGAAGAGGTTTATAGTGTTCGTGCAGAAACATTGCCAAGTACACTTAGTTCAACCAAGTTATTAAAATCTGAATAAAGACAGTTCGTGTCTTGAAACAGTATTTCTAAGCTCCCCACATATGACAAGAGATGGTATTTTTTTAACCACAGGTGGCTTTTTTCTCCTAATAGACCATATGATATTATCTGCCTTGCAGGATTTATATATGACAAAAGCACATGACAGCAGAAAATAGTTGTTACAACCCTAAATTTAGTAACACCCCACACACTTAAGCACACAACTTTGCAGTGGCCTACTCCTTCAAGAGGTGTATTTAGGTATAGGTCTCTTATTCTTAAGATCTGACTTTGGTAAACCCACAAAAAAAAATTCTCTTATTGGTCATCTAGTATCACTGTATCTTCATGTTCTCACTGCAGCAGCTTTATTAGGTACTGTAATAATTAGTCACTGCACTCTTTCTTAATCTCCGACTACTAAAATACCTGTATCTGAGTGCTCTTTTGGCTTATGTTCCCAAATGGATTTTAAAACACCTCTTTAAACCAAACGGAAATTGCTTCTACCTTCAGAAACCAGAATGTCTTCTCAGGGACACAGATTAAAAAAATCCAGACCTTTACTTTCCTTCTTACAGCAATACTTCCAATTCTACACAAAAGCTTAATAGCTCACTCATGAACAACTGTCAATGGGGGGGTTAAAGTGTATGTAGCAGGATTCCATTGGCAGTGCAGAAGTTAAAGATACTTCAGGAAAAAGGAACAACCCTTTGTTGTAGGTGAGAGATTCTTGATTTACGATTAAATATATTTTGGAACGCAACAGCATTTATAGCAAACTTTTATTCAATAGTTTAAAAAGTGTATGGAAATTTTCATGAACAAAGATTTACTCAATGGAAAATACCTTCTTTTCCCCCTTAAAAAGTTCTGCAAGAACATCCATTAAAGGCATTTACCTACAGTAATCAGTTTTAAAATTCATGGGTACTTCTGGATTTTTTGGATACATATATACCATTTCCATAGTTAAGAAGCTATTGTCCTGAGCAGTGTATGAAAAGACATGGTTTAAACTACCTAGTTACAAAACATTTACACAATTGACAACAAGCACAAAACAATTATAGACTTTAAACATTTAATGTGCCTTTTCATCAAGGAAGGCGAATGATAACTGTAGGACTGCTTAACACTGTGAGTGTCAATTTAGTATCACACATTTAGATCTGCAGTACAAAGACACGCACAAAACACTTGTGTGGAGTACATTGTTAAAATAAACCAAGCTTGTATTCCATCATCATATGTGGTTCTCCCATAACTTCACTCTGTGAAGGATCTGCAAAAACCAAATTGATAGCATGAGGCTTTTACCAGGCTAAAGACCAAGTATATTTATGAACATGACCATGTATTTTTTCATTCTAATGCTTAGTGCAACAGCTTGTGGACTGTTTTGGGTTTTTTTTATAGTGTTGCACAATGCAGGTCTAACTCATAAGCCTCCCTCCAAAGCAGTAATCAGAAAACAAATACATCTATAGTAGAACAGTGTTTCATAAGGACCCACACACACTTCAAGTAAAACCAACCAATTCTACATAATAGCCTCCTATAGGCTGAGTGTCAAGGCTGATTGAATTTTGTGTTTAAGAAAACTCAAGTCTGACTGAAGCTTTTCCCCACAGGCACCCCACATCTCTTTCTAATGCAACTTCTCTGCACAATAGCTGGGCTCATACTCCTCCATTCTGTTAGTTGGGACACACTCATGGTTTCTCTTCTCCACCTAACCACCTAGTTTCACAGAAATTCTGTGCCCTTAAATACCTGACATCTCCTCCATTGTATGGGGTACGGTTGTTAGCCACCAAAGGTTATCAAGAAATGTGCAGAGGGCACAAGAGATACCAATGCTGATGGTACAAACTTCATTTCCATAAAAAAAATAAATCAATGCCAGAAAAAAAGATTGTGACTGCACTTCAGAAGAAATACACCTTTCTTTATGGGTGTATCAGAGTGTTTTCCTTCCATAAATACAGCGTATTAATGCCAGATTCCTCCACAGACACCAAAACTATCTAATCCAGCCCCAGCTGATAAATAGAACCTTATCAGAAACACTTCTGGCTCGCTCACTCCTCAGCACTCCGTATGTGACAGATTGTGAGCAATGGTAAATAACTAAATTCCTATCAATTACGTTTGACCTGGCTCTACCCTTGAATCACAATAACCTAAGATTCCTTCCCTTACTCCCTGTAAATCCATCCCAGAAAATTATCTCAGATTTACCTTATGCCTCTAGATTCCCACTTACCCCTCCATTATTTCCACCTTCCTGTCTCCCTGGCTCTTTCCATTCTCCAGTCCCACCGCAAAATACCCTCTGCCTCCTTCCACATCCTTAACTACCAGCTACAAAGAAATAATTTCTTTAAACTACTCTTCCAGGTTTATTCCATTCCACACATACCAGCTGTCAGTCAGTAGCCCACCACACAACTGCAAACTGTGGAGTTAATTTGAGGGAGCCTTCCCCTTGCCACATCTCTGGTTCATTAGTTTAGTACCTCTCCTCTAGCCTTTATTTTTAATTACAGAATTTGTAAAAACTTTGGATCTTTGTAACTTCCACCTGTCAAAATCTGCGTAAGTAGTTCAAAAGTTTCTGGGGAAACATGAATACAATCTAAGTGCACAATATTCTATTCCTTTAGAAACCCAGCCTACAAGCAAATACAGTCTTTAATATTTCAGAGTAATTTTCACACAACTAGCAGCTGAACCACACTTATTTCTCCTTCCCACAGTACTTCTTTGCCTTTAGGAGTTCATTTTTTTCTATTTTGTGCATTTAATTCTCCTATTCCATAGAGGCAAAGAACTTCTCAGTTCCCAAATTTTACTTTGAAATGTTTCTGTAACGTTCAAAACAGAATGTACTTACCATTAAGGATATCCTCAAAACCAATGGATTCATCATTTCCCCTCAGAGTATCCAGTGCTATGTTTGAGCTGTAAAGAAATGGGAGACGCTGGACCTGTAAAAAGACAAGAGTTCAAGACTCTGCAAGTCTGAAATTGAGGGCATTTATATTTGGATTTTTCAGTTGAAGTGACAGAGAAAAGCAACAGGCAAAGTCACTGCTTCCTTAAACAACAATGCAGCAAGAGAACTACTGGCACACACATAACAAAACCTACCTAACACCACCATCTTCTGTGGTTTACCTCCCTGTTTGGCAAAGATCAGCCTTTCACTAGATTTGTAGCTTTGACTGCACTGTAGCTACTACAGCAAATAAAAGAGTTTCAAAAAATGTAGGGTTTTTTTCTTCTCCTCTGTTCCCACAAAAAGCTGGGGAAGCTCACTGCAACAAACATCTACACCCTGAGGTCAGTATTGGGTGACTGACATAGTACAGTGTTTGGAAACCACATGCTAAGTTTGCTGCATCTCTGATCTAAGTCAGGAATATAAGTGAAGGAGCTATATTGATTTTCACATCTAATCAATTATTTTGCTGATCCCCACCAACTTAAGCTTCAAGTCAACTCCCAGTTACTTTCATTTTTCTGTACCCTTCACCCACAGTATTATTAAAAAAAAAATAAAAGAGGTACACACAGCATTCAGATCCTAAACATTCTGAGAATGGCCTATCTGTACTTACAATTGCATTCATAGCTAGTAGTGATGCTTCAGTTATACCATGAATGTATTTTACAACTATAAAATTATTTTTGTGTGTAACGAGATAGCTACATGATACATCAGAGATTTCCATAATCACTACTGGTATCACTGCCCGAAGTTCAAATAAACTATTGCAGTAAATATTTCAGAAAAGTGAAATAAAGCCACAAGAGAACTTGTGTTACCTAACATGAAGCTGGGAGTGAAAAACTTTCCAGTCCTGTATTTTTCCCACACATCCCCCAAGAATACCTGCAGAGAATACACTAGCAGAATATCCTCACCTGACTTATTTGCTGCCATGTGCTAACATAAATTAGGAAAAAAAATTTTCCTTACAAGACAGCACAGCTGAGATCAACAGATGTTTTCATACATCGTGACTTGCACACCTTCAGGACCAGTGATTTCTGCACCTCACTGTGCTTCAGTAGCACCTGATCCACTGGAAGGGAATATAAAATTGCTCTAACTCACTTGGAAAAACAACTCCTAATAGTTGTCAAACTATTGTTTGTCAATATAGTTGTCAAACAAACAAAAAAAAAGTTTAATGGGACCAATGAGTTTTCCGTATCTCCCAAGAGACAAAGTCAGTGTCCCTCCAGTTACCCTCCATCCTAGGAGATCAAAAGGAAAAGGAGACAGATTCAGCTTCCCAATTAAAGAGTTAAAACCTTTGAACCTAACTCCCTGTAGACCTCCCTGATCTTAGAAGAAAGGCTGCAGAACAAAGTAAGTACATAGCAAATTCCCTGCTTCAGGTTTCCTCTTTAGGTTACCTCTAAATCCACTCCCAAATCACTACCTGCTTCAGACCTAAGTCTTTTCCCTACACATGCAGGGATTCCTTCCCACAAAGGTCATACATTCCAGAGGAGAGTATTAATTCTAGGAGTTAACACTCAATTCCTCCTTTTCTCTAAAGGCTTAGAGGAAGCTAGTCCACAGAAAAGCTAGAGCAGTTAGAACTTCACCAAGTAATCAATAAAAGAAGAGCAGCCGAAAGGCTTTAGCATATTGATTGTTCTGGAAACTATTAACTGCAGTGTTTGGTTAGTTGGTTTTAATGAAAGCAGCCCAGTAGAACTTCTTTTGGAAACATAAGGTATTTCAACAAAGAAAGATGTCTCTCAAAGCATGTTCTGAGATAAAACATTTTTTTCAAGTGATTTAAGTTATACCTGTTGGATAAAAATGCCTACCTGTTTCACTGCTCGGAGCTCCATCTGCAGCTTTAAAGGTGCATGGAGTCCTTGAATGTTTCTCAACGTGGCAAAGTTTGTTTTATCTTGATTTAACTGGAACTATCACAAACAACATTGATTTTTATTTTAGAAAAAGGTACTTTCAAGTATAGCCATAGAAGAGATCTGTGGCATCCTACTTCAATACACATTAATTTTTTATGTAAAAATTCAATGATACCATCATATGTGTCTCAAATGTATACTAAAGAAAGTCATGCAGTAATATTTGTTTTATGAAACTGAAATTGCTTTTGGCTGGGTTTTATTGCAAATCAATAAGTAGCAATTTTATTTTGTTATTTGTGACAATCGGGACATGTACCACCACCAAGTGGTGTAGTTTTGCACTACTTTACATTACTACAGTATCGTCAGCACAAACTCAAGCCAAGTCTGGTTTAAACTGACCATTGTCAGCCATCAAAGACTCTACTTGAGAATGCTTGAAATATTTTTTTCATCAAGTAGGAAGACAGAGCACCACATATACTCCATACGACTCTGAAAAGCAAAAGAAAGCTCCTCATTTACCAGCTGCTCTAAAACTGAACAGCAAGACAATGAAAATTTAGTAGAGGGTTCTTTTAATGAAAAAGTGCTGGCTCATGAACACTGATGCATACAAAAGTAACTTAGGCTTAATGTTAAACTTAAGCTTGAGTAATCCAGTCTCAAAGTTGGCTTTTATAGTTAGTGACTGCATGCCTGTAATTTTGACACAATACCGTATCGTAAAGTAAAACAAAAAATACAAAACTTTATTTTAAAACCTGTACTTAATCTGCATAACAAAAGCTTACCAGTACAACAATATCATCCCATTTATGTGAAGGGATCTCAAAAATCAACAGGAAAATACAAGTCAAAGGCATAATGTGCATTTTCTTCATAACAACCTATACAGAATCTCTTCAGAAGTTAGCAGAAAATATTGTTTATGTCTCACCCAAAACTTACAATTCTGGTCACATCATTTTTTCCATTTCTTTTACCTTATAAAGGTGGGGGTCCTTATCTGGGTAGCAGAAATATTTGGTTTCTACTAGTGCTACCTGAATAACCTACCATTTATGGCAGTAAAAAACAACCATAACTTTCCTGGGCCAGGAAAATCTTTTCCTATTCAAATGTACATGAAAATAATTCTTAAGATAAACTTACAAAAAACCTAACCAAACAATAGGTGGAAAAAACAATTTAAAAGTTTCACAAGGTAATTCTTAGGGGATTACCTTGTGTATTTTCATTATTTCTGTGAATTTTTTTCTCTCTAGCATGTAATCTTTTAAATATGCAGGTTTTATACAGCAAGAAGAATTAAAAACTAAGCTATAGCAGCCAGTTGTAAAAACAGAGTAAATTGATCAACAAAGAGCTTGGAAACATTCATAAATAAGCTCGTTAAGTTGGTGTCACGTAACAACACACTTTTAACTCAAGACAGCACTAGCACTGGTTAGAATTAGAATACATTAGCCATTACATTCAGACCTTCTCATGCTGATTAGCTTAGCAATTTGGAACATTCTATCCAAATACTGCATTTGCCTCAGGACATGTTATTACATCAGATGATCTGTGCTAACAAAGTAGGCACCAGAGGTAAGTTCAATCATCTACTTCACCAAGGCTGTCAGTCTCGTCTCCCTTTACCTTCAACCTATGATCCACAGACCACTTAAGTGGTCCACAAGTGATGACTATCCTGGACAGATTGCATACGTTTACAACAAACTGTATGTATTAAATTTCTAAATGGGATCAAGTAATTTAATGAAAAATATTTATGCGTTCAGACTGAAAACAAAGATTATGGTAAACCTACAGACAAAATGGGAGGAACAGCCTTCCAGAAGTGACAGGTGTGCCTCCATCTAATTACAGAGGCTGCATACACAACTAGCTTAACTTTTAGATGACTAAACCTTAGTATGTGTATCGCTACTTGAAAGCCCACTCACATACTTGCAGAGAGTCACAAATGGGAGGTTAACATTAAACACATTTGCCAACAATGTTATTTAACTAAAATGTTACCATTGTTAAACATCTTTAATTTGTTAGAGTCAAGACCCTGTTCATTACTTGTTACTACAAAAAGCAGACCAGGTAACCACATCGTTAATTTAAAACATAACAGCTAAGAGTGAAGACAGCTAAATTTGATGCTACACTTACATTTTTTTCTGACAGCTCCAGTGGGTGGGTGGGCAACAATTCATTTTTCACACTAGTAAAGCTAGAAATACAAGTTAGAAAAATGGAACTTCAAATTAATCAGGTTACCGTTTTTTAAGCTGCATTCCAAAACTAATCTCAGATACAAACATCAACGCAGAGACACACAACTATGAAAAAAAAAAGCAGCTTAATACTGAAGCAATGAATAAGACCTAACCACTGCACTACCAGAATAAAAAGAATTTAAATTTCAGGCATCCTTTTCAATGTCTGACAAAACAAAATGACAGGTTTTTTTCTTTGACCCTCTTCAGAAATAGAAAAAAAAAAATCAATAAATGAAAACATCATAGATATAATTGTGGCCCAGCTACCTGGTATCTGATTTTAGAAGTCTCCAAGCTTTTGCACTGAATATTGTATATACAAAAATGAGGGGGGGAAGGTATTACCTGCATTTTAAACTCCGTGAACTTCTTTTGGATTCATTATCCAAGACATGCATGCAATTTCGCACTCATGTAAAATGGCAAAACTGAAACCCATTATTTTTATTATATTAACTTTACTTTTTGTACCAATGCTGAAATTCATCATTTCCCACAGTGCTATGGCACACTCAATTTACATGTATATTAAAACCAGCATATAGTTTAGTTATTAATACTTTACTATCTCTTTTCTAAAGAGCCATATCACACAGGTAAAAGTCCACTAATGTCATCTACTTCAAGTGACACTTCACAGAAAATTCATGTTTGAAAGACAATACAATTAAATACATGCACTTTAGGCTTTAGCAATACAATTGCCACCAACCTTCTTTAAAGGCAACATTTAACACATACTTTCTTCCTATATCTGAAGTTCAACATTGGCTATGGCACAATTCAACAAGAACAAGTAAAGCATACCCTCTACGCAGAAGATCAGGGCCTTCAAGTAGTCCTGAAGCAGAGAATTCAGTGATGGGGATACTATCCTTCAGCAGAGAAGCAGCACCTCTGGAATTCTGGAATAAAAAAAATGGGAGGCTTACTTGAACAGAAGCAGATCCCTTCTGTACAGGCTATTAGGCCAGACAAATGAAACAAAGTGCTCAAAGGCTCCTTAAACTGCTCACGTACAAACCCTAGACTTTAGAGTCTCATTGAAAAAAAACAAACCAAAACAATCAAAACACAAACCCCCCACTGAATCAGAATTCTTTCAGAGTCTTATAACAGTCACAGGTACTGGTAATGCATTTCTTGGATCTGGCTGAAACACTTAAATTTGCAATTCCTCCTTGTTCATTCCTGTCCTGGGCTGCAGGGATGGAAAAGGAAGATGGCAGGTCATGCTCAGCTGACAGGACAGAAAGGAACATGATTGAGCATTCCTTCATTTACTTCAAACACAATCAAGTAAAATCAAATCAATTTTATCCATAGTTTAAGGCTAGCATAAAGAGGACAAGGTGTATTCAAGCGACCTAGTATGCCAGTTAAATGAAAGAGCAAGGGAAAAACAGTAACTTAGCAGAAGACCAGAAAAAACACCTCCACAGACTAAGTAAAGCCATCTTAACTCAGACCACTGAATTCATGCTACTGTGCCTGATTTTATTGAAGTGATTTTAGTTTACACAAATTGCTCCAATAGGCCAATGTAAAATAAATTCTGGAAGGTGACAGTGATGAGCTGTTCAGTGGAGGAGTTTCCTCCAGCAGCACTGTCAGAGGCAACAGAAAATTCATGCTTACAGTTAAGGTCTTTTGTATTAATGTGTTAACTGTCCATAACTTAACAGCTATTAGAAAACCCCAAAATACCTGTTATTATGTACATATAAAACACCTACTAACTAATGTGCTCAACACTAACCAGACCTTTCTAAGATGGCTGTAAGTGAAAGCATTAAAGAGATGCATTACTTGGAAGATATGACAAGAGGGAAGATCAAAGTGAAGTTAAAGGTAAGGAAAAAAACCACAGAATACTCCCAAAAAGTAACACTTTCAAGCCACACCAGTGCCCATGCCGTCTTCGGTGGTCACACCACTGCTGTCCGCCACAGAGGACCAAGGCACGACCTCCTCCCGCCGCGCTGGCTGCGGCACCGAGAGACTGGGGGCTACCAGGGGTTAACCAGGGGGCCTCAGCCTCCCCATCCCACCCCACTCCCAGAGCAAGGGCTTTACCCACAACCACGCACCCCTCAGGCCGCCTCGGCCTAGAGCGCTCACGAACGCCTGGTAGAGACCAGCCGGCACTGGGCCAGACGAGGGACACCGGGCCCCCGGGGCGGGCGGGCGCCCCCCATGGCCACACCAGACCCCATGACTCAGCACGGCCCCAGCATCCCTCACCCAACGGCCGCCACCCCCGAGGGGCCACCAGCCAGGTGGGGGGGGGGGGGGGGAAGGAGGTGGGGGTCAGACAGACGGGCCCACCCGTCCCGTTCCAACCCCGGCGCAAGAGCGACCCCCACCAGCCCCACCGCAGGCCCGCACTCACCATCTTGAGCCCTCACGCACAGCCGCTTCCGGCCCCCCACCGCCTCACTTCCGCCCCGCCCCCGGCGCGCTGCGTCAGACGCAAGGAGGGAACAGCGCCCCCTCGGCGGCAGGCCTGGCGGGGGCGGGGCCTGGCGGGGGCGGGGCCACGGCTGCCCTGAAGGGCGCGGTGGGCGGTAGCAGCGTCGCGTTGGGGTCCCTGTGCTCTGGCTGGGGTCCTGCCCCGGCTCGTCTGCTGCTGGGGCCGCTGCCTGCGCAGCAACCGCCGTGTTCCTGCATGTTGGCCAAAGCTACCTGTCTCGGCAGTGCCCTGCCCCCGGTGGGAGCCGCAGCGGGCCGGGTGTCGGGTGGGGGCAGCTTCTCCAGGCTCCACCCGCCCCCTCCCAGCGGGCCGCGGGCGGCAGAAAGTGGCGAGCTCGGGTGACCCTAGCAGCGCCGCTGGGCTGAGAGGGGGTGGTGAGGATGTCAGGGCTTGGCATGCTGGGCCTGCCACGGGGCCCACCGGGGACCTCAGGCGGCCCCCGGGGCCCCGAGCTATCGGTGGCCAACGGGGATGGGCCTGCAGCACGTTAATGTTTGGAAACAAGTTTTGGGAGTGGTGGATAAATCCTGTGTTGGTGGGCAAGTGTCAACAGCCACCATAGCGGTGTGGTGACAGAATCAATACTAGCTTGCACTTATAGAATGCTGAAAGGCTTTCTGAGAATCATGAGAAAGTTTTCCACAGTTTTTGATGTGTAGCTCCAGCTGTGTGGCTGGCGTATCTGTTTTACGTATTTCTCCTCTGACCTGTAGCTCATCCAACTCTTTAAGATTTTGCCCCAGATTGGCCTGGTGCTATGAATTTAATTTGGCAATTAAACACCACAGCTTGTGCAAAAAGCAATATTAAAATGGGAATTTTATGCATGTTTTAATGGCACATGTTTGGAAAATACATGAAAAGATTCATATGCTTCAAACTGTTTTCCTCTTTCTTGAGCAACATCAATTCACAACTTAAAAAAAAAAAAAAATGTTCTCAACCAAAGTTCTGGCCCTTTGTATTCACATCTTAGGCTTAAAGCAAAGACTTCAAAAGCATGAGAATGGAGGACTGGGGGGTTTAAATCATTTTTAGGAAAACGGGTACCACAAAGGTTTCTCTGATCTTATAATGGGTACTGGGTTATTGTGGTGCTGGATCCATTATTATAGAATAGATGTGAATACAAAAAACAAATCCAGTTCCTGTTTAACTGCAGCTTACAGAAAAAGCTAGGTTTGTCACTAAATGTATTTATTTATTGACTGAGTTTGTTGGTCAGGATATGACTGTAGAGATGAAACATCTAACTTTCAAAGTCATTCTTGCAGGACACAGACAGGATGCAATCACTCCATGTACATTTTTGACATCACTGCAATCGACAGTCTAGGCTGCATAACATAAAAGAACATACATTGCAAGAAAGCTCTGGTTTTCCTTTAAAGGCTTTCACTCTAGGGAAAACTTCCAGACATAAACACATATCGCACACACATTTTTCTCATCAAATTACCAAGTATTTTAAATTGCAGCAAGGCTTGTTTTCTTTCACAACTAGCTTTGTTTTAATGATCTTACAGCGAGTATCTCAACGGTGGATGATCGGAGTAGTATCTCATTCCTCTCTGCAGCTCGGCTGCAGGTTAATAGGACTTCCATGAGCAACTGTTGGGCTGACCTGACCTTTGATCAGAAATGAGAGCATGTGGTGGGCGATGAGTGCTTCAACTGCTCAGCAGCAGTAAGTATGGCTGCCCTTTGGGTTGCAGGTGGTTTCATGGCTGCCCCCAGCACCATGCTCACCAGAGTGGAGACAGGAGCCCACAGGCGCTGCGCCAGGCAGGCACAGCAGCCCCAGCACGCAGGATCCTGCGTGCCGGAGCCTGCCCTGCCTGCCGGGGGGTTGCTGGTCTGAATAGTCTGTCTGAAGGCATCTTCCAGGCCAATGATAACAGGGTAGAAAGTGAGATGCAGTGCCTGTGGTTGCTAAAGAGGCTGTTCTTGGATGTGGACACTTTTCAAAGAGCATGTGGACATACTCTTCAGAGTACGAGGGCACTCAAAAATCAATGTGAAAATAACTGCTGCTCCTCTAAATGAGTACTTCTGTAAAGATAGGGAGATGAATTTCATATGTTGCTTTTAAAGATAACCAACCTGCAAATTATTATTTTTTTAAGAACAATTTTTTCATCATTTTGTGTAGAGAAGGTCTGAAATGTATGAATGTTTAAATATTTGTTGGATGTTTTTTACCTCAGCATTTTTGGAATGTCAAATCTGGGTTTCTTGGTTTAGCTGGGGGACTTCACTGAGGTTTCAAGCAATCTTTAGATCATGGATTCTTTTATCTTTTAGGAATGAGGAAAGTGTTTACTCTTTGAAAAAAACCCCATACTCTTTCAAATGCTCTTTTAGAAGTTAAATCGGTATTAACAAACATTAAACCTCATTAAACAAAGTTTTAGACAGCCTGACTCAAAGCAAATTCCTGTTTCAATTACTTAGCTTTTTCTTGCCTGAATCCCAGCATGGCGTGATTTCATGAGAGGTCTGTACATTTCCCATTGAAGCCCTGGGGAGAGACTTACCCAGTGAACTCAAAATTTGCCATGACAGAGGCACAACATGGCTGGCAGGGCAAAGGCTGGCACATACCAGCCTCTTCTGCCCATGGAAGAGAAGATCTACAGAAGCCAGGGGAACTCTACTGCTGTGTTAAAGCAGTTTTTGAGCTAATATATCCTACCTTTCCACTACATTAAATGGTACTTTTTACTTCTATTCCCAGAGCTTTTTTGTGTATAGAGGGATGGAAAATAGAAATACCCATTGATTTACACCATCAGTCCTACTTAATAATAGCAAAAGGGATATGTTGTCCAAGGAAACTTGCCTTTGTATCCACCATTTTTAATACTGATGCAGCTTTGTCGCTTTTCAGAATATAATTCCTTTGACCTATCAGTGGGCAATCTGTTCTGAGTACGTGAACCTCTATCAAAAGAAAACTTTTATCCTGTGGGACTGGGAAACTCTTTCACTGGTTTCTGTCAACAGCCAGTTATAACCTGTTAAAGTGAAAGTACTTTTTATTTGTTTTTAATCAAATCAAATAAACACATTTTCTTTGATCTTTAAGAAGCCCTTTCTTGTTAACTTGCTTTATACTTTTATGTTTTGGCATTCATTGTAAATCTAATTATTTAAAAAGTTATTTTGTTTTAAATTATTAAACCTTTTCTGAATTTAAGATAAACAGGGGCATGTTTTGTTAAAGATTAAAAATAAATTTCACACAAAACTGCAAAACGTAGCAAAGATAATACTGTGTAGGCGTCAGAGTGTTCCAAAACAAGACTCTCTAGGGGCTCTTCTGAACACACGGCTACGTTAAAACCGTGTTCTGAAAAGGCTCAGGAAACCCCTGACTCTAACCCACCCTTTCCTGAAGCTGGTGAAAGTATTTAGAAAAAAAGTTTCTGTTGCATGGAGAAAAAAAAAAATGAATCCCACATATTGCTGAAGCAGATGATTTTTTCCTGTTTGTTTACTAGCAAACTCTACAGCTTGCAGGATTTTCTTGACTCAAAACTTGCCCATCTTCATCATTCAAATGCAGCAAGCAGTCCGATAGATGACAAAAAAAAGTGCATTGTTATCTCTCTGTGAAATGTAAACGTTTTTAACGTGCTGTAGCATCCACTGAGGAAATAACACCAACAATCTCATTATTTGGTTTATGAGTCATTAGTTAATTTTTAAGGGAAAAGATACTGTATCTGTAGAAGTATCTTAAGTTCCTATTTTGGTAGGTTGAACAAGGGATGATGTTTTTTAATCCCTGTTACGTACTTGGATTAAAAAGAGGTCCTTGTTGTCTTGAAGTGATGACTTATTTTGTAGCTTGTCAGTGCTTCTGTAAGTCTAGGACCTGTTTATTTGTAATAATCCATTGTTCGGAGGCTGGGAAACGGAGCTGAGGTGCTCCGTGCTCCTTGTGGGACCCAGAAAAGCAGGAGGCTGTAATGGGGAGGGCCAGTCACTAGGGGATGCTCAGTAGCCAAAGACCCCGAACCTGCCATCCTCAGGGCTTGCCAGCCTCTGCTCACCCGGGCTGGCGTTAGACGCCTGTGGCTTATTTTGAGTACTTCTCCTCTTCACTCGCAATGCTGTGAAAATGATGAAAAAACAAGGTCGAAAAATAAAAAAGCAATGTATTTGCAACATCTGAAGCTACACGGGCAGTACTTGGGGGAATGCTGGTAGGCGTATTTCCCTGTTAGTGGCTGAACAACTACTTTCAGTAAGCCCTGTTACCTCCTGTGACAATGTTAAACTAATCCTTCAGCCTGAATTCAACGTTTAACCTAGCCAGTGTTCAAGTAGCCAGCACCTCACTGCTCCATGAACTCTTTTTTGGGTTTCTTTTGGCACTGAAACCAAGTCCCTCATGAGAATCCACAGAAAAACATTCTTGTCTTACCCCTTAGCTTGGAGTGATCTGCCTCCCAGAAGCATAACCACCGGGCGCATATAGGTGAGACTAAGAGCACGTTTCCTGTGAGAGTGTCTTCCTAAGGGAAACCTTGAAAATAATTAATAGTAGTCACAGCTGAAAGAATTGAACAGAACATTACTTCCCATTCCTGCTACTGTGCAGGGGAAAAAAAAAAAATCACCCAAGGTTTGCCAAAATGCCTAGCAGCAAAAGGGGAGTCTGAGTCTGCTCTGACTCATAACCGTATCCATTAAGCAGCAAGATAATCAGAAGTCACATTAAATAACTCTTACAGCTGAAGACAATAAATAAGCCCATAATCACCAAACTGAAAAGCTGTCATTTTTGCACAGAAAATAGACATTTTCAGCAAAAATACGTGCACCACTAAAAACAATGGGGTTTTCCCCTATAACAAACTGTCAACTGAAAACTTTCTCCACATGTTTTTTTCTGTCATTTTAAAAACAAAATCATGTTGAGGTTTCTGATCCAACCACGATGTGCTACTTAAGAATGCTATCATTGATCACATGGACGGCATGGTGATGACTGGCTTAGAAATAGTTAAATCTCAAATCTTCAAAGGCAATTATGTGTTGAACTCCTGAGGATGTGAGCAAGCCTTCCTAGGTTTAGCCAGCAAAAGCAGAAGTGAGAACCTCCTGAGTTTTGGCCAAGGTTGGGCTTAGCTTTGAATATGATGACTCATTTATGATAGAAAACTGCCGTTTTGCTTGCATGGAGGTAAACAGAAGTCATAGCTTACAGTAAGCAGCTTGTATGCAAACCCTGGCACTTGCAGATCCTGCTTGAATTTCACAGTGCTCCAAACGGGTGCAGTGATCCCACAGAGTCGACTTCACTGAGTTGAGACCCAGCAAAAGAACAACATTGGTTTTGTACAGGAAAAGAAGAAAATTCACTTTAGTGGAATTCAACAGTGTTATATTCTAAAGGGTGTTGGCAGTTAATTAATTGTTTCTATGGGGAAAATAATGTATTAGGAATTTTTTTTTGTTCATTTTTCTGGAAACTATGATTCTACATTTTCCATGGATGATTTTACTCATACTTCCTTACTGCAGGTTTTCCACACAATGGGCCTAACTTTTTTTTCTCTTTGTATTGCATCTCTTAATTCTGAGTCTCTACAGCTACCTGTTTTATGACATTCATTACTTTTTTGTTACATGTGTCATGCTAACAGCTTAAATCATATTCCTATGCTCAAGTTTATTGATGAAAGATGCTGAAAACGTGTTGCTGGAACTTTGTTTTACAATGAGATTTCCTATTCAGGTTATATAGCATCATTAGGAAATGCTTGTGACAGAAACTGTCAATGAACTCCAAGAGTGGCAGCTCTGTACTTACTAAGCAAAGGATGTTGCAGCTTATGACAGATACAAATTTATTTGCATAAAGTTATTGAGGCACGTACCATTACAGTGTTGGGGTGTGGTGGTGGTGATATTTAACGTATGGAACTAGAACTAAAGAGAAAGGAAACAAATTTAGATAATACCATCAGGCAAATGCTCTATTTTTAGTTTCAGAAGAAATTAGGAGCTCCATTTTTGTAAAGGAGGATTGTGACTCTGGATTCAGAGTGACTTTCCAGGTTAGGGAAAAGAAAAAAAAAGCAAAAAAAAGGCAAAAAAAAAAAGGCAATATTTTAAAGAATTAGATTTAGGCTGGAACAAAGAAGATGCAAATTAACTGCAAAAACTTGTGTGGTTTCTTCTTCAGAAGGACTTTTTTAAGTTGTAAAAGATTACCGGAAAAACAAACCCCAAGCCATTTATTCAAAGGAGCAAACAGTCCTGAAAGGATTTGGGAAATATATACAGTGGACATTTCAAGAGAGACTGTCATATCCTCCTCTGAGAGTGAATTTGTGTGAATACCTTTGTGGTGAAGGATCAGAGTGGGCAGATCAAAGTAATATATGGGCTCAAGGGAGACAAGGAGGGGGAAGAGAGGTCGACATAGGATCACATTTGGATTCAAGAGCTCACAGCGTTCTGTCCACTGCTGTTACAAACAGCCGTGCTATATAATTATTTTCTTAACATCTTAATAAACTTGCATATTAAGTTAAATTGATCCCGCTTCTCTTCCCTCTTCCCTGACTGTTCTTATTCTGGGAGGTTTTGCTGGAACCTCATTGCTCTGCATATGAAAGCTTCATGTCTGGGCAGAAATCATTCAAAGCTGGTTTATACCTATTTGTTCTGGTGGCTTTTAGCTCACATGGTTCTTCCTCCATACAGAAGACATGAAGCCTCCAGGCCATCTGTTCTTCTGATAATCCCAGTAACCCTTCCCAGAACATGGTCTAATTTTACATTTTTTGAATGTGAAAGCACTCACAGAGTGAGAAAGTCAGACTTCCGTGAAGTAGTTCAGATGAGGTCACATCAGTGCCTACACGGCTACAGAAATACAGTTCCCATAGAGTTTAGGATCACATCTTTTTTTCGTAGTTGCATCACACTGGTGCTTCATTGGTTGCTCTCAGGCTTCATCTTCACCACAGATCTTTAATAGGCGAGCTCCAAATTTGCTGCAGAAAATCTTGTTCTTAATCTCTAGTAAATAACCTTGATTTATTCTGTTACATTTCTATTATTCTAATGATATCTGCATCTGATTATGCATATGCATATGATTAGTCTGATGTTCCTCTGGCTTGAGACCTCCTGACCTTCTGGGCTACCACTGACTTTAATTAGCGTATTTCTACTTCTTGTGGGACCATCAGTTATGGAAATATTAAATAAGACTGATCCTCAAAACACTCCCTGAGGATGTCTGGTATATCCTGAATCATCCCATTTCAAGGCACTTCATGACAGTCTTCTCTCTGAGTAATATTCTATTCACATTTCAATTTTACCATTAACACTCTTCTTCTCCATCTTAATAAATAAAATAAAAATAAACAATATTTTTCTACATGACATTGCATTAAATACGAAATTAAAATTGTGCTAGATGAGAGCTGTACTTTACTATTTTCAAAACCTTTACACAATCAATGAAGGATATTATACTGCTTTGACACAGCTTCCTCTTAGAAAATACATTTTTCAGTCTGTTGTTTTCCAATTACGCAATGTCTAACTATTCTCGCCTTCAAAGTTTATTCTAAAATTATGCATATTGTTATCATTAGAATATTGACTCTACTGTTATCTAGAATACCCTTTCCCTCTCTTTCTTACATGTAGCTCCTAGGTGTACCACTAGCCAATAGATAAAACAAATACAAATTTGTAAGATTTATTGAAGATCCTTATTGTAAGGTTTGTGATTGCTGTGACGATTCTTAGTGTTGGAGAATGAAAATTGCCTAGATTATTACATTTAGGCCGTTCAGCTTTTAAAAGTTTTCTGCTACCTTGCAAATAGATGTTTCCAGTTCTACAGACTTCTTCAAAATTACTGTTCAACCTTGCTACCATGTTGTACCTTCTCATTCTGCTTGAAAACCAAGGCACAGTGCTCATTTTGGGGGGCTTTGCCCTGGCTAGAAGTTGGATCTCAGATTTCATGAACAATTATTTCTACATTAAAACTGTGATTATTATTTTTCCAAGCTTGATTTTCCTTCTAGATTCTGACTAAATCTGATAGTAGTAAAAGCTATAACGTTTGGCTTCTGTTTGAGAATAGCATGCTGACCATCCTGAAAAGATGAAAAAAATCCTTTGAGAAAGAGAGGAAGGAAGAGTGTCTGGAGCCTTCTCCTCTGGGATATTTCTGTCTAAAGAGTGTAAATAAGGATTATGCCCTAAAAGGTGTGCTGTATTGTAGCTTCTCTGTGCACAAGATTTGGCTAAGGGAGAGCAGAATTCTTTTCTTATATGCTGAGAAGTACCTTTGAGTTGGGCGGTAAGAAGTTTCAACTCTTCTTTCCCTCAGAACAGGAGGTATTTCTGAATATGCTTAGATGCTTTCCTGTCTCACACTCATTTTTATGAACCAGGCCTCACAGGCAGCTGCCATACAGATGCACTAACAGCACTGTGCCAGTGTTGGTCACAAAACTCTTAAAACAAAATATATCCAGTGTGTTTCCAAAGCTCTACCAATCAGCATTTTCCCACTCTTTAAATAAAGAAAAGATAATAGACATCAGGTGTACTTTAGCGTTTTACATTACCCGTATTTAGCTCTGCCTGTCAACATGTTTTGTTTGTTCCTTGAAGCAATTCCCAGATCCAGCCTAAAACATGTGCTTCTGCACTTTTCCTGGATGATTTTCAAAGACAGACTAAAAATTGCACTCTGTCTTTGAGATATGTTCCCGTAAGTCTACTAAATGGAGGCCACCAATTCATTCATTAATTATCTCAGCTACTAGTCTGGCAATGAGGAGCTAATGCATTGATCTACTATTCTGTTTCAATGCCAGATTTCCCCATGCTTTTTCTGGCAGTTTTCCTTAAAGCCTTATGAAGTTATTCATCCTTCATTCCATACCCAATGTGCCATGAGCTCATGCTTTCTTTAGTCTAATGACAGATTTTATGGAAAAAAACAGCTGCTAGTCAATATCTTCATCTGCTCTGCTTTCAGCCACAACTCACACATGTTGTGGAGACTGATAACTTACTGAGTTTGCTATCACTGTAGTTTCCAGAAAAGTTGCCCCAGATTCCAGAAGAAGAAGAGAATTCCTCTGAATGAAGATTACAGAGATAAGGAGCATAAAATGTTGTGTTTGGCCTTCATTCTAGATACACTTATCTATTATTAACCACTGTCTGGTATATTTGAGCATAATAAGAGGTGAATGTTAGGCGATAAGAAAGAGAAGAGTAGATTTCAGGATTATTTCTCTGTTCAAAGGATTTTACATCTGTCCTACCCCCCAGTTCCTTTCCTAGCATTTTAAAACCACAAGCTACTGAGTTATGATAATACATTAGTCTTCATAGTATTACTAAAATAATATTTGAAATATCGTTTGCAGAATGATGGAGAGAGAAACTCAACTCAATAAATTTCTTAAGAAGTTAAAAGCCACAGCAGGAATCATGGAAGAGAATTCCTTGAACCTGTATCTGTCCTTATTCGCAATAAAATATTAGAGAATATAGCTGTCTTGTAGCCAAAGGAAGGATGTTATGTGTTTACTTACTGGAATATGAAAGCTAGAAAGCAGCTTTCTATTTTCTCTCTCTCACATATTTTTCTTGCTTTTCTGAATTTTCCCGTAGCAAAATGTAACTTGCTGACTTTGCAAACTATGTTATTAAATTTTTTGAAAACATTTCCTATTTTCTGTGTGAATTCTGTGAACATAACAGTGCCAGCTATTCCTTGAAGCTTTGAGAGTCCAGGGAGTCAATGTCTAAGCATGGAGTTATGGCATCTCACTGGGAAATCCCCCTGCCTGCATTATCAGGTTGTCTCTATAGTCTCTTACTGTGTTTGTTTTTTGCGGAGTGCAGAGCCTTTTGCTTCTCTTGCAAGACGTATTCCACCTGGGCTTTCCTCCTTACTAGCAGAAAATCCATATTACAGGTGTACTTTGCAGGTTGGTGTTCTTTTTTTCTGAATAGGAGAGAAGCAGAAGAGGAAAACAATAAAGGCATAAAATAAAGCATTTGCTTCTTGTCATCTAGGTGAAGATTGTACAAGGACTCATTTATAACAGGCTATGAGCCTTAATTACAAAGTTTATAGGTAGGTAATGTTTAGTCCTCACACTGCAGCCTCTTCCTTCCTCTCTAGATCGCTGTTCCTTGGAGCTCACAATGTGTCTGCATTTTCCTAAAAAATCAGTGCATCTTCCTCTCCAGGAAGTGGCTTGTTCTTTTATAGCAAAGCCAATCTTTGTCCTCTTTAAAGGCCATATATCCTCTGCTGTCTAGGGACAACACCCCTGAACACATCTGTCTAGACATACTAGAGCCTGCCTTCCCTCTTCCTATGCTGAAAAGCTGACATTCCCTTAAAACAGACTTTACAGCAAGCTATGTGTGGCCATACAGATGCAGAGTTGTGCTTTAGAAGGGTATTTGCCTGTACATACAGTTGATTTCATAAACATGCCTGTAATACAAACTGTAATTTTTCATAAGTAAGCCTGTATGGGTCACTTCTCATTCATTCTTTCCCATGCTATAAAACAAAACGCATCATACTATTTTTTGAGTAAGCTGGACCCTAACATTTCAAAACTACAGGATAGCCTATTAGTTCACTGTTGATTCTTTGTGATCCACTAGTAGGGAATGTCGGGTGTCCTATAAATGTTATTTGATAAAAGCTGAGGCTAGGCACCCTGCTGTTTTTAAGGATCACACTGAGACAAACTGCTGGTAGGATATGCAAGACAGCAGATTTGTTTATCCTTATTTCTCCGCTCACATCCCTGAGCACACATGGTTGCTGTTTTTGTTTTGACTAATTTTGACTTTTTTAAATGTGAGAAAAGTGGTTAAAATGATGTAATCCCTGTCTGAAACCGGGATGCGTGTGAAAGAGTGGAAATGCTGACAAACCTCTGGCTGGAGCAGCGTGAATAGCTGTCCTCCAGGGCTGGATTCTCTCCTGCCCTCCCAGTCCCATTCATTGCATTGTTCTCAGGGAGGAGGAAACTGGGCAGCAGGGTAAGGAAGCCTACAGGCTTCGCACACGCTGGTTCAGTGGGATAGCCCAAGACCTTGTAGCAGCCCAAAATCTGATAAAAAGCTAGAGGGATGTATTTGCTGTTCTTATCTGCTTGAATCTACCTTATGATTTTCCCAAGATCCAATCAGTATGGGGTTTAAGCATTTTTAATTACATCTGGTCATTAAGATCTGCCAGCAATGGCGATGTATTTTGGTCATTTTGTCTCCTGGATTTATTTATCCTTGAATGCATAGATTTTGCTGGTTTTTGAAACAAGAAGCACTTTCCTTCTCATGCAGGTTCTCTGATAAATAAAATAAATAAAAATATTTTGCTCATTGATATTAGTTATTTCTATTAGTGTAAAATATGCAGGCATCCACATGCTGGACAAGGGTCCCATTCTGTTATGTGATGTACATAGAGAGAATGAAAAGATCATTTTTACTGTAACATGTTTACCATTCAAGCTTGAGTCAAGAGATGAAGTTTGTAGACCAGCCCTAAAGCCTTTAATCTTTTTGTGTCATAGCTGAGTGATGTGGATTTAAAATGCCCTAGACATAAACTATGATGACCTTGGGGATATAGATAGACGCATGCTTACACAAATGTAAGTACTACTGTAATTGAAAATGTGTACATCGTGGGTGGGAGTGTTGGTCTGCCGGAGGGCAGGAGGCTCTGCAGAGGGGTCTGGGCAGGCCGGGCCGATGGGCCGAGGCCAGCGGTGTGAGGTTCAACCAGGCTCAGTGCCGGGCCCTGCCCGTGGGTCACACCAGCCCCAGGCAGCGCTACAGGCTGGGGCAGGGGGCTGGGAACTGCCCGGTGGGAAAGGGCCTGGGGGTGCTGGCTGACAGCCGGCTGGGCATGAGCCCCCCGTGTGCCCAGGTGGCCAAGGGGCCAGCAGCGTCCTGGCTGGTGTCAGAAACAGTGTGGCCAGCAGGGCCAGGGCAGTGACCGCCCCTGTACTGGGCACTGGTGAGGCCGCACCTCGAACCCTGGGGTCAGTGTCGGGCCCCTCGCTGCAGGAGGGACGTCGAGGGGCTGGAGCGTGTCCAGGGAAGGGCAGCGGGGCTGGGGAAGGGGCTGGGGCACAAGTCTGATGAGGAGCAGCTGGGGGAGCTGGGGGTGTTCAGCCTAGAGAGGAGGAGGCTGAGGGGAGACCTTATCGCTCTCTGCAGCTGCCTGAAGGGAGGGGGTAGGCAGGTGGGGTCGGTCTCTTCTCCCAAGTGCCAAGTGACAGG
This sequence comes from Falco punctatus, assembly GCF_963210335.1. Taxonomy (NCBI): domain Eukaryota; kingdom Metazoa; phylum Chordata; class Aves; order Falconiformes; family Falconidae; genus Falco; species Falco punctatus. The sequence continues at coordinate 23,479,687 of NC_137581.1, read as the reverse complement.
ACAAGAGGAAACGGCCTCAAGTTATGCCAGGGGAGGTTTAGGCTGGGTATTAGGGAAAATTTCTTCACCAAAGGGGTTGTCAACATTGGAACAGGCCACCCAGGAAAGTGATGGAATCACCACCATCCCTGAAGGTATTTAAAAAATATGTAAATGTGGCACTTAGGGACATGGTTTAGTGGTGGACTTGGCAGTGTTAGATTAACAATTGGACTCGATGATCTTAAAGGTTCTTTCCAATTAAATGATTCCATGATTCTATGATCATCTTTATCTAATTAAATTAAATCAGGCTAACTGTAATTTCAGGAAGAAGACATGAAAAAAGGGCTGAGATGGGACTTTCTAGAAGCATCGTTAGGAAAATATTCTTGGCAGCAGATAATAAGTTGGTAAATTCATTTGCTTTTGAGAGAACTCCTTTCCTTTATATCAATCATAAATTAGTTGGGAGAAGATTTTCACTCTAAGATGGATTTTTTTCTTTTCCTGAACTCAGGCTTGTGGTGGAGGTTCACTTTTGCTTCTCTCATACATTGCTTTACCTACTGGCTCACACCTGGAGAAGTAATAATCACTTTGGGATGCGTGGAAAGCGCAGGTAGACAGACCACCAGTTGTAAACACAGTACGTAGTATCTACTAAACATCATATGGAAGAAGTCATGTCTCATTTTTGTGGTGATCTTGGCATTCAGAGAGCACAGCGCAAATTGAAGAGTACAAGGGATTTGTGCTGTTTAAAGAATCAGCAAAGATCTTTGTATGTGCAAGCAGTCAATGTAGTTGTCCTGGGATAATTCCAAAAATATTTTTTCCAACCAACATTAATATTCAACACAAGTTTAATTTGAACCATTTGTTTTTCACCCAGAAGTTTATTTATTGGAAGTCATTGGGGCAGCTTTATGATTGTAATAATCTAGTTTTTTGAATACAGAGATCACAATGTGTTTTCATCAATGTAGTATCAGCGACAGTGCCAAAAAAAGAAACCACCTCACCAAGTACAGTTATTGAGAGACTGAAGAAAACAAACATCCGTCCTACTTCTTATTCTGTTCTGATTAACACTACATCTGAAGGCTTCTGGCATGAGGAAGCTGTTTTGCATCATAGCTTCCTGGGTGAGATTCTTATAATGAAATGCAGATGTCCACATGATAGATGTCTGCCCTGGAGCTAAAGCTCCTAGCTTTGCTGTCAGGGATGCTCTTATGGCACAGTTAGTCTTACACTAAGACAGATGGCTCAGAACTTAAGAAGATGTATCCTCTCCTTTGTCCTGTTGGAATCCACTTGTGAACTTGATTTTAGTATTTTTTGGAAGGACTTACAAATATCTAAGTATGAATGGATTTATCATGTTACTTAATAAGTCAGCAGCTGATTTATAGTGAGATTAAGTTATTTGCCCCAAATCACAAAAGAGCCTATAAATAAATGTTGGAAATGACAAATGGTCTCCTTGGTTCCAATCTGGCAGGCTAGACAGAACATCCTTCCCCTCTTCAAGATTTTGTTAAGCTATATATAGACACTTTATCTCTCTACATCATGCAGCTACATTTATTTCTTGATTCTGTTTCAGGAATAATTGAAACATGCTTAAATGCCACTGAAACTAAGATGGATTTCATCATGTGGTTTAGGTGTTTCCCTGCATTGTGTTCCTGTCATGATCTTGTAAATCACGTAATAATTTAGCTTGGAAGGGATCTTAGGACCTCATCTAGTCTAAACCCACTCCCCCACTCAAAATCGGGTCAGCTTTGAAATTACACCATGTTGCTCAGGGCCTTTGTTATCTCTAAGGATAAGAATCCTGCAGCAGCCTCTTCTCCCACCTGAGCACCTCATTGGGAAGGTTTTTTCCTTATATCTATTAAGAGCTCCCCAGCTGCAACTTGCCTCACTGGGAAGAATCTGTTTTCTATAACTGTTCATTAATTAGCTGTGGACAGCTATCAGAGCTTTTCTTGGGCTTCTGTTCTCCAAGCTGAATGAACCCAGTTCTCTCACTCTCACTTCCTATGTCATGTACTCCATTCCTTTAAACCTTTATACTGGTCTTGCTCTAGTTTGTCTGTCTCTTTGTACTGAAGGTCCTCAAATTAGACACAGTATTTCCTATTTATCTCATAAGTGCCGAACAGAGGGGGAAGATCACTTTCCTCAGTCTGCTGGCTATACTCTTATTAATGCAGTGCATGGTTATCATTCAGCGCTGCACGGAGATACTGATGCAGAGCAGCCAATATAGAAGAGCAGGCATATATATCACAAGCACTGTGCAGGTCCTGCTTTTGGTCATAACCATGCAAGATCATTTCTGTTCATTGCCTGAGGGCTGACTCCTTCCAGGGGCAAGAAGAAATCCAGAATGGGAAAAACCCACAAATTCAGCAAACGCTAACTGCCCTTGAACTTCTGTTCCAAAACCTTTCTTATTTCAGAACTATATTTGGTGATTTATTCTTTAGTTTGTCACTGTTTACTGCAATGTATTATTTTAATGTATGTTTTCCAAGTGTCTCAGCTGAGTAACAAATTGTTCTCATTAGCATTCAGGAAAGGTGCTGAATGCTTTGGGTGAGGCTTGTACTCGGTGGAATTTTGGCAAAGTCAAGTATTCCAGGCAAAAATCAACTTCTGTTGTACCAATTTTACGTTTGGGGGTTCACACCAGCAAAAAAGTATGTCCTCATGACGGAGTTTCAATTTTGAGTGATACAGCTTAACTCTGTGAGATTGTAAGTGCTGAGTAGAAGACCAAACCATGAAATCAAATCAGAAATGATGCTATTAGTCTCTTTAGATAGGTGCTGGGTAATGATTGCTTCAACCTCTCTGAAATTCAAAGCTGGAGAAAAAAAAAGGAGAAAACAGAGAACACTAGAAGCTGTTAAAACTAATACAAAAGTATTTATAGTATTTTTAAAAAAACTAATCGGACGTCTGGGTGGACAAATTCCAACATTAGCAGTAGCTGGGATACAGTTTTTGATCTTTGACCGCTATGAAACAGAGCTACCTGGCCTGTATCAATGTATAGAAGACCTGCTTCTGCCCCCATCCTTGTCTTCTCAGGAAGAAGCAATGGCTCAGGTCACAAGTAGAGAAGTCACTTATCCACAGGTAGAATATCACACCAGTGCTGTTGTCCACCTCCTTCCTTGCATTACCTAACTTTCAAGTGACCATATATAGTCCTAAATCCAAAGCATATTTTGGTATCAGTCTATTTCAATGAAGGGCTTGGGCTCTTCCAGTTTTGGGGTCTGGGATTATGTATAGCTACATCCTGACTTTATGTGAAAGCAAGTCTTCATAGCCATCTAATCCTCCTGCTGTGCCCTCGATTCTCTAGAAAGGACAGGCTGGGCTGTGGGCGGTGGGGAGATGCACATCTTCCAACAGATATAGATAGCTGGGGGGGTGGGAAGTGCAGGGCATGCTGACAAGAACATCTGCCCTGTGGTTCAGACATACCTTTTGATATCACCTGCAATCCTACAATTGGACGGGGCTAAAACATGACCTAATAAGCTGTACTATGCTCCAAACTCTCACAGAATTCCTGCTTAGTATGTGCAAGATTTTCCTCAATCGGCCTGTGAAGAAGTGCACTGGCTGCAGTGACACATGCCCTACTATACTCTAGTAAGCTTCTACCACTATTGTTTTCGTCATTTAAGTTCCTTCTATTTTGGATGACTACGTAAACCTTTAAGGCTCTTGTAGATGCTTAATATTTCACTTTTCTTTAAACACCAAAGTGTTGATTCTTTGGTGGTGGGTTTAGTTATTGTTCATAGCCTTTTGTGGCCCCTGACTGACATTTCCTATTATTTAAACAGCTAATTAGCCTTATTTTATTAGGTGTAAATGTGTTTCCATGCCTTGACTGGCAAACTCTAATCTCTAAACTTCAGTAGCATGTAGGAATTTATTGCCTGTTAATTGTGCCCTAGGGCATAGTGACTTTTAAAAGTGAAATAACATCATGTCTCCATATATATATATATATGTATTACTACAGTGCCTGTATTGTTGTAACATATGTCTAGTTGGCATTATTCATCATTCAGAGGGCAGCCATTCAAAACTATACTGATTTCTCAAACATGGTGGAGTTTCAGAAGTTAATACTTTATTATATATCATATATATTATATAGATTTTATATATATACACTTTATAAGTACAAAGATATCTGGTTGTTAAGCTTCAGTTGACATGCAGTGGCTTTTAAATGGCTTTCCTCTTTTTTGGTTCCATCGGTCCTGATGACAGCATGAGTGCCAGATTGGGTGGATGTTACCTGATTTTGCTCTATATGTGTAATGATTTTAAAGCCTTTTACATTCTGCTGCTTCTGTAAGGGCTTGCTTGGCGTCCTACAATTTTCTTTCAATATTTTCTATGTTCTGTGTCAACTATGCTTCTCAGTGTATGACTCAGTGATAACACACTGAGTTTTCACTTCACTTGTCAATGCATGTCATAAATGCTGAATGTTTTGTGGGATCTTATTCAGCCACCCACTCTTCCTTGTTCAGGCCTCTTCTCAGAAACAATAAAATTAGTCAAGGTTCCTTTTATTTATCTTGAAATATATTTCTTAACATGACGGTGAAGTCATGCAAGGATTCATTATCGATTTAGGGCCAATTTAATGTCTATTCTCTTGATTTTCTAAGTTAACGTGCATCTTTGAAAAACATACCAGGTGGAAAACTGTGAAGGGACTGGAAGAATGGTACCGTACGTGTAGTGCTGAATATTTTGGTCAAGGACTTCCGATGCAAGTTTCTATAGTATCAAATTAATTGCATTTTGGAATCCAAACGTGATTCCCTTAGAACTCCTAAGGAAATGACTCCATAACTGCGAGTGATTAGATACAATATAGAGAGTGTGTGTGTGATTGGAAGGGGAAGCAGTGTCCTTGATTGCACAGTTTTATTCTTTTTGGGCCCCATTCCCAAGCATCTAAAAATATGCTGTGCTGATCCCTTTTATTCTGAGGCTATATCCTACCTCTTACTTCAGCTGCCACTTCCTTTTGGCTTACCACCTTTGCGTTCTGACCCTGCAAGATATAGTTTAAAATTGCTTCAACCATAGATATCTAAAACCAGACAACTGTTATTTCAAAGGAGGTAGAGCATTTGTACCTTCCATTAACTTCACTTAACAATGTCAATTCTTAGCACCTTTAGAATTAAGGAAATGCGTTTTCATTCTAAGACAAGAACCTCAACACGAACTTTTTAACCTGTGTCACTCTTAAAAGTCTTTGTCACGAGACCTGCAGGGTGCACAAGCAGAAAAAGTAATTAATCCCTCAGTCAGGCTACAAAGTAGACTTTACTTTCTATTAAAAAAACCCCTCACATTTCAACAGTAAATTTGTGTTCCAGCTAATGGTATATTGCTACCTACCTATTGCACTGCTGCTCTGGAAGGTTTTGGATGGATGGGTTTCAATGGGAAGAGGAATGCAAAGAGAGACTTGCTAGAAGTTTTCCAAAGTGTTCATGGGGATGCCATGCAATTTTATATATCTGTTACAGAGCATTCAGAAAGGCAAAATTGTCATAGGCAGGTAGACCTTGAACATTAAATTACATTATCTAGAGCAAAGGGGAATAGGGAGTGAAATCATAAAGAAATGGTTAGTAGGAGATACTGCAACTCCTTAAGAACATTTTTGCCAATTTCCTCTCGAAAATGTACTTTTTGCATCTAATGGAAATGTTTCTGCTCTCCCTTTAGATCTGCAGTACAGGAGAAAAAAATCAAAATGAAAAAAGAGTTTCAGGAGGGTTAGAGAGTCTTCGTGCTTTTGCAGCCATGTTACAGAAAAGAAGATGAGAGACAGCTGCAGATGGCGCTTGGTGCAAGGAGCTTCTGCAGTCAGTGGGCTGGAGCATATCTCATATGGACACTGGACAGGGCTGGAGACTGCGGGGTCGGTGGTTGAGTGCAGTGAGGTGTGCAGTGTACCTGACAGCTGGGGAAGCTGAGGAAAAAAAGCCTCTAAAGTCCTCTGATAATCTTGTGCACTCCATTTTCATTGTTATGTTATTCTGGTTTGATTTATTTTGTTAATGGTCTGAAAGTCTAAGACCAAGAAATTACTTCTTTTTAGTAGCAGAGATGGGAAGGGTAATTCTGCAGTTACTGCGTGGGCTGGGATGGAGGAGTTTTTACATTTCTCCTCAAGTTTCTTCCTCATTAGGTTAACAGTTTCCCTGCTGTCACCAGTGTCTCTGTGGTTTAGAGTATTCCCCACTATTGCAGTATTATCTCCTGACATTACTGTCATCTCTGGCTTCCCTGCCACTGCTCCTCAAGAAGTGATGAAGTAACTACTACATTTACAGATCATCAGAGATGATTTTGTTGCCTAATTTTGTGGGCAGCTTACACGATAGTCTCCAAAACTCTTGAATTTCAGACCCTGCTGCTTTCTGGAAATCAGATCCATTTAATATCCTTCTAGTTGGGCACTTATAATTAGGAGTGTCCAACACAACTATTTCTCTGGGGGAAATTCTGGCTGTGATGGACGCATCCATTCCCTCAGCACATTGACACTTCCCTCCATGCTCTCATAGCGTCCGGACTGAGGTTTGGATCTGGGATCTCACTTTTCTCATGGCCCAAGTATGATCATGATACTGACCATTATCACTACATTAGTGATGTTTTCTCTCTCTTGTGCAGGAGACATCCCATGCTGATTTGAATTCAGCCTGCTTCCTCTCATCTTTACTTTGTAAGCATATGAAGCTTACTAACTACATTGATCTCCCTGAGAAGGTGTTTTCAGTTCCATTGCTCTAACATTACTTGTATTTGACAGCAAGTTTTAGTGCACTTTTTTCTTTCCTGAATTAGCATTTGCTGTAGAACAGCTTGGTCATTGCCAAGATCCTGCCAAGACACACAAGTCTGTTGTGTAATGACTGTTCTTCTCCGTATGACCACTTCTCATGCTCTGTGGAGATACTCGCAGCTGTCCTCCACTGAAGTCCATGGACCCACAGGAAAATCCACCAGTGATCCATTACTTTACTTAACCTTTGATTCACTGCAATAGAGGGTGGTGAGATAAGCCAGATAAAGCAAAAAAACCTAACAAACTAATGCAAACATCAGTCAGTTGGGTGACAAGAGCATATAATATGTGCCCTTCAGTTGAGATATGCTGCCAGCAGAACAGGAAGGGTGAGTGAGTTCATAATTTTGTTAACAATTTCTGTATTTACTGAAATCTGGGTTAGCCATAACTTGTTTCTGTTAGAAGTTGCAGGAATTCTGCTTTGTCTTTCAAGAATGGCTTTAATTCCGGCCAGCTGAATAAAAACTTATCTCTTATTCAAAACATTGAGTAAGAAAGTCAGGCTAGGTTAGGGAAGGTGATTCAACAGCAACATGGGTCTGTGGGTTTCTCCAGTCTTTCTTGGCTGGAAAGAGATAAATACCTTTTTTTCTTGTTTTCTTGGCCTCTTTCTTAAAAAAAAAAAAAAAAAAAAAAAAAGTAAGATAAACTATTGCAGGTAAGCACATATTTAAATAAACCATGTTTGTATACATTTTGATAATTTTTCTAAGTCTTCTCTTGTCCTTTAATGGCAATATGTTCTGGTCACAGTGCTCCGAGGTCTGTTACTAACTGCTGTGGGCTAAAGGAAATTCTAGAATTTGGTATAGGAAGATACAACTTCTTGCTTAGTTGTCTCTAGCAAATTCCAGTTGTCTGAGCAGAGGAGAAAGATTTTCAGGTGTGTTTTCCATATTACTTCTTAGAAAAAATTAAAAAGGCTTGGTTCATCTGTCTGCTGTTGACCATCAAATCATCAAATCAGTTTATTTTTGTGGGACTATTTTCAAAATCTTTGCTGTTTCTACAACATGTGTTTCTCTCTTCTTTGATTCTGGTGCTAGTCTTATCTTTCTTTCCCTGCGATTAATAAAAGACTACTGCCATTTCTATAGCAATCATTTCACTATTGATTTAATGTCTTTGTGCCCAGGGCCACTGCTGTCTGTCAGTATACTTCATGTTTTCTTTTTTAATTAATAACTGGAAACACCTAGTAGAAAAGCATAAAATGATGTATTGCTATGTTCTGGAGCAGTAACTGTGGCATAGCTTTGAGGAACTACTCTATAGAGCTATTAAAAACATTTTGAAAGGCTTAAATATTTAAAACAGTAACATTTAAAAGGGTGGAGTGATTTATGACCTGGACATTTTTCTTCTGTAATTGCAGCAACTAGAAAGAGAGATTGAAGAAAAGATAAATGTGTGGTTATGATACTTTAGCCAGATGGCATGGGCTTTATTTTCTGTTCTGTGACAGATTTTTTTTTAAATGTAGGGACAAGTAATTTAATTTTATTGTTCTTCTATGTCATTCAAAAAAAGATGGGAACATGTCAGGTCCCTTTCAGCTGACACTAATACCTTTGAACCTTCAATAACCATCCTTGCTTTCCCAGCAAGTATAACTTAAGTCTAGATAAATGAGAAGAGTGTGAAAGAATGAGAACAAATTAAAGGAAGCAATACCCCTTCTAGATAAAGAAGCGTTAGAAATCTCTAATAAATAAAACCCAAAGCACTAACAAGAAAAGAGAAGAAGAAATATATGGGAAGTGTCACCAAAGAAGCTGTGGTCACTTGTGAAGGAGTGAAAAGTGGAATGGTCTTTCAGATCATCAGCCTTCTGACTTGTAAATTCACACCAAACAAGATGAATCCTTGGAAATGTTTAAAAACAAACCAACGGAGAGAGACTATAGGCAAAACACTTTTACAGGGTGCCAACTGAAAATGAAACACTGTACTAGACACTGTCACATTTCCCAGCACAATAGAAGTGAAAGATGCCAAAAAAAAACACAAAACCAAACAAAAACTAGAAAGGTGCAGGTGGGGATTAACTTATGGGGAAACACTTAAAGGTCCTGATGGTCACGATGAGGAAATATCATTAAGTCTCTGTTCTCTGAAATAAAAGGAAGTTGTAAACACAATGACAAAGAAAGGTGACCAAAGCGACTGTGGCATCTGAGAGTGTGCTATACTCTGTTCAGAGGCGAACAAGTCTTCTACAATATTATCAAAAGCAGAATAAAGGAAACAACTGCTGACAAATAGGGAAGCACAGACTGAATTTCAAAAAGGAAGATCAGTTCTTCAAACGTAATTCCTTAAGCTACTGCCTGTGGGTTAATTTTGATCCTGGAAACAGTAAACCACAGAATATTTTCAATTTCCATATCTCAGCCAGAAGAACATACAGACACTCTGCATTGAAGCAGGCAAGCCAAATGAATCAGGGGAAAATAAACATAAAAGCAGTTTAGCCAGCTTTTCACTGAATTAAGTGAAAAGCTCTGTAACAACCCTACTAGCAACTGTCTTCAGATTTTCTCTTCATCTAAAAGGCTGGGTATTCTTTGCATTAACAAAAGATCTACAAACTCTGAAACAGAGTGTTAAATGGAAAAAAAGAAAACAGAAGATGTTCTTCATTTACTTTATAGGTGCAAAGACAGCCTTTAGGCAGCCACCATCCCAATATATTTGAGAGTATCTTAGGTGTTATATACCATTGTAACAAGAAACTTAATGAAGAGTTTATGTTAGACTTTAGATAAGGAAGCAGCAGTTGCATCCAATTTAGATTTCAGCAAGAGTAGAAATCAGTATCAGTTACTTCTGGTTTGAATTGTTGCTGACTTCACTGAGAGGAAAAGCATAGATGGGCACAGAATGGGCACTGCTAGATCTTGATTGTGGGGCGACACAGCATAATAAACTGAGACAAGAAGGTTTTCAGCAATGAAAAGAAGATAGAAGAACCAATACCAGACCTTTTGAACTCATTCTGTCATGAAGGAAAAAGATTCAGGAAGAATTTCAGTTTTCATGCCTTCCAGGAAGTATGTTTCTAGTTGACAATGAAGCAACTGCATTCACCATCTTCAACAAGACTTGGCTGCTGAAATAGGCAACCTAAAGGCCTTCCAACTGAACAGCTGTTCCACTTTTGCTTATGAAAAAAATACAGGAAAAAAATCAAAAGTTATGTCTCCACAAAACACAAGAGCCTGGAGACCAGGAGACCAGGCCAAGTCCACGGAGTGGTTTGCGGTAGGGTGTCTTAGCTTAGAAATAGCTTCAACCAAACACGTCTGTACTGCTTCCAGATCCAGGCTGGCTCTGTTCAGTCAGCTCAGCTCATTCAGCTTCTCAATATTTCCAGTTCAGAGGTTAATGACACTGCCAGTATGAGCTGAGGTCTGTCTGCATCCACTGGTGTGGCTGTGGTTGTATGCCCACTTTAGTCCCTGTGGCTTGTGTTTCCTATTGGCTCACTCTGGGCTTTCAAAGGTGTGCAGACAGTAGAAAACATCAATTACCAGGACTTACTCTAAATCTAGGCCTAAATGCCTTTGAAAGTAAATTCCTTAGAAAATACCAGGTATTAAGTGGGATTGAATTGCAACACATTTCAAAAGAATTCAGCAGTGTCTTTGCTAGAAGAGAAGATGGAAGTTTCTGAGACATATTAAGAAGGAAGCCTGAGGGACAATTCAGTTGTCCAAACATTGGCATCCAGTCGTGTAGAGGCCCCAGGAAATCCCTCCTGGACTCCAGCCATTGCTCCTTAGAGGTCTTGGATGTGCTGGACTCATGCCATGCTTGGCTGGACAACTCACATGCCCCAGGTTATTAGAGGTGAGGTTAGACACCTATGTCTGGCAACCAACCTGAGACCTGTGTGGGGGCCAAAATGGTGAGGTTGCTGAAGGAACACAAGTATCTGACTAAAAGATTCCTCTCCTCATCGGGGCTCAAGGGAGAAATATTTCACATCACAGGTCTTCAAGGAATGCTCCTTTTCATGCCCTCAGGAGCCTGCAGTCCCTGAGAAGCAGGCTGGTTCAGAAAGGAGGATGTTTCTCATTTCCAAAGCGTTCCAAATGTTTGTTGATTTTTTGAAAAAGCTTCAGGATCCTTACCTGGGAGGAGACACAGAAATGCAAACAGGTACATTTCCTGTGAAGCACAAACGCAAGCATTCACTTTCAGATCCACTTACTTGTTTTTAAATAGGCTGGATTTTTGCAAGCACCTTGCTTTTTGTTTCAGTTGTGCAGCTGTCTTCTGAAACAGTTTGCAATTTTCGTGCTTGAGAACGCTTTCAGCTACAATTTGAGAAGTTTGTCTCCTAGAATAGCAGTGTATTTTGTTTTGGTTTATCTTGCAATATTCTGTTCTTCTTTTCTGGAGGCAGCGCTCATCTCCTTCCTTGGCAAGGTGAGCCAGAACTAGTTGTCATTCCCTGTAGCTGCAAGTCTCACATTACAAATTGCTGTCATATGTATGAGAGAGCAGACAATCCCCAATAAAACTAGCTTTCAAAATGGAGTATTTTTTTACATAAAGCTTAAAATAACCTACCAAAATCTGTGAATCAAGCTATGCTCACCACTTCATGAGACCAGGATGCAAAATGATTCAATGACTTCTGAGTAAATTCCTTGAAAATATCTGGTATAAATTTGGCAAACATACATTGGCAATGACAGAGAAAGAAAAAAAGGCAGCATATTCACTAGCTCAGAATGATCGTGTGTGACTCATCAGTGTGAAACTGCCATGAAAAGGCATGATGTCCTTGTATGTTTGAAAAAAAAGATTCAAAATTTGGATAGGTGTAGGAAATGTCTACTAGAGCATTCCTGTCCTATGAAAGGAGGCAATTATAGTAAAACCAAAGGTGATTCTGTGTCTGACATAAGTATTTCTCAAGGAATAACTACCTGTAAATAGATGGTATTTAACCTAGAGATACAAAGTCAGCATAAAACAAACAAACAAAAAAAGTAAACTCAGCAGGAATTCAGTTAGGCTGAAAATCGGGAGTTCTTTAAAGTAGGGGAATAGGATTCTGCTACAGTTTTATTTAGAAAGAACTGGGACAGCAAAAAAACTAAGCAATTAACATTTTTTTTTCAAGAAATTAGAGTTATATGAGCAACCTGTGTGTACCTACCTCACCAAAAACTTTTCTCCTCCCTTTGGAATCCATTGGCCGGTTTTAATTAAGGCTGGTATAAAGGAATAGGTTTTAAAGGTAATTATATTCCTACAGTTTTCATGGAAATTGGTGCTGGGTAGCATAGAAGGTACCCATATGAGAACCAGCTGAGGAAAAGCCTTTCGTGTGAAATGATCCCTTATTAGTCACCAGCCTGTCCCTGGGCTCACCGGGGCTTTTAAATGCCTTATGAATGCTCAGCCATGGGAAAAGCATCGAGCAGAGCTCACACTTTCTCAAACACAGAAACCTCAAGCTACACAGAAAAACAGGTTTCCATAGTTCCTGTGGTCACAGCACTACATTTCTAACACTGGAGCCTGATACATAGTGAAAAGGATTGAACAACATGTCTGTCTGCAGGACTGGTTTTGATGACTTGACCAAGAAAATGCATTTTCTGGCCTTGTCACTTGTGCTGTGTGAAATCAGACACATCATGTCATCCTTACATAACCTCTAGGATTACAACTTTTATGCCGATTTACCCCTCACACAGCAAAGTGACACTCTCAGCTGGATCATATTTTAAAGTGTTTGAATTAGATCTGTTACTAGTACTAGTAGTGACTTTTTTTTTTTTTGAGTCATTTTAATGATGAGCAGTTACAAATTTGCCCCCATCTGGATGCGCTAATTATTTCAAACACACTGAAATTTTTATGAAAATTGTACTGTTCTGAGAAATTACAGGTAGAGGAGAGATTACCTCTCGGGTGGTTTTTTTGTTTCACAATTATGAAAGATTTCTGTGGCAACTTCAACAATAGCTTTCATGGAACAGGAAAAACAAAGTTTATTTTTAGGTGCTCGTTTGGTATATCCTATCCCTTAGGGCCGTGCCTATTTCCTCCCTTAATAAGCCTCATCCATCTCACCAAAATGATGGACATCTTAACTTCATTGCTGGCTGAAGTAAAGCAGACGGACTAGCTGTTCCCAAGGTTCTAAATCCACAAGCACTTTGTATTTTGCCGTGAGGAGGTTGGCGAGGTGCGAGGAAGGGATCCCTCCCATTTCCAACCCATTCCCAGCAGATGCCCAGGAAGGTGGACTAACTTGTTTTGTGGTGACTTGGTGGCAGTTGTTCCAGTAGTCACTGATACCCAGTGACCAGCCGCCAGCAGAGGGGCAGGAGGAACATACTTGTAACCTTACAAGTTTACTTCTGTTGTCAACCCTGAAAACCCCATGAAAGCAGAAGGCAGCTGGCGCACTGAAGGCGCTCTTGTGCTTGGGCGGCTTGTGACATTCTTCCCGTTGTTACCGCTTCTGTGTCAGATGTATTTGCTCTTTCCCAGTGCACTCTTCGGCTGTGAAATCTCATAAGCAGAACCTTTTCTCCTTGTGCTCCTTCTCCCAGTGGACTCCTAACTCCTGACTTGGACTTGTAAGTACGCCCTAGCAGAGGTGTTGAATAACAGCAGTAGCAACTGCAGCAGTAATAATAAAGGAAACTTTACTTAGGCTTCGCCTGTATCAGACTGTAGGTACTTACGTGACCTCTGTTATACAAATCGTGAGCAGCTTTGTAGATTATCAGCAGTATTTAGACAGCTACATCCCTCATTCTGATGGGAGTTAGGCTCTTCAATGCCTTTAAGGATTTCTGCCTCTGGGGCTTATTGCAGATAACAGGAGCCTATGGCAGAGTCGGTGGGAGATAACTCGAATTGCCCACATCTAAAGGCTGGGGGGAGGGCAGACAGCACCACAGACAGAAAGAGCACAGCTTTTCCTGCCTGCAGTATGCCTGGCCTCCACAAAAAGCCTGGAAAGAGCCTGAAGAGCTGGCATGCCGACAGCATTAGAAACGACTGTATCGGAGGTTAGATGGGAGTAAGGACCATGGCGCAAGGTTGAGCCCAGTGTTAAACCGTAGACCCAAACCTGTGTCTCTGTGGACGGAGGCAAGGGTGTGTGGATACAGCTGTGGGGTTGGAAGGCCACCAGTGATATTCACCACCACCTTTCACAACCAGCTGTATTCAGCAGTGAACACCTTGCAAGCTACTGGGAACCCGGATGATCTGTTTTACTTTGGGATTTTTGTTCTGTTCTGGTTTTATAGCAAAGGACACACAAAAATAGGGCAAGATACAGGATTTTCTAAAAGAAACCTGCTCTGGGACATGGGAAACCCCATTCTATTTTTACACACAGAAGATTCGTTTTCATTCTTGAATGTTCCCCATATCCTCTTTGCCTAAAATGCCTTTAAATAAGCCTATCTACATGTGTGAAGAGGAACATTAAGCTTTGTTTTTGATGGCAAGAGGCACATTTAAAGAAAATGATTTGCATAATGAGCCACTGTCGGTCATTAGTCGGCCAAAGTGATTCCATCCTGCAGACGGACAGCTGCCAGAAAACAGTCAAAGCAAGAGCCTGACCCTGCTGCTTTTGCTGGACATAGACTTCCCTTGGAAATGGGTTTTGTATCCCATTAAGAAAGGCAGGAACTTGCCTTTAGTAAGAACTAATAAGTAAGTTCATAAGAACTATTTTAAGAATAAGAATTGTTCTTCTGAAACCTCTTCTAAGGGAAGATTAACTATTTAAGAATTATTTAACAAGGGACAGTGTCAACAACTTTGACTGAACCCATACATCCAGGATCCAAATATTCTCTTTTGGGTTGGCATGATCCTTCTAGAGTAGGAACGAAGTGTTTTCAGCCTTTATCACTTATTTAAGGGAAAGAAAACCATGATCTTTCCAAAGCCTCTGGCAGGAAAGCACGTCTTTCAAACTGCTTTTGGAAACACCGCGGCTCTTCAGATGTTACTCATCTTTTCCCGCTAAGAAACTGCCGGTACCCACAGCTGGTCCCAGCACCGGCTGCCCTGTGCCCTGTGCCCCAGCACCGGCTGCCCTGTGCCCTGTGCCCAGCCGGTGCGGACAGGGACACCCCCCCCCCGAGGGGACCCCGGGCTAGTGCCGAGCTGCCGGGCGGGCGCCGGTAACGGGAGGCAGGCGAGCCACCGCCCGGCTCCCACCTGGGGGGCCGGTACCGCCGTGTAGCCGTGTCCCGGAGGCCCGGACCGGCGGCGGGGGAGCCGGGGCGGCCCCAGCGCCGACGGAGGAGACGTGGGCTTCTTCCCGGTGACCGCGGCTTTGTAAATCATCTGCATTAACCCGGGGGGTGCGGGGTGGAGGGAGGGGGGAGGCAGGAAGAGGCTTTTAATCCCTGGTGTCTTTGTTCCGGCTCGCACACATCGGAAGCAGAGCTCAAGCCGTGTGATCGCTTTTTGTGGAAGAGGAAAGACATTCGCCGGCACTTGGGCGCATCCTGGCCTCCCGAGCGGGGCTGGAGGCACGGCAAGGGGCACCCCGGGACCGGCGGGTACCCGCTCCGCCCGGTGCATCCCTCCAAGCCCCCAGCGCACACCCGCTTTTCTCCTCCCCGCCACCCCCACCTCCCCCCCAAGATCAAAAGCTCCTCTCTGTTGCAAAAGGACTATTTTCTCAGGCGTCCTTCCCCACCACAGCTTTGTGAAAAGGACAATAGACTCCTGTTTCAGTGTTGTTGGCACCAGCCTTGCATAATACAGGAAGCAGCATTTCCTTTCGGGGGTGGAAAATTAACTTGGATCGTGCGTTTCTCTTTTTATTGCTGACCGTACACACCCCGGGAAATTCGGCTCGCTGGCTCTCGGGAAGGGAAGCGGCGGCAGCCTCCTCTCCGCATCCTCCCCGGCGCAAGGGAAGACCCGAGCGCGGCTCCGCTGCCCGCGGGAGGAGCGCGCCCCGCTCCGCCGGCCGCGGGGCGAGGGGCCGGGGGCGCCCTGCGCCGTCCCGCCCGGGGCCGCCCCCCCTCAGGGCTCCCGCACGGCTGCGCCTCCGAGCTCCGCCGCGGGGCTGTCCCGCTCGCCCTCCGGCTAAAGGTGGCACTGCGAGGCACAGCCTCTGCTGGTTCTTTGAAGGGGAATGCAGCCAGCTTATCCCCTCCTGGGGAAGGGGGGGGGGGGGGGGGGGGGGGAAGGGGGCAGGGGGAGGGGAGAAAAAAAAAAAGAAAAAAACCGGGGAAAAAAGGAAAAAATGAATAAAGAAAAAGGCCTTATTCTACTTGGGACAGTTAAAAAAAATACAAAACACAACAAACTGAGAGCTCAGCCCTCTGACAGCTCATGCTACCTGTAAAGTCCATGAAGTAACTTTTCACCAGTTTCTTCTAATGATATTAACCCTTGCACAATGCTGTCCCAGCAAGGGCACACGCTTATTAATAAAACATTAAAATAAACATTAAAATGTCTTTCTAATCCAGCCCTCCCGGGAGATGTTCAACCCTTGTGGTACAGGGTTAAAAAAGACATACTTAGTCCTGTATAGGCATAGAATTCAGGGCAAGTTTTACCTCAAAAAGGCTGTGTGTGTATAAAGTATAATACACATTCCACAGTTGTTCTTCAAATGATGTTATGTTACTCATTGCCTTGTGGCAAACATGGGTTTGGATTCAGTGACTGCAGCCCCATCCTGGCTTCTGAGAAGCTCAAGAGAAGTCCTGTCAACCAAAAATTTCTGGTCTTTCCCCTTTAGCTAACAACAACCTAAACCTCAGCTTCAGGAGCTGAGTCTATAGCTTTGCAAGGTAAGGACACACATAAACCGTATCAGCAGCTCCTGGTGCTTGTGAGATGAATTTATGCAAGATCGTTCTCCCTCCTGGACCTGTGCTGGATCCTATCCTGTCTGCTGGACCTGGTGACAAGAGGGCATTCCCAGACAGGGTTTCAAAGCACCAGATGGGCAGCTCTGAGGCTTGCCAAGTCAGCAAGCAACCCTTTTCTGCCTGCATGTTGTGCTGATCAGCTAGTTATGGTTTTCCTGCACTGAAGGAAGCAAAGATACTCATCTCATAGTGTGGAAATGACACTGTTGCATCACTAAGGTAATAACCGCCCACAGCACCACGGGTATCTCATGGAACTGGAAGTGAAACAATCCTTTTAATTATCCCTGTCAGTCAGTTTCATTTTTTTACTTATTTCTTTTAAACACTTTTTTATGCTTTACTTTTTTACTTATTTTCAAGGAAACATGTTGTGGGAAAGAGATACCTTAAAACTGTTGTCTTGAAAATCTCAGTCGTGGTGGGAGAACGAAAAGAAAAGAATGCTAGTGCATTTCAGAGGAAGCTCTTTTAATCCCTCTGGATCGGTGCAGCTCTCCTTAGTCTCACTCTGTAAAACCTCATTCTTACTACTTGCAGATGGAGCTGGAGATAGGCCTGACATGGTTCTGGGCAAACATGGCAGTGGGCCCTCTTTGTTTCCACCTGTCTGGCAGACTTCCGTTGCTACTGATTTAGCCCAGTTGGACCTCCCTGGGCCCAGAGCTCCAAACTTGTGCCCTGAATCCTCAGTCCTGAAATTGCTCTGCCTGCAGTCGTGTAAGTGAACCAGCACGTGGGGCAGAGAGTACACCAACCCTATTATTTGGGGCATGTGTGGTGCAACCATATGCATTACTCTGGTGCTGCAGGACCCTGACGGTGCTGTACATATCCCACATTTCCCAGTACAACTTCCAAGATACTCCTGTGAACGTCATTTCTGTGGTCAGGTAACCATTTGCTGTTGTCCACATTTTGTATCCGATTTGTTCCAAAATAATCAGGACATCGGCGTTCATGCATATCTCTGAGTCACCAGCTCCTCTGCGAGCAGCAGCTGCGCGGGCTCCCGGTGTGGAGGCCTGGTTTGTATTATGGTGAGGGAAACACTAAGCCTCTAGGGGCTGGTGTTTGGGGTGGTATGCGGGAAAGAGCTCCTCATTGTAAGACTAGTTTTCTTTTCATGGCCCAATATTTTCTTGGGTAGTTTTCCCTTTTTGACATGTTTTGGTTTGGTTTTGTGGTTCTTTTGCTGACCTCTGGTTGTCTTTCCCACTGAAATGCAGTGACCTTGGCCCGATGCCACAGGGAGGAGATGCAACCGATCCTTTCATGTGGTCTTGCCTCTTTCTAAGTAGTTACCCTGGTACGTGCGTGTACTGATGGCTCCAGGAAAGGCGCACACACACACACATATATAGATATATATTTTTATATATATATCCTCCCAGATAAAGGAAAGAAGCCATAGCTGGGCACTGCATTTCAAGTGCCTGGGAGATGAAGCTGACGACTGCTACGTTACCACCGCACCAACCCAGCTCTGTTGGAAGTAGGTCATTCCCATATTGATGCAGGTGTGAACGCATGCAAGTGGGGTCCAGCATATAGTGGAAAAGCTTACTAAGATTCTTCTGTTGTACTTGTGTTTTTCAGGGGCAAAAAATTCTTGCTCCACTCTTTTTTTCCCTGTTCAGTGCAATATTGCTGAGTGTGCCATCAAAATCGGTTGTGTATTATTTTGAAAGAAAATGTGCATTGTAAGGGTTTGCTTTTAGTAAGAGGGATGAAACCATTGGCGCTCTGCCATATGGTCCTGACAGGAAGAGGAGATGCTGGCAGAGCCAAAACCATGTTGGATGTTCCAGGGAACACTGAGGGCTAGCTGATTCCCGAGTGAGCCAAGCACAGTAAAAAGGCAGGTGGGAGCAGCTGCCACACCAGCAAGGAGCAAGACTGTGGAACAGCAAGTCTTGGTCAGGATCAGGTCCAGAGAAAGTGGTTAGGGTCAGACACTGCCTGGTGATCACTCAGCGAGGACACAGTCGTGGAACAAGACTGGGCACTGCTATAGCTGCTGTAAACCATGGTGTAGCATAAGCTGGGATCAGCTGTATGGCCTCAGTTTAAGAGCGGCTCCCAGGGGACAGGAGGGGCAGACCCTCACCTCTAGCTTTCTCCACAACGGTTACTGCCAGCAAAGATGCTGACCTTGTACTCCACCAGTTAAGCTCCTCAACTCAGCCACTGAAACTCCTGGAAGGGGGGTATTCTCCAGGCCGGAACAATGCAGGAACTCTTACCATTAGCTTCCTAACCACCCAATAAAATACTGGTAATTTGATTAATTGCTGGTGACTAATTGCAATAAAAAATGAGCAGTAGCAAATCACGTGTTCCCGTTACCTCTACTTTCTTGCTATGATTAGACAGCTGCCTGCTTTGCCTGCCCTCAGAAGTGGACCTAACTTTGATGTAAGTGGGAAATTGGATGAAGTCGTCACACAATCCCTTCTCTGAGCTGTCATACCCTTCTGTGGAGGACAGGCAGCAGTGCTGTGAGGCTGTCCTGCAAGGACTACTTTGTTGCAGCTTTGGGCTGGTGTTGCCACACACACTGACTGGGTACAGAGCCAAGAGCCCATACAACATAAGGTAAAGCTCAGCCTTGCTGAGGGAAAGCACAAGCACAGCTGCAGTTTATGTCTCTGTGTACATTTACCTATGCATGTGCCTGATGGGCACGTGTAAGTAGCTGTCCCAGTAAACACTGTACTAAAGAAGTCTCAGCTTTTTCTTCTCACAGTCCTGGAGTAAACTAAGGAACTTTACTTTGGTTTACATGCAGCTTTCAATGTGGTGGGCAAATTCAAATAACAGCAGCAGCTGAAGTTACAATGATGGTGCTAAACAGGATTCACTTGATAGTGTGCTGCTTAAACTCTGTTCCTGACATAGGGAGATGGGACCAGAGGATGTCAAAATAATGGTGACCAAAAACACCTCATTGAAAACAGAGTGGAAAAGAGAGTCAGAGGAAGGTCTTGGGTAGAGTAGACCCAGTCCCTCTCACCTAGAATCTTGCTCCAGGTTACAGTCTCCCCAATAGCTAGGTGAGTGTAAAAAGCTCCAATATTCTTCCAGTTGTCTCTGTTCACTGGGTCTCCCATTGCGTGAGTGTGCTTTGAGCTGTATCAGTGAAACAACCCAGGTTATAAGTGGCCCTCCATAAAAAGCAGGCAAGTTGCATCATGGATTATTTCACCAAACTGTTTTACACGAAGTCCCATAAGCATTTGTTCGCCCCAGAAATGGTTGTGCCAGTGCAACTGACAAGGGACAAGGGACTGTGGGAACCGAGAAGGCTCCCACTGGGGGACAAGGAGCACTGGACCCTTTCCCACTGGCTCTGAAAAAAATTGTAATGTTTGCAGGTGACTAACTGAAATACCGCTTGGCTTAAATTTTGGGTCCTGGGAGCACCCAGTCCTCTTCAAAGAAGACAGTTGGCAGATGCAGATTCCGCAGAAGACCTGCAGAGGGAGATCCAATCTGCTCTGCTTTGGACATTTTTCCTTCTCTCCCAACAGTTGAGCCTGGGATCCTCTCAAAGGCAGACTAGTCTGTTCCTGTGAGGTGTCTACCTCTCTGCTGTGAGTACAGGTATCAACAGGTATCATGAGGTTGTTCAGCTGTAACTCTGGCCCATGCAGTCTTCTTCTACAGGCAGGCACCCTCTGTGCAGGTGCTGGTGGTAGCCTTTGGTGTAATGCTCTGAACATTAGGATCAGTGCCACAAGGAGCTCTTTCGAGCATCAGTGCAAATAAAAAATTGCTTCCATGGCTGGAAAGAGTCAGATCGGGTTGGGAGGGTATCAGCTGCTGGTGTGAGTGGGATTTTCCAGGCCCTTTATTTTTGCCAGGTCCATGGGAACTGTCCAAGTGATTCCTCCTAGGAGACTTGGCTAAAGCCTTAAGTCAGGATGTTCCAAGTGTCCTAATTCCAACAGGGAGTAGCATCCACAACCTCAGGATGTGCCCCAGTGCCTTGACTAAGTCATATGCGTGTTGAGAGGAGTCTCCACCCCACCTGACTCTTGAAGCCAGACATGCAAGAGTCATAAAGACTGACTGGCAGAGAGCAGTCAAGAGGCAATGTCCTGGTTAAGAATTCAGCTATGAAAGGTCCTATGTGCTCAGGGTGGTGTCTGTGTTTCTTTGCAGCATGGTAGTCTGCTGCTCAAGGTGGGCCCAGGGGCTGAATGCCCTGATTAGTTGTTTTTTCAATCAAATTTCCAGTTGCTCATTTTCTATGTTGTTCCAATGAGTCTTGTTGGCCAGGGAGGGGTAAGGGATGCACATTGGAGAGCTGGTGCTTTTGCTGCCTGGCAACTTGATGATCTTAGTGTCAGATATATGGGTTGTTCAAGCAAAAGGCTTGGTAGAAGCCATCTTCCTCCAGAGCAGGGTAAAATTCAATAATACAAGGTACTGCTGGGCTGCAAGTGAACACTAAAACCAGATGTTGTCTACTGTGAGGGCTGTTTCTCCTCTCTCTTTTGCAATTTCTGTAGTGCTGGAGATTTGCACTATCATCAGCAGCACATCAGCCTTGCAGCAAGGATGTTTGCCTGATACATTTTAAAGAGGGCTTACTCTCAGCTGCTAAATTTGGTTGATCTCCTTTCTAGCATTTAGTAACAGCCTTTTTAAAAAACAAAAAAGGAAATTTCCCACATTTCAGAGCTGAAGGGAACGTAACAACAGTTACATATCCTTTATTCCAAGGATAAAAATTATCCTCACATATGCCAACCACTACTTAGCATTGGACCAAGGCCTAAGGTATGAAGAGATCATATTGCCTTTGGGATGGACATTTGCCTGCGACAGGTCTATGAGCAGCTCTTTAGTGTTTGTTTGGCCATAGTACCTAAACTACTCTTCACAATAAGTTCTCATCCTGGTAGGTGTTGCCAGTTAGAGGGCAGTACACCAAAATTAAGCTCAATAGGTTCCGCGCAGCCCTCCCCTTCACTCGCACACTGTTCATCTGTCCAGATGGTTCAGCCTATGTGTTTCTAGATGCCTTTCATCCAGTTCCAGGCACAGGCTTCGCACTGTATCTTTTTCATTCTGCTTTACAGGAACATCTGCTCATCTGCTGCCTCTTTTCTTCCCGATATCTCACTACCGGGGTCTTTTCAGTCTTCATGCAGGCCTTGTATCTCTTCTTTCCCTGGCTTTAGCATATGAAGAATGATGAAGGTTTTGGGGCAAACCTGAAGGTTTGCCCTCCCTGGTCCTCAGCTTGTTGGGTGGATCAGAAGCTGATGACATCCATTGGAGAAGGAAGGAGGTATGCTTTGCCAGAGTGCTGTGGTCTTTGGAGGGCCATGACAGAATGCAGCTGTGATGTAGGAGGTGTGAAGAGGGCAGGGAGGAACTGGTGTGGCATGGCTGCTGAGCTTGTGATGGGGGCCTGCATCATCTCAGACTCAGCACGTACTCACCACTGGGTAGGTCAAAGGCAGGAACATCCAGTTCCCTGAGCTTCTTCCACAGGGAGCCCTTGCTCCTAGGGGGTCTAAGCTGTCAGGATGCCCAGTGTCCTAGTTCTTGTTGGTCTGTCCTCCCTGGCCGACTGTTTTCCCAGCTGCTGTCCTCTCCGCTGGAGGAGGTGATTTCTTATGAGTCATCCTCTTCGGGAAAGAAACCTTGGGGTTCTTCCCCCTATGGTGTGGGCAGATTAGGGGGGAGGTATCCATAACTATTTTATTTTCAAGGTCTCAGCTGGGGGCAAGAAGATTGGAAAATGCAGACTTAAATTCTTAGTTTACGGTGTCACTTATGGAGTCGGACAGAACCGTGCAGGAAATATTCTCACAGACTTTAAACTTGAAAGTTAAACACTTCTCAAGTTAAAAACAAGACCAACTTGTCATCTTTTTTCTTGCACAGGACGGTCTGGTGGGACACAGGAGATGTGAGGTCTATTTCTGGCTCTTGTCACCAGCTTCCTATGACCTTGGACTAGCCACCTAACCTCTTTATGTGCCTCCATTTCCTTCTTTGTAAAATGTGGGCGATCACATTTACCTGCCCCATGCAGACAGTCTTGCAACTTACTTCTAGCACAAAAGCATAGGAAGCGCCATACTGGGTCAAACTAAAGACCTGAGTCATCCAATAGCCTTTCCCTGGCCCCACAGGGGAAAAGCAAAACACCGAACTTGTGTTCTGCTGTCACGGGCTCTCTCACGGTTTTTCACAAAATAAGGCACGTATGGAAAACACGAGCTGAGTGCATAGGGAAGGGAAATATGTTTGTAGGATAGTGCTGGATGTCGCAGGGTCAGTGAAGGGCGGACTCCCGCAGCATCCTTAACCAGTGCTGCCCCTGCCTGGCTCCGCTGCTCTGAGCACGCAGTGCCGCCGGCCGGGGACCCGGGCTGGTGCGGGTCAGGCCCCGCGCAGGGCAGGCTGCCCCGCCGCTCCCCCTCCCCGGGGAAAGGGGGGCGAGCGGCCCCCAGGGCACGGGCAGCGCTTCGGGGCGCTCCGAGCATCGTGCCCGGCAGCGGGGGAAACGCTGTGGGGCACCGGGCAGAGCCAGCTCCGGAGCTGGGGACGAGACGCGGCGCTGCCGGCGTCTCCTTGCGGAGCCGGAGAGCGGCTCTGCGGGACGGGGACCGCCAGCGCTCGGCCTTTGGTCCGGGGAACGCAGGCACGGTGCGCGCCTTCCCGGGGGAGCCGGGCGGCGGTGCGGGCGGCGAGCCCCGCTCCCCGCCCCCCGCCCCCGGCGGCTGGAAACTCCGCAGCGCCGGGCTCCGGCTGGGGGCGCGGCCGGGCTCCGCGGGGGCGGGGGGCGGCCGGCAGACCCGCGGGGGAGCAACGCCGTGCCCGCCGGCGGGCGGGGGACGCGTCCCGGGGAGGGCGTGCTCCCGGCGGAGGATGTGGGCAGGGGGGGCGGAGGGGTGCGCGGTGAGGGGTGGAGAAGTTATAAATCAGCGGGGCCGGGGCTGGCCGGTAATTGATGCCCGCGGGAGGTGAAGCTGGCAGGGCGGCCCGCAGCAGACACTCCCTTTCCGCGGGCCGGGGCGGGCGGGGAGGGCTCGGGGCTGCTGGATGCGGATCCCGCGCCGCGCTGCGCCGTTATCTCCGCCACCGCGGCAGGAGCCCGGGACCGAGGAGAGCCCGTCGGAGCCCAGCCGGCGCCTCTGCCTCTGCCTCGCTGCCGTCGGCAGGGGAAGAGCCCTGCGCTCCCGCGGGCAGGACCATGCCCCGCCAGCTGCTCTCAGGGACCGTGCTGCTGGGAGCCGCCCTCCTGCTGGCAGGTAAGGGTCTGCCGGGACCCGCGGCGCCCTCCGGCCCCGCTCCGCGACGTGCCCCCGGCGATGAGCCTCCGCGGCGGCGCCCCCCGCGCCCCTCGCCGCACGCCGCTTGTCGGCTGGAGCCGGCGGGCACCTGCCTCCCCTCTGCCCCTCTCCCCTGCGCAGAGCCGGGGAAGCGATCCGCCCGCTTTCGGAGGGTCGCTAAACGCCGCATCCCGAGCGGTCGTTCGGCTCCGGACCGCCGGCGGCATGCCCCGGGAGCGGCGCCGCGGGGGTGCCGCCGATGCGGAGCCGTGGTGCCTCCCCTCCTCCGGGCGAGGCGGGGGTGCCGGCGGGGAGGCGAGCCTCTGCCGGGCACGAGGGACAGCCGCTCTGGGAGATGCCCGAACCGGTGCATCACGGAAAGCAAGCACGTCTCGTCTGCAGGGCAGGTTTCTTTCCTCCACGTGTCAGCCTCTCGCAGTGAAGCGGGGAAGGTGCCCGTTCCCATCATACAAATCCAGGTCCCGCTGCCTCCCCGGGCCCCGGGCAGGACGGCGGGGCGGCGGGTCGGGGCTGCCTGCGGGGGTGGCCGCGCGGGTACCCGGCGTGAGTCTCTCTGGAGAGTGGGATGGAGTTGCCCTCCGGCGCCTGCATCCCGTAACGCTGCGTGTGCCGGGATCGGGTCAGCGCAGGTTCGCTTTCCTTCCTCGTGTCTTACTTCGCTTGCAAACGAGGAGCCGGCCGCAGCGCCGTGGCGGGGAGCGCGTCCCAGCGTTGCGTTGCTGGTCACCTGGGAGCAGGGGTGCGTGGGGCCGGGCAAGCGCCGGTCCCGCCTGGGCTCCTCGCCCCGCTGGGCCACCGAACCGTGGGGCAGCCCCGCGGAGCGGCCCGGCCCGGCGGTGCCGCAGCCCTCCCGCGCTCGGGCTCCCCGTGTCCCGCACGGAGATCCCAGGTGCGCCCCGGGTCGCGGAGACGGCGCGCAGCATCGCCGGGCCTGGCGGCCGGCTGGAGGCGAGACCGAATCCCGGGTGGGGAAGGAAAAACCCGAGCTCCCCCCGGGACCGGAGCCGAGGCCCTTGGCCGAGCAGCGCGGCGGCTCTGCGGTTAGCGGTGCGGCCGCCCGGCCCCCCGCGCTGCCCCGCACAGTGGCCGGGGCCCGGGCAGCCCCGTACCGCTGATCCCGGGCAGCCCCGCACCGCTGAGGCCGCGGGAGCGGCCCCGGCCCGGTGGGCTCCAGGCGCTGCTCCTGCTGTCGGCGGCGACGCCGCATTCCGGGGCTGCCCGGGGGAGAGCTGGCGGGGCCGCTCCGACGGGAGGTTTTCCTGCTAGGGAAGTGCTGATTCATCAACTTTGATATGGATATGTAGGTATTCTGCGCCCCCCCCCCCCCCCCCCTTCTTTTTCCCAGGAAAGTGCTAATTTCCCCACATTATTCGTCACTGCCAAGGAGGTTCTTATGTCCAGGATGAAATAGGCACGGGCAAGGGACACCCACCCTGGATACAGGAAATGTGGGTTCAAGTCCTTGCCAGGCTTCCTTCACAGCTTGAGCTTGAACTTCAGCGTCCCGCTCCCACATGGGCTCCCGCAGTGACCAACTATGCTGGGGGACTGGCTTCCTCTTTCCTGTCTGAAAGGTTTTCCATTGTGCAAAGCATGGCAAACCCACTGCCCAGGGAGAAGGTGGACTCTTGTGAGCCAGGGGCTCTAAGAGACCCTAGTTCACCTTCCTGTTCCAGAGACTGTCAGGGACATGTGCACCCTAGATCAATTCCAATGGGAAAAACTTGGCTTGTTTAGGGGAAAACAGGTGCTCTGGGTGCTGGGCACATCCCGGGGTCGGCTCAGGTGCCGTAGGCACCAGAAAGATTCTTCTCTATAGTTTGGCTGAGTGCCTCTACAACTGTTTTGCTAGAAATTCATACCCTGCCTTAAATGCACAAGACATTGTGCTCCAAATCAGAATTTAGATTTCCTCAAACGTTTTGATTTTGTTCCACTTTAATTATTTTTTTTTTTAAAGAAAATCACCCTTGCACAGCTTTGTTTGGACATCCCAGGTTGATCATGCTTCTTCTGGGTCAGTGGTAAAAATTCCCATACTTGCATTTGCATGGTATGTTTGCATGGAGAGTTTCAAAGTTACTGGTGAAGTGGTGGGATGTCTTGTACCATGCATATCTCTCTGTTTTTCTTCCCATTTCACTTTCCTTTGATGCCTATTTACCTAAAACTCTTATTTAGGCAATCTAGTGCTTCCCATTTCAAGTGTTCTTGATGAAGCTCAGTTCATCACCACCGTATGGTCTACTCTTGTAATTCAGTCTCTGCTTCCATTTACTGACAGGTGCTAGAGGAGATTCACAGAAATAGTCAGTGGTCCAGGAGTTACTGGAGAAAGCATCATAAAGAAGCGGCAGAAGGAGATCTTTTGGCTTATATATGTCTATTTAAAAATTTAAATTTCCCCAAAGTATCATGCAAGCTACAAGCTGTGAGAGTCCTCATTTGAAAAATGAGATCAAGGAAATTATGTTTCTTTGACATGTGAGTGTGGGGCACTTCAGCTCTCTTGTCTTTTTATGCACATGTGTATTTTGGTTGATGTGGGAAAGAACTGTCTGTGTTTTGCATAGTACTAGCTTATGTTTCCTTTATAGCTTGTATATATATTTATTCCATATTGTGTTGCATCCATCTATGCTGAAGACTGTACACATAATCGTCGACATGAAATGCTGTTGCCATGTTAAGTTCAATCTCCCAATCCTAGACTTTGTATGACAATAATTTTAATAATTTAGCATTTGGGAATGTGAAGGACTGGGTTTAAACCCTGAAAAGACCAAATTCTACAGCCAGGATCAATAATTCTGTGGCCACATTTCCAGAAGCATGATCTGGCTGTATTTGGCTGTATTTCCAGTTTTCCACACAGAAGCTATACCTAGCAATTAGCAGCTAGAAGGTAAATAGCATCTGTTACAGTCTTATCTGTCAACAGTGCCATAAGAATCTAGTCGGAACTAGATCATCAAAATCCCCCGTGAATGATGAACTTTTCAATTTCATGGTCAGCTGGAAAAAATGAAGAAAGAAATTCCAGGTCAAATCTAATCAGTGCTGAGGTTAATTTCTTGCAATAACTAACCTGACTTCCCTGAAAGTGCCATTTAGACGGAAGTTCGTCTGTAAAGGTTTCAATTTAATTTGAGTCCTCGCTGAAACAGCTGCACAGACACATGGCTACAGTGGTCTAATTTGGGCTTAGGGATGGAGATCTTCATGGAGTCCAGAAAAACTGGCTTTCCCACTTCTTCTGGATCTTCATGGAAACTGGACTCCCTTAAAAATTACAGACTGCGTTCACATAAGCAGAAGAGTTAGACCTTACTGCATAACATAGTTTTTTTCAAAAAATGGGTTTAAGTATCAAACTTACTGACATTGCTGAAGAAAATGACTTATATCACTTACTGGTGTTTTACTAGACAGGTGAGGTGTTTTGCTCATACACGCTACACAAAGCCAGATTTAATTTTCTCGTAGCTGATGTAAATGTGGAGTAATTCCTTTGGCTAGGAATTGGGCTAGGCTAGCATCTTGCTTTATGGTTCATGCTGGAGGAAATCAGGACTTGGCCTGTGCCCTAGTAAAAATCTTCATATCCAGAAGCACCCGATACATTTAAAACAATAAAATTTGCCACTGGGAAGACTGGAGGATTTTTTTAGTGGTGTTGGGGTTTTTTTACATGTGAACAATAACAAGCAAGCTGAGCCTATTTTTTGTCACATGCTTCAAAGACTGAAACCAGTAGCCCTTCACACTGTGTGGGTGTTTAGGACAAAAGGAAATTGTCCAGATTTTCAGGACAGTTGCAGAGTCCTTACACTTTCATGTGGTTTGGAAAATTCAAGCACAATGTTTATCAATTTGCTAGTTTTCATGTCCGACTGAGATTGGGAAAGGAGGAAGCTCCACAGATGAGAGTTAAGGTTCGGCATTTTAGAAGTCTGTGACAAATGGGGCTGTGGTGGGGCTTTATCAGCAAAACTGTTCCTTTGAATCCTGCCCCAAAGTTAGGGGTTGGGACTTCCTGCTGCAGCCCCAGAGGGAATGGAAAGCGACACTGCTGCAAGAGTAGCTTTGCCAGGAGCTGTAGGATGGCCAGCCACAGTCGCCTCTGCTCTTGGAGGTAAGTTCCTCCTACTGGTGTAAGACCTTCAAGAAGCAAATTGCTCCCTCCACAGACATGCTTTATCTTTAGATCTCGCTTCTCCCCCAGCAGCCTCTTTTTTTTTCAGCTATCAATATTTGTAAGAATGCTGGGGAAACATTTCTATGTATATTTGAGCATGAAATCCACCCATGGACAGTACCAGGCCCTTCTTTCCTTGCCCTTGTGATGCATCCTCACTATACATATTCCTGCAATGGAGAAACAACCTTTCCCAAGCATTCCAGCTGGGAATGACCTAACTACTTAACTCACCACGCGGAAACCGCTCATCCTAAAATTGGTGCCAGTGATTGTCAGCAAGGTGCCCACACAGTTTTCTTCTAACAAGATGCAGAAGTTCACTTTCATTCCCCCACGGCTGGAGGTCAGCACTGCATAAATCCTGGTGGTTAAAAGAAAAATGCTGCAAACAGCAGTTTGAAAAGTGAAAATACAGGCATTAGTGCTCTCTCCAAAGCCAAGCATGGCAAAATATCATGCCTTTTGTGACCGGCAGAATGAACACATGCTGGAACTAAGCAAAGCGCTAACAGATTGAGAAACAAGGGTGTGTGTGGGAAGAGATTTGAAACTATACATTTCAGAAGTACTTTTGTCTGCAACTTAAGTCTTGAGCCATTGATATGTATGGAGAAACTTGGACTGGGAGTGTGGATGACTGTTTCTTTGGTATTAAGTCATGTTTGGTATTTGTCTTTCTGGGTTTTTTTTTGTGGCACAGTGGGTGGAAATGTGCCAGCCTAAAGATGAAGAGGAGGATGATTTTGCTCGTGATGCAACTGTATTGTCCAAGACAGTTACAGATGCTTGTGAAACAGTTAACTGATTTATTAATAATCTTTCCCAGATTTTTGTTTGGCTTGTGTTAATGGTTCACGTTCACGATGACCTGATTTTACTATCTCTGTTGTTTTCCCATCAAATCCCAGTTGATTTTTATTACCAAAATCAATTTGTCCATATCTACAATATTGTCACCCTTGTAATATATTTAGAACACAATTCAGCGTGATGCAGTTGACACTGATTTCTGTTTGCGTGACTTTTCTGGACGATGGGGCTGCTCCTCCAGCATTCCCTGATACATGGCACTAAGCACGCCTAAATGCAATCCCTTTTAAGTTGTATTGCTTCTTTTGGAGCTATGGCCTTGAAACAAGGTGCTCTTTGCCATTAGAGCAGCTGAAGGATGGGGAAGTGGTTAGAAGGAAGTGTTTCTAGGACTTCAGAGGATAGATGTTGTGGCAGTGTGGTGACATTATTTCTGCACCATGCCCGGAAGCGGGGGTGGAGTGGGCATGGTGGCCCTTGCAGAGCCAGGGACCCGTGAGCAGATGTCTCTGTTCCTCGGAAGTTCCCTCGGGAAGCCCGTGCTCTGGGAACAAGACCCCCTGCTTAGTGTGTGGGGAGCAGCGAGGGATGAGTGTGAGGGTGTTTCATGAGAGGAATTTCACAATTTCACATAGTTCACTTGAGTGTCCTTCCTGTGGGATTCTTCCCTGCCACGGAGTGAAGGAATTTGCCCCTTTTGTTCCCATTGTTGTTCCTCTGTGGAAAAACCTCTCATCAGGATCACCGTGGACTAATGTTAACAGAAGCGTGAGAGCTGCCATCCTGGATCAGACAAGGGTTCTATTTAGCTCCGTGTCATGTCTCTGGCGGTGTCCAACATCTGATCTTCAGGGGAGGTTCAAGGAACCTTGCAGGAAGCAGTTATCTGATAAAATTCTCCAGAGAGGAAATTTTTTTTGTAGTATGATCTAAAATCCACTATTATTTACTAAGAAACCGTGGGATTGAGGGTCAAGGAAGCTAAAATTAGTGTCTGCCAAAACTCAGGTGTTGTCTGTGTTTATGGCAAATGGATATAACATAGTGGAATTAAATTGCATTATATTGTATAATAGAATTTTCTTCTTCTGTTGTGCTGGTAGTGTTTGCGTTGAAACCCCGCCTTTCTTTGTTTCATGCAGTGCTGTAATTAACATTCGTCCTAACCTATTTTATAAGTATTAATGGTTATAATTTCCCAGTGTAAACTGAGCCATAGGCAAGCTTGCTAGAAGTTTCTGCTCGTGCCCCTACCCTAGATTTAGTGGTTTACGTGTCATTTAACTGCAGAACGGGTTTAGCCTCTGGAGCCGTTGCAAGGCTGTTGCAAGCCGTTGCAACCTCTGTTCTGGTGCTTCTCATCTCTAGTTTAAACCATTGTGTTGCATTAGTTATTTTCTCTTGTTTTGAACCCAGGGCCTTCACTTATAGCTCTGCTCTATACGTTTAAGTAGGGTGGATGGAAAGTCAGTTCCTGACTTTGTCTTTTGCGTGTGTGTCTTGGAGTGTTGCAGGACAGTTCAGGTGTAATGATGGAGCATCGGAAATAATAACTGGCAGCCTTCAGCAAAGTGGAAATCCTGCAACTTTGCTTTACATTTACTTGTATATAGTTCATAAATTATTTCTATGTGCACAGCTTAATGAATAATGCAGCCCCAGATGAATTTGACAGGCCTGTATTGCTGGCTGAGCTGGCAGGTTACTGGCAGGTAGGCAGTTTGTGTGACTGTATGAAATAGTCTTCCATTTCAATCCTACTGTATTGCATAATTTGTCCTACCAGGGAATCTGTAACACATTTTAAGTATCAAGTTGGTAAAGAAATTTAATTTGGTCAAGAAAGTGTACCCCCTTACTCTATATAGGAATTCTAAATTATTTTTAATTTACTGTTTTAATGTACTTGCTTTGTCTTTTTACCATCTCAGTACTTTCCTACTACGCTAGTTAATGGGATAAACTTTTTTCAGAAAGTATTGAACTGATGATTATGTTCTGGGATCTGTCACAGTGCAATTAGAGCAGAGGTGCAGTGGTTGCTAACACGTCTCAGTAAGTGATGGAGTAGATCTGATGGCTCACAGATGTAATACAGGTAGGGCTACCTACAATCCCATAAGCAGCACAGGCTTAATGATGTGTAGAGGCATGAAACCATACTTCTGGGTGAGTGCCAGTGGCGGATCCTTCGGCATCACTTTTGGATGGGCAGACGATGGAGTCACAACCACTTCTCATTTACAACAGCCTGAGCAGGGTCTCCCTGTAGGGGCCAGGGCAGGCACAGCAGGGTGGAGGGGTATATGAGCCACATGGACCTATGCTGAACGTGGCTGTGAAGGTATCACTATAGCCTAGCCCTGCTGTAACCAGTTCCTGCTGAGAACAGCCTCAGCAGACCTGTGTTTTTTTTTTAAGCTGGGCATTCATTTTGTTGAAGACCAGATGAAGGCGGACACAACTGTGATATTTATCTTGCTTTTCTCAACATACACCATATATATATATACATATACATATATATATATATGCATTTTGCCGCCTTGGGGTGGTTTACCAAAGTGATTATCCAATGAAGGTTCATGATGGAGGTGTCAGACTGTACATTTGGATTTCCATTTTCAATTCCATATGCTCAATGGGAAAGACAAAATTTGCGATTATGGCTGGTTTTACTTCTTCTCTGTAATTGCTTTCTCCTTATATAAGCTGATGAAATGGGCACCTTCACCAGGCTAGATAGTGCCAAAGGTGCTCATTTCAGATGCTAAGTTTCTAGAGTTACTAAAATTGGGTAGATAAAAGAGGAAAGATATTTTTTTCTCTCAGGTTCTCTGAACGCTAGATTTTGAATTTTATTTTTAATTGGCATTATGTAAAGTGCCTGTGCTCATCCACAAGTGTCACCTGGTGACTTTAGGGCAGGCAGGACACAATCTTCTGGTGAGCTGGTGAAGCAAGTGCCTTTAAGCAGGTGTTGCATGGGCACAGCTCACTGAGCTGCATGGCCTTGGCTGCCCAGCTATGATGGGAAATGGTAATAATTTCAAGTGGTAGTAAGTGGAGCCAGAATTATTTCAAATACGTGTGATTTCAGCTTGTTAAATTTCTACATCTAAATTTTTCAGTGATTAAAAACCCCCTGCTCTTTAATGAAATAGTTTTACCACAGGCTTCTGTAAGCACAGTCTGACTTAGCTAGGGCAAATACTGGCAAAACGCTTGGCAGTTATTGTGGAAATACGTATTTGTTTGCATTTACAACTTTTGGCCATATTGGCATGGTAGTGTGTACTGCTCAGAGGTGTTAATGCAGTGCTATCAGAATTGTACTTGTTCTATTTTTAGCTACTGGGTGTTTTGCTTTGCCTCTATAGCATCTAATCTTACATTGGTGTGTGTACACATGTAGGGGCAGCAGAGGCATACAGATAGTAAATAAACTCTTATCGCTTGCTCTGAGATCCAAAACTGAGAGGGTAAGAACACACTTGCTCAAACAATAGACATACACATTTTTCTGTGCCTGTGAAGGCCTTTCTTGGGCAGTAGCATATCCATTTGCCCTGCTGAATGATTTTTAGTTCCAGAGCATGGAGTCAGGGTCGAGGCATTTCAGTCTTCCCAGGACTCTTCTAATCAGCTGTGAGAAACCTTATAGTGTTTGGACTCTATTATGATTCCGTATCATATAGCAGTCCAGCTTTCACATCCATTAACTTACCCATTTTCTTGGCTGGCTGTTATGTCCTAATGGTAATTTAAATTCTTAAATTATGGTTGTGATGAATCAGACTTAAGCATTTGATCCAGAAATGACTCTGCATGTGTTGCAGAACACCAGACTGGGTAATTGGAATGTCCCTTCTGGACCTGAAAGGGGCAAACCAATGAATTGATGATATTTATGCATCAGTGTGTACTTTGTAAGTAAATAGCTTCCAACATTTTTCAATTTTCTTGATCTTGAAAGGAAACGAGAATGCATTTCAGTCATGACAGGGGCATGTGTGAGTGATAGATCCATTGAGGAGCAATACAGCTTGAGCTGCTTCTTCTGCCCTGAGTTTTCTGTTTGCCGGCTATGTACCAGCACACATGGTGCCTCTCTTCACTCAAAAGCCAAGTGGAAACAGAGACAAAGCTACCTTGCAGTGACAGGACCTATGTCTGTTAACCCTTGCAAGTCCCCATGGCCCTGCAAAGTTCTGCTTTGACAGAAATAGTGGTTACGTTTTGCTGCTTCAGCTCACCTGGACAATTGTCAGTGTTGGCTTGGGACAACAGCATACCTCCTTGCTTTCTTACAGATTAAGCTGTCCTAGTTTCTCTTCTGCAGGCTTCAGGTGTGAAGATTGGATTTGCGTCAGAGGAGTGGTGTGAAATAGGTGTATGAAGGACTGCAAGGTTTCCTTTAGAGTGGGGACCTAGATGGCATCTGAAAGACCTGGAGATACTGCTGTTGAACCTCAGGGTGGCTCATGGTTTGGCACTGTGGGTCTTCCCTGGAGACTGTTTCTAAGTACAGGCAATGGAGATGGGGCGTTTACCCCTGGATGCAGGAGCCAGACTGTGCTGCCTGCTTTGCCTGTGTCTGAGCAGTAGAAACCCAGGCAACATAGAGGAGATGGGGGCTATTGCTGCCATGGAGATAGAAGAGTGTCTTGCAGTAGCAGTTTTCTCCAGCCACCAGCAGTCCCAGAAGTAGAAAGCTTCATTACCCAGGCTGATCCCTCCTACCTCTAGTCCTGTGGCAGGAACAGGCCAGACATACAAACTTGGAGCAGGGGAAAAAAAACAAATTTCCAATCACCACCCAAATTTTGCGAAAACTCTGCCTAGAAGTTCTCCTGTCTTTGGAGAACATCATCAAAATGCAAGTATTTGTGCTGATGGGGACCTCAGTATTGATTAAACTAGGAGGACCTGTTAGTCATCGTTCCTCCTTATGGTCACATGTAAACCAAAACTTTAAATGACTCTTCAGTGTTGACCACAGGTTCTTGTTTCTTTCTCACTCTTTTTTTTTTTTTTTTAATAGAGTGATTTGGTGTAATGATGTAATTGGAATTATTTTGGGTAGGTACAACTGTTCAACCAAAAAAAAATATTTACATTTACTTACAGAATGGCCTGGAGTACCTTTAGAAGAGACAGTAATATAACAGCTTGTCAGGAGCTCTGAAATAAAGAAAACTACTGAAATCCCAGGTTTTCTTACAAAATGGAGTAAAGCCATATATCCAGTATGAGGTTAGCTGGTGGCCATGTTCTGGTTAAGGTGCTGCTGCAGATCAGAGTCAGCGCATTTACACTGGAGATGCACTGCAGGTCAAACCACTGGGTACCACCATGCTCCTGAGCATTTAATCCGGATTCTGCAAGCGCTTATTAGTTGCACACATGTGGGCATTCCCACCCCCTTCAACGGGATGACTCATAAGGAAGTGCTCATAAGCAAGAGTAAAGTCCTGGGCTGCATTTGAACGGAATGACCCGCGTTTTAAAGAGCACAGAGAGGTGAAAACCCTATTAAGAAATCATGTGCACTCTTTCCAGTGCAGGAGTCTCCCCTACAAAATACATTTTTGCTGAATGTGTTTGGATCAGGAGGGAACGATGATTTTGATGGTAAAACCCGCAAAGGTTCAGTTATATTTAACAAGCCTTAAAACGCGTGCAAATCCAACAATGACTGAAACAATTACTTCATGATGGATAACTTTATTGCCCACAGATGGCACTTTAAACCCAGAAGGTCAGATTCTTTGTATACACTGAAGTTGCAAAGATAAACTGATCATTCTCCTTAACCTCTCATTGTGCAGGTGAAAAAAGATCAGTCAACATGTTCAGGATAACTGGAGTGGTTGGAAGAGAGTCACGCAGCCTCAAATTATGAAGATGTTAAAAGTAAAAAGCCACCAAACCTGTTAACTTCAAGGAAATTTCTAATAACTTTTAATATCATATGTGTGGGTTTTTTTAACTAAGCCATAAAGCTAGCTTTTGGGTTTAATTTTTTTAGTCAGAAAAATTCACAGTGTGTGAAAGGAAATTTAAAAGTAGAAGCTGGAAAAAATCAAAATGGGGATAATAATCCAAAATGTGGTCCTGGTTTTGAGTTCAGAAGGTCTACCCTTTTAAAAGAAATTGAGATTTAGCTGAAATCGGTAGCAGGTTGATCATGTGTGCATGGTTACTCATTTGTCTGTGGAACTGAACTTACATGTCATATTGGAAAAATAATATGCATTTTCATTTATTTCATCTTTTTTTTTTAATTACTTGTAATCAGTGGTTTTGTTTAACAGATAATTCACATTTTTATTTACTTCATTCAGGAAGAGGATCACTGTTTTTTGCAAAGCAGAAAATAATTGAAGGAAGTTCTTTCTTTTGTTGCCCTGCAAATTACAGATTATACCCTCTGCTTAAAAAAAAATAATAATTGTTCCTGCCTTATTTTAGACAGAATGGCTAACTTTTGCAATCTAAATTAATGTTTGCTTATTAATTAAGCAACCTGGCTGACTGACTTTCACATGTATCTAATAAGCCTTCCAAAACAAATAGAGTATGCTCAGAAAAATCACCCCTTTCCCTATGGGAGAAGATTCCTCAGTTATCAGGATTAATTAGTTCTCTTGTTGTCACATGAAAAGAAGTTGCACCCCCCAATGTAGGTCAGTGTGAGGGTAGGCTGCTGATGGTCGCATAGTGACAGGCACAATGATAAGTGAATGTGTCCTGTTGAGCCATGACCCTTCAGAAAAGACAGTGTCAAGTAAAACGCCCAGAGAAGGTACATAGAAGGCATAATCTGCTTCTAAATATTGACAGTAGGAATTTCCCTGCTATTCTCCTTCCTTTTTCTTTTCTGGTAAACATGTCAAAGTCTATTGCATTTGTGCTCTGCATCAGTTTTGAAGCATTTAAAAATGTAAGGAAGCTAATGACCCATAAATAGATAGGATGTCAAATAAAGCTATTTTTCTTCAAGACTAAGCATCTTGCTGGTAAAAGCATTGTCTTGCATACTTTTAAAAGCAACAGTATTGGCTTGAAATAAGATCTTTTATTTCAGGGTTTTTTTCAGTGAAAAACTAAATGAATGTATAACAAATTGATGTATCATGCCAAATGCGCTGAAGTTAGGTCTTGAATATTAATATGATTAACTACTGCAGTTAAGTGTCTAAAATCTACTTGAAATCAATGATGAAGCTCTGGCTTATACCAATGGGAGCAAAGACAGACAAACATTAAGCACTCCTTTAGATCCCACTCACAATATTTACAAATACTGTGGTGTCTTTTAGATATATGTAATATGTGTAAAAGGGCAAAAGCTTGAAGATGTATCTGGTATTTCTGAGGGTTTTTTTTGCCTGAAGGATGGGGTGAAAAGATCTGTTGTTTGGTTTGGTTGATTTTTTGTTTGGTTTGGGTGTTTTGTTGTTATTGTTTCTTAATTTGATTTTAATAACTCTGAAGCAGATCTTCTGGCATACAGGCTTCCAGGCTGTCTTGTTTTATATGCTTAATTTAAGATAGATCTTGAGATTTTCATGTGGATGCCTTTGCTTTTATCACTGTAGAGTTATCAAGAGAAAAATCTGTAACACTTACAATGGTTTCTTGCCCTTCACCTTTGGCAGATTCCGAAAACAACAGCAGCCCACAGTCCCAGGGCTGGTGTCCTGGTCTCAGCATGGGTCAGGCATGGGCATGGTGCTGCATGGCTGGCTTTGCTCCTGGGCAGGGTGCTGGTGCTGAGCAAAGCCAAACACTCAGCACTGCAGTCATAACCAGGCACTGCAGACTTGCTCTCCTGCTTTGCTCTCAGCACCTGTCACTCACATGGATTTTCCACCTTTCCATCAATTTTACACTGAAAGCAACTTAGGTGTTGCTTTCTAACAACTGGGCTAAGTGTTGCAACTCTAGCAGCTGGGCTTTGATCCCAAAGGATTCCTCTGGTAGACCATTACTGATGTTTTTTTCATACATATTGAACTGTTTTTAATCACCATTGCATGCTTTCAGCTTTTCTAGAGCCTGAAATAAGGAGGAATTCAGGGAAGCTTGGGGCCAGGTTTCCCTCTGAAGCAAGGAAGAAGATTCATAAAGTTGGGTATAAACACTGCCTTCTTGGGAGAGTATCTGAGCCTCCAATTCTGGCATGACAAGAGGAATAGAAATGAAAATTAGGAACATGGTAGTTTCACAAACTGTCAGATTGTTTAGTTGGAGGACATTAACAAACCCTCTTAAGCAAAGTGACTAGGTTGCTCCTCAAGAAGCTGCCTAAGCTCTTGCAACATCTTATCTGAATTTCTCAATGTTTAGCTTCAGGGACATGATTTCAGAACAGCAAATGAGTAGACTCATAAACTTTAAGCATCTGTGGAGGACTATCCCATAAAAGCACAGTGCGTTCCTTGGGAGACCCAGCATTTCAGAGTTGTGATCCATAAATGGCATGTGAGAAAAATGTATGTTTGCAATATATCACATAACAAATGGCTTCTTCAAAGATTTGCTGCATCTTTTTTCTCCCCTCTTAACAGCTGGCAGAATATATTCCTTTCTAGTTAGAAGTATGATTGTCTAGACAACTTGCAGAGGAAGTCTGTGTATTTGTACAGTATCACCATTCAAATTTCTGGTAATATTTGTAGTAATATTTCTTTATTCTGAAAACTTGTTATGCCCTTGCTTGAAGCCTGTTCAAGTGAGCTATAATTTAGTTTACGTCTATGTTTAAGTGTACCCTTTAAATCTTGTTTTCGGTAGGGATGGATGATGGCATATACAGGAGAACTGCTGGAGCCACAGCATAAATAAGATATACAGAGCTAGAAAGAAAACTGCAGATAAATGTAACTAACTTAGATGCCAAAGGTTAGTTAAGTTAGTTAACCCCTATAGTGCACATTTCCTATATTATAAAGGAAAAGAAACAGCTCTCTGAACACCTCTAGCAAACGATTTTGAAGACCTAATCAACTATTTGCTTCTTTTCATGGCTTGCACTAGGTAGTCCCAGGTGATTTAGACCTCTTGCCTCCACTAATGTTACAGCGAATCAGTAGGAAATACTTACTGACAAATGGAGCACAGCTGGCTCCCATAAAAAAACCAAACCCAACCCCCAAACCCAACCCAAAGGCGGCAGGTGAGGGCAGTGCCTCTTTACCTTTTGTACAAAATCCTTGTACTTTTAACACCTCTCTCCATAAGTGGAGACTTGGCTTCTAGGCCTTTCTCAGGCTGAAGGAGTTCAAGTCCACATCTCGGAAGAGAGTTTTGTTATTCAGCCTCTAATCTGAGGCTACACCTGCTGCTGGGTTAAAGCTGCTGAATTTGGAGCAGCCATTGGCTTTGGAGGGTTTATACAGCTGAAATTTAGTCACCAATCTCAGCCAGAGCTGGTGTCCAAAAGTTCCTTCTATAGTCAACGAAAGAGGGACTCCTCTCCAGTGGGTGATTCTACTATGTTTGGTGCATACAGCTGTTTGTGTT
Organism: Falco punctatus; assembly: GCF_963210335.1. Lineage (NCBI taxonomy): Eukaryota > Metazoa > Chordata > Aves > Falconiformes > Falconidae > Falco > Falco punctatus. Next base: position 23,441,017 of record NC_137581.1, on the reverse strand, counting down.
TGGCTGTGGCAGGGACCTCTTGAGGGAAGGGCTTAAAATAGCTGAACTGAAACTGTACTTGACTGAGTTCTAGTGGAAAATCTGCATTACCCTTGTTTATATGATGCTGTTTCTCTTGTATGTTGACAAAGAAATACTTTCTCTTAAAGTGATCTGGGGTACTCTCTGCTCCTCTCACAACACTGGAATCTTCACAGATTGCACTGGGGTTCAGATTTAGACTTAAACTGGGTTTCAACTTTAACTGTTTCAAAATATTTTCTTGTTATGTTCCTAGCTTCTGGAACACTTTGCTGTCAGCGGGAGGGCAACGGGATGGATCAAGGACTGTTTCTTCTCTAAAGCACGCATTTCTGTCTGCTTGCCACAAAAGCTTTTGTGGCACATAGTTTATTACGGGGCAAAGATAAAACATGATGCCTTTTCAGCGCTTGCTGGCTTGTTGAAAGGGAAGGTCCAGTATTCCTCTAGTCTTCTGACCATGGGGCTTTTTCATGGACTTCCTAAAAATTGCTTTCATATGGCCTGTGAGAAGCCTGCCTGGATGTTTCCAAGTGTCCTAAATTACGTCATGTTACACTGACACCCAGGGTTTCACCCACACCAGACTGCTCTGGCTGTGGCTAGGGCCATGCTGGCACACTTGCTTTCTCAATAAGCAGCAAATCTGGTCTGGAAGGTGCCTTGATCTTGTTCTCAACATTTACTGTAGAGCTGTCCAGTTGCCCTTTGACACCACTTTGCCAGTAGGAAGCCTGCAGCCGGTGAGGGGCCGTAGTTACTGTGACCTTCAGTCATGAAGGGAAGATCCTTAATCCCCTTTCACTCCTCCCAGAGCAGTTCCAGTTTTGCAGCAAGCTGTTTGAGTGAGGGTTAGGTATCTCAGAGGTCAGTACGTGGCTCTTGCTGTGGAAGTGGCTGACTTTTGCCCTTCCCATTGAAGGGGCTGCCATGGTGGTGTTTCCTAAGGAAACGCAGCCAGTGGTGCTTGAGGGCACGCTTCCTTGGTTAGATGTGTAGCCGCAAGGTCTTGAACTTTCTTCGTGATACACTCAGTGATCAACTTGAGAGCAAAGTCATTGACCAAAACTTGCATAACTTTAATTTGTACTTTTTCCCCTGAGTAATCCTCATGGATTATGTGAGTCCTGAGTTAGGACAACAGGGTCCTGCCCAAAGGAAGAGTATGTGTGGTGAGGGGGACACCTCATTTTCTTTGCTTTCCTCTCCTAATATAACATCATAAACATAAACATGAGCAGAATGGGAACAGGATGATTTGTCATTGTTAATGTTTCGGTTTTTTTCTCTCTTTGTTTTTCTAGGATCTAGTTCAGGATCAAAATTAAAAGTTCCTGAGCTGAGTACAAATGGCACACAGCACGTTGTTCAAGCAGGCCAGACTTTAAATCTCACCTGCAGGTAACCAGCTGAGTTGGATTCTGATAAATTGGCTGGGAGTTCATACACCTGACACTTTTTTTTTTTTTTTTTTTTTGTAACTGAAATTAGAAAAAAATGAAACCTTATATTGTGGGGAAAGGTGGGGGAGTGAACTTCAATGGCAATTGTTTAGTAGTTCTTTGTTGTTTCTGTTGTTGTTTTTGGAAAACAAGATAAAAGAGAACCCCAGAAATAGCCTGATATAATAAAAAAGAAAGCTTGGGAACTGGAGCTATATAATTGCAGACCAACATAATTGTTTCTGCTTCCTTATCTGTATTTGCAGGGGGGAAATGGTTCATTCATGGTCTTTGCCTGAAACTCTAAGTAAGGATAGCAAAAGGCTGAAAGTAATTAAATATGCCTGTGGAAGGAATGGGAAGCAGTCCTGCAGCAGTCTGACCTTGAGCAGAACTCAAGCAAGTGACACTGGAAACTATAGCTGCAAATACCCAACAAGTCCAGCAAAAAAGAAGAAGGAATCTACAGTCTATGTATTCATTAACGGTAAGATTACAATTTTTAACATGTCTTGATACTTGCATTTCAATACAGCAAAATGGACAAATAAGGCAGTTCAGCTGTGGTTAAATACAGGGGGGTTAATATTTTCAGCCTTGAAAAATGTCATGTTAACTTACCAGCTAACATATAAATTGGTATAAATGTACAGATATTATGCTTTCTCAGAGCTTGCAAATACAAATGCTAGTGTTTTATCTGCTAGGAGAAAAAAATGAAGAAAGAAAAAGACCCAATGCGACCAGTTTGCTAGAATAAATAGAACTCCACTTGGAAGTTCTTTGTTGTTTCTGTTGTGAAATGGGCAGCAGAGAAATCATATCTTACAAAATCAGATGATGACTGATGAAAACCGTGTATCTGGTACAATGTCCACTTCAACCTGCCTGTCTAAGAGTATAGATTTCTAGGCAACTGAGGGATGCCAAACCTGCCTATCTAGGTCACCAAATCATCTCATGCTGTAGAAAATTACTGTTTGCATGTTAAGCCACATTCAAAAATGTACTCTGTAGTCAATGTTACACTGATTGTAAAAATCTAGAATAAATGGAATCAAACTGAACACAGAATTGTGTTCAGCAAACAAGTGTTGTGTAATGTATGGGAAATGCTGGAATTAGGTCAGTTAGGCTGTAACAGAAATTGCTTTCTGATCCTGTTTTCTTCCAGGATATTAATCAGACACTTCTCAGAGCAGTTGACTTCAATAGATACAATAATAAAATAAGAAACTATACACACTTCAGGGATTTAAGTTAATTTTATATTTTAGTTTTTCTTGATTTTTACACAATATCATTAATAGATTACTGTAAGATATCAGGATTCACAGATTTTGAAAGCCCATATTACAGAGAATGTGCAACTGGAAATTTTCCAAATTATGTGTCTGCTGCTCCTAACGAGTTCACATTAGAGTGAATTAGCCCTTGTTTCCATTTTGTGACATGAAGAGTGGGACTGGTGCTGTGAAAAAGCAGAATGAAATGGACCTCTCATTACAGTGATAGAAAATAAGATAGCTCCCCCCGTTATTGTGTGTTGCTTTATTGAGAATTCCTGAATAATTCATGCTGTTTGCCCCGCTTTCCTTCATCTGAAATACACCGTAGAGTGTTTTTCTTACCCAGATATTTTCAGACGATTCACTGGATAACCAACTACAGGTGCATCCATGGAAGCATAACCAAAGCAGGTCACTCATTTAATGACCACTATTTCCTGCTGCCTAGGAAAACTTACAATTTTCTTGAATGACTTTTGCAAGTTTCCCATCATGGGACTTTCTTGAACCTCTCACCTTGGATGTTATCTCTATAAGATCTACCCACAGTCCTCTCCATTCACCACGTGAGAAGAGCAAAGATGGTTGTGAGACTGACCGAGAACCTTTCTGCTAAATGCACTTTACGATATAGGAGATTATTTTATGTTCTCTTGGTGTCTTTCCTGCTTGAAGTGTTCATTTTTCAGAATCCTGAATTTTTACAAATGGAAGACACAACCCGTCTTTCTAACTCTTCAGTGCTTCCCAAGTCATACATAGCTTGCTTGTATCTGAAAGAGATCCTCAATTAGATGTGTGTGAACCAAGGTTATCTGCCCAAATCACGTGATGATGGAAGAGAAACGTATCCTTGGAGAAATGGTTTTTGGACAGACAGATGGAGTCCCCCCACCCCCTCTGCCCACACACACACACATCCACCCCCCAGTAATCAGTTAAGGAACACTGCCTGAGTGTCTTGGTTTTGTTTATTTTTCAAGGACATTCAGTCATTAAATGTTGATGTCACTGTTGAAGATAGGATTAGATTACATTTCTCCTCCTACCTGACTTGCCAAAACCCAGTAAATGTTTAAGGGACAAGCATGTATCAAGCTTAGACCTCTTTGGCATCTTAATTTTCTGAATTTAACAATCCTTTTGTTTAAGAACCAATTTCTTAACACTTAAGCGTTGATTGATCCTAGTAAGCACATGTAAGATTTAGGGCAAACTACTGATAGCAAGGGAGGCTGCAAGGTAACTGCTCATTTAATGTCTGTTGAAGGCATCGCTCTACCCTAAGGTGGGGAAAGGTTTATTAGTCCTCGAAAAATTTACAATTTCAGGAAGAATTGTTGAGTAGGTTGAAAAGAAACAAGAAAGCAAGCACCCTTTCTGATCAATGTAGCATTAGCATTTGGAAAGAATATACTAAGGAATCTCTTAATATAAGTAAAATCCTTGTTTCTGTGAATGTGTATGAAATTCAATTATCTGGCTCAAGGTGGGGTGAGATGTGGGTAACAAAATCATCTGTGAAGACTACCTTTCCTGAGTAGTTTTATTTTAAATGAATTTATGGGTGCTTAGGAAATAAACATTTGTAAAATTTGGGTCCCTCCTGGTTTTGTATTGTTTCCTGTGGCAGGACGTTGTGTCAGTCCATTTCCCATATTAGCTCCATGTGGATCACAGAGGCGCCTGTTTCCCATGTCTTAGCATGCTGCAGATGAGAACAAATAGTTGCTATTTACAAACACAGAATCCAAATCAGGAAAATTGATATTGTTTGTACAGGAAGTCATCACTTATTGTTTTAAAAATGTTTTTCATTTCCGTAATTAGAGTGATACCGAATATGAACTGGATTTTTAAAAAAACCAAACCCCCACAAAACAAAACAATAAACCTAGTAAGTCCTTTGGTTCAGTAATGAATGTATGCTATAGCAAATGAGCTTCTGTAGACGAAACCAAGATGCAGGTCAGTGAGAAGGACGCTGCAAGTCCCGCATGCCCCAGGATGACCCGAAGCATTTCTGAAGTCCTGTGTTTGGGTGATTGAGAACAGGCAGGCTGGTGACTTCTCTTGCAGGATCTAGTACTGACACCACCCTTCTTTCAGCTGGAGAGGTCACTACCGTGTTGCACAGGACAGTGAGTGTGCAGTGTGTGCCACAGCAACTCTTGACTACACAGGGCTCAGGAATTGAGACATCAAGTGAGGGAAATTAATTCTCTTAAGAGCCTTGGGCTTTGCTCTAAGAAAACTGATGTGTCCTGACTTCCACCAGCAGCCATGGGAAAAATCTGAAATGAAGCAAAGCTTCTTTGCCAATTTCTCCACTGTCTTGGACCCCAAACTGCTCGGATCCTTGTTTTGTATGCAAATGCAGCCTAGTAGTAAAATGGAAAGATTTGTAATAAACGCTCACTGTGTACACTGGAGCGAGGCATGGGGAATTCTCTGCTTGAAAAGAGATAATTATGGAATAAAGACATTTAAGAATCAAAACTTATCAGCAGGCTGTTTTGAAACCTATGTAATTTCCCTGGGGACAGTGCTGAAGGCTTTTCTTTCTGCCTGCCTTTGTTCTACTATCTCCAAGACACTATTTTCCAGTTACTGGGGCTCATTCATATTCTTCAAAAATGCGCAGTTCTCTTCATTCTCTACTCTCCTCATCTCTTGCCTTTGATCAGTTGTTCCCATGGTATGACAGAGGAAAAGCATATAAGTTCAACTAACATTGATATATCAAGGTTAGATTTTTGCATGTATTTAAAAAAACTTTGATTCAAGTTGAAATGTTGCTGCTTCCTGTGATGAAGATAGCTTCCAGCTATTAATATACAAGAATAAGGTCTTAATTCTGCTGCAAAGAAGAATTTGTCGCTAAGTGAAGTTGTACTTGGCCTTAGGATGTTAGCCCATTTCTTGGTCGATGTTCTCCCTCTCCTTGTCTCCTCTGGAACTCCTGCTGTGTGTGTCTTCTGACCACATACTTTTCCTTGCGTAACGAGACATGTATTGGTACTTCAATTAAGCACCATTCAAAATATCTGTTTTAAAATCAGACCTCTAGGCTGAGTCAGCTGTCTATTCTCTTTCTGTACTTAACAGAAAGAAACAAGGACCTTCTGGTACGTATTTCTCATCACTGACTTTTCAAGGAGTCTGGAGAGCAAGCCTGTCTTGCTCTGAGATGATTTAAATCAGGTGAGACAAATCAGAGCTGGGTAATTAAAGGTACAAGTCCTGAGAGTACTAGCACTCACCATTGCCTAGAATGTCAAACATGTCCACTAGTTTTGGATCTTTCACTTGAGATGTGTCTTGGGTCGGACAGTCCAAAATGAAGGGCTTTAGCATTAGTGAATGCTTCAAAATGTAAGCCTCTGAATTGCCAAAACATCTGGGGTTTTGAGTGCATTTTCAAACTCTAGAGTTGTATTCTGCAAGTGCTGAGCATATGGTGTCTCCTTGGGAGGTCCACTTGTTGACAGATAGCTGGATCCAGCCCCAGAACTGATGTGGAATTAAGACTTAGCTTGAATGGATTGAGTCCTATAACCCTAAAGGTACTATGTTGCAGAACAGGGAGAGCATCCAAAGAGTTCCCCAAGAGGGTCTCTTAAGATCAGAAACATTAAAGTCAAAATAATTCAACAGGTGAAAAAAGCAGTAAGACAAAACACCCTGAAACCTAAAAGAAAGGGAGATTTTCTTCTTCTTTTTCCTTTTTCTTCTTCATATTCAGAAATAAAGTGCTGACAGAAGAACCTGCTGAGGCCTGGGAAACTCTTCCTCCCCTGTGCCTTTTTTCTGTCTTTGCTTTTGGCACAGTTTTAAAGTGAGCAGTACAGTTTTGGCTCGCACTGTCAGAGTCAATAATATGATAGCACTTCTGTTATGAAAAGGAAACTAGTTGAAATTAAACTACGCTACAGCTGTGTCAAGTGTGCAGACACATTTTTAGTGTCTAACGGGGTTCCTGGTACAAAACGGAGCCCTCTAGGACTTGCTGATGTCAATCACCTATAATTGACATGCTTTTGTCATTGCATGTACGTGGACTTCACTTGTTGGTACGCTGTGCTGAGCGGAGCACATGCGGAGGCCTTGGCAGCATCCAAGGCCAGGCACTGAGCCCTCTGAGGTTCTTCTTCCTCACCAAGGCTTATAGCTCCTACTGAAACAGGGATACATTCCCAAGATGAACTATCCAAGAAGCAGGGATACATCTGAAAAAGGGTTCTTAATGACCAATAGCCTTTCTAGAGATCATTTTCTGAACATAGTACTCTAGCATGGATTTTCCCGGCTAATGTAGGTCAGAATATTTTTCCGTAAGAGTTATAGACATGTTTTGTGTGTGTTGCAGACCTACGTCAATGATAGCATTCTATAACTAGCCCCAAAGGAAAACAAACCAACCCTGCCTAAAAATCACCGTACAGTTATGCTAGCAATGCTTCATCTGTGAATGTGCTCCAGATACAAAGTATTCCCCTCCTTTCCCTTTTTATTTTTTTCCCCTGGACTTCTGTGATTGTTAATTTATATCTCAAGTCTTCTTTCAAGGTTGAGAAATAATTTGAATTTGAAGAGTATTATTTTACAGGCTAAAGAGAGGCAAGAGTGGAAAAGCCCTTCTTGCAGATGTGTTGTACTTCCAGACATGTCAAATGGGATTTTTTTTTTTTTTTTCTTAAGGAACATAGGTACCTACATGTGAGCAGGTTGAGTAGGTGCATTTCCTAGGGCATGATTCATCTCATCATAAAACAGATGTCTAAAATGGGGCAGATGAGTCCAGTGGCAGAAATCCCCCTTTCCCCTCAGTGACAACACTGACAGGTTGCCCACCTAGCTCAGTGAGAGATGTCTGTGTTTTAGATGTTAAGTGAGATGAGAGCCGCTCTTGGTGTGCAAGGTTCTCCTCAAATTACTTCTGAACAGCTCTACTAATCTGGCTGGGATACGTAAAGTTAGTTAGAGTGAATCCCTACAATGGAAAGGGGAATTTGGCAGTTGGCTTATTATCTTTAATGAAGTTTTCAAGCCTGTACTTTACTAAATACCTTGGTCCTTCCTTTTCATATGCATGAGGGAAAAGGGTGTTATGTGAATGTGAGGAAACTGGTTTGGCTCTTTCAGCCCCCAAAAAATCTTAATGATGAGCCAGGTGTAAGTAGATATTTTGGAAGAACTTCAGAGGACAAACTTTCAGAGAATTTCAAGGAGCTCAGATATTCCTGCAGAGACTTTTCTTCTTGCAAATGTGTAAGTACTCTGATTTACATAGCTCAGATTATTAAAAACAAAACAAACCCAAGAACAGTAGCTGAAGCTTGTGGAAAAAAAAGAACCTCTCCATCTTTTTTGAATTTGGCATTTCAGTGTTGGCTAATTTAGTTGTTTGTGCAAACCCCATAAATAGCCTAGACAGGTTACTGATACCAGACATAATATTGCTTGTGTTAAGTCTCTTATCTAGTTTGTATCTGGCTGCCAACCAGCTTAATAAAAAGCTGCTATTTATATTCTTTAACAATATAGCAAGTGACCTTCATGGATTTTGTGATTTCACGAACGCTTTTTGTGGTTTCATGTTGATTGTAACTGAGAGATATTGTAAGGAACACAGTCAAACCAGCACACAGTCATTAATTCCAGGCACAATGTAAACTGAGTAACCTTTAACACATGCAAATATTCTGACTGTCCAGCTTTCATTTTTCTACCCTTGCAGGCATCTCTGAAGAAAAAAAAACACCACAAAAACCAACCAAAAACTAAAAAAACAAGTTTGACCCTCTTAGATATTCCATTCCAAATCCCAATGGAGCTAAATGTGTAACTTGGATGTAATCTTCAGGACAGGTCAATCCATGATGTTGCTTTTATGTCTAGAGCTTTCTGAACATAAAAGTGAGTAAAGCTGGCCCAGGAGTCCGCCAGTGGGGGGTTAGGTCATCCCAGATGTGCTGCCAGCCAGCTGTTCAGGGAAGGATGGCATTTACCTCCCTTCAGGAAGGAATTGGGAGGAAATGTAGCAGAAGCCACTGGCAATAGCTAGGGCTGTGATGGGAGGGGAAAAGGAAAACAGAGGCAAGGAGTGCTATTTTTTTGGGGACAGAAGGATTCCATGTTGTTGGCATACCCTGCCAACATGGTATAACCTGCCCTGGTGCTGGCATGAGTTTGACTCTGCCTCATCCAGGCTGGTAGAGCCTGCACCAGGCTCTGGTCTCGAGGCACTGAGAGTATCCCCTTACGGCCATTAAGACGGAAGGAGAATAAAATCAAAGGGAATCAGGAAAAGCCTCCACACTCATTATGAAAACAAAACTGTGCTAGGAAACATGATGCGTATTTCTTTTAATCAAAAGCAGGAAGACATTTGGAGCACTTGGGGCCGTCGATTGCCCTCCAGCCCATGGCGGAAGTCCCCAGTGATGTCAATGGGAGCTCTGCACGCGAATAGCGGGGGCACGGAGACGCCGTGGTGTGCCACTGCAGGGACTGTACCAAGACAGGTTGTGACTGAGCTTTAAAGCCTACTAAGAGCAGCCAGGGCATTCTTGTTTACTTTTATAGAGCGCTTCATTGACTTCTTCAGATGCGAACGTGCGTTTCCATTGAAGAAGAAGAAATAAAAATAAAAAAGTCAAGCATGGTGTTTTGTGCTTGTTTCCTGTCCCTGCCTTCGGATGGGCAGGAATCCTGTGAGGTCTGAGCCGCACAGCCCCCACTGCCTTGATATTGGCATCAGTCAGTGGTGACACTGTGTCTGCAGACAGCACCGGTAGTCCCCAGAACAGCTCTTCCTCACACTTGTAATGATCTGGAGATTATGATACAGGAAACTACTTTGCAAAGCTTGCTGGTTTTGGGCAGGAGCTCTTAATTTTGTGACAAAGACAAATGAGTCTTTGGGGAGTAGTAAATTGGTTTGTCTGGTGATGTTAAGGGGCAGGTGACCTCTTCTGCGGCTGCAGCCACTGAAACAAAAAAGGTTCTTTTCACCGTGCTACAAACAGGTTCATTCTTGGTCTTTCCTTGAATCGTACTGCAGAGGAAACATCAGCCTAACAAGTCCTTAGGGTGTTTTTTATTACATACACATCCTCTATTACTCATAAGTTCCTTTTGCAATCTCAGTGGACGTTTAACACCTATTATTTAATAAAGCATTGTGGCTTTAATTTCAGAAAGTTTGTGTAACTGTTTCATTACACCTCTTTAGGAAAACTTTACCCTGGGGTACGTTTGAGGTAGTCTACCTTGGGATTCTCCCCAGTATAAATTAGAGCAGAATTTGTTTATCTTCCTGTTTGATGTCTCAAACAAAAATATTATTGCATATAATAACAAAAGAAGACCCTAAGGGAAGAGCAGTTTTATGACACTGGGAAGTGGAGATCATACTTTTGAAAGAGAAGCAAAAGTAATGTATTTGAAGAACTACTTGCATGAACATAGGTCAACATGCAGAAGTCTGGGACCAGAGCACTTGAATAAAATAGTATAATTTGAGTCAATTCTTGCTAGCTTTACTCATTTCTTACGAAGAAAGATTCACATTGTTATTTGCAAGTATTTTTGACTGAGTGAAAATAATAGGATTTGCCTGAAAAAACATTGGAGCTGTGGATAAGCACAGAATAAGGATCTGAATGTTCCACTCTTAAAAGAGTTAAAACCCAAAACTTATGTGAATTTGGGGTAGTCTATTTGTGATGCGAGTCAAACCAAACCTTCGTATCTGAACACCTGCAAAGAAGATTTGGAGCCAGAGTCTGTGGCTTGAGCCTCTCTTTGTTACGTGGTCCAAACAATAGCAGCAGCAGTGTTCCCTGTTCCCATTGCAAGCTATTTATGACAATGCCCTTTGTTAAAGGGATTGTTCAAGGGACGGTAAATTACTCTGCCAAGCTTTAGTTATCGAGTCGAAAGAAATTAATGTTTTCCTGGCATTTTCGTTACCTTGTCACTGAAAAAAAGAGACACATAGGTATTGTGATAGCGGGAAGGAGGAAAATGATTAACTTTTGCTAGTCTGTGTTCTCAGATTTGGAAGTACGGCTGGATAATCACGGTAGATTCTTTCTCCTGGTGAAGTCAATGTGATTTTCCCATCAATTTCCTCGCAGACATCAGGAACATGTCCTGTGTAAGGGTTTCCTGATAAGTGAATTTCAGCTCACTTCCCATATAATTACTTCTCCTGATGATAATAAAATAGAAATGCCCTGAAATAAGAAACACATCTCAGCAGTAGAGACAATGCCATAATGGGAAAGATTACTACTTCAGCTGTCCAGGATTTTAAAGGAGATACCAAAGTACTGCTGTTGATATTAAGTGATAAATACGTTTTCAAATTTTTAATAATACTTTGCTGAACTTGTTTAGATAAAAGTAAACAGAAGATTGATGCGAGGACTTTGTCTAGCTTTCCTTATGGACAGGGTTAGTCTGCTCTTTCAAGGCTGTATGCACTGCTACAATTGCCATACACAGTCTTAAGATTTCAGGTATTAACCTTTTCTTTTTCTTCTTTTGCAGATACAGGCAATCCATTTGTAGAGATGCACAGTGATATACCTAAAATAATACACATGACTGTGGGAAGAGAAATGATCATCCCATGCAGAGTCACAGCACCAAATGTTGCTGTTACTTTAAAAAAGGTACCTCAAGCCAAGCGTGCTCTAGAAGTGGTTTTATGGATGATGCTTTTGTTTGTTTGCTTGCTTTTGAAATATTTCAACAATTTAGTATTACTTAAACAAGGTTTCTGGGTGTCAGTGTGTTTAGAAATATTTCAATCCTGGAGGCTTTGTCTCATATCTACTAGAAGGGCTTCATCAAACCTCTTACACTGGATGGGAATTTTCTGAAGAAACTTAAACTTTTCATACCATTTTATTAAATCTTTGCTGACAAAGGTTTCTTAAGCCCAGGAAGGAGTTTCTTGTTAGAAGAGAGATCCTCCCACCTCTTCCCCTGCCCTTCCTCCCCTTTCCTCTTCTGTCCTCTGGAACAGCTCGTAAGTGAAGTCCCCGGAGACCTGCTGAGGCTGTGCAAGGATCTCTGCAAGCCTTTGCCCTACCTCACTCCCAGCAGCAACTTTGCTGCTTGCTTTTACATACGAGTGCACTTACAAGACAAGGAATGGCTTCCCTTTGTAGGGAAACATGCAGAGTTTGAGACTGCAGGGCTAGTTTTAGAAGAACTAGGTATTTTCCATGTTTTGAGGAAACAGTTTCTTTCCTAGGTGCCCTAGGCGTTACACAGACAGCTAACTGACCTATGTGTATGCAGTAACGTACCTGATGTGAAGACAGAGAATGGTGCTTCTTTTTTCAAAGTTCCTTTGTTTGGCTTAAAAATTAGGTGGAGTTGCCAGTAATCTTTTTGTTTCTAGATAAAGGGAGTTCTCTGTACATAGTAGCATAAATGTTCATCTTTGTTACAAGGAAAAGAAATTTGTCTGTTTATAGAATAACATGCAATTGCCAAACAATGCCACTGCAAGATGCTTATCTAGATTAGTACAAATCTTTGATTCCTCTTTGACTGTAGAGTTTTGTAGCAGCCACAGATTTGATCCTGTGTTTCAATTAGATCTGGAGGTTTACAAATTCTATCCAGTGCTGCTTTGCTAATATTGACACTGATTTTGCCTCTTCGTTTCCACCTGTGAATTCATCTGAAAGAAAGCAAAATGCAGAGAAAATAAAACAATCTGACCTAGGATGTTACTGTATGTGTGTGTGCGCGCACACACGCATGGTTCTCCTGCAAGAAGTGCACCAGGGGGGGGATGATGCACAAGATTCTGTGGTTATAGGATCAAAAGTAAACAAGGCGTGGCTTTCCATAGGGTAGATGTTGTAGAGTGGGAACTTATTTGGGCACTGTAGTGTTGCATCTGAAATCTCACATATTAAATTCCTAGCTGACAAAATTCTTGTCAGGCTTCTCTCCTATTAAACAATATTAAAAAAAATTTCTTTTCTCCTTATTTGGAGGAGATTGAGACGTAGCTACTTTTTTTTTTTTTTTTCTTCTTTTTTTCATATCAACTTGCCTTTAGCTTGGATTGTGGTGTAAGGCACATCTTTACACCATCGAACCCAGATATAATACTCTGGGAAGGAGAAGGAGGAGGTGGAGCCAAGTCTTGAAAGAAAGGATTGGTTGCTTACATGTTTTGCATTCCAGGAAAAATAAATGTGTTCCCTAATTAATCCCAGAATTTCCTGAAGCATGTAAACTACAATGCATTACATCATACCTTACTTTATTTATCATCTGTAACACCCATATATGAAGATTCCAGCAGGCTTTTGCTCACATAGCAATTAAAAGAAGTGTTAAATGCATTTCACAGCTGCAGGCATACTACTTCTGGAGAGCTGGCAAAACCTATTCTGTGTTTTCCATTCAGTGATAAAGGAAGAAGCCGGTGTCCCCATAATGCAATCCTCCGGACCTGGAAAGAAGCCCCCAGCATTAGAGTCATTAGGTTCTGCATTCTATATTGCCAAGAAGTAAAAATAGTAAATATTTTTCGGTAATCCATCTTTTCTGAAAGGACTTGTTACGGCTGCATGAGCACTGCCTTCAGTGTTCTGTTTCTGTGCAATGCTACTTCCATCTTCAACACTACAAATGATTTTTTCATTAAAATTGCATCTTTACCTTACTCAGTCTTTTTGAGATACTGCCTTGCTCTAACTTCCAGGCTGAACATCTGTACAAATTATATTCTATAGCATGGCAATCATGTGCAACATAGGAGTCTTAAAAATCAAGAAGCTAATAAAACAGGGATTGGGTTATAGGGGTGGAGCTTTTCATTCCTATTTCAAATGTAGCCTTCAGGTCCTGTTATGATAATCTATATTTGCAACAGCCGATGGCCTTTTCTTTTCCTCATTACATGAAGAGCTGTGAAATGAATTGATAGTTTTGTTCTAATCTTTAATAGGCAGATATCCAGAGCTTCTGAAACCATCATTCCTATCCATATGATTCTAGAAGCTTCGTTCAAGATCCCTAAAATAAGATAAATTTCATTGCAGCTAAGGTGTGCACTTCTCTTGCATCTTCATTTGCTCTTATCCTGTTAAATGGAGTTATGTTAAATCACCTTTTGGTACAATGGTTTGGTACCTCTCTTTACTGTACTTTTGGATTCTCTGTTATAAAGTCAACAATGACATTCATGAGAATAGAGATAAATAAGCTTCAGCTTAACGAAAGAAGCAGGGAAAAAACCCCAAGGATGTTGAGAGTCACACACCTAGACAGTGGGAATTGTTAATGATGCCACCTCATCCCTCCCAAATTGATGGAAGGGGAGACATGAAAGAAAAGACAAGCATTCAAAACCTAACATATGTTTCCACTATGCTTTCACCTGGTTCTTTCCAATGCAACCTGCCTTTGGAGATGTGGGGAAACACAGCTGGACTATATACTCTCAATCATATGTATGTACCCAAAACCTTGTGGCAGTACTGTGTTAATGCCACTGAGTACCAAAAAGGTTCAGTGGCTGGTGTTGAGCAAAGAACGAAAAGAAATGGAAATCTAGTTTGAAACAAAGTACAAAGAAAGTAAAAGGCCAAGACTGTGCTGGGAGCCACAGTGATGTGGTTCACACAGATAAGCATGTAGACAATAAATTCCATGTATACTGCAGCCATCAAAACAAATTAATTCTTTGAATGCCTGCCCTGTGTTTCTTCATAGGTTTCCTACTTGTCTCTGTGATGACCAAATGGGCCATTTTTTGGCAAGTCCCTGAACAATGTTGGCCCTGATCTGCATGGGCGATGGACCAGGTGACCTCTAGAGGTCCCTTCCAACTTAAATTGTTGTGTGATTCTGGGATCCTCTGTCCTGTACCACCCATGCAGTGTTCATCATGGTGATGATGTCATGTCTCTAGGTGGTGCCCTGGGAGGTGATTTAGGGCAAGGCAAATGGGTCATCTGAACCAGTGGGGTTGGCAGAGCCCAGCAGCGTGGAAGAGAGCTGGGTAGGAAACTGAAGCCTGTATGGAGAGAGGGTAGAGCTGTGAAGGGCTGTGAGGGTGAGCACCCAGCCACCACTATTCTTCTCTTCTGAGACAAAATCCTGGTATTTCCACCCTCTGAAAGGGACTTGTTGCAGTGTCTTGTTTCCCACCCCCAAGACTTAGCCAGAGACCAGCTGTGTCACGTTGCTCTTTTGCTAGCCAAAGTTTTCCTTACAGAAACTTAAAACAGTTGAGATATGCTTTCACGTGTGACCGTGTGCAACTTCTTAGTCTCAAAGCTGCGAAAAATTACCCAAAAGGCTGTAGCTCTAGCTGTTTTTGAGGGATGTCAGATGAGATGTGCAGGCAAAGATTCGCCTCCAGAGCAGGTGAGCCTGTTGAATATCACAACATTAAGTGTTGCAAAACAGGATCATATTTATAAGCACTGTATTTCCAAGACCTGGACATATCCTGGATGTTTCGGTTACTTTCCCATTCTTGGAGTAAGGCTGATACAAATTCAGTAAACCATCAATTAACTAATTAATGTGAAGTGAATGCATTCTCTGGGAAATGTGAGTCTAGGGAGGCTCTGACTTCACTCTTTCTTCACAGTGTATGTGAAAACTCTTGGAGGAATATGCTCAGAAACAGTCTGTTTTCTACCAAAGCGGCAAGAGGATAAATCCAGTTGAAGCCCTTGAAAGCATAACTAGTTAACCCAAAGCTTGAATACTTGTTTTATTTAGAACAGGAATGGCAACAGAGCTCTTAGAGTTCGATATTGTTGAATGGTAGCCAGCAGGCTGTAATGTAATGGGCTTTATTTGAGTGTGCGCGTGTGTGTGTGTGTAGCACACTTCCCCTGTGATTTGCATGCTTATTATAGCATCTTATCAGCTGTTGTAAAGATAAGGAATTCTACCACAGCATTTTGTGCTCTGTAATTATTGTTCATTTGATTCATTGTGCCTTTCTGTTGGAGGAAATGGCATGAGATGAGTGGAGGTGATCTCAAGGGTAGCTTTTGGTGTGTGCAGAGCAGCAGCATCACGACTGCCGTGTTTTGGAGAGAAGCTGTATCATTCAGGAAGGTGCTGGGCAGCCATGCTTCCCCCAGCCTCTGGCAGCCACTCAGGCTGGCTTTGGCCATAGGAAGGAGAGGACTGGCCAATGCTTAAGTTCTTTGCTCAAATAAAGGGGAAGGAGGAGATGAAGGGGACGTAGTGAGACTGGGTACACAGTAAGAGGTGATGGGCTGCAAGGTGCTTATTTGATCCAGGCGCCTTTGCTTAGGGCAATAATTCACTCAAACTCTACTCTGTGTCATCTTTAAAAATATGTTATTTTTACCATAAAAGCAGGCTTTATAAAAGAAGTATCACATCAGGCTTTGTATTCATGTCTGATCTCTGTGTTACCCAAATGGTGACATTTATTCCATTGATAAGGCATAACAAAAACCCATGACAAGAGATCTTGTCTGCACTTCAGTGCCTGTGTCATGCTTTATCTTTTCAGGGTTTTCTTGATACCTTGTTAAAATGGGGCTTAAAAGTCTAAGGACTCTCATATGAAATATTTTTTTTACTGCTGGCAAAGTGAACACTTGATCCTATGTGGTAATATTTTAGTCCACATTAGCTTTCAGGTCTAAAGTTTAAAAGCACCTGATGGCTTTACATTAAGTACTTGTTGGGTCCTCAGTTTCCAAGGGACTTAGAAGTGCCAAATTTTTAAAATGTGCTGAATACTTTTTCTGTGGAAATATGATGTTTTTAGTGTTTCAAGGTGTCCTTTCAAAATCTCTAGTCGATATGACTTTCCCCATTCAGTATAATCAGTAGTTCTCAACAAAAGTCCCCAAGGAAGCTTGTTGGCTTTAAAATTTGTACTTCACATTGCATGTGATCACTTAGAGATGTGTACTCTGACTGGTCAGCTTTGGACAGCCAGTCATGTCCTTAACTTCTTTTTTTTTTTTTTTAAACAGTCCAGTCCTTCAGACAACATAAACGTGAGAAGCATCAAATTGAATCCTGGCAGGAATTTGTTAAAGCCACGAAATGACAGCAAATTAAGTCCATTTATCACCTCCATTGAAATATGTGTATTTGTGTCTCAGTGGTGAAACCAGGATACTTAATTGCAAAGGTTTGCCAAGATGAGCACTTTAGCTGCCAACCAGGAGCCAACAGAATAGCAGCCCAAGCGCTGAGGCTAATGATAGTGTCAATCTATTGTGTCATAAATTACATCCTGTTATAAATAATGAAATCTTGGAAACAAATAAAACATTCACATTCTTCACCCAGATTTTTCCTCTATTTTGTGATGAAAATGTGACTTGAAAAATCTGCATAATTAAATGTCATCCGTTCTACTTTGATTGGCATTTTTTAGGGTGGGTTTTTCCCCATTCCTTTTTATTAGGCTGCTTTGATTAGAGAGTGGCATGAGGATGAGTTGTTTTTATGACGTGTGTTTGACACTTCCAGATTCCACTAGAAACCCTAATTCCTGATGGCAAGACAATAATCTGGGACAGCATGAAAGGCTTCAGAATACCTAAGGCAACCTACAGGTTCATAGGGCTCCTGAGCTGCGAGACAACCATCGGTGGACACACGTACAGCACAAAGTACCTAACGCACCGTGAGAGTAAGTAGTGTTCTCTACTCCCTGTCTTTCAGAAAGCGCTCTGCCCTGGTGATGTTACTCACTTTTTTTCTTCTTTGTCGCATGCAGCCAACACGATTTTTGATGTTCAGTTAAGCACCCCGCGTCTTGTCAAGTTGCTGAAAGGAGACAGCCTAGCAATTAACTGTACTGTCACCGCAGCCTGGAACACCAGAGTGCAGATGACGTGGACTTATCCTGGAGAAGTGAGTGCTGTGGTTGAAATGAAGCAGCCAGGGGTTTCCCACAGATCATGCTGTATCTAGCATCCTGGGAGGAATTTTGCTTCGAAATGCTTGCCGTGGTTCGCATTCCATCATTTTGACCCTTGCTGACATGCCTCTTAAGGTTTCTTTTTTTCTTTCTGGTGCCTAATTGAGTAAGTAAACATGTTTGCACAATATACTCTGGTTATATTGCATAATCACGAGCAAACGCTAGAATTGTTTCATCCCTGGGAGTGTCTTTTCGACCTGGGGAAATGATAGAAATTTATCATCCAGTCCCAGGCAGGGGCTCTTTCTTGTAACAAAAAAGTTTGCCATGAGGCTGTCTTTCTCAACACATTCATTTCAAAGACTGGCAGACAGTCAGGCACCCGACTCGAGCATGTTTAGAAAAGATATTTTGATTTAGCTAGCCAAAATCTCATTTGTTAAGTGTCACATGAACAATCCTCTTGTTTTGACAGCTACAGGCATGATCTTGAATGTGCTTCTCCTCCCCCCTCACTGGGAGCATCCTCATAAATATGTGTCGCTTACAGAATATCTGCCAGGGAGTCAGTGTAAAGCTGATAAGAAATTTGACATTAGTTTAAGGTTTACAACTCCCATTCCTTTCATGTCAGTTTGATTTATGCTGATGATTCAAGTGAAGATCATCTATTATGTCATTCATTGTGCCTAATCACAAACTGAAATTATGATTACATTATATAAGGCAAGATTAATGCAATTGTTTCTTGCATACTGTAGCCTTTTTCCCTGGCATTTGTTCACCTCAGAAATAAACAACTTAGCAAAAAGAGAAATGTTCCAAATGTATTATATTGCTCATTGCTGTCTTACCAAGCCCTAGCTGGAC
Source organism: Falco punctatus (assembly GCF_963210335.1). Lineage (NCBI taxonomy): Eukaryota > Metazoa > Chordata > Aves > Falconiformes > Falconidae > Falco > Falco punctatus. Next base: position 23,422,472 of record NC_137581.1, on the reverse strand, counting down.
ACTACACTTGTGAAATTCTGCTTTGTTTTTATTGGGATGGTAACTGAAGGGTGCTCAGTGTTTATAAGACACCAACAATGTCCTGGGTTAAATAAACTTTGAGGCCAAAGGCTGAGGGGGAGTTGCAGGAAATAACTCCTCAGATGCACATTATCTTCAGTTCCACCCTGTTATTCCCTTGCCAAGTCTAGTCCCTTTTCCATCTATAGCGTTTCCAGAATTCTCCCCTTCTTGTGTTGATGCTCTCTTCTTCTGAATGTCTGCTGCCTATGGCACTGAGTCCAGGCACCGATTTATGTGCTGCTCTTCACACCATGGCTTCAGGGATTTTTACGAGCAATGCTGGATGAGGTGCAGTGGGGAGCTGGGGCATGTTGGTGTGGCAGGCCATACAGAAGGGATGATCTTCATCTGGAAAGAACTAGTTTGGATGCTATTACAACACTGGAGAAGATAAGAATGAATTGCCATATAATGTTACATATAATTTTTTTTGTTGACCCTCTGGAAATGTTAGGCATCTTTCCCATGTCTGTGCTGTACAGGGAGATCTGGATTTTTTTTATTAAGGTATGGTGGCAGTACAGTAAAATAAAAATCTTAATAATAATGAAAATTGCTTTGATTAAGCTCGCTTTTGTTCATTTTTGCTTTTATAGGCAAGGAGAAGAGGTTCTATAACGCAGCGCATTGACCAGAAGAATACAGAAGCCAATATTTTTTACAGTATCCTTGTTGTTGACAAAGTGCGTGATATTGATAAAGGCCAGTACACCTGCCACGTGAAGAGTGGGCCATCAATCAAAGCTGTAAACACAACAGTCATTGTTTACGGTAAGAAGTGTTGCAGGTTTGTGGAATACAGAATGCTCGTGTACCACAGACAGTCATAAAATAGCTTTACATGACACAAAGTGGGAGTGAATTTATAGCTCATTCGTCATGGGCGGAAAAAGGAAGGAGACCAGAGAGAATATGTGCCTTTTCTTTCATGACTGTTTTGTATTATTGGTAGCAGGCATGTTAGTATTCGGTTTGATCACTGTCATCTGCTACATACTGTGATACCTTGTCCTCAGTCAGTTCTGGCAGATGCAATCCGTTAAACTATATTTTAATAAAATAATAAGTACAAGCTGAATTTAAGTAGAAGAATCTCACTTCTTCTTCTACAGTAGTTATTTATTGTTTTCTAAAAAAATTAACAAAGAATTAGATACACTAGCTCTACATGGAGCAGGTAGCTGCTAGACCATTCAATAAATTGAAATGAGCACAAGATACTGCAACTCTTTAATAGGGTTTTACAGTGGGAGCCTTAAACGAGCTCCCTATGGTCTGCCTGGGCTTTCTGTGAAAACTGTGAAATCTGGTGTTATTTCAGATTTATGTGAATTAGGACTTTTGTGCACTGGTGCTCTATGACAAGCTGCCTTATTTGTGGCATCCTGTTACAATTAGGACTGTCCAGGATCTTTGGAGCATCATTGGTATTAAGGACCAAGCAGCTGGTGGGTGTCCTCTATGACAGATGACTCATGGGCAGAATATTGATTTGTTCCATGTTTTCAGTGGTCTACCTTTTCTCTGTCATCTGGAAGCATGGACTAAACACCCCATGCTGGTATTCTTAGAGGGTATTTCAGTCCATTTTTTCTGTTTAATCCCTGGACTAAGTGACTGGGAGCACCGGATGATACGATCATATCATATTGTGATATCCACCTACTGTGCTCAGTGATACATCATGATATCCACTTACAGTATTCTTAAACAGATAAGATGAAGCTGTCAGAAACTGAGTTTTAGATTAAAATTAAAGTCAGAGAAGCTGCAGCTGTTGAAGCCACCCTGTAAACTCTTATTCACATAAGCAGCCCCATGTATGGGATACCCACATTAGAAAGAGCCTGTGTGAATAAGGGTTTGCAGGATCAGGGTTGTGTCTTTATAACTTGACTTGTGTAATCAAACTGCTCATTTATCTTGTGCATCTTATGTGGCAAGTGTGATTAAACTTTGCACTTGTTTAGTAGATACCCAGCATCCTTATGGACAATCAAACAGTTTTTCATGTTTTGAATGTTTTATTTTGCTCACGTGCAGTCTGGGGGAGGGGGGCAGGGGATAGGGAGAGGTATGGAGATTTTCACTGTATTGTATGAATATTATGTTTTACTGCCTCTGGTAAAACCCATCAACTTGCCAGAGAGTTTGAAATATGGGGCAGTACAACTGGAAAAGAACAAATTCCAGCAGGTTGAGATTGTTCCAGTGAACTGATAAAGGTTTGTTTGTGTGATGAAACAGCTGTTTACCAATGATACAGAACGTGTCTGCCTTTTCCTTGCTGTTTCTCTGGAGTTCGGTTAAATCCTCACCGGCAGAATATTTTCTTTTGGAATACCCATTGATGTTTGGTCTTCAGGAGTAGAAGGGTCATCGTGATCATCTAGTTCAGCTTCCCATGTACCAGGAACCACCTTATCTCTTGTGCCTTCTTTTTCTGACTGAAGCACAGTGTGAATTTGGCCAGCGTCTCTTCTCCAGGCACATTCATGGCTTGGGAACTATATTTCAGTTTCTTGTAGGTTTGTGGTGAGTTTCTTTACAATTTATAGATCTCTAGGTGGAGGTTAGGCTTTGTTCTTGTTGTTGCCGTGTGGAAACACCAAAATTACTAAAGATCATTTTTGTTTGGGTTCCTGTTCTTTTTAGTAGAACAACTGTTTTTGCAGGCTGAAAATAAAAATCAGTAATACAGTGCACTCTTTTTCTTTTGTTTAAGATAAAATGTTTATTAATTTGAAACGTCGAAGAAAAACTGCACTGGAGGCTGTAGCTGGAAGAAAATCCTATCGTTTGTCGATGAAAGTGAAGGCATTTCCCTCTCCAGAGGTTATATGGTAGGACCAACAGTTACCTCCACGTACGCGTACTGGACCTTGTCCTAGATGAAAAATAGTATTGGTAAAATGTTCAAATAAGACTCCTTGAAACGGCAACAAACTGGAGACAATACAGTTGTGGAGTTTTATTGGAGGTTTCAGGGTTGTCCTGGGTTTTAACAATTTATGAGAACATACTTTTGCATGCAAATGCAAAAAAGGGTATCTGGGAAGTTTAGAGCTCAGATCCTCAAATGTTAGCTATGTCTCCCACTGAAATCAATGGACACTCTGCAGCTAAATATCTCTACCAACTTTAACTGAAGTGTTGCATCCAGCTTCACTCAGACCTAGACACAAGACCTGAATTTGCTTTTCAGACAGTAGGAGAAAGAAAAAAAGATTTTCATTAAAATAAGTGACTGACTCGAGTCATACAGACATGCACTATTAAAAAAGCATAGAAGCTGGTTTTATTATATAGTGATCTGCAGGTTGTAGATCTACTTTAGTGACTGGAGCATTTACTTTGGCTTACATACACTGTGCTAAGAAAACTTCTGAACAGTTTTTTGTATTAACCCAAACCACATTCATATAAAACAATGTTATCTATTCATGATCTCAAGGTTTTTTTTCATTTGAATAGTTTTAAACACCAGTAGCTCTGGCTCAACTCATTGCACTTTAACAAAGGGTCTGTGACAAGACTGATTAAGAAAACAAATCATACATACATGAACAGTGAGTGTCCATGATACTCACAGGCAGGAATTTTGCTGCAAACATTTTGGTTTATTTTACAAAACCTTTACATGTATGGCTCCACACGGAAAATTAAGCGGCAAAAGTGTAGCTGATGCTAGCCATTTGTACAGTATTTTGTTTCTTTAGTGGCTGGGCTTGCTGACTACACATACAGATGCAAAATTTCTGAAATACAAAAAAATCCATTTAAACAAGATTTATTTATTTATTTATTCATTTATTTATCACTCTGAGATTGGTAAAACACTGGAACAAGTAGTCCAGAGAGACTCTGAAGTCTCCATCCTTGGAGATACTCAAAACCAGACTGGAAATGGTTTTGAAGAACATTCTGACCTTGCTTTGAATAGGAGGTTGGACTAAGTGATCTCTAGAGGCTTTTTCTGCCTCATCTACTCAGTGGTTCTGTCCAGTGAAATGCCTAAATAAATTTTTATGATCCATTTTTTAGTGCTCCCTCCTCTAATAACAGCAAGAATCTTCCGTAAATACTTACTAAAACTTGTGAATCATTTTAATCAAGTCCTTCTTGATAGTGAAACTCTGTTGCACTCTTCTGCTAACATCATGTCAATCTTCATACAGCAACCTACCAAAATGTGCTCCACGCTGTATTTTAGACTTTGAAGACAAGTGTTGTGCTTCTTCAGGATTCATCTGTGTGTGAGCAACAGTTCGTACTTTCTACGTTCATTTTCTGTTATCTTTAAAAACATTCACTTGATAGCAGGATATCTGATTCTTAAATGCTTATCTAATCTCCTTACTCTTCCTCTTCCTAAAATCACAGCTGTGCTTAGGCTACTGTAATACTTTGTCCCAGGATGTATTCTGAGGTCATAGAGAAATGGTCAGCTCTGGATGATGCAACCTTTATTTGTGTGAATGACTTTCAGCCAAAATGGTTGTCTTCTAGACTAAATGGCGGCACAAGCATGGAAAACTGGGATCATCAGAGAGAGAGTTGTGGTTTTCAGCAACTCTCAAATACTCTATCAGATCCTTATTGATTTTAATGTACACAAAGGTATTATCCAAAGTGCTTTATAAATATCAGCAATCTTATTTGTAAGGGAAGGATAAACCTCTGGTAAACAGAATCTTGGACTGTAAATTCAATCCTTGCCCAAAGATTAAGAAATGTTGTGAAATGAAATAGCACAGGCAGTTTAAGCAACATTATTTTTCAAAAGTTTGATTTCTGGAATTCTTTTAAACAGGTTAAAAGATGGACTACCTGCTGCTGAAAAGTGTGCTCGGTACATGGTTAAAGACTATTCATTAATCATCAAGGATGTTGCCGAGGAAGATGCAGGAAACTACACTATAATACTGAGCATACGACAGTGGAACTTGTCTAAGAACCTTACAGTCACCCTTAGAGTAAATGGTAAGTTTACAATATGTTCCCATTCTTCTCCTGAACATGTAAATGCTAAATTTTCATTGAGCTAGATTTTTATTGATCTTGCACTGTTCAGGTCATTGTGGGTTTTCTTGCTGGCTTTCATGGACCCAAACCCAAGGCCCATATGCAGGGTGACAGACCCATCTTGCAATCAGAAGACAGCCGCTGGTTTTCGTTAGAAGGGTTTCTGTCCTCCACAGTCAAATACTTGTTCCTGATGACTTAAATGTGTTACTAACTGCTCATCTGACTTCACTTAGGCCTGCTGTTTTCCTTTGTTCTCCTGGGGATTTTTCTTATTACTCACCCTGCAGAAATGTAGCATTTTCATGATCATGCAATACACTGGAAATTAGCTGGTTTTAATTGCTTTTAATTTTTACCCTTTACAGTGAAACCCCAGATATATGAAAATGCTGTGTCATCATTCCCTGATCCCAACCTGTATTTACTGGGCAGCAAACAAGTGCTGACATGTACAGTGTATGGTATTCCTCAGCCTAAAATTACATGGATGTGGTATCCCTGTAGACAAAACCATTCTAAAACAAGGTAGGACAACTTCCTTCCTTACGTGTAGCATGTCTTCCCTTACTATTACATTTAAATATTTACTTTTTTACAAGAATAAAGCTTGCCATGACCAATGCTTAGTTAGTAAAGTTTGTATAACTTTAATCCATGTATTTTTTAGTAAACATGCAAGCACTGCATTTTTTTCTGCATCGTTATTTGAAAATGGAGGGCAGAGCTGTTATTTTGTATTGCTACACAAGTTTATTTACAGTTCACTGCTATGCATGTATGCAATGTCTAAAGGTGATAATTGCTTTTTAATTTTTATGAGGGAAGCCTTGCAGATAATGCTTTTCAAACTTCACATGCTTTCTCACGGAGGTGATTTCCATGCTTTCCACCACGCTTTCCTCCACACACAATGATTTCCCTGCATGACTTCTTCTGAAATTCAACAGAAACTATCTTAAAGACTCTTTCCGTTATGAAGGTTGAATTCTCTTACAATACATTGGCTCATAGATTCAGTTCAGCGAGCCAAGTGGGCCGAGCTTTCTCCAGATGATATTTCAACAGGATGAAATACAAATGGCACCATACAAGCTTACTTGATGCTGATGTGGCACTTAACTAATCCTTTTTTATATTTAAGATTTCTTTTGAAATCTGTTTCTTACAATTACAAGTTTGTGCGTTGACTCATTTATCCAAAGCTCTTCCCACATCATGAAATCTGGCACAGTTTTAATGATTAACATTCAACCTCCACAATGGCAATAGCATTAAGCTGCTATCAGAAGGTTCAAACATGCAAGGTATTTGGATCACAGCACAATGAAGATATTGAAAAACCTAACAAACGTTTAGGAACCAACACTTTCTCAGCTTCAGTTGAAGATAATCACTTCACGTAGGATTTAACTTCTTTAATGCTTTCCTAGCACTGGGTTTTAGTGGCAATCCAGCCAAACATTTAATCACATGCTTAACTGCAGGGATACAAGACACCTCCTTCAATTAAATAGGATAAACCTGTTATTTCAAATTAAGGGTGCTTTGTGATCAGTGAGACAGCGGTCAGCACTCCCTAGAAGCGCACGTAGTTTTTCCAGTTACGCTTTGCTTTGGGACTATGCTAACGGGTGGCCTTCTGTGCCCTTCTCACCAAGAGGTGGCACTAGCAATCTCTCCTTTTGCCGGAATAGGTATAACCTGAGGTTCTGCTTTCCGAGGACAGGTGAGGGCTGCATTTACTCTATCTGTTCGGTTACCTTCGAAGGACAAGTCGCAAAATTCTGAGTATTAATTTAGTTTTGCTCATAGGTGCAAAGTGTAAGAGAAGAGAAATCACAGTACTTCTTAAGTAGAAAAAACCCTGTGAAAGGCATATATGCAAAGTTTCAATCTTTTGGTTTCTTTCAAATGTTTATATATCTATGCATACCCTGGGCTGAAATCACAGCGCGGCACTGATAAAACAGTTGGCTCTTCTTTGGGAGCTGGGGTGGTGCTCGTCCATTGTCAAATATTTCCTGCTGTTAACAGGCAGGGATCTGCACTGCAGCACGGGAGAGCGTGTCATCAGAAACAGAAATTAATATCCGCTAGCAGGTGTTTAATAATGTGCTAAACTGTAGACTCAATTAAATGCTAATTAGAAGTGTGTTTGAGCAGGTGATCAAAGGAGAAATGTAACAATTTGAATCAGCTATTGGCTCAGTTACAAGGTTGTTTCCAGACTTGCTTCCAAATTGCCTTCATAATTGTTCTGTGCCGATTCTCTTTAACCCCCTCCCCTTCCTTCTCTTTTAAATGCTCATTGAAGTAGTCTGCAGAACACCATTTTTAATGCTTTCCCTAGGAGGTGTGGAACAACTTTCTCTGAATAATATGGTGACAATTGACTATTGCAGAAAGGCAGAAATACCTGATAATTACATTTTGTCTCCTGCTCCAAGAAGGGAGCAAGAGTGGACTACCTTGGCAGCTGGCATGCCTCGCCTAGGTTGATGGCTATGCCAGTTCGAGTGTTCTTGCTGAAGAACTGGAGAGCCCTTTAATCCCACCTATTTCACTATACTTTCCTCATGTAGGGGGAGGTTTGCCTAAACAACAGATTTAAGGTGCGTTTAGCTTGTGCAGCAGATAAAAAAAAAAAAATCTTATTCTGCCATTAAAACATTTCTTTGGATTTACCTGCCCAACATTAGGTTTCCGAGGCTAAAATGTTGTTCTATTTGTGCTCAAGTAGTGCCTGTTTCTGTGCACAGATGTACCTTGTACCTTAAGTTAATAAATCCCCACAGGTTACCGTTATTCAGTGTCTGGCAGTGGGGAGTCTCATCAAGTCTCTGAGTCTCATGCCACAGGACAGAATGCGCACTGAGTAAAAAGATGCTGTTGCTGCGAAGACCTTGCAGTGCACAGACCTGTTTGCTCCAGGATTTATATATGTGCTTAACTTGACATCACTTGAGTACTATCACTGCAAGCTGGGGAATGACACTTAGTGGATAAATTAGATTTTTTTTTTGAAACGCTATTGCCTATGGGCTCCTTAATAGAAACCATTAGGTTATCTGGCTCCTTCTTTCAGTTTCTGTTCCAGACAGTATTTCTACTTAAAAAAATCTAAAAATACCTCAATGGATTCCATTGCTTTTAAATAAAATGCAGATATATTTTAATGCTTTGTGATTGATACAGTCAATTTGCATAACTTTTCTCTCTGCTTCATTCAGGCCGGTAACAGGAGGCCAGCCAAGTTAAACAGTTTCCATAGTTTCCTGGTAGCAAATTTTTTAAAAAAATTTAAAAAATCTGTAAAATTGCTCAACAAATGTGACTTCTTGGAATGTGGAGCGACCAACATTAAAATTTCCTGTTCTTTATTTTCTGCTGAAATTGCTTAAACCAACTCTATTGCCATTAAATAACCTTCTCTTCTGATGTTCACCCCAGCAAGGAGACATAGAAGCATCAAGAAAAACTGTCTGGGGCAAAAAGTAATGATTTTGGGGTTTTAAAAGCTTATACAGAGCTAGTAAATTCAGAGATGGCAGGCAAAAACGGTAGAAGATGCAATGAGAGTTAAAATAAAATGCAATTAAAAAAATTACAGATTAGTCTTTCTTAAATGACCAAGATACTACTTTCCCAGTGCTATCTTACTGCAGCTTGCTCTGCTGCTCTGTAGCTGGCATACACATTCCCCGGCTGGGCAGCCCCTGGTTGCTCAGTGGCTGTAGCAGAAGGCAGCCTGTGGGACACTTGTCCTGCAGTGTCCATCAGCCTCCTTGGCCCCTTGCCTACTGCCCTGGAGTTGTTGTTTCTGGCCTCCTTTTGGCTGAGGTTGGGTTGCCAGCAGAGGCATGCGGAGGGGCAGCCAGCGGCAGGGCACGCCGAGGGTCTGTGGAGCCAGCCAGGCTGGGCTCCACCTAAAACTGATCAGCTCGGAGGCTGCAGCGTGAGCATCTGCATGCTGGGAACGCCTGATGTTAATTGTTCTTCGTCTGAATCTCTGGAGCAGATTTGTGTTTATCTTAAACTGGCCTGGCAGAGCCTGCCAAGAAAGGCATGTGGGATGCTGATACTGCTCAGTGGAAGCACTGGTCTCCTCAGCGGTTGTGCAGTGTCGTTTGGGGTAGTTTCTTTCTCTGAACATTTTCATATAGGCAGCTCAAGAGACATCTTCATCGTGCTCTGCCCAGGGCTTGACTGATCGGCCCTTCAGAAACTGCAAACAGATACAACGCTGAAATTTTACCTTGGGTGCTCCAACTTTCCCATCACCTCGCTGCTTCCCTCTCTCTTTGAACTATCGGTTTTGTTTATCCTCAAACTGAATATTGGATTATTATTTTTCCAACCCTGCTGTGACATCAGTCTGCATTTTTTTGTTGTTGTTGGTTTTTGGTTTTTTTTTTCCTCTGTGTGTGTGTGTGTATGAGGGAAAGAGAAACATAAATGGTACTGTGGAGATGCCTACAAAAACAAAGTCATTGGAAAAACTGGTCCCTGATTCTCTGCCTCCCTGACTACTATAGAGTCAGGATATGAACTTGGTGGTAAAACCACCTGAATGGTGGGATTGGGAATGAAGGGCTGAATACGTGAAGTTGAGGACAGAAGCAGGCAGCAGGGACCAGGGGCTGTGTAGCAATGCCTAAGCTGGTACTGCTGCCAAAGAGCTAATCTCAGGAAACCGTGACATTTGTAGCGCTCTGATGTGTGTGGGTCCTCGTTGAAATTGCTACTGATTTAACACAGTGTGATAAGAAGGGAATATTACATCCCTCTGAGGCTTGTCTGCAGGGTCACACATATGATTTTCTATAGGAATAGCTCTCCAGCACTACAGAGGGAAGAATAGGAGCATGTTGTGGATCTCTGGAGGCAAAAACTAGCAGTTTTCCTTGAAACTTCTGCAGAGATACAGAAAGACTGGAAGTACCGTAATGAAAGTGCATGGCCAGTCTCCCACCAGCTCCAGTGAAAGAGGAGGCAGGCCATGTGTGCGTAGCAGTCTAATTGCATTTCTGCATTGTCTATGTCAGTGTATTAATAAGGGATTGAAAGGCAGAATCATTAGGATGTGCTTGGATAGATTATCAGGGGAAACCAGATTTGGAACATCAGTGAGGTATGTAAAATGAACAAATAAAGAACAAATGTTAATTGTACTTAATTAGAAATGTACTGAACCACCCAAATTTAATTGTTGGGTGTCTGCAAACATCAATGCCCATTAGTTTGTCCACAGCGACTGTTTTTGTTCCCCATGCCACCTTCTATTTTCGGGAAGGGGAAGTCTGAGCCCTTAGCACTGGTAAAAGTAGGTCAGATGCCATTAATAAACAGGTAGTTCAAAAATGCCTTTGTTTAATTTGACATGTGGCCAGATCCTCGGCTCTAAATCCACATTGGCTGAGGATCTGGCTGGTGGCATTCGTGCCTTCCACTCTCTACTACAAGAAAATCTTCTTTCTTGCAGTGATCTAGTAAAGGTACTTAGAATGGGTATATTAAAAAAAAAAAAAAAAAAAAAAGGCAAAACAGCTAGCTATTCTCTTATTTTGCTAGGGGTGGGGAAATAGATTAGCATAAATAACAATCAGACCTTTTTTTTTTCACCATATCTTTCAAAAAATGCAGAGGACAGACATGAGAGTACATTGCAGTAGCATGGACTGGCAGAGAGTTTGAAGCCAAAAGAGAGGAGTGAAACAGCATCTGATCTGCTTCAGCCTGAACAAGCAGTGTGCTGAAGCATCTCATTCTGCACTTCCACTGAGAGCCAGAGGTCAATGCTTGCTTGTGAACACCTTCTGTCCTCTGAAAACAGCTAGTAGGGCCGTCCTCAGCATTTCAGAATTTTAAAATATTTTTTGTATTTTACTTAATGTCATATGAATCGGACCTGGCATATACATATGGATAAATAAGCTTGACAAATACATGCTGCGTACTGAGTACAGTTTACCCCAGTCTATCCTCAGGGTAACACTGTAAGCTGTAAATGGTTTGATCACGGGTCTTAGCTGAACCAGAAGCTTAAGCTTTCCAATTTCAATATTGCTGGTTTTCAAATCACTTTAAATCAAAGTTTTTCAAGTTTAGTAGGAACTGTTTTAAAACGAAACACACTGCCCAAGTAATTTTTTAATCAGTCGTTGATCAAACCTAAAACATAAGTTCTACGGTAAAATTCAGATGATCAGGGATGCTCTGCTCAGAATCACACTTTTGTCCTTACTCACATGTTTAGAGAATTGAATGGGATGTTGCATGAGGGGAAGATTGCAGTGGCTTCTGGCATCGCATAAAGGTCATGCTGATGGTGGGACGTTATTGCTTGATCTTTTACTCACTGCAGCCCAGCCCACAGACAATAAAGCCTGCGACAAGCTGTACGTGGGGACTGCACGTCGTGAGCGAGGCCCCGCACATTGGCGGTGTCCAAACCAGTGGGATGTCCCAGCCTGTAGCCAGAAACCTGCTCCTGCGCTAGCAGGGGCTCTTGGCCAAAGGAAGGCACCGGGTCAAACTCTGTGTGTGCTCAGGAGTGATTATGAATGGAGTACTATTACTGGATCAAGTACACCTTTTACAAAAATATACAAACTTTAGTTAGCATCCTTTTTCCTTTTACGTGTACGCCTTTCAAAAAGCCTTTGCAGAAGGCTTTGAACAGACACGGCGTATGAGGTAAGATCGTGGTCAGAAAAAGATATTCAGTTAAAAAATAGAAAACAGAGGTTAAGAGGGAACAGCCAGTTCCTGCAGCGTAGGGAGGCGACCAGTGAAATTTTTCAGGAGCTGGTGCTGGGGTCTGTACTTGTCAACATGTTCAGAAATAACCTGGAAAAGGTGGTAAGGAGGTGACAGAGCTTGCTGATGATACTAAGTTATTCAGATTTCTAAGCATGAAGCCTGATTGCGAAGAAATGCAGAACTATATGAATCTGGGTATCTGAGCGATAAAGTGGCAGATGAAATTAACCAAAGATAAGTGGGCGTGATGTACATAAGAAAAAACAATCTTGCTTTCACATGTAAAATAAAGTGTGAAAAGGCTGTTGGCTGATCACTACTACCACAAAGAGGGATCTGAGTGTTGTGATGCACGGGGTTGTGAAAGTGATCACAGGCATGAGCAGTGCAAAAAGCAAATCCAGTGTTAGGAATTACCAGGAAAGAAATAAAGAACAAAATAGAGAACACCACGATAACTCCACATAAATCCATAAACTACCGACATCTTTTATACTATGAGCATTTCTGATCCTTTCCTGTCAAAGGATGCAGCCAAACTGGGAGGCACACTGTGAGGGGCAAAAGAAGGATCAAAGGAATTTCAGGGAATGAGAGGAATGTATGAGGGGCGAGTGAGGAGGGAGGTCAAGGCTCTGCAGACTGAAAAAGGGGTGACTTTGGGGCTATATGATAGAGATCTACAGACTTATGAAAGACACACGTGTGAGGATCAGTTGTGTATGTCTTTTCCAGTTCAAGTAGGGGCCTTTGAATGAAGCCAAGAGGAGCACAATTTGGAACAGGAAAAGGAGACTGCTCTTCATGCAGTGGATAGCAGATCTGTGAAGCTCTGTGACGGAGGATTTTGGGGATTTTAAAAGTTTGCACAAAGCCTTGAAAGAGAAATGAAGTGTAGAAATGGCCTCCATTGTGGGAAGTTCCCGAGCTGATAATAATTGGTGACTGGGGGAGTATTAGGAGGAAGTATCTGAAGTTAGTCCTGCTCTTACTCATCCCCAGCCACCTGCTTATGGTCATTGTTGAGACAGGATATGGGGTAGATGGATCCTTGGTCTTATATCCACATCTGCCAGTATTTTCTCTTCCTGTTTTCCCTCTAATCAACTCCCCTCTCCCCTTAAAAATGTTTCCCTCCATTCTTTCTCATCCTTTCCTTGTTTTCTGCTTGCTTGTTTCCAGTCCCTTGCTCCAGTCAGCCCAGAGCTGCTCTCGGACCCCTACTTGCAATGAAGCTGAAAAAAAATAATCTTGAAAAACACAATCTCAGTGTAGCAATAACTCTTTCATCTCCTCCACTGATCACTGGCAAATGGAAATGGTGTTAGTTGTTCTTCCAGCTTGTCAGCAAGACAAGGAGTATTAAGGACTATGTAAATAGATAGTAAAGAGTTACTTCTTTCTACAGCCAAGAGGATCCAGCCAGGACAGCAAAGGAAAGGAAGGGAATTTTGGTATTATGAGGGGTAAGCTGTTGGGGATACCTGGATCTTGGAATGCTATAGTTCTAATTTATGGATGGAAGTCTAGTGAGCTAATAGCAGTGACTTGTGCATGAAAAATTACTTATGCCAGAAAGGTCTGAACAATATCTTGGACTTTATATATAGGGAACATAGACTGGAAATGGCAGAAACGGAGTGCAAGAGTGGACATTGTGTGTAGACTTTTCCTGGCCTTTCTCTTTAGCTTTCTGACTGCTCAACCAAATCACAAAACACCCCTTCCTTTCCGTACTATAGACTACTAAAATCGAACACTTTTTCCCACTGAAAGACATTCTAGGTGCTTGTGGAAACCTCATGCTTTACGTGATAATTCTGTAGTTCCAGCCAACATCCAGCTCCTCTGTGGAGGACATGGTTGTCACTTTTGGACCGAGAAAGTGGAGGCTGAGTCACAGTGACTGCACGGGAGATGAGAGTGATTACAGTCTAGCAAAGGAGGGAAAGGAGGCGGACAAGAAGGAAGGAAGGAAGGATTGGCTGAAATATGATGGTATTCTGAGTTCATGAAGAATGTTAAGCAGTGTGAAGCAGGAAATTGAGGGTCAAGAGGCAAAATATAATTATCTGATAAGAAACTCAAGGTGAGAAAATTTCAGGTCACCTCAGGATGTGCAAAAACCTGAAAAATTACTTTCAAATACCGTTATATTCCCTAATGGCCAGAGGTGTCAAGTACTGGCAAAGAAGTTGGAAGCAAAATATGGGTTTTGGTGACCCTCAGTCTCAGGCATTTGTATTTTTTGTTATGAATAGCTGGTGTTGCAGGGTGCTCAGGTGTGCAAGATGTAGAAGTGATTTTTTCCTGTGGAAATACGAGCACAGGCTGATGAAGGGTTGAAAAGTGGGATAGGTAAGGCTGCTGTTGACCTTACTGCTTCTTTTGAGATCGTTCAGGTCAATCAGCTTTCTGTGGTAGCATACTGGAATAGTTCAGGGCAAGTCATAATGTTTGGAAAGGATGAACATGGAAGGGGAGCACTATCCATTTATCTGCGTGTAGATAATCATATTGCACGTAGATAATAGCAAGAAAAGCAGTGTGCAGCTGTCAAACGCTTTCTTTTTCTATAGAGCAATATACCCTACTGTTTTCAAAGATGTTTACCAGGATGACGAGGCATTCAGGACACTAGGGATCTCCCCTAAAGAATGCACTTTCCCTTGAAGTATCCCCCTCAATAAGGACACAGAGCATCCTACAAAACAGAAAACAACTCAGTCCTCACTCTGGCAACTGAGCAGTGCATCTGGGCCCCAACCCAGCCTAATGTGTGGAGGCCACTGGGAAATCTTCCAGCCACCCTGCATCTCATCAGTAACTTCTCAGCACTGTTAATAGTGCCCTTGGTCTATAGTTGCTCCTGCACTGGAGACAGAGGTTGAGGAGTAGCAAAGGAGAATTACTGCTCTCTAAGAGTCATGAGCATGTCTGAGGTGAAATGGGCTGGTGATGTCCCGTCTGCTTTTGGTGGGCAAGTGTTGACACTGCACTGGAAAGCAGTAGGGACCAGTGACAGTGAGAGCAGAGGGGTGAGTAAGACACACAGAGGAGGAACCTGCACCACTTTCACCAGGATTTCTTGTTTGGCATTCCTTGCTAAGCTCCTAAATAAATAAACAAACTACAATATATGATGTAAAATGTATCCAGCTCCTACCATTTGTAGAAGATTTCTTCCTAGCCACAGTAACCCTCATACTGGGGAAGGTGCTTTGGATGAGTGCCCAGCTGGCTGCAGACTTGCCACCAAAGGCAGCAGGGCCAGCATTTCAACCTCTAACTGATCCTTTTTGACCTAGAGCAGGAACACTTGGACCATAGCTCCTTAAAATCATAGAATCACGTCCACAGCCAAAGCTTGTGGAGCATGCTGGCAGTGAGCCAGCACATGTTCTCCACCTCCACCCTCACAGAGCATGTTTCACAATCTGTACATGCTCCCTGCTACTATTTTCCCCGTTTCCTGCCTCAAATCGACTCAGTATTTCCCCGGACACATGGCTATGCCAGCCCTGTGCTACCAATCGCATGGTGCTGGACACTGAGGTGTGAAGCAGACAAGACCCATGTCATTCAGATTTTTTTGAGAACTTTCAAGTGGAAAACAGTTCCTATACATTCTTTACAATTCCAGGAATTTCCAGAGTTCCTGTTCTAAAGTTAGTGTTGTCACCATCACCTCCTGAAAGATGTGAGTCAGACCAACGTGAATTTGTAATAACATTGGCCCGATGCTGCTTGGAATTAATTGCTGCACTAAAAAAAGGATAGATACTGAGAAAAATGTTGTGCCTGCCGTTAACTGTTCTCTAAAACAGTCACCGTCAGTGACAGGGTGGCTTCCTCTTGCGCCTAGTACTGGTGCAATTGCCAAACGCTACCTCAGTAAATAAAAGTGTGATTGAGGCTGTGAGTGGCTTTGCCAAGAGGAATGCTTAGAAAATTGAATGGGATGTTGCAGGAGGGAAAGATTGCAATGGCCTCTGGCATCACACAGGAGGGTTTGGGAGGAAGGAGCCGAGAAGGTGAGGAGACAGAGGATGAGCATCTTTCCAGCTGATGTGGGGATTGAGGCTCTTCCACTGGTATTTGTCACTGTACTACTTGAACTGCAAACGGCAGAAGTGTCTCCAGGATGGGGAAGATGATGTGTCTGGACAAGCTGGGTCTAAGGCTTTCATTTAGGACCATCTGTCATACAGAGGGTCAAGTCTGTCCTGTGAATACTTAGACAAATCCCTTACCTCAGCTCCTGTGCTCAGCTATAAATCACTGGGGTGACAACAAAACCTCTTTTCTTCTGAGGCCAGTAGTTTCATAGGCAGGACTTTAGCTTGGAGCTGGGTTGTAGTTTGATTTCAGTGAAATACATCAAGATGACATGAAGTACACTCTTACCCTGGAAACTTTTCCCCGTCGATAGTTATAAATATACCACACTATTGTGCTTGGCATGCTGTATGCTAATAGAGGTGAGGGCTCTGAAACTCATTAGGAAGGGGAGCGGGCTGCACAGCAGAGTGAGGACAGTGTGAAGCTAAGGTTGATAACCACGGCCTTGTCCAGAATAGGCCATGGGAGTTTTCTTATCTCACTTTGGCAGGAGGTGCTGCTAGCTTCCTGTGCGAAATCAGGAGCATATGCTGCTTTCCTCTTGTTGTTTGGCTTCCTCCGCTACACAAGACGGTTCCCAGCACTGTGATTATCTTTGCATCTTCAAACATGGCACACTCTGCTTCCTCAAGGGCTTGATGTATTCTTGAGAAGCAAGCTGGCTCCCCTCCCCCCAGCTGCTTCTCGAGGGCCCCCGCCGGTGACAGCTCCGCACATCCCCTTTTATAAAGCTCAACTTGCTTCTGATTGCATAAAACACCCCCAGCCCTTCCAAAGAAGCACACATTCCCCAGGGTACGGCTGGCGGGCAGGTCTGCTGGCAGAGCTCGCCCCGTGCTCTGCACCCAGGCAGGCAGCGCATCCTGCCGGCTCCCCGACCCCCCGTGCCAGCACAGCCATTCTCGCCTCCTGACCCCCGCACCCAGCTTCTCCCAAAACCCTCGGGAAAATTAATGGCTTCTGGTTTTACAAAGGAATAGCCAGTTTCTCAGGGTCATGACATAAAGGGCGAAGCGTGCCTGTGCAGGCGGGTGTGTGTGTGCGTGCACACAGGCAAGCACACACACCAGCATGCACGCAGGCACATGGAAAAAACTACTTAGGAGGTGAGAAACCCGATTGCTTCTCCCAGTGCTCAAGTGAGGCAGCAGAGTCTGATTACCTCGCTCTGAGGTTGCGTAATGTTTGTAGACATACATTTGCACACACCCTCCATTAGCATTTATTATATAGGACCTTTACACGTGCGTAGTCGCACCCACAAAGTAGGGACGTGGAAAGGTCTGCAGGGAAACAGGTGTAAGAAGTGCTTAGAAATGTGCTGGCAGATAACAGCTTGTTTATGAATCTCTGCGCACATTGTGTGCTTTTTCATTAACCTGGCGGTAACCCTGCTGTAAGCTTTCCTGAAGATGCAAAGCAATCAGGCTCATCCCGCAACAAAACATTTCAGGAATTCATGTGCTCCGGAGATATCTGGACTAAGACTCTGACATCCAAAATGCAGTGGGATTTCCCATGGGCAGTTCTTCCTACAAATAGGATACCCTTGCTATTTTACTGAGTGGATAGTTTGAAGTAACTTGTAAATTCTTTGCAAAGCAAAAAAATGCACAGCTGATGTTATCTGAGGACACATGCAATGAAACATCAATTGAATTAACAGGAAGATGCTTGTGTATTTTGGTCCCAGCCAGAGTAAATTTTTATATTTTCATTTTTCTCTCTTTCCAAGCATCTGTACTTAACAAACATTTGGTTTGATGACTACATCTAAGTTTTTTTCTTTTCTCTTACTGTTACAAAATGCCTGTTAGAAGCTGAGGTCAGGTTGGGAGGCAGGACCCTTGATTACTCCCATTTGTCCCTTCCCCATCTCTACCTGATGCTGCTGGCTTAAGTAGTGACTTCACGTGGCACTGCTGGCAGCAGCAAGGAGCAGGATGACTGAGTACTAACCCAAGTAACCAGCTCAGGAGGCTGGAGGTGGCTTGTGTGTTGTCCCTAAGCTGTGTTAGTGTATTTGAGGTTAAAGTGAGGGCATTTGGCAGCTGAGGAGAGAAAGCATCTGGTTCTGCATCCAAAAGGATGAGTCTGAGCCTTGTCCTAGACTTTGCCTGGCAGCCGCACTGCAACTGATTTGTAAATGTTTGCTGATCCAGCAGCCCGTGGAGCCAAAGTGATGTGTACCACAGTACTCGCATCTCCCGCTGTGTACCGTGGGCTGTAGGCTAACATATCCTCAGCTTGATTGTGTCTCCGTTTTTTATTAAAACCATGGACAATAGCTATTAACTGTATACAATTTTCTACATTAATTGCATTAACATTGTAATTGGCAGTTTGGAGACAGTACAATATGTAAAGTCAGTAGAATTTGCATGTGTGACTCCAGGGCTAATATTTCGTCTAGGGTTTTACAAGTGTTTTTCTTGTTGTTGTGATGTTATTGTAATTATGATGGTCGTTTGTATTATGTTGTTAATGAGTAATCAGCACCTCATTTTGCTAAGCATCAGCAAAGACATAGCACTGTCCTCATCCCTAAGACATTGCAACCTAAATATATAGTCTTTTCCAAGGAATTCTGAGGAAGAATATAGTAACAACTAAGTCTGGAGGCTCCAGAGCTGCAAGAAGGGAGATTAAAGATGTTTTTTCAGAGATGCACAAGCAGTTCCTGAATATGCATTATACCTTCTTTCTGTCCTTTACCAAAATATGTTTCTCTGTAAGGACTTTTATACTAAAGAGCACAAATTTTCAGCATAGAAATAAACAAACATATTCGTTCAGTGGGGAAAGGAAAAAAATAATTAAAATTACTTTTTTAGTATGGGGGAAATGAGATTCTGGGGTCTCTGTCTTCCTGTACAGAGATTGCCCAAATATCCAGTCACAGGGATGTGCCTTTGAGTCTGCCTGATTGTGTGCCTACAGTACTGGTATCGTTAAATAAGTTCTGATATATGCTATGGCATGGAAATGTTATCAGCTTACCAACATTACCATGTCTTCTGTGTTCTAGTCTTATTACAGAACCAGACTTCTTAAAGCATTAAAGGTGCAAAGTAAATGGCATCTACCTTTCTGAACAATTTTGAACCATTTTTTCCTACCTGAATGCATCATCTGTCTTACTGCAGCTGTCTTCCATCCACCCTAGCCTCAACAATCATCAATGGAAGCTGGCTTTGAAACCAGACTCTGGAAGAAATGGTTGTGTAGACAGGGCTGTTGCTCCTTGTCCTCTCTCTATGCATGAATGACCATGGCCTGCTCCTGTGTTTGGGCTTTTTCAGCTCACTGACCCTCTCAATGCACATTAAGAAACTTGGACAGACAATCATGTATCTGTGCTAATGATTACAGCCCGAGTTAGTTTACATATCTTCATTTCTTTAAGCTGTAATATCTGCTAAGATGCTGGCCAGTTTGACGTATAACTGCACAATTAAACATGTAAAGTTAGCGTACTATTGATATTATAAACAACACAAAGTTTAAGCAAACTGCACAGTTAGCTGGAGGGAAATGAACCTCATTCTTTGGTCAGGATTGCATCACATGCCGTTATCCAGTCACTGGGCTTTAAAGGTCCTTTCTCTAAACAACTGATATACATGTCAGAACTATTTGATTACAGATACTACAGTCATTATCTTTCAAATCCATGGAAGATCAAAGGAACATACCGTATTTGAAAGAGCTTGACCCTGCTGAAGGTTTGAGCTCTACTGATGAAGCTGGAATTGAACAAGCAGCAACTAATTTTTGGATGAAAAGCAAAACTAGATAACCTCAAAGTAGAACAGGGACAGACAGCATTTAAGAAGCATTCCAATGTGTTTATTTCCATGTGTACCAAATTAGGCTTTGGGAAACAAATTAGCTCTACCATGACCACACCTGAATGTTCTGATTACAAGCCAATTTGTTGCATAAGGCAAAAGCATTTTTTTCCCTGAGATTTCCATTCATTAACATGACTTTGATTTTTTTTTCAGATTAAACGAACATTTAAATCCCTTTGGCAATTGGGTATAGTTTTGTTTAACTTTGTTTTGCTAATTTACAGGATTATGGTTATTTTTGCTGTGTGTCTTGTTATTGAACCTCAGTATTGATATCTTGCCATTTAGTAAACTGAACTAAAGAAAACATTCAGAAATGAGAACTTGCATCATTTTTCATGATAACAGAAAGAACCTGGACACAGTGAAACAGCATCCAATCCATTATGGAATGGATCTTGAACCAAATATAACTTGTCTTGAATTTAAGCTGAAAATAGTATGAACTCATGTTTGAAGCCAAGCCTGAGCCATGACAGTGGCTGAAAACAGGAGCACTGGAAATGGGATATTGGTCTAGGCTCAGCCTGTAAATTCTGACCTCCCAGTCCACGGTGGGCTAAAGATTAACGCCGACTTCAGAAAGCTAATATTCAAAGAGGGGCTGTGGAAGTTGATCCAATCATCAGGCTCAAAACCTCAAGATTTAACAAAAAGTAACTATACTTGCCTGGTCATCACAGCACCTGAATTTTCCCTGACTGATCACTGTTTCTAGAAGAATTGTTTTGTCTTGTGTGTTGAATGTTTCAGTCTGTCACCAAATCAATACAATTTTGATTTTTGTTGTCTTCAGGCATGGCTTTTGCTCTTATACTGAAGGATCTTTCATCCTGAAAGCTGGCAGCAACATAGGAAACAGGATCCAGAGCATCACTGAGCGAATGGCTGTAATAGAGGGCAAAAATAAGGTATGCTTCCTAGGAGCAGATAACCTTTCTGTGTGACATCATGTGTTGAAAAGGAACTGTAAGATGCCATCAAGGTAACAGTGAAGAAGACAGTGTTTTTATATTGTTTAGATTTGAAGAGCTGCATACATGCAAATCACTTTCATACTTGGTATTTATCTACGGAGATGTAGAGATGTACTTATTTCTGCATGCAGTCACATTAAGGTAAGTCACACGCCAGGACAGTGTATCACTGGGATTCCCTGTATCTGCTTTCTTAGAGCTCGTCTATAGTAACTTGGGTCACCTCAGGAGCACAGGGGCAGGGTTCCAGGCCATCTTTGTTTCACTTTGTGACATTGCACAATTTCCTGTTGTTTTTCCTATGAGAATTAAACAATTTACTCTCATTAGAGAGTTTATTCACAGATGTGGTCCTAGATTATTAGATGACCAGGTCTTTTCTTGCAATAAAAAATTTAAAGGGCCAAATGAATCTAGATTACAGAAGCAAAGTTTAAGAGAGATCTCAGTCAGAGACAGCAAGGTAGGATTCACCCCAGCGGCACTAACTGCCTAAGCGTTAAGTGTCTAGTCCAAGACAAGCATCCCTTTATGAGCCATGGGGAGATGCAGGCACTTCTAAAGGACGAGTAGGCCTGTAGTCTGAGTCTAACATGGCAGAGAAAGCCAAGGAGGTTAACTTGCCAAGGGCCATGGAGTTTTGTCCATCAGTTAAAACCTTCAGATCAAGATGTTTGACTAAAGGATGCCCTAGATCATCTGCACTGCCCTGGCTTAGACATGACACTGATTTAGTGTGGTTGGGTAGCCTGTGCTACGGAGGAGCTCAAGTGAAGATGCGCAGTAGCACTGTCACTGCATCTGGTTTCACAGGCTGGTTTCGTTTGTGGCAGTAGTGGCTGAGGAGGTTATAAATTTTAAAGCCTGCCTTATTCTAGGCCTGTTGTTTCTAAGGACACTGAAACACTTTTTGTAATTCTCAGGGCACTGGGGATACAGATCTCCTTTCCTTGATGGCTGCCTTCAGTCTTCTGCATATGGAAATGGGTATAAACTGTAATTATTCTCATGTTAGAGCCCTTTCACACACCGCAGAATAAATAGGGCTTTGTGTGCAGCCAAGAATCAGGCCTGGGACTGCATTTTCTCCTGCTGTTGTATTATGTAGAAAATACCACAGGTGTTCGTGGCACCATTCTAGTGCATGGGAACGGGCTGGATCCCAGCAAGGCATTTGCTCTATTTAGCTGGCCACCTCTATGTGCTTAAAGATCAAGGCAAAAATGGGAGCAAACAGCTTCCTAGGGGAGGCTATCGTAGGAAAGCACATGAAAAATGAGACATAAGGAGGGATTTGAAGGAGGAAAGGGAAATCATTTCAGGCACAGGAGGGGGAATGATGAAAAAAAGGTGATAAGAACCAGTTATTTTCCAGAAGGCATCTAGCCATGCTATGGGTGAAGTTCTACCTGCTCACAGGGTGCAAAAGGAGCTGCTTAAAAACCGGATCTTATTCCCCTTGTGTGCCATGCATTTTGGAGACAGTGGAAGAGGAGTGGCTGAAATGTCAAAGCAACTTCCAGTCAACAGCAAATAAATTCCTCCCTT
Organism: Falco punctatus; assembly: GCF_963210335.1. Classification (NCBI taxonomy): domain Eukaryota; kingdom Metazoa; phylum Chordata; class Aves; order Falconiformes; family Falconidae; genus Falco; species Falco punctatus. The sequence goes on along the minus strand of NC_137581.1, from coordinate 23,400,118 downwards.
GAGGAAGATGCTAATAATGGGTCCTTGCAGGAGAACTGCAGGTTTTGTTTGAAGTCTTTGGCAAGCAGCAGCCCTTTTTTAAAAATGTGCCCAGAAATGAACCAAGGAATGGTCTCTGCATGTGTTGTGTGGAAAGTTTTGCAGTGAAACTTAATGGTTCTCCTTCGTGTTCCTTGTCATCATGCTGTTTAGTTCAGTTAAGAAAGGTTTACCTTGCATTGTTTTATTCCTCCTGGTCCCTATGGGGAAGGGGAGGTTAGGGAAACAATCTCTTTACTCAGCTTTTTCACAACTATTCTAAGGTTTCTTAATTTCTGCTGCTCTTTCATAGCTTTTCAAGCACAGCTGGAGATTGCTATTGTAAGTAGAAAATGCTCTCTAAGCCTGGGTTCCTGGCCAAGCTGTGTTGTATGATTTGTGCAATCACAGCTGCTCTAGAGCATCCAGGATCATATTTTTTTTCCTGTGGGAGACTATAGCTTTTCACTCTGCAGTCCAAGAGTCATTCTTGGTCTCCCAGAGCAAACTCAAAGGGACACAGCTCAGACAAAACCCTTCCTCATCTGCTGGGATATTGTAAGACTGTTAATAGCACTGAGCTCCCTGAATGCAGCACGTCATCACAAGTGTCTGGCTCCGATGGACCGCTACCGTGAGCAGTTGTGCTGCTGCAGACAGCTATGGACAGCTCTCTGAGGCGCTTCCGCATCAATGGAGTCCTGCTATCTAAACAGAGTGTCTACCCCACTTCCACAGCCAAGCATAGCAGGCATGGTCAAAACAACCTCAAAGCTCAATGGAAACAACAAAGACGTAGGAGACAAAGCAGTAGGAAATGGATGAAGAAACTCAAAAAGTTGCACATTTGGGTTAGCATGAAAGGAGAAATGGGGGTGACCACAGGATGAGATTATTGTAATCAAGGGAAGAGGTGAACAAGGAATGGTCAAAAGGTTTCTTTTAGCAATGGAGGTAGCTGTTTTCACCTTGCTTAAAGACATCGTGCCAGTTCCACCCGTTTCCTGGATGTGCAACATCTGAGTCTCTCCAGTCTGGCTTTTCGCTGTGGTAGGTTGATTGGTTGTTTGTTTGTCTGTGGTTATCAAGGTAGCCGCAAGTATATTTTTAAAGCTAGAAAAACCTCGAACCCTGTGTCTGTGTGGCTAAAGTAATGCCGGAAGCCTGTGCTACATTATTCTTCTGGTGACAGAGAAACCGTGACAACAAGTGTTTAGTAACATTTCCGCTGAAGCCTCTTTAAATGGACATTGAGAAACTCAAGTGGTATAATGGAAGAACTTTGTAACATAAGCCATAATACTTAATCATAAGACAACTCTTGAAGTCATTTGATTCCCACACCCGAAGTTTTCATTCTCATTTTGTTGGACATTTCAGTGACTTCCTTCAAAGTTCTGGTATTCTTAGGCTTATCATGTAAACAGGTCACAGTCACTAGGTCACAGTCACTCTCCTGTCATTCAGCTGCTAAAAACCATCACTTCCGAGTGTTCCCAGCTAAAGCCAACTGCTAGGTATAACTCAGGGCCAATACTGATGATGATGATGATGATGATTATTCTTATTCTTAGCATAATCAGTGTCCATTAAAATGTCAATTTGTGAATTACCTGCAATGATCAGGTACAAAGAGGTGGTGTATTCATTGATATCAGTGCATACATATCAGGCAACTGTTCTCTCCTGTGTGTGCAGGCACACACTGGTTTATCAACAGCTTTGAAAGAAGGAGTCAGTACTCCTTGTACAGGGCTAGAAGGGACAGGGAGCTGTAGGAGAGGTGGACAAAGATCCTGGGCATGGAGAATGCACAAAAGAGCACTAAGATGGATGAGAGAGAGTAGGAAGCATTGGCCAAGAAGAAAAGATGATAAATCCAAGGGAAGGAGATAGTAGGCTGGAGGGCAATTGAGTACTGGGAAAAAATGAAGGGAGTGGGACAAAACCCCCTTGTTTTTGGGAAGTAACCTACTAGAGCCACATTCTTGAGAACCTGAAATGGAACAGGCAGCCCCTGACTGCCCTGTCCCTCTGCTGCTAGCAGATGTTGGGGTCCCACTGACAATAACAAGTACTGTGAAAGCTGGGTCTGTATCACAATGCATGCCTCCAGGAATTGTGCATGAAGAATAGTAATGCATGAAGTTGTGGTTTATCATTCATCTCTGTATGTGTATGTTTATGTATGTATGTATTTATGGCCTTGTTTTCCACTGTAAAAATACCTTACTGACACAAGTTTTTAGTGGCCCCTTCTCTTGTGAATGTCAAAGCCACTTGACTTCAGGAAGATGGAAAGTAATGTCCCTGTAACAGGATTCTGCAAGACCAAACCTGGGCTTGCCCTTGGCCATCTCTGGTTTGGCTGGCAGCAGTGCTGACATGTGCTGACTGTGGATTGTGTTAAAAACCATGCCTGTCCAACATAAAGGTGAAGTGCTAGATAGTCAGAAGAGTCAGTCCTTCCTGGACCTGACTGATAAGGTGTGACCATGCAAAACAGGAGGGGTCCGTCTCTCCTGCATCTTCTATGACCAAGACTTAAACCTCTAGCTCTCTTCCATGTCCCCTCATTACTGATGAGAGGAGGAAGCCTGTGTTGTGCCTATTCTCAGTCCCTACATGTGCCAGCTGTCTGGCCAGTACATCAGTGCTGATTGGCCATCTGGAACCCAAAGCAGAAGAGAGAGCTGTTTAGCTCACTACAGCAACGCTCATTTAGATCTTTCTCCTCTACCCAACAGCTGGTTTTCATGAAATGCGTGAGATCTTATGAGCTTTGAGTTGTCTGTCAATTCTGGTTGAAACTGGGCAATGGATTAAAAAATCACTGAGTGCACGGAGGAGGAGAGGATACTGGCAGACAGAGGGACAGATTGGTAGACAGATGGACAGACAGACAGACAGTGTCATCTTCCTAGGAAGCCAGGCTAAAGATAGCAGTGGGAGCAGAGCTTGCCTCTCTTCAGCATGTTGTAACTTCTCCTGGGGCCCTCCTGAGTGCTACTAGAATCGCTGTCAACACTTATAAGCAGATCGCTGGGAAGTGCCAGCTGAGCCGAGCCCTTGGTGAGATTAAAACCAGTGGAACTTGGCACCCGCCTCTGCCAAGCTGCGGCCCCCTCCAGCTCCTGGAATCGATCGCCTCCCTTGGTGCGCTAGGGAGGTGCGAATCGAGCACTGCCTCACCCTACCTACAGCCCTGGGGAGGAGGGCAGGGAGTGCCCGTGGCATGGCTCTCTGTGTGTGACCTCCTCACGGGCCAGCTGCACTCAGCCTCACGGCCTGTTTGAGGCGGACAACATGGGACGCAGAGGGAAACCGCAGCTCTGCTTGCTGCACAGCGGTGACTTGCCTGTCTGACCCCAAGGGGGAAGAGGGTGCTGTCCTGCACGTATTCGTGTCCTGCTACTGAAGATATTTTGGTGTTTCTTTGTGACGGTCCTGAAGGTGAAGCACGTTGTCCAGATGTTTTGCACTGATGCTCCTTGCCAATATGTGAGGCATGCATACCTTCGGCATAAGCAGGCCCATCAAATGGTGTGCTGCCAATATTTCAATATAGATCTTCCTAAATAATATTGCTTTAGCCAAAGATAAATTTAAGGGGGTGAGGATTTAAAAGTGTAACTAGGAGGGAATCAACAATATTTGGCAGATGTGCAATAACCTGCTTAATGTTGAGAGGGCGATATTTTGCTTTTTAAATGTATGGGCTCTTTTGAGAAGTTAGGACTGCAATCTCTGAATGAAACATGTTTATGCCAGCATCTGCAGAGGCCTTCTAGGAGTCAGGCAAGAGTCAAGTTGCCACCATTTTCCGAAAACCCTTCTTGCTTCTCTGCTGTCAGCTGGAGCAGTAAGGATCCTCTATCTAAGCTACTTTGAGACAAGAGATATTCAAGAAGATGCTCCAGGGGAAAAACTAGCCCACCCTGGCTCTAAGGATGATTGTGCTGGTTTCTTTGCACTCTTTTCCCCCCCTGGTCTTTTCCTCATCAGTTTCCACCACAAACGAATCTTTTTTGCTCTTCCATCTCTCAGAATTTCTGCTTTATGGCTCTTTTATTTGCTGGCAGAATCAGCAGCAGCATGGGATTTGCTTCCCTAGCCCCAGGCTTTCAGATAAGCCTGTAGAGTAGTGCTTCAGCTGAGCTGATGGGTGCAGAAAGGAGGAATAAAGGATCAAAGCTTTGGTGGTAAATGGGGTTTGTGGACAGTTGATGCTCAAGATGCCGAGCATGCCAGGAAGAATTTGCCCTGTTCTGTTGGATCATGGCAATTGGATTCAGACTTTCCATATCTAATCCAGTCTGCAAGTCTCTGTCGTGAAGCCAGACAATATGAGGCTGCAAGAACTTTTTCTCTTGCTCCTTTTTCAGTAACAGCTGTGTAGAGGAACCACGCAGCACAGACTGATCTCAAACAGCCATAATTTGCTCAATAAACAGCAACGTGCCAGGCTTGGTTTTGTACACACTGCATCTCTGGTGGGTTTTGGCTGGCATCCACAATGCAGCACACAGACTGCACCACTGGAGGGCTCACAAACTATTTAAAGAGATGTTATCTTATCCTTATGACTAATTTATAAGCTAAAAGATTTATGCAGAGACATGTTGTCTCTAAAATATTCTGTTCTGTTGCAAAGTCAGTCTTGCTTTATCCTAGATGCTATGGCTTTCTCTGCCTCAGTCAAGTAAACATACCAATGACTGCTTGCTGGCACTAAGGCCCGTGCCTTATCTCCCTTGCCCTCCAAAAGATGTTGGTTGCATGGAAGTTGCCTGTTGGAAGTGATCCTTGGCTTGCGCTAGAGGAGTATTTGGGACAGTGCAAGTTGGTCAAAAGGAAAACAATGCCGAAGAAAAGCTAACAGTTTAAATTGCTGGGTTTCAGTACCAAGGAATGTTCTCTAGGGCCATTTAACACACACAAAAAAGCACAATCTGTAAGCACTCTGCTCAGTAACCGCAGTCATACTGCATTAGTGTAACTGTATATATTGTAATAAAAGTAATACATCATAGGGGGCTGGAGCAGTAAAAGTCAGGATGAACAAATTTTCATTAAGAACTGATAGCTGATAAAGTCAGGACAAAATACAGTTTGATACTACTAAAACCTTTCCAAACCATTGGAGTAATTGCAGGAGGAATAACCGACATGCATTTTTCAGGCTCAGAAATGCTCTGGTTCTGGATATGGTAGGATAAAGACAGGTGTCCTGGAGTTAGAAAAGAGCTTCTTTCTCCTTCCCCGTGCTTTTTAGGTCACTGTTCCTACCTGGGCAAAGTTGCTATGAGGTCATACCCATTAACACAAAAAAGGGTAATTTTGTGGTAGACAGTCTGGGATGGCAGAAGCAGTGTTTAACCACCCACATTAGCCCTCTGGCAGATGTTACGGGACTTCCTTCTATTCTGAGTTAGTGTTGGTAAAACGGCTGCAGGAATCGCGGTTCTGGGCCCTGTGTCCACACTTTGCAAAATTATGTTTAAAAACTGGAAGGAATTCAAAGAGAATGACAAAATATAGACAGGGCTGGGCCCACGCTTTATAATTAGGAATTTGTAGAGGTCAGCCTACTGAATTTAGCAAAACAGCAACATGTTTTTTAAGGGCTGTAATTATCCATCCAGTATTACTGAGCCTCTTTCATCTCACAGAAGAGCCAAAAAAGGTAGGCTAGAACAATTCTGGCTAGAAATAAGGTGTATTTTGTTAGCAGACAGGTAGCTGACCACTGAGACAGCTTAACAGGGTAGAGGTGCTGTTAGCATCACCTGTAGTCTTGAATTTGCCATAGGATGGGTTTCTAAAAAGAATAAGCCAAAATGAAACAATTTGACTCCACTGTGTTTGGTTGAGTAGTAGGAAAAGTAATAGACTCTTTCTACAAAAGAATGTTCTGGGAAAACAGAAGATCTATATTATTTAGGGATTCAACAGGGAGTCTGGGGATAGCCACGAAGTCTCTGAGAAGGAAACATAGAAACAGTGCAAATGTTCAGCCAGTGTTTACGTAGAAATGTAGGTATCTGGTCCTTATTTTTTGCTGACTCATCCTCTTGTGCTTGTCTCTGGACTCCAGCAATCAGGCAGACTTAAAAGAATGTAGTAATTGCACAAAAAATTATTTTGAAGATTTTTAGAAAAGCCAAGTAATTTCAAACAATGGGATTCTGCAGCCGTACAATTTCCTTTTGTCGCTGTCTCAGCTTTGCCTGTAGCTCCAGCCAAAGCATGTTTTACAGAAGTAAAACAGAGACAGACAGAAAATTTTCTGCCAAGTTGTATCTGAGAGCATGTCCCACTGCTAAGCTCCGTGTGCATGCCCCGCGTCTCAGCTCCATATCAGAATGACACCTCAGTTGCTTCTGTATAACTTTCTTCTTTCACTTAGTACCCAAGTCATTAGACCATGGCTTTCCATCACCATGAAGATATAACTCTTATTACTATGATGCTTTTTATTTTTCTAATGGTACGTTGGGTGTTGTTTGTCTCTGGCCTTCCAACATCTCATCCTGCAAGTCATATCATTTAGCGAATGTTTTAGTGTGCTGAACCTCTTAAGGTGACGATAGAATACAATGTAAAGAAAACTGACATATTAATATTTAATAATAGGAATGTTACATCCAAGAGGAGGAAATAGTCCAAAAGAGGATGAGTGTCTCTTTTTCCCCTATCCTTTCTCACCTGATACATATGTGAGAAAACGAAAGAGAAATCAAATGCATTTAGTGCCAACAGGGATACTTTTTTCCCAGCATTATCCAAATGCCTGAGGCATGCCTCACCTATTCCCTTTGCAGTTCAGCTCTCCTGTAGGCTGCCTGTCTCCTCAGGTGGTAAGCTTCATGTTTTGTAGCTTATAATTACATCAGCAGCAAGAGGTAAATCAATCTGAACGGCGCTTTCAAAGATTTTTGGTTATGATGGCTCTGATAATGTCAGGGTCACCCAAGGAGCTTGTTTCCTGTTATTCTTCCACTCTTTCCAAAGCTGTATATGGTGACATCTTCTTTAAACAGCCCCAGTGGTGCTCATCACTGAGTGAACAGAGGGAGTGGATCACGGCACTGTCAGTGGTGACTTAGGAGAAAGAGAAGGGAAGCTTTAAATGAGTTCCTAAGCAAACCAGAGCTAACCCTCTTCTTTCTTTTGCAGACTGCTAGCACTCTCGTTGTAGCTGAAACCAAATCTTCTGGAATCTACAGCTGTGTGGCATCCAATAAAGTGGGAAAATCTGAAAGAAACATCAGCTTTATTGTAACAGGTAAGATCTAGTCCCCACTAGAGCCAAACATGTTTTCTGGTCCTGTGATTGTAACTGTTAGGCTGTTGTGGCTTTTTCATATACCACAGTTTGGCAATTGTTGTAATGTGTGCACATGTAAACTCATATCATGCTTTTGGGTGATCCTGGAAGGGATTTTCACAGCAGCTGGTCTGAATTTCTAAGGACACCAAACTGGTGAATGACTCATCTCTCCATCAAGTATCCAGCATGACACAAATTGCTCAGAAATATAGCAGCCTGTAATTCCCTCTTTTAAATCACGTAGTCTCTGCAGTCGTTCCGTACATGAAATTTTACTGTCTTTTCATACACCAGTAAGCCAATTCCATGTGTGACATTGACAGTGTCTGCAGTCGCATCCTGTGGCCAAACAGGAGGTCTCACCACATGGTGTCCAGAGCAGTGCCAGCACCTGCAGGCAGTATGGTGCCAGAGGAGAGATGTCTGGGGGTACGCGGGCAGCCCCTCACAGTTCTCGGGGGCTATGGCAACTTTTAGGTGGAAAAATATCAGGGTGCAAACTACAGAGTTCTGTTCCCTTTTCTGACAAAGGCAGCCTTGGATGTCATTTAGGGCATGACACCGAGACTTGCATTAGCTGCACATTTGAGTACGCTTCCAGTTATTTTTCCATTAATGGATGTGTTTATATGTTTTCAGGTTCAGAAACAAATCATTAAATGTTTGACTTCCAGAATTACTGAAAAAAACCCACAATGAGTTTTTGAGAATAACTACTGCATGATTTAGCAGTATAATGTCTCCACATGCCATTACAAAGGATTTGTTTTCTGGCAAAAGATTTTATTTTGGTTTTGTTTACAAAGCGGTAGTTCATAGAGCACTTTGGCTGATGAAAGATTTCAGGGTAGATCATTAAAGAAATGTAATTCATTCAGAAACATGAGAAAAGACAAAAATATTAAAATATTCTGATAATTTAATCCCAAAATCATAACCTTGATGCTAAAATGGAAAAATAATTTTAATGTATCCCTTTTAATTTTTGCTTCCTTATCTGTTTTTTTTTTCTTAATCTTTTGCTTATCATTCTGATGAATGATTTTAGTGAGACTCATTCTGTTACTATACTGAGAGATATCAAAAGATTATAGACACACATTCACTAGATTTGGTTAAAAAAAAAAAAGTTCTTTGAAAAATGTCCCCCCTCCACATTTTGTGAATGAAAATACGTGGGTTTTTTAAGTATTCTGACTAGCTGTAATAGAATCATAGAATCCTAGAACACCAGGTTGGAAGGGACTTCAAGGATCATCTGGTCCAACCTTTCTTGGCAAAAGCACAGTCTAGACAACATGGCCCAGCACCATGTCCAGCTGAATCTTAAAGGTGTCCAGTGTTGGGGAATCCACCATTTCCCTGGGGAAATTATTCCAATGGCTGATAGTTTTCATTGTGAAAAATGTTCCTTTTGTGTCCATTTGGAATCTTTCCAAGAGTAACTTATACCCATTACCCCTCATCTTTTCTATGTGACTCCTTGTAGAAAGGGATTCTCCACCTTCTTTGTATCCACCCTTTAAATACTGGAACATGATGATAAGGTGTCCCCTAAACCTTCCTCTCTCAAGGCTGAACAAACACTGTTCTCTCAGCCTTTCCTCATATGGCAGGTTCCCAGTCATTCGATCATCTTTGTGGCCCTTCTCTGGACCCTCTCCAGCCTGTCCACACCTTTTTTGTGTAGCGGGGATGGCATCAAGTTGGCTTTCTTTGCCACAGCTGCACATCGTTCACTCATACTGAGCTTGTTGTCCACCCGGACCCCCAGGTCCCTTTCCACAGAGCTGCTCCCCAGCCAAGTAGAGCCCAGCCTGTGCTGCAGTCCTGGATTATGTTTTCCCAGATGCAAGACCTTACACTTGTCCTTGTTGAACTTCATAAGGTTCTTGTTAGGCCACTCTTCCAACCTACCCAGGTCTTCCTGCAGGGTGGCTCTCCCTTCCAAAATGTCCATTTCCCCACCCAGTTTGGTATTGTGAGCAAATTTCATCAGAGTACACTTGATCCCATCATCCAGATCACTTGTGAAGATGTGACATGGTGTTGAGCCCAATATTGATCCCTGAAGGACCCCACTCGTGGCAGGTTGTGAGTGTGAAAAGGAGCTATTTACCACCCCCCTCTGTGTGGCCTGTCAGCCAGTTCCCCACCGACCACCTGGACCACTTGTCTAGGCTGTAATGCATCAGTTTCTCTAGGAAGAGGCTGTCGGAAACCACATCGAAAGCCTTGGAGAAACCCAGGTAGACAATGTCCACTACCTGCCCCACATCAAGTAGGCATGTTACTTTATTGTAGAAGGTGATGAGGTTTGTCAGGCACGATTTGCCCTTGATGAATCTGTGCTGGCTTTTCCCAATCATGTGCTTCATTTGACTTGTGATAGTCCTCAGGAGGATTTGTTCCATAACTTGCCCAGGGATTAAAGAAAGACTGATGGGCCTACAATTTCATAAAGTCTCCTTTAAGCTCCTCTTGTAGCTGGGGTGACATTAACCTTCTTCCAGTCTTCTGGGATGTCCCCTGATCTCCATGACTTCTCATAGATTATAGAGAGTGGCCTCTCCCCGATGTCAGCCAGCTCTCAACACCCTCAGATGGATATTGTCAGGGCCCATCAATCTATAGTGGTCAAGCTCCTGTAATGGCTTACATACCAACTCTTCCTTCACTGACGGTGGGTCTGTGTTTGCATCAAACTGGATTTTTGCTGCCAAGGCCTGGGGCCCTACAGTGCTGGTAGAGCCAGAGGTGAAGAAAGTGTTGAGAACCTCTGCCTTTTCAGCGTTGTTGGTGACTAATTCACCTCTCCTGCTTAACAGCAGGCCAATATTTTCCTTCTGTTTCTGCTTGTTGTTTACATACCTGAAGAACCTTTGTAGTTTCTGACATCTCTGACCATTTTTAATTTGAGCTGAGATATCACTTTTCTAACTGCATCTTTGCACACCCTGGCTATACCCTTGTAGTTCTCAATGGGTATTTGTCTGCTTCTCCATCTCTAGTATGCTTCTCTTTCAGTTTTGAGCAGACTCAGAAGCTTGCAGTTAAGCCAAGGGAGTCTCCTGGTCCACCTTCTTCCCTTACCTTTAACGAAGATGAACTGCTTTTGTGCTTCCAGGAGAAAGTTCTTGAAAAACTCCCAGCACTCACTAGCTCTTTATCCTCCACGGAAGCTTCCCACAGAATCCCTCCCAACTGAGCTCTGAGTGAAATTTGCTCTTCTAAAATCTGAAACTTTTGTCTTAATACTAACCTTCAGCACGCTCAGTAGGATCCAAGTTCCACAATATTGTGATCACTGGAGCCAAGGTTGTCACTGAGATGTTACAAAGTGCGTTTGTGGTTAGCAAGTCCAGCAGTGCCTCATTCCTGGTTGGCACATCTAACATTTGTGTGAGGGAGCAGCCCTCTGTGCATTCCAGGAACTTGATGGATGGCATGTGAGCTGCTGTATTGTTCTTTCAGCAAATACCTGGGTAGCTGAAGTCACCCATAAGAACCATGTTCTGTTGACCTGAAGCTTGCTTGACTGACCCAAAATCTGCTTCGTTGGCCTTAGCATCTTGGTTTGGAGGTCATAGAATCATGGAATCTTTTAAGCTGGAAAAGACCTGTAAGATTAAGTCCAACCATTAACCCAGCACTGCCAAGTCTACCACTAAACCATGTTGCTAATCACAACTGTATGTTTTTTAAACACCTCCAGGGATGATGATTCTACCACCTCCCTGGGCAGCCTGTTCCAATGCTTGGTCACCCTTTCTGTGAAGACATTTTTTTCCCTACACTATTTAAACCTCCCCGGCGCAACTTGAGCCCATTTCCTCTCGTCCTGTCCCTTTTTACCTGGGAGAAGGGACCGACCCACCTGTCTACCCCCTCCCTTCAGGCAGCTGCAGAGAGCGATAAGGTCTCCCCTCAGCCTCCTCCTCTCCAGGCTGAACACCCCCAGCTCCCCCAGCTGCTCCTCACAGGACTTGTGCCCCAGCCCCTTCCCCAGCCCCGCTGCCCTTCCCTGGACACGCTCCAGCCCCTCGACGTCCCTCCTGCAGCGAGGGGCCCAACACTGACCCCAGGGTTCGAGGTGCGGCCTCACCAGTGCCCAGTACAGGGGCGGTCACTGCCCTGGCCCTGCTGGCCACACTGTTTCTGACACGAGCCAGGACATTGCTGCTGGCCCCTTGGCCACCTGGGCACACGGGGGGCTCATGCCCAGCCGGCTGTCAGCCAGCACCCCCAGGCCCTTTCCCACCGGGCAGTTCCCAGCCCCCTGCCCCAGCCTGTAGCGCTGCCTGGGGCTGGTGTGACCCACGGGCAGGACCCGACAAGGTCAGTAGCAGATGCCTAATGTAAGTTTCCCTTCAAGACCTCTCTGGTCTTGACCCAGAGACATTAGATAGGGCTTCCACAATCACCATACTTCACTTCTATACAGGCAAGATTCTCCTTAATGCAGAGCACAACTCCTCATTCTTCTTTTCTGCTTGTCATTATGAAACATGCTATAGCCATCCATTGCAGTCCTCCAGTCATGAGTTGTCCCACCACATTTCAGTTATTCCTACAATACAATTTTCTGAGTGGGTGTGGAGCTCCAGTTCCCCCTCTTTGTTCCTCAGGCTGCATGCATATATGTATGCTTGAGGTGGCTGGTCTTTGATTCTCATCTTGGGAAGCAACTAAGGAACATTTTTCACTGCTCTGGTTGGCTTGGCTTATTCCCCAGTTGGCTGCAGTGGTGTGAGCATCGCCATTTTGGACCCCACCTCCTAAGTCTTTCAGTTTAAAGCCCACCTCACCAAGCTGGCCAGCCTGCTGCCAAATATTCCCTTGCCTCTTTTAGACAGGTGGATCCCATCCCTCCTTAATAAGATATAATCATTGAAGAATGTCCCATTGTCATAAAAAATCAAAACCATCATGATAGCATCAGTCATAAAACCCATCAAATAAAATTGATTTGTGTTACACATCTATTTTTGGCTGCACCCTTTCCTCTAACTGGTTAAGGGGAAGAAAAGAAACTTGGGCGCCAGTACTTTTCCTGTGCACCCCCAGGGCTTTGTAGTCTCCCTTGATTCTGCCCAGGTTCTGGCTTGTGGTGTCATTCATGTCCCCATGAAAGAGTAGCAATGGACAGTAGTCTGTGCTCTTGACAAGTTGTGGCACTTTCCCGGCAATAGCTAGGACCTTAGCTCCTGGAGGGTAGCATACCTCTCATGACTCCCTGTCAGGTCAGCAGGTGGATGCTTCAATGCCCCTCAACAGAGAGTCACCTACTACGAGCACTCATAGTTTCTTTTTGTGATGTCCACTGCATGCTGCTGGTACAGTTCCTCCTTGCCAACCTTGCTCGTGGGTGTCTACAGCTGTTAAAGCTTATCATATCTTAATACACTTCCACATTTAGAAAGTGCCAATTATCTATAAATACAGAAATTTGGGAACAAGCATGAGAAGTATAAACAGATAAGTGACACATAGGCAAGTTGTTTGTTAAAATACAGAAACAAGAAGAATATCTCTATGTTCTATTAATGGATGTGACAAGAACATTTGCCACCTTGGACTGCTGTCCCTGCTCTCAAATCAGTTATCTTACATTGTTTCTGTTTGGACAGAAAGCTAAACAGCACCACATAGTTCTCCATAAATCAACCTGCCAGTGGTGCTATATTCTCATCTTTATGTGGGGACTTCACATATAACTTTGAGCAGTCACTGAGAGTCACTCACTGAGGCTGTTGCTCTTTTAATGTACGAGATGCTGAATTTGGCCTTCTCTAACTCTTACTCAGTCTTCAAAATGCTGCATGGAAGATCCTGAAACCAAATGAAGCTGTGTTTTGATGGGCCCCGTTTGCTGTATCCAAATCTCCGTATGGAAGTTTTGATGACATTTTCAGATATTTTAGTGCAGTGACATGAAGGAGTTAAGCTTCCTCACTTAGATCTCATATTCTTAGATCTTGACCAGGGATAGATGGAAATCCTTCTCCTTGATACCAAAGCTTACATGAGAACATGCAGAATATTATGAGCTTCCTTTGAAGACTCTTGTATTGGCTGGTGTTCAGAAAGAGGAGTGGCAGCTTTATTTTGGTTTGGAAAGTCTTAATATCTTGACTGGTGGCAAACTTTCTGTATAGGGTGGTGAAGTTGAAATGCATTTGTCCTTTGAGTTCCTGGAGCTGAGCACTTCAATTGTGTGACATGGAAAGTCCTGATCATCCACTGACACTCAGTTGCACTGATCGAAAGCAGTTTAAACAGTACTGCTGTTTTGTCCTTACAAAAACCAAGTTAGGCTCATTCTTCTGCTTCGTGCACATAGTGCATCAGTTGAGTTCACGTGCTGTAATCATAACACTCCTCCATTGGGCTGAGACCAAATTGCTGTGGCTGGGTAACAGCCTGTGTTTCACATCACTGAAACAAATACATCCAGCCTTTGCTGAACAAAACGTTGAGGAAATAAAAAACCGAGAACCCTAAATGCTGATGGATGTGAACAGGACACTGCGAAGTCCAAAACAAATACTTCAAGTCTTGCATGACAGCTTGGGTTAGTTTATCTTATGTTGGGTCAGTTGGTTTGAAGCCAACCTGAGCCACACAAAAATAAGTATCTAGAAGTAAGAGAAGTGTCTGAGCAGGAGAAGGTGATCCCTTGTAGGAAGAGGAGTTGCTGCCCTTTGTAAAAAGGACAAGGCAGAAAGGACTCCAAAGAGCACATGGAGACAAAGCCTGTCCTGAACAGGAAGAATCCCTGTCCTTGGAGGTAATCTCCTTCAGGCCTTCTCCTGGGGATGCAAAAATGCAGATGCTCCAGGGAGCTCTGTGGTGGTGTGAGGAGTCTCTTCTCTATAGGCAGAAACTGTTGGGAAGGTGGTGGGAAGGCAGAGCCTGTCCCAGCTACCCTAGTTCAGCGGTGGCATGTTTCACACCCTCAGGGAACAGGTAGATGTGAGGAAGTAAGTGCAAGAAGATATAGCAGAAAGGGCCCAGTAAGAACAAGCCCTTTTTAAAGTTATTATAAATCTCATTACTTCTGGGCTTGAAGTGCAACTTGCATAAGTTTTTCTGGGAGGTTTGAGAGTGGTATAATTTTATTCACTGTGCCTGAGGGTGCATGACATGGACGTGGACTTGAAGTCCATGGGCTCTAGAGTAGCTTTCCTTTGCTATGGCCTCTGTCAGATGAAGGGTGTTTTTGGGATGTTGTCACAGTGACTTATTTCTAAAAGCAAATCTTTCTTCAGGGTACAAAAGTAGCTGTGAGCCATATATAAAAGCAATGTAAAAAAGTGATTTCTGGAAGCTCCCCTGCTCGCAGATATGGAAACAGTCTCTGTAACAACACCTCTATGCCAAATTTAACTGTGGTAGCCCCCTTTCCTCTAGCCTGCCCCTTTCCCTACATTTTGGGCTGTTTTGCTGGCACACAGCAGGTCCATGGGTGTGTTTGCAATTACAGAGGGTGAAACAGGAACAGCTCTGCCTTATCTCCCTGGTTTCCCAATGTCACTAAGCGCATTTTATTTTGAGATTCCTGATGGTGCTTGGCAAAGATAAACAAAATCTTCCATCAGGAAACCTGGGAGCTATTTCCACAGGAAGCTTCAAATCACTAAAGTAAATAAAACCCTTTTACATTATTCCCAGCCACGTTATTTAGCCAGCCTGAGCCTGTAACAATTGGTGAGAGGTGTCATATATTAGGGGGCTCGTGGCCTTTAAACAAATTATTCTTTTGGAATCCTGTGCATTTTGCTTTTGCTTTTGTCCCTGGATTTATTCAGAAAATAGTCTTCACAGAAGACACACCTAGGGAGAGCTCCAGACCTAACAACATGGACATAGTTGCAACTACAGTATTCTGTTGGCACGCTATCCTTTTACGTTAAAAATAGTTCATTTGCCTCAGTCCCAGGGGATCTTCAGTTTCATCTTAAGAGTTTTGCTTGGCTCTCCTTAGCTTTTACTAAGTTCTAGCATCTGCAAAAGCCAAAAATTATCAGTATTTCAGGCCCATACCCTGGCTTTCCCAACACATAACAGAACAATTTGAGATGAACTGTAAGATGCAGCAGTTTCTTTCATCCAAATACTTATCCATGATTAAAACTTTGGACCCTTGATTGGTTTTAAGTGTGTCTAATTTCAATGCTTTTTAACAAAATCAAGCATAGGATTCACTTCATCTAACGTGAGCCTTAAAGTTAGGCATCTAAGCCTAAGCTGGTCGTGTAGGATCTCTTCATAATTAAGCATGAGGTATCAGGATCTCTGGAATTTGACTCATCCTAAGGAGATGGGTTGCATTGCCCTCTGGAGGTACCTGTGTTACTCCATGGGCTGTAAACTTTGTCCCATACACAAAACAACTGTATTCAAGTAGATGTCTACCTTCTGATGGCTTAAGCTAAATATGCTGTACCCCACTGAAGGAAAGGTTTCATCTTAGTAGCACTTCCAGTCAACACGTTCTCAACTGGGACCAGAATCTGGCACCATGTGTTCTTACATCTCAAAAAGGATGCTGATGATAATAACTCATAAATGAGTTCACGAAATTTAAAGTTTTTCTTATAATTTTTTTCACTGGAGAAAGGAAAAAAAGGGATCCCAATGAAATGTAAGAGGAACAAGTCAACACACTCTTTAATATCCAATCTAATGTGTTAGTGTTGCTGCCTCCATTAGGCTGATCTTTGGACTACATGCCTGAACTACAGCTGATGACAGGCACATATCTTGCTCCCACTGCAAGGGCATGATGAGCTCAATCAACAGAAATTAGGCCTCTCCCTGGAAGGCATCTACAGTCAGAGAAAATTTCAATCTAGGACTTGCAGGAGCTCATTTACCCTGTGTTTAACATTCAAGGCTGAGTGTGGGAAAGAGGAAATTAAAGGGAGCAACTGATGCCGGACTTCCAACAGGCAGAACTTTGAAAGGCAGCAGTGAGCAGGTCATGTTCATGATCCCCCTGGGGAGGCAAGGCAGCTCAGTTTGCATTGTGGGGATTTAGGGAGAAGCTTTCGGATGGATTGGTCCATCAGTGAGTGAGGTTACTGAAATATGTGTGATATTATTCACTGGAGATCTACTGTTTACGTGTCCCTGCTAATGCAACATTAAACCCAAAGTGACACTGGTAAGCATGGAACGGAATGAAAGTTGGTGTTGAGCTATTCATGCTCAAAGAGACAAGAGAAGGCGTAATTCTCCCTTATGAAAGATGAAACCATTCTTACGATTTTGAGGCAAGTTCACAGCCAAGTGCCGTAGCAATGAGCAGTGAAAGAACAATTGAAAATGGCCAAAGTCGATATCACTTGACCGAAGAAGGAAATGACTTTATCAGAATATTGGCTACAAATAAGCCAAGAGAGGTTGCATTCTAGGAGTAAAACTTGGAAGTGCTTTCCCTCAGGAACTTGCTTCTACTTTCACTGAGGTCAGTGCTGTAACTCTTCCTTGCTGGAGGGATGCGCCTCAGGTGGAGGTGGCCAGGAGGCAGTCAGCCCTGCCATGGATCTGCACTTCTCCCCAGCTGGAGGAAGCAGCAGAAACATTATAATGAGCTGCAAACATGGCTTTTTCAATTGTTGGCTAAATTATTGCTGCCTGAACAATCTGTTATGAAAAAATCCTTGTGAAAACTTAGGCCATATTTACATTTAATGAATGTTTAGTGCAGTGGTCTTTGATTTCTCTCAGGTGGAAATATCGTCCACCTATGTTGAATGCCAAGCAGCCCGAATAGAGTGATTTTCATCCTGGTGCTGCCCACACACAGCCAGCCACCCAGGCCAGAGGGTATTGTTTCTGCTTTCCTCTTGGGTGGCTGAAACACTTAAAATACGTAGAGGGTAAATACCTCTGTTCCTCAGGCATGTAATCACAGATAGAGTAGTTTTTCAGTATTTTAAGCACTTTTTAAGAAATAGACATAATTTGCTTTACTATTTATGAATAACATGAAAATAATATAACCAGGCATGACAAGCTGCAGTATTTTTCTGCTGTCCTCTTGAGATTTGCTTTCTCTCATGCAGTTCATGAGCTGGAGTCGAGATCAGAATTTTCCTCCTTTTTCACAGTCCCACAGTGCTATCTTTAAATAATTCTGCTTTTGGTACCTTGCCCCAGTCTGTCTTAACTTGGCATAACATTTATACAAACTCATTACTTCCAAAAGCGACTTCAGTTTACACCAACTGATGTCTGAGCCCGAGTGTCTCATAGCTCCAAGACAAATTACAAGAATAGCTGGAGCCTAGCATATAAAAGGAAAGATTAGAGACTTCAGCAGGAAGACAACAATATTGATTAGTTCAAAGGCTTCCTGATAAAAGGGAAAATATATGCCGTGTTAATTTTGGCTCATTCATTTCATATAAACTAAAAAGCGTTCTTCATTTTTGACAGATGTACCGAGTGGATTCCGTATTAGTTTGGAAAAAATGCCCATTGAAGGAGAGAATTTGGTATTGTCCTGTTCGGCCAACAAATTCCTGTACAAAGACATTGCTTGGATTTTACCGAGGACGGTCAACAATCAAACGAAAGCAAAAAGGTCTCTCAACAAGGAGTACTCCATCACCCTCACTCTGACCATCAAGAATGTTTCCCTGGCACACTCGGGCACCTATGCCTGCCGAGCAAGGAACATATACACGGGGAAAGAAGTGCTTCAAAAGAAAGACGTTACAATCAGAGGTGAGCACTGCAACAAAAAGGCTGTTTACTCTCGGATCCTCAAATATAAAAGCACAAGGAATGATTGTACAACACAAAGCAATGTAAAACATTAAAGGACTCATTAAACAGTAACAGGTGTCTCATATCATCTTGATTTTTTATTACTGTTGCTACCTTTCAGGCCCTGAGGTGGTGCACATTCCCCCATGGGTTGGATATAGGAGGAATAGCAAACAAAATCGTAACGCGTGAGCTTCCAGTTGAGTTCAGACGGGTGTTTTCTGCTTTGACAAGGCACGTGGAAGCTGGGGTTTGGAAGATCCCCTGTGCTACATTTTGCATGTTGTTATTTTTTCTCTTGCTGTCTCCTACTGAGCGATAAGGAAAACTTTGGATCAGTCTTTTCTTCCACTTTGATATCGGCCTCATCAAAAGTGTCAAAGCTGAATAAACTGATTAACTTTAAAAACTGGTGTTTTCAGTCAACAACGGACATTTAATAAATTAACTTGAATGTGCAGAATGAGCACAATTCAGTTTGAGATTGACTGGACTATATATTTTTTATTTTAATCTGATCTTGATGGACTTATAAATATTACCTGCTGAGCAAATTCTAATGCTTATTTATTTGAAATTATTTTCTACACTAAAGTACATTAATCTTAAAAAGTGTCTTCTAAAAGAAGTATGCAGGGAAGAAATAAAAATGTTGATATAATGCACAGACCTATCATATCATTTATAATAATGTTGATTTTAAAACAAACAGACGTGAACCGTGTTTGTCCAAATAAATCCAGGTAGACTTCCAGTTGCTGTGTTGGTCAATTTTTAAAGTCAGTTCTGCACTAATGTAAAAAGCTACTGATAAAAGTGTGAGTATTGCTCCTGGCCTGAAGATTCAGGAATTTGTAATGTTGTAATTACTTTATGAAATGAGAAATATTACACTAATATGACTGACAAGGTTGCAGCCAGCACAGTGAGTTAATGCTTTTTAAAAATACAAATTCAAAATTGAAACCATTAAAAATATTGATTGTTTTTGGTGGGCAAACGACAATTGGATTTATTATGGGGATTAAGAACCAGCCAAACTCCTGAAGGAGAATTAAGGGCAACCTTACACTTCCTTGTGAATGTTTCCCCTATTTTTCCTTCGTCATGATTTTGCTGTGAGATGTTTCTGTGTATTATAAATTCTGTATAAGGAAGAAGTTGCTATTTTTAATAGATCTAATAACTTTATTTTTTTACAGTGCATAGCTTTTATTATTTTTGGTTACATTTATGATTGATCATTTATATAGCATTTACATAAGCCATAACAAAACAGACCGTAGTGACCAAAATAGCTGCAGCAAAGGAACAAAGTGGCTGTGCTTTTAAAATAGAGGGTGACAACATGACAGTTTCTTGTGCTTGGGAACTCACCAGACTATTTCCTCCTTTAGGTATCGAGACTGTGTCCCACGGCTAAACTTGTCTTTCACGTGGGAATTGCTTTTGTCAAGTGTGAAAGGGTAAACAATAGCATTTCCCCATAATGCCAGTTTCATGGAGCCTAAAATGCTTAGAAAACAATTGATAACCTGGAAGTTGTCAGAGTAAAGAGAAGAATAATCATTTATATCTTGAAATGTCACCTATAGCCTGCTTGTATACAGTAGCTCTTTTGTTCATTATTAGTGTGATGGTTTCCAGAAACAATGTGTTCTTGCAAAGGGATCTGGCACTCTGTTTTTTTCTAAAACATGCCTAAAAAGCAAGTGAAATCATTGGTGACTGCATAAAAATGGGGCAAGTGCACTCTTTAGCGTTTGCAAGTCTTCAGAAGAATTACAATACAGAATCCCCCTTTTTTACAAGGCTGTTTTGTGAGAAGACATTTGATGGCAAGGTGGGCGGTGATGACAGGACATTATGAATTTTCCATGGCATCAGGAGCCAGAGCGTGATTTGTAGCAGCCAGTTGCTAGGCAATGTGAGTTTGGGTCAAAAAAAAGAGAGATGTGGCGATTAGACTTTTCCTTTGTGAAATTGTTGTGAAGTGAATTGCGATGATGTGTATCACTGTTGGTTGGCGTCCTACCAGGCTGGTCCCAACCAGCGCTCGGAGGGCCATGCTGTGCCAGGATGTTGTAACATCCCAATGTGGCTGCCCACGTTTGGGAGGCACAGAGAAACCTCACTGGAAACATTTGACGAAAGCAGTTCTTGGGGGCCAGATAAAAACTACTGATGTCACTTAAGATGTCCTCAGATGACTGGAGAATCTCATTGTTTTGAGGTGTTTCTCTGCTTTCTGTTGTATAATATATTATTTAGGGAGAAAGGTGTGAATTATATTTCTTTTTTTTTTTTTAAGTGTTAAAATAAGAGCTTGTATTTATATTTTTGTACTGATCAATAAAGATAAGTGAACAGACAACATAATCATAATAAAGGGCAAAAAATGGTTGGAATGCGAAAGTAAATCCCCAAATGAACTAATTGTAATGTTTTCCCCTTGTTTGCCATTGTTTGCTTTTGGAAATGCAGAATTTCCCTCCTTACCACCCCGGGTCGGCTGAGTGCTCTGGCACCAGCGTACCCTTCTCCCCTCTATGACCCCCCTGTTGCTCCCTTGGGCCAAACTCTGCCTACAATGAAGTTCCGCAGGGTGCTGAGAGCAGAGTTTAGCCTGGCAAGGCAGCGTTTGCAAGCAGGCACAAGGGCTGGGGATGAGCCCAGGGGATGCCCTGGGCACTGAGCCCCGCACTGTGTGTGCTGGCAGCCAGGGCACCCTTGGCTTTGGGGTGAGCGGAGCGGGGCACTGGAATCTGCCCCCCTTGGCTTCACTGCAGAAATGAATGGGAGAAAATGGTTGGTTTGCATAAGAGAATAATCTTCATTTTGACCAAGTCTTTGAAAAATCAGCTGATTGCAGCAGAGAAATTATTGAAAGGATGTGAATGATGAGAAGTTTTAAGTGAAGTTTTTTCTTAATATGAAACCCCATCTTTAGTGTATGGCTATAAACAAATTAAAATTAATCACAAATAACTCACAGAATGTGTGATTTGCCTTTGTTGTGTCACCTTGTCCGCCTTCATTTTGGATGTCTGGGCTGGGATGTCCATCAGGGACTGCCGATAAATGTGAACTGTGGAGCTCCTCTCAGCGTGCATATGTGGACATGCATCAGATGGTTCCTGTTCATAGACAGTGTGCAAAAATCGAGGCAAGGTATCAATGAGATGAGGGCAGTCTTCTTGGTTGCAAGGCAAATATTGTTGACCATGTCATTATGTAGGTGTGTGATGAAGAATTTATTTTACAGCCTCTCTCACAAGCATTACTGTTTGGGAAGAGAGAACTGTCTGCTACACTGTAAACAAAAACTAGCATTGCCTGTGGAAATTACAGACTTGCAGCTCGGAAAAGCCCAAATTGGTCATTGCACAGTCATGACAGTGCTGGAATTAATTTCAAGAGCCTACTTCAAAAGTGCTTGTAGTACTACAGGGTTCATGCATGCTGCATAAGCTGGTGGTACATAGGTTCTTCATTTTTTTGGAGAGTTTTTATTTGCAGCTGGTAACAGAATGATTGTGAAGATGGAAGTGTCTGATAGTCAGTTTTTCTGAAAAGGATAGAAAATAAGCTTCCAAACACAGAATGCTGGAAATTCAGCTGATATTATACTTGAACTTGGTGTATCGGTATCTATTGCAGCCTAAAAGAAAATATTTGCAAAGAGTTGGTTTCTGCTTTGCTTTGGTTTGTTTTGTTTCATATTTTGTGATGCATGTCTTAACCATGTTAGTAACTACTGATCCTGGCAGCATCCTTGAAGGGAAAGATTGCAAATAATCGGTTCTTGGAAGACCAGGGAATTTGAGGGAATCTGCAGAGCATCTGCATCTATGAGATTGCTCAGGAGCTCGCTGGATTTTCCATCGCTGCTTTAAAGGGACCAAAATACCAAAAAGGATGATGTGAGAGTTGCAAATGTGACAGAAGGATGTTGCCATATCATGTGCTTAAATGTTGCAAGTATCTTGATCTTTGTCAGAACGGCCTTCGGCTCTATATGAAACGGGGGAAAGAGTGGCAAAGGGCTGAAATGATGAGAAAAATTTGTCGTTTGCTTCTTTCAGGGATGAGTTTAACGTGATGTTTATAGAATTTTTGAAATGCCCTTCTGGGAGGCCCTTGAGCAGAAGCAGAATATATGAGTTGCGCTTCCAATACTTATTGTCACTGACTGTCATGGAAATGTGTTTTATTGCATTGCGTTCATATGAATGTCAGCAGATAAAAGTAAAAAAGGAGCAGTGTTTCTGTGCTGTGTGGCCTGCTTCAGCCCCTGCCGTCAGTTTCCAGTGTCTGTGGGATGCCGGAGGACATGGGTACATTTCTCACCAACACAGTTTTGGCAGGCAGGCTGTGGTGTGGTTTGGCCAGGCCTTGTTTTGTTCAGCCAAATATGTGAAACGCAAAAGCGGAAGAATTTATGAAGACTTTGGGACATGTAACATAATGCTTTTGTGCTTACGGTTTCTGGGTTTAGATGATGTGAGTTTACTGAATATGATTTGTAACGGTACTCCTTAAAGTAAGTAAACGATAAAAGTCACATTCACAGGAATCGTGGTGCACAGAGCCACGTGGTGCTATCAGTGATGCACAGATACTCTGTTACAAGGGTGGCTTGCTAATTGTTAAAACCTTTGATATCACTGTTTGTCTTGATAATGCAAAACTGAGCTTTCACAGAAACGCATTGCTTTCGATAAACAAATGTGATATTGGTAATGGAACCAAGGAAATCTTTTAAACAGTGTCATCACTGGGTCTTTGTTGGTCATCATGACCTACTATTGCTAAGTAATGGAAGTACACTGTATACACCAAATGCTCTTAAGCAAACTGGAATGGTAAATAAAATCTGTGAACAATGAACTTGGTAGAACAGCCATAGCAATCTCTTAACACCAGTAAAATGCTGGTAGGGAAGATAATTAAACCCCCACAGTTACAAGAATGTAAAATGGAGGTGTTGTTTTGTCTTGTAGCTCAAGAGGCACCAGCCCTGCTGAGGCACCTTACGGATCAGACAGTGAACACCAGTAACTCTGCCATGTTGGAGTGCCAGGTTCATGGCATCCCTGAGCCCCACATATCCTGGTTTAGAAACCATGAGGAAATACAGCAAGAATCAGGTGAGAGCTCTGTGTACTCGCCTACCTTTTACAGCGTTTTTATTTACCCGTTTGCCTTAGGTAGCCATTTGCAGTCACTGGCATCGATACCTGGACATAAGGAAGGAGTATTGCCCGGGCATTACAGGCAGGCAGGCAGCAGCACGGGTGCTCCAGGTTATTCTGTCTCACTCCAAAACCTCAGCTAGGCTGGAAGTGTAGACACAATGGGTCTCTATGGAGTCAGTAGAAAAAAATATAGCTCTCAATTTGCATCTTAGAAGTGTCATCTTCAGAGAAACATTATTTCTCTCTATTTACTATAGAGGGAGCCTAAGGATCAGGTGTCTTGGCCAGCATATAGCTAGGCAGGAGAAAACCAAGCTTGTGTGAAGTGCATGGGTGTACCAGGGGGAGTCTGTGGTCAGGCATGCAAAGTCTGTTCTTGATTCACAACCTAGCCACAAGGCTAAATCCATATCTGGGGAGTCCAAAACCAAAGTGCATCTGCTGGCAGCAGAGGAGTCCAGGTCTTATGCAGCAGAAAGGAACAGCTTCCCGGGTGGCATGCTGCAGCTACAGGAAAACTGTTGGAGATGTTTACTCCTACGTCTGGAATGTGGCTTCAAAGATCAGCTAAGGCTCCATGTTCAGAAATGTTCCTTGGAGAGTTCAGGTGGAGGTGAATGATGGGGGGAAAAGGCAAAGCCTTTCTCATGGGAATTTGTCCACATTTGAATCAGAAGCACTCAATGAGCTAGTGTTACAGGCTCAGCAAAAATGTGCAAGGAGGTTTGATCTGTAGGACCAGTCCTAAGCGTAGTCTTCGATAGCAACATTTTAGAAAGTTTGTGTTCATGGTTCTGTTGTGTGTTACTCCAAATTGCTATAGCACAAGTAAAGGCAACTGGGAAAAACTCTGAGGATTTCTCCAAGTGACTTAGAAGCCCATGCAGACTTGCAGCCCAGGCAATAAACTTAATCTAGAGCCAGATTCCATGAAGCTTTACAGTGACCACATTGTTGTAATGTGTATTATTAACACTGCCTTCTGAAATGAACGTTATATGTCTTAACTTGGGTGTAATGCAACACATAAAATTAGGAGCCAGGAAGATGTATCTAGAGGGCAGGTCAGAGCACTGTAGTTAGTTAGGTGCCTGAAATAGATGGTGGGAATTTGTTTTGATGGAACAGTAGTCCTGATGGAGCCAAACACACAAGTATGTACTTGACTGCACGTTTCCTGGCTATACGGTGCCTTAGAGGCAGTCCTGAGGCCGAATGTGCTCCCTGCCTCTTCCTCACTTGCTGGAGTATGGCCCAGGATGGCTTCTGGGTTGACCTAGGCTGGAATAATCAAGATGTTGAAACCTCAGATAACTCCTGTGTTTTAGGGTGCACCTCATGGGATATACTTTTGCACTGACTGGGGTCCTTCTGTGAAGGGGCCCATTGTTCCATGCCACGTGGGCAGGTGAGATTGGAGTGTCTGCTGCCCGTCAGGCCAGGGTGGGGGCATGGAGCTGAGTCTTGGAAATGCTCTAGGCTTGAGCTGCTCCTGGGGCAAACCTGCGCCCGTAAGTGATCAGACCACCCATTTCTCAGGGTGCACAGTGCTAATCAGTATACACGGTACCACATGCTTCCAAGACCATTCCTTTAGGCTGAGCTTTTTCACTCACACAAGTGCTTTGTAACCATTGATTTCCAAAAGATTCCCAAAAGATCCAAGCTTTCCTGCAGGTAACGTTGTGCTGTGCTCTCTGTGGCTCAGATTTCTTTTGAGAAGAACTTGAAGAAGATACACAAGGGGCTGTTTTTGTTTATATCCTGGCTGCCTCTCATTGCAAAATATTTCATTTCACAGGAATAATTTTAGGACCCGGAAGCCGAATGCTGTTTATTGAAAGAGTAAAAGAGGAAGATGAAGGACTTTACCAGTGTATAGCCACCAACTTAAAAGGGTCCGTGGAGAGTGCGGCTTATGTCACAGTACAAGGTAAAGCACGACATTAAATGGGAAGAACAAGCTTGCCAGGGTGATGTTCTTGCTCAGGCTGGAAGGATGGGGGTGTGACTGGGACTCATGTGGTGATCTGTGAAGGCAGAAATTCGAAGGAAGTCCTAGTGAGAGCTAGCAAGGGAAGCGTACCAGGTTGGAAAGGAAGCCTAGCAGGAAATGCTAACTCCGAGTGTGTTTACATGGACCTAAAAAGAAGAATTGCTTCAACCCAACAAAGATCAGGTCAGGGTAGAAGACAAATGTAAATTTAGTATTATCAAAACAAACAAAAAACAGAACAAGGAACACTCTCCTGCCACTCATTTTCTCATTTCAGGTTAATTCCATAGAAATTAGAGGCCTGAGATATTCATTTGTTTATTTTCAGTGTAAAGTGAACTGCCAGATCAGACTAGAAGTTTCTAGCCTAGTGATAGCTACACATGCATTTTCCAGAGGTACTTTTAAGAAGTAGGTGTGGTCTAGTTATTTCTGTAACCATTGAGTTATTTTTCTTTTCATTTAAATGTCTAGTGTGTTTCTGCCTTCTGCCAAGCTTGACTCAGGCCTGTGGCAGTGACTTCTATCAAGTAATTTTACATTGCATAAAAATAAGGTTTATTCAGTGACTTTTCAGTTTCATTGAATACCCTTTTGGTTGATATATTATGAGGTAGGAGAAGTAGGCTGAAATTCTCCATATAACTCACATATAACATACATTGCCACGTATGAATTGACTTTGAATTAACCTATCTTATTGATCTCATATGTTAAATAAATAGTCCAAAATGCATTTAATTTCTACGTGCAGAAGACAATTTGTCTACCAACAGGTCTCTCAGGCAGGGATTCTGTTTCTGTGGATGTTCTCATACAATTGCTAAATGTATCTGAATACTACTGAGTATTTGGATACTACCCTACCGCAGAAGACAATTACAGCTAGTAGATCAGAGTTGATTTTCAGTCATGAGCCTGTTAGCATTCTCAGTTAATGGTGATTATTGATGATACAATGATGGTTTTGCTTTAAAAGGTCAGGGACAAATATTTGTACATGTGGGCGGGCCTAATTCGTGTAACCAAGGAGTTAAAACACCCTATCTCCTTATGAAAAATGTTAAGGTTTTTATGGCTGCTATAATAGCTGAAAGAATAACTTGTGCCTAAGTGCTTGCTGCCCAATGCATCCTACTAATTGATAGTGCTGAACAATGTAATTCATTATGGTATTGATTTTTAACATCGTTGTTGCTTGGCTGTTTGTTACAACCACAAGCATTCTGTCAGATGGCTTCAAGGAAGTCATATCTCCTAGCTGTGATCCAGAGGAGGGAAAAGAGAGCAGCCAGGAAGGCTTCTTCCCTGGTTACGTGTCCTGAGGGACCACTGGCAATATTCTTGTGTGACTTTTATGGGAGCTTTTAAATAAGCAGGAGATGAAGACTGCCGTATTAAAATTTATTACTTTGAGACTGAATTTAAAAAGAGAGACAGTTTATCTGCTGTGATCAAGGAAAATGCCTCTCCACCCTTTCTCTTCCTACTACATGATGGGGTGTCACTGGAGGTTTTTTCTCTCATTCCTACGCTGATCTGGAGTGTCTGTCCCTCTCCCAGGGAATGGCAGCCTTTCACTACACCCTGTCCCTGAGCCTGGAGGGACGACATCAGGGCTTAAACATAGGGGTCTTTCTAGGTTTTGCCACTTGCTTGTCTTTCTGAGAAACACAGACCCTGTGCCTGCCGCTGTGAGCACCAAAGCCTTCCCTCTGTCCTGGCAGCTCCCGGGACACAGGGCTGCAGATCAAAGGGGGCAGAGCAATGCCTCGTGTTGATGGCCATGTTTAGCAGATTGGAAGAGTAGTTTGTGAATGAGTCAGGAAGGAAGTTGTCTGCTCTCTTTATTTCCTCTGAAAAAACATTCTTATACTCACAGATAAAACAATGTGTTATTTTTGTATCCAAGATGGATGAATGGATGGTGGAATCAAAGGGCCATCTTTAAATAATCACAGCCTATGTTTGCTTTGGAAGCCATGCTTGCCGGGCTGCCTGAGGAGGAGAGGGGCTGAGTTTGTAGACATGTCAGAGCAAGCTGTCCGCTTGCTCTTGGCTGAGGAACTGAAGAGGCAGCGAATCTGCAAGGATGGAACGGGAACAGCAAACGGCTGACAGAGCACCCAGCAGGCGGAGGGGAGCGTGTACCTAAAAGCCTAGGGGCATAAGCTGCTGGGCATGGGGGGAACACAGGCTGTCCTGGGCAGCTGTCTTTCGGGTGGTCACCCTGCTTGCAGAGTGGATGATTTGCCATGAAAGCCTTGTCCTGCTTCTCCTCCTGGGGACCGTCGCACCCCCTCTCAGCAGGAGCCAGCGGTGCAGCTAGTTGCAGAGATGCTGCACCATTTGAAGGGGGTGTGCTGACGAAGGAAGGAGCATCTTTTACAGTTCATGTTCACTGAAATCTGGATGTATAAGCAAATGAATAGAGCGACATGCTCTATCTTAAAGCTGCTGCTTGCTAACTTAATGTGATCCCTGCTGAAAAGGAAAGCATCGTATTTATTCAGCATTCAGTGAACTATTCCAACACTATGAAAACGGTGTTTGCTTTTTAAATAACTGTCTGGTTTTCTATCTACCTACATTTCTGACTTTGTACCTCAAAAAGTTGTTGTGCTTTTTGGGTCACTGTGACTCTGAAGTCATCAGGAATGCTTCCACAAAGTTTTGCCATGGAATTCCCTCGGCTACTGGATGTGGTTCAGCATGGGTTATGTAGGTGACTGTAAGAGAAAGGTGAACATCAGGGGACACTTAGACACCTGTTACCTCAGAGGACCACCAAAGGGTGTTGGAAAGGAGTCCTGGAGGTCTCTAGTTCAACCTCAGCTCAAACCAGGATCATCACCAACACTACATCCAGTCAGTGATGGCTTTGTCTGGCTAGGTCATGGACAACCTCCAAGGATGGAAATTCCTCAGCATCTCTTGAGCACCCTTTCCAGTGCTGCACTGCTGTAATCGTAGGATCACACGGACTAAGCAGGGTAGATCACATTGGTGTAGGGATGAGGGACGCTTTTTGTGCAGCAGAGTACTGTTGCTACCCCAGGCATTGCATTTTCCCTGGTTGACACCTGAGCTGCACCTTGATGCATAGAGCTGAAATCCTAATGAGCCCACGCCAGCCCAAGGCTTGAGCTCGCTCCTGGCTCAACACACTAGTCCAGGCTCTCATCCCTGCACACCTGCACAGTCCTGTTGGCTCCTGTCATTGCTGAGAGAGAGAAGCTGCTGCTGGTGGCACTTCTTCAATCACCACCCCCCTCACCCCTCTGCAGCACCACAGGGACATGTGGTGGTGTGGGGGCCTCTTGGGGAGGATGGGGGCTGCCTGTTTCTGCAGTGAGTCAGGTGGATGGGGAAGAGCTGCACATGGGGGAAAGTCTGTGTCTAACCAAGAGGCTGCTGTGTAAAGGTCTGGGAGGGGTGTAAGCAGGAGCCAGAAATCTTGGGCTACCAGGCAGAGAGAGGGATTTAGTCCTGCTTACAGCATATCCTAACTCTGCTAATCCTAATACTTCTGAGCGTTCCTGTCTGTCCTACCTCAAATCAAACCTTTTCCTACCCAGCTGAGAGGCACTCAGCCAGGTCTGGCTGCAAGACTTTTAACAAGATTAGGAATCTGGTGTTTGATAACCCAGCCCAACCCCAGCCTGGAGAAATGCTTTCTGGTTGCCTAAATTCACTCAGACATTTCAAAGACATCACCTTCACCTCTCTTCGCTAACTCCTGGGTAGCATACAGTAGCAGTTAGGGAGTTGCTGTGTTCCACCCCAGGACTGGCAGTACCATGCCTCCTGGGTTTTCTGAGTCCTGCCATATGGAGCAGCAGCAACAAATGAACCTTCAGCCCCTCCATGTTTTGCTGAATAAATGTCAGAAACTATTACTCACCATCTGCACAAGTGATGCTCAGAAGCAGGAGAGTATCCATATGTAAAAGGAAAGCTTGATGCCAGAGGATAGGCAAGCTGCATTAGACTGTATCATTTATGCCATCAGTTTGTCCTGCATCTAAATCAAGCCTTTTAAAAAAATACTTGTGAAAATTTAACGCTCTCGGTATTTTGGAAAAACAGATACTTTATATCCCCGTTAGTAGTTGCAGTCATATTTTTCTTCAATGAGCTTTATTCTCCAAGCTCCAGAATGGACATGCCAGAGGAATCTTAGATATAGGTCATGAACGTAAATCTGATTATCACCTTTACAGAAGGAAGATATTATGCTAGTTAAGCTACAGCTACAGGAAGCAATTCAACCTCTGAACAAAGCTCTGTAGCCTTGCCTAAAACCAGGCAGCACATTCCTCTGGATTACCCGGTAAACCCACCAGTGAGACATCAATCATCCCTTTTTCATGTGTCAGGGGTAACACCGGGCTGCCCGAGGTCTGAAACTGTTGCAAGTGCAGTTGACAAAACTACTGTGAAATCATGCTCAGATTTATTCCTCCTTGTCCTCTCATTTTCTCTCTCTGGAGGGTGTATCAGAATAAAAGGCAGAACATGAGGGGTTTGGGGTTTTTTTGCATTTGCTACCAATCAGATGGGAAACATATTGTGGGAAGTGTGGTATTTTGACACGATCACAGGATTTGCAAAACAGACTGCTCTGAAACCATTTTATGAGTCCCTAAACAGCAGTCTGAAGCGAATTCTATTTTGGCTTTTTTTTTAAGATCTGTCATTGGGCTCTAATACTCTCCAGATTTCTAATGTTCATGTTTTCTTGCTGCTCTGTTTTCAGTCGTTGTTGTTTTTGTTTTTCCCCTTTCTGTGCTTAATCTGTTCCCCGGTTTGGAGAGCTCTCCCAGCTCCCTGCCAGCTGGGTTCTGCAGGGTGCTGCAGGGGGAGGAGAGGGTCTGATGTCCCCTCAGGGAGCCTGGCCCAGTGCTGCCAGTGTGACTGGCAGAAGACCTGAGGACAGAGAGCCTGCTGGCGGACCGGTGGGTTGGAAGGAATGCAAGGCTCTGTGCCCTGGGTTTCTGCCCAGTGGGGATGAGGCTCAAGACCTCTGTGCCATGCTTTGTATGAGCTGAACTCACAGGTGCCAGACCAGATCCATCCAGCCCATGGGAAAAAGAGTTCATGGACTCCTGCTGGCTGCATTGCGAGACCCCAAGGCAGCCCCCAGCTCTCCAGTGCCGAGGTTTTTGATGAGGTCTGATGGGTTTCCAGAACAGCTGGGATGGAAGTATGGGCTGCAGGGCTCAGTCATTGGCACGGAAGATCTCGCTGAGCTGGGGCAGGGCAGACATGGTGCCCAAGGAAAAGCATCAAGCATCCCGGACAGCAAAACCCAAGCAGCTACACTGCAGTGTGCCCCAGGTCACACCTGGGTTCACTGGCATCTGCACCAGCACAAGCCCTCCATGGAGTTTCTCTTGCACATTAGCAGCAGCTCTCACATCACGGCATTGCCCATGGGGAAGGGCCAGCAGAGCCGTCCCCTCCATGCAGCCCCGTCCTCTCCCGAGGGTGCTGGGGAGTGAGTGTTTTCGAGACCTTTGCTCCTCTCTCAGCTGTGGGCTTGGCTAGATGGGTTTTGCTGCTGGGGGGTGAAGGGGTCAAATCACATGCACTGGTCCACATGCATTCTCACACAGAGAAAATTTGGCTAAAAATACCCTGCAGCTGAATTTTTACCTCAAAAGGGAATTATTGTCTGACTGGCCATCCTCAACCTGGTTTACTCTGCCTCCTGCACCTGAAAGAAGAGCTGGCTTTTTACTGAAAATCTCACAGACGGATCAAATACAATTTTGCTGGGTTCAATACAATGGCTTTGCTGGGGAGAACTTTTTGTTTCTAGGCTCCACGAGCCAGTCCAAACAGAGATTAATACCCCATTGAAAAGAAGCTGGTCCTTCCTGGTATTTTATTTTAATGGCAAAGAAACATAAAGTGCCCTTGCTTTGCAGGTCATTTTCTAAAATGTTTGCCACTTGATTTTCCCAGGCACATCGGAGAGGTCAAACCTGGAGCTAATAACCCTGACCTGCACCTGTGTGGCTGCAACGCTCTTTTGGCTCCTGTTGACTCTTTTCATTCGCAAGCTGAAGAGGGTAAGAACAGATAGGGAGCTCCCGACAGCACCTGCCTCTCGTCACCAGCCCCTTGCTCTTGTTAGAAAATCCTTCCCAGGCCACTGGGTTTGCTGGGTCTACCAAAAAGAAACCTCATTCACTTACTGCTTACCTTTGTTCCCTGTGCAATCACGAGGCTGCTGATGGGTGCCCAGGAGGGAACCATGACTTGCAAGGCTGAGTATGAGTAAGCCAGGAAGCAAAGCCTGGGTGGGGGCAAGGCTCTGAGTCTCACAAGCATTTGGGTGCCTGACTCCCACCAAAGGCATCCCCATTCCCTTAAAAGCTGTGGGAGTTTGGCATCTTAATGTCTTTGAAGATCTGAGTGATCAGGAATGACAGATCTTCACAGAGCACACTGAGGTCTGGCTTGCACACAGCGTCTGGTATAATTACATCACTTCCAAAGTGATATTTTACTGGAAGTAGGTTTGGTGGTGCAGCCTCTAGAGTGGATGATCCTGTATCAGCATGATAATGTTAACTGCCCCTGCAGCTGACCCTCTTTCTTGTCCAGGGCTGACTGTGATGGTTTAAAGCCCTTTTTCCTGACAGCACCATGTCTGCATCGCGTGGTGTGTGCAGTTTAAACCACAGCAGCTCTCATAAGCAGAAAATTACAACTCCTCAGTAGCGCAGAAAGATCTCAGAGCAACTTGCAGGAGTAGATGGATTTGAAGGAAGGGAAGTGTTGGGCTGACAGGGTGCACTGCAGGACAGGAGATGAGGAATGGCTGCATGGCCCCCTCTCGCCACTCCCGTTTTAATTAATAATAATCCACTTAATACATTTTTAATGTATTATAATACCAAAACTTGACATTTGCTTTTTAGATTGTTAAAAGATAATAAAAATAATCATCATTGCTGTAGAACAAGGGACTTCAACTAGATGACATGTGAAGGCTCCTTTCCAGATGAGCCTTTCCAGCTAGTGTTGGTCTATGCTTACGGTCTTCTCTGTGTTTCTGTTACAAACCCTTACTCTCAGGGATTTATGTCTGGAATGAGCTCTACATTTCCTATATAAATTATGTTGCCACAACAGAGAAAAATACTTATAGGCTCTCTGAGATCATTTTCTTAAGATCTATTACACATAAAGGGACAAATGACATACTTAACAATTCTTCATCATTCAAAATGTTTCAAATCTCTAATTGTGCCAAAAAAGTGTTATTCAATGCATCTGATAAAGAACCATAGGAAGCTCTCTGTACCTTCCGACTCCCCTGTTGCTTTTTATGGCATGGGTCCACTTAAAAGCCCTTCTGAAGTGACTGGTAGGAGCAGTCTGGTACACATCTCTATCAAGGAATGCTCTTTTTGGAGCACCACACATGCTTCCGTTTCTATCCATATCCCACTTACCCATGTCCTGATTAGGGCCAGTGGATCATTTGGAGCCAGACTTTATTCCAATTGGCTTTTCCCCAAGCATCAGTGCAATCTTCTTGGGACTCACTTTCTGATTTTTGGGGATGGTGGAAGGCAACAAAAGCAGGAGCTATTAGCTACTGTCATTTTAGTCTAGTTGTGTTTGTAACCAAAGCATACACAGCTAGTAATATCCTTCTCAAACAAATGCCTGGAAACGCATGTAATTAGGGACATATTTCCAAGCTGTAAAGGAGGAACGTTGAAAGTCACAGGAGGTAGTTAAAGCAACAAAAGAAGAATATGTAGATATATCTGTGTGTTTGTGTCTGTGCCTGTGTGTTGTTTCCATGAGTTTAGGAAATATACCACAAAGAGGCTTAGTTCAACAGATTTTCCATACATTCCAACTAATAGCCAGGATATCAGAGCAAACACTAGACCTTTTCTATAGAAATATAAATGCTCCTGTGTCAAGAAAAGCCCTTTGGATTAGAATGGCAATCTCGGTGCTTTTTGAAGAAAAATGTTTCAAAATGGATGGACTGCAGAAAACTTTGAAACTAGGTTCATCCTTCCTTACATTTCTCATGTGAAGTGGATAATCCATTTGCTCAGTAGAAACTGAACTTCTGTCAAATTCATTTGAAATTATGTGTTTGACTCTGCGTGTTTTTCAATTCCTCCAAACTC
Organism: Falco punctatus; assembly: GCF_963210335.1. Taxonomy (NCBI): domain Eukaryota; kingdom Metazoa; phylum Chordata; class Aves; order Falconiformes; family Falconidae; genus Falco; species Falco punctatus. The sequence continues at coordinate 23,366,626 of NC_137581.1, read as the reverse complement.
AAATAATTTCAGTACATTTGTCAGAAATTATACCAAAGGAATAAAAAATTCTTAAAATTTATAAACAGTTTCTGAAACACATCATGTCTAGGTCTAGTCTCTTGGCAACTAGTCTTGCACAACTTCTAACCACATATGACCTGTCTTTGCTGGGTATATGGAAAAAATAAACACCAGCAGTTGAACTCCATCTGTTGCATATGGCCACTTCTTGCTTTGCACAATCATGAAGGAAAGTTATTTTTATCAGCAATGTTTAGTCATTTGCTGAAAATATTTCTCTTGACTGTGCAGAGGGTCTGTATCATAACACCATATGTTAGTACAGATCCACATGGATTTCATTGAAGAAACCAGTAAGTCACATAGGAGGAAAACTAAAGGAAGGAGTTTCTTTTACACAAAAAAATTTTGCGATCCATAAAAAATCCAAAGGGAGCTTAACTAAACTGTGTACTGCACTGTGAAACACGTGGCCCCGTGGGCAGAATTAACTTGGAGCCCTTAATCCAAACAAGAAGATGCTTACGGATAGCCTTACCCTTTTTTTTCATTTTGCAATATTCTTTGTTTTCCAGCCTTATTCCTCTGAAATGAAGACCAACCATTATCTGTCAATCATAATGGACCCTGACGAAGTCCCCTTAGATGAGCAATGTGAACATCTGCCTTATGATGCCAGCAAGTGGGAAATTGCAAGGGAAAGGCTGAAACTAGGTAATGTTGGCAGACTTCCTATTGGGTTTGCAGATTGAATAACTTGTACCTACAGGTAAAGAGAAGCTGGGCGTGTTTTAGACACACAGCACAACATACTTCCAGGTTTGGTGTGAGCTATGCCCTGGTCCATGACTGAATTACAGTGCTTAGAACTGACTGACTGTCCACCTGACTTCCCATAAGTACATTTTGACTCCAGGTAGGAAAACTAAAATAGAATCACAGAATAACAGAATCATTTAGGTTGGAAAAGACCTTTAAGATCATCAAGTCCAAGCATTAACCCAGCACTAAGTCCATCACTAAACTACATCCATAAGCACCACTTTCTACATGTCTTTCAAATACCTCCAGGGATGGTGACTCAGCCACCTCCCTGGGCAGCCTGTTCCAATGCTTGGTCACCCTTTCTGTGAAGACATTTTTCCCTATGATATTTAAACCTCCCCTGGCGCAACTTGAGCCCGTTTCCTCTCGTCCTGTCCCTTGTTACCTGGGAGAAGAGACCGACCCCACCTGCCTACCCCCTCCCTTCAGGCAGCTGCGGAGAGCGATAAGGTCTCCCCTCAGCCTCCTCCTCTCCAGGCTGAACACCCCCAGCTCCCCCAGCTGCTCCTCATCAGACTTGTGCCCCAGCCCCTTCCCCAGCCCCGCTGCCCTTCCCTGGACACGCTCCAGCCCCTCGACGTCCCTCCTGCAGCGAGGGGCCCGACACTGACCCCAGGGTTCGAGGTGCGGCCTCACCAGTGCCCAGTACAGGGGCGGTCACTGCCCTGGCCCTGCTGGCCACACTGTTTCTGACACCAGCCAGGACGCTGCTGGCCCCTTGGCCACCTGGGCACACGGGGGGCTCATGCCCAGCCGGCTGTCAGCCAGCACCCCCAGGCCCTTTCCCACCGGGCAGTTCCCAGCCCCCTGCCCCAGCCTGTAGCGCTGCCTGGGGCTGGTGTGACCCACGGGCAGGGCCCGGCACTGAGCCTGGTTGAACCTCACACCGCTGGCCTCGGCCCATCGGCCCGGCCTGCCCAGACCCCTCTGCAGAGCCTCCTGCCCTCCAGCAGACCAACACTCCCACCCAACCTGGTGTCATCTGCAAACTCACTGAGGGTGCACTCGATCCCCTCGTCCAGATCAGTGATAAAGATACTAAACAGGACTGGGCACAATGTTGAGCCCTGGGGAACACCACTTGTGACTGGCCACCAGCTGGATGTCACTCTGTCCAGCACAACTGTTTGGGCTTGGCCATTCAGACAGTTTTTTGCCCAGAAAAGTGTATGCCCATCCAATCCACAAGCAGCCAGTTTCTCCAGGAGAATGCTGTGGGAAATGGTGTCAAAGACTTTACTAAAGTCTAGGTAAACAAAATCCACAGTCTTTCCCTCATCCACCAAGGTGGTCACCTTGTCATAAAAAGAGAATACAGGCAAGAATGTTGCACTCTGTTTTGCAGACGGATTTGCTTAAAACATGACGTAGAAACAGGCAACTGAAGGCTTCTAAATCAGACTGCTGACTTGGATGGTTCTCCCTAGACTCAGGAGCCTGACCTTTGGCATTTACTGCACTCCCCTTGTAACCTGGTTATGTACTCATTTGGAAAAAAGCCTATGCAGAAATGGGTCCTCGCAGTCCACCCTGTACTCCTCCCAGTTTCTCCCTTTCCTCCTCTCTCCAGCCCACTCTCCCTGTTTTCCCTCTGTGCTGGGGATTTGTAAACATTCTTGTCAGTGCACCATAAAGTGGAAGAATGTGACACATGAGTCCACACATTAATAATTAAATAAATATCCATGGAAACTTTGAACCTAGAGCTAGCTCGCCTACAGATGCCCCAGTGAACGGCATGGATTTGGGAGCATTCCTGACTTGCTTAGCCTAGTGTGGGGCTGCTGAGGAGGGCAGGAGGGTAGGAGCCAAATTTTGAAGTTGAGGAATCCCTCCGGAAACCACACAGATTTTAGCAAGAAGGTCAACATTGAAATATCAGTGATAAGTTCAGCCTGTTGCTATAGTGCTGTTTGTTCTTTCAGGCATGCATTATATTTGTCCTACAGCAAGGTCTAGAAAATCCCTGCGTTTGAGCTAGGAGCTGTAACAGATTCCTTCCATCCTCCGGGGATCAGGGGCAGAGGGTGATTAAAACATGCATACAATTAGGATCACACTTAATTTGCCTGCTGGAAGTCACAAGGTGACCAGATGTGGATAAGTACAGCTGAAATATATTGCTAGCAATTTATAATTGTCATACATAATTCTGGGAATGCTGAAACATAACCTTGTGCTGGAGTGTCTTCAATCTCCAAATAGTGTTCTTACAATGATGGACCAAGAGCCTGATGGGCAGACAATGTGATTGTTCATTTACACGATGTTTTATTTTTGTGTAAATCCCATGGAAAGAATCAAGCAGAAATGGAATGTAAACAGCAAGAAAAAACCCCATGTCCTGCAGGCTTCGTGTTTGGAGTCTGGAGGTGAGGAATGATGACCAGAGAATGAGTTAAAATTGGAAGAACTGGTGTAAACAAAGAAAGAATGCTGACAATGAATGAGAACCAGATTCAGAGAAGCTGGGTATGTGCAGTATGCTAGATTAGCTCAGTGCAAGTCCTGCTTACATGGCAGTTGGCTCAGTCTTTGAGTAACCTTGGAAGTCTCTGAGGATTAGTGTCTCACAAACACAAAATGTGCTTCTATGGTTTTTCAAAAATATTTTTACTTGTAAATGCAACCCCTTCCAGCATCAGATATGCCTATTTTTCTCTTTCCACCTACTTATCCTCCAGAATACATATTTATTGCAACTTTTGCAAATAAGTCTCTCCTTTCAGCCCACATCTCTTTTTCAGTTTGTTCCTTCAACACACACACGTATAGCCCATGGCTGCGATGCAACGCTTATATAACCAGACACCCCCTTCCTATGTAAGAGCTACAGATGTTACAGAAAATTTCATATGGGTGCCACTGAATTCAGGATAATTAACATTCAATATAGATTAGTCTGTCTGAGAGCAAAATGTCATCTTTTCATTAGGCAGAAAAATGACGGTGCTATAAATTACTGTCAGCGTGGCTGGAGATAACATTGCAGCCCAGTGTAAGCGCTAGCTGAGCTATCACACATTTCTCACCTTACTCTTGGGCTTGACCTTCCTCATCTATGAGAGGTCAGACACTGCTGGGGCTGTGGTGCAGGACCCCGAGGGAGTGTTGCCGCACAGCTCCTGCACAGTGCCAAAGGCGCCGGTGGTAGATGACTTCCTGAGCCCTGCTCCCCCCGGGCGCTGCAAGCCCACAGCGCTGGCACCAAGCACAGCGCTTTCTGTTCTCCTTCACGCGGAGCACTGGTGTACGTAACATAATGGAAAATATGTAGCTGGGTGTGGGGGAAACCCAGATGACTTAAACTGCGGCAAAGGACCTGAGAAACAAACGCACCTTCGAGCCTCTGCCTTCCCCCAGACGTAGAGAGCAGTGTCTGCAAGTGCTTTTTGATGATGCCCCAGCCCAGCAATGCACATGCTTGAAGGACTCTGCTAAAATGGGACTGAAATGGAACCTCCTGATCCAAAACTCCTTGACGGAGGGATATGTTTGCTTTAATGAGTTCTGAGTTGCTGGAAGAAACCAAAGTCAAAGGCAGAAAATTTAAGTAGAGCATTTTGCTTCCTTGGTCTGGATGTAAATGCTGCAACTTTTCCTACCTGAGCATTACCCCAAACTTGGCCAGTGTAGCTGCTTGAAGGCTGTGACAAGTTGACTTCTAAGATGGTTGGGCAACTGAATATTCCTCTGTTTAATTGCTCCATTTAATACTTCTGTAATTATTTTGTGTGTCAACATAAGGGGTTTTGCAAGAGCAATCATAGACACAATCTACCTACTAAAGTGTGGAGTCTGATCTATGTGCTGAAAAGTTAAAGCAGCCCTATTCTGGGCTAAAATTTAGCACGGTACAAACAACAGCAAAGCAATGAAGTCTAATACATCAAGCGTTATTACAGTTTCCCATTAAATCACAACCATTATTTAGAGAAGGAAGTGTTGTTTCCAGTGCTCATTCTCCTTTATGAAAGGTTAGCAGCTTTGTGTAGCTTTATGACCTAAGTGGTATGTTTTCCAAGTGGTGACTAAGTAGGTTATCTCGATGTGGGAAGTGTGTTAACAGTGATGGAAACAGATTAAGGTTATGGATTAAACAAAGGTACGATGAGTTTTACAGGACCTCAAACTGCAACTTCATCTTTTAGGAACCACGCACAGTTGATACATTAAGGACTAAGAACATCAGTTCACAAAGAAAACTGAGACCTTAGGTTTAATGTTTCTTTTATACATCTGCTGAATGAAGAAGCTATATGCAGTAACTAAAAAGGTGACTGTAAATTTTCAAAGACACACACTGATTTGCTCGTATTTATGTGTCAAACATTAGGGCTTAGGCCCTTCACAAACCAAGGCTCAGTCTGTTAATGCTTTTCAGCCATGTAGATTAATTTCTTCATGGGTTTTATTTGCTGTAAAAAAATGCAACACTTTTGCACATCGAGGAGGTAAACAAATTTCTGGGGATTTTTTGGCGTAATATATTCCACTTCATGTTTCTGTTGCTTTGATAACATATGCTATTTGCTTCTACTGACCGACTGAGAATTACAGTTTAGAAATGTGATACACATATACAAGGTAGTATCTATTTGATTTAGAACTGACAGCAGCTCTTCTTCTCTGCTTGTGAGTGTCTGAGTGGGTTTCATCTGTCACTTAGACAACAGCAAGGTAGATGTCCAAGAAAGGGCTAGTCAAACAGATGTCCAACATAGGAAAAGCCAGTTGTGCTATGGATATGGCTATGTCGCATGTGCATACTTGAGAAATAAATATGTCACATCTTATTCCTTGCCTTTATAATGAAAAGCTGGCCTTTATTTTCTACTCTTCTCTACACCACAAAACCTGCTGCTATACTCTTGCTAGCCACCTATGTGCCTGCTTTCTGCTGAAGGTGAAGCACAAATACAATCTGAAAATAGTTACTTGGAAATAAAATGTATTGCGAGCTGATGTGCCGACAAGATCTTTCTGGTCAAAACTCTGCCAGCCACTAGAGAAGGCAGAGGCAACCAGGCCTGTCTATGTGAGCACAGTACCAAGGAGGTAGTCAATACTCCTTGCTTTGAATGCTAATAAATCATGAAGAAGGCTGTGAAGATCATATGATTGACATAAAATGTCACAAACTCTAGAAAAGTTATAACAGTACCCTTGGAGTCTTACCTGGTTCTGAACATGAAAAGGACACTCAGATTCTGCTGCTGGAGAATTTTATTGATGCCCATTCATTTATCTCAAGGACCTCTTGCTGCTTCTCCTGTGGTCTGCTCATCATCTGTAGCATGATGATGCAGTACAAATGTCTGTCCTTGGACACCTGGAAGTGTCATACCCTCCATGACCAAACCCATCATTTGTCACTCCAAGTTCCCTCTCAGTGAATCCCCCCAGACCTCATTTTGCAAACGTAAAAGTCTCATTTGCACAGATTTGCGGCTTCTCACCACTCCGTGATCTCAACCTACAAGTGTTTGTTAGGGAAGAGCATCAGGGGGTTGAGCATATATTCCAGGGGCTGCAATGCAAAGTTGCTGCTGCCTTCCTGGAATGAAGATAATTTTAAGGCACTTTGTTTGAGAAGGTAGGATTTCATTTGTAAAAAAATACCGAAGTCTGTGGCAAGCTGCATCTTAATGTGTGTGTGAGATTAGGTGGAGGCCCTGTGTTATTGAGGACATGACTAGCAGTGTCACAGCCTGCTGCATGGTGCACTATGCTCAGGGAAGAGAGGAGCAAATCTTTCTCTGACAGAGCTGGACTGAAGAAAATGAGTCAGAAGCCAGTGTACCTCCACTGAATGGTTGCATTCATTTAGCATGATTTTCAACCATATCGCTTACTCTTTCTAATGACTGTCTTCTGGGTTGTCTGCTTACTCCTAAAAAAACCACCCCAAACCAAACAAAAAACCCGAAACACCTATATGTTGCAAATATACACGTGGGACTTATTGTAAAGCACATTTTTCAATTGTAAAGCACATTTTTCAGTTCATTATCTATGAAGCCATTTCATGACAAGATTTCTTTTTTACCAGAATGTCTCTCTCCAATTTATTTTCTTTACAGGAAAGTCTCTCGGACACGGAGCTTTTGGAAAGGTGGTACAAGCATCTGCTTTTGGAATTAAGAAATCACCAACATGCAGAATAGTTGCGGTGAAAATGCTGAAAGGTATCTTGCTGGAAAGCTGGGCTGGAAAAATTGATGCCTTATATAGTGTCCCATATTTAATATGATGCTGTCAAAAGCAAGAGTGTATGATGGTATCCCCTCCCCCCCACTAACTCTCTGAGGTCTCCAAAATGTGTACACCAAGCTTCGGGTCCACCACAAGTGAAATGGCAGAACTACGAAATAAAAATTGCATTTGCAGTAAGAAGGATGATAAATTGTCACATGATAAGGAGAAAGTTTCAGATGCAGTGAGAACCTGATTGCCTTTTTTTTTTTTTTTTTGAAAATCTGGTTCCACAGCTTCAAATGCCAGAAAGAATGAAAGAGTCACTTTTGTCGGATCAGAAGGGGCAATTAGATTTCCTGCGCACTCTATGTTGTACTGTCATGCTAGACTGCCGCTGTACCCAACACCATAAATTAAATTTAGCTGAAGTGTAAGGCATCCACCTTGATGTGAAGACACTCAGATGGAAGCTTTTGTATTTTCTTGGTCATTAGTTCTGATGACTAATCATATCACTGTTAAAAACAGATGCCTTATGTCTGATTTGCATCTGCCTGACAGTTGCGTCTTGTTCTAACCTTCCCCATTAGATTATATAATGATTTTCTTCATGAAGGCCCTTTTATTAAGCAAAACAGATTGAACGGTTTAAATCTTGGAGCTGTTGTGCAGGTGTGTCCTCTCTGAACCGTCTGCAGGCTCATCACACAGTGCTTAGGATGCTGACACCCGGGTTGTGTAATGGATTTGCCAGCGCTGTTCATACACCAGCGCTCTTCCCAAAGTGAAATCATCTCCCAGCTATGCACTGCCACTTTTCTCATTGGAGCAGAAAGGACAAAGACCCTCATCAATTTGAAGAGGGCACTTGGGAAGTTAGCAGGCAGGATGATATTCAGTCATAGCCTGCAGCAGCAGCTGTGGCTGAATTCCCTAACCCAGAGTCCTGGTAGCATCCCTTCCTGTGTATTTAGCTTTCCCTTGTTTGTGTATCTAAGGATCATAGCAGGCTTTTTTTGCATTGCCCTGGGAGCTTACACAGCTTTGCTTATCTGTCTTAGTCCCTGAATCCTCTTCAGTGTCATTCTCTGCCAGGACATATCCCCTGTTCAGTAAGGCTTGGATCCCTGATACTCTCAGTTGGCTCTGTTCAGGCATAGTTTGAATACATCCCTCTTACCCAGTGGCTTCTAGCTTCACAGCTGCTTGCTTATCAGTTATCAGGAGATCTGCACATGTTTCTTCCAGCCCTTGGAGGGGCATGTGTGATACTCTCAGACCTACAGTCTGTCCCTGCAACACTCAACCTGAAATAGCTTCTATTTCTTGCTGGCAGTGACCTGGCAGCTGTGCTCCGTGTAGGGTGTGCCCTCTGGATATGTCTCCAACAGGCTTGTTCTGCAACACAATTCAGATGTTTTCACAGGGGGTGGTACGTGCTACCGTGATATCCAGGATCACCCCCAAGGAGGGAATTTGCAGATGAGAGTGTTGCAAACCTTTCTCCTCTCTCTTGTTCCAGGAACACAGAAATACCCTGTTGGCCAATGCCAAATGAACAACTGCCCTGCAGCCAGCATGTCTGGAAAATGGGAGGAAATTAAAGCTTTGGTCGCTGTCCAGACCTTCTGCAGCAGTGGGCCAATAGCCATCTGTGTCACTGGTTTCAGTGGATGGCCTGTCACCTGGGTCATTGCCTGACCCCTGGTTAACTAAGCTATTTTGCCAGCTTGCAGACATACGTGCTGGCACAGTGGTCTGACAGATTCAACATTTCTTTACGTACATCAGCAGGCTTCTTGTGCCAGCCGGCACCATCAAGGCAGCAGAGGTTGCTGCTGGAATAGATTGGAGCAGACAGCAGCTACAAGAAGTCTTAATGGTGGGACTCATGTGCCCATGTGCAGGGTAGATACTTGTATCTGAGTTAGTCACTCAAATTTCCTTTATTGCCAGTGGTGCAAAAAACATCCCATCCTAGGGCAGATTCCTCAGTATGGCGAGTCAGGCACTTGTGTAGCTCTGCTGGCTATGAAGAGAGTCTGCGGTGCCTAGATCCTTTGTAGGTGTCTTCACTACAGGCACCTAAAGTTACGGGAGATCCGTTCCATTCCTTGTGTCCTCACTAGATTTTCCAGAAACCTTGCCATCATTCATGGGCTTTGTCCTCACAGAATTCCCATGAAGTGGATGGGAAGTGTCACCACCTATACAGATGAATAGTGGGTCACTGGGTAGATGACAAGTTTTGTCTGGGGCCACCAGGAAAATCTGTTTCCATTCAGATGTTGAAATGAAGGCCTTTAAGACCTAGCTCTAGGTTCTTTCCACAGGACTGTTCTTACTGTCAGTGTCACTAAACAGAAGATGTCCTTTTGGGTCTACACAAAGCAATATGTTTTTTCTTGTTTTCTTATCAAAATAAAATACTGTAGAAAAAGGTTTGCTCAGAGGGAATTAAAAGTTTCACTCCACACTAAATAGGATATTTTGGGTTTAGCTGTGGGATTTCTTATATCATTACTATTATTATTAATATTAATCATAACTCACAAGAGTGAGATGTAGTCACCTAACTTTAATGAATTAAAGTTTACTTCCCTGATTTATCATAACACTCCAGGCTTCCTCTATAACAAACAGAACCAGACAAACATCACCAAGGGGCGGTGTAGAGGAATGAAGCTGGGCTAATTATCATTGATAATATACAACTGTGGGCTGGCTTCAGGGGTGGTGGGTTGGCTGATGTAGATAAGGTGCAGCTGTGGCTGGTTCTGTTGAGGGGTTGGGCAGCCAATGAAGGGAGAGGAGGAAGAAGCAGAGAGAAGGGAGATGCTTTGCTCTTGTCACTGACTCCCTGAGATGTTGATTAGTTCAGGCTAGTACATAACCCTCAGATGGCTGAAGTCAGGCCCTCTGAAACCTGCTCTAGATAGAGTTAATTAGTCTTGAAATCCCCTTTTATTTGTTCTTTCAATTTTTTTTGGCTGGAATGACAAAACTGTTCATGTGAGAAAAAAAAAAATCTTAGTTCTAAATATAGCAGAGTCTACTGGGAGGAAGTTGAGTGCCAAAATCTTTTTATGGGCTTTATTGCAAGTAAGAGGATGCTGAGCAGGGAGGAATAGAAAAGAACATCAACACATGAAGTATGTCCAGTAGTGGAAGTTATTTCATTGGAAAACATTGAGAAGTGATAAAGCTCAGCAGGACCAGTTCTTTGCCATTTCACATTGACTTTATTTTGTGTTTACAGAAGGAGCTACAGCCAGTGAGTACAAAGCACTGATGACTGAGCTGAAAATCCTGATCCACATTGGACATCATCTCAATATTGTGAATTTATTGGGAGCCTGCACAAAAAATGGAGGTAAAAATATCTGCACTGCACTGAAAAGGAGTTTGGATCACCTCCCAGTAACAGTCAGTTGGCTGTGTTGTTTTTCATCTGAAGATTATAAACTTGAAATATTTGAGCTTGTCCTGTGGTTGGTGAAGAAAAGAGATTTTTTGCTCATTTAATGAAGTGATTAAACATTTTTCTCTACTTAAACTCCCTTTTAGTGTTAACATGAGAAGTGTGAATTTAGGACCATAGTGTTAACATGAGAAGTGTGAATTTAGGACCATGCTGCTTGTCCTTTATCTCACTTCACTGCTCAAGCTAAACATGATCTGGAAAGGCTGGGAACAAGGGATGCTGGCTGCTGGCCCTGAACAGTGAATCGCAAGGCAAATGTTGTAAAAACCTGTGTGATATTCCACTAAGAAAATCAGAGGGCCACTATGAGTGATCGTTTGTTTTGGATATGTCACCTATTTAGATACGCATTTTATATTTGGGTATGCGTATTAGAAATGCACACCCAGCCGTGTGCCCAGGTGGCCAAGGGGCCAGCAGCGTCCTGGCTGGTGTCAGAAACAGTGTGGCCAGCAGGGCCAGGGCAGTGACCGCCCCTGTACTGGGCACTGGTGAGGCCGCACCTCGAACCCTGGGGTCAGTGTTGGGCCCCTCGCTGCAGGAGGGACGTCGAGGGGCTGGAGCGTGTCCAGGGAAGGGCAGCGGGGCTGGGGAAGGGGCTGGGGCACAAGTCCTGTGAGGAGCAGCTGGGGGAGCTGGGGGTGTTCAGCCTGGAGAGGAGGAGGCTGAGGGGAGACCTTATCGCTCTCCGCAGCTGCCTGAAGGGAGGGGGTAGGCAGGTGGGGTCGGTCTCTTCTCCCAGGTAACAAGGGACAGGACGAGAGGAAACGGGCTCAAGTTGCACCAGGGGAGGTTTAAATTCGATATTAGAAAAAATTTATTCACTGAGAGGGTGACCAAGCATTGGAACAGGCTGCTCAGGGAGGTGGTGGAATTGCCATCCCTAGAGGCATTTAAAAGATGTGTAGATGCGGTGCCTAGGGACATGGTTTAGTGGTGGACTTGGCAGTGCTGGGTTAACGGTTGGACCTGGTGATCTCAAAGGTCTTTTCCAATCTAAGTTATTCTATGATTCTATTTCAGTTCAACATGTGTGTGGGTTGTGGGACTCCAGTCTGAATGCAGCCTGCCCAAAGGGGAAATTGAGGGTCCCTCAGGACCCAAATTCATGACTCAGTTCTCAAAACTTAGGTCCTTCCCTGATTTCCAGAAACAGTATTGTTTTACTAACATGTCCGGAGTCCTTCAAGCAGCCTTCTACTTCATTAGGACATGTTAGTTATTCTGGACTCCAGTTATAGTTGCAGCCACGAAAGACTATTCTTCTCAGAACCGATGCTGCCTAGTATTGCTTTACACTGATCAAAATGCATTTTCTGTTTGCCCAGGGCCTCTGATGGTGATTGTTGAATACTGCAAGTATGGGAATTTATCAAACTACCTGAAGAGCAAGAGGAATTTTTTCTGCCCTAACAAGGTGAGGAGGCAGGTGCCTCCGGTAGGGTTCATCTTTACCTAACTTACGTGTTGGTATTGTAGATGTCGGTCTCTGAGCTAGTCTCCTTAGACTCTCTTTTATCAAAGAAGCGAAATGGTTGCAGTTCACCTGACCTGTTTTAATATTTGGTGTGGGATGTATTGTGCCAGGGAAGGACTCATATTTTTTTTTCCTTGACTGCAAGGAGACTGCTGGGAGTAATTCAGCTGGAGCCATCTACGGCAAGAGGAAGTGAATCCTAGCCAAAGTGTCCCCACATGCTCTCGCCCCACTGCTGACAAACCCATTCCTGGTGAGCTTGGGGTCACTTCAGAGGCTGGTGTCAGCGAAGCCAAAGGAAGTGGTTTTGCCCACTGATTTCAGCACCGCTGGGAACACAACTGAGATAATGCCATTTAAAGCTCATGTTCCAAGGCACCCTAATATTGAGAGATTTGCAAGTAATATTATTATTGTGTGAGGAGAAGGGCTATCAAGAAGAAAAGAGATTAGTGTCTTGTCCTCACGTCCCACAGCCCTCTGAATCAAATCTACGGCATGTTTCTTATTACAAACCTGAACCCAAATGTGTCAACTATAACCCTGCTTGTGTGTTTTCAGCAAAATCCCCTGGAGGATTAAGGGCTATGAAGCAGGATTTAGGAGCCCAGACCCAGAAAGGCAACCCTCAAAAACCTGCTCAACTGTGCCAAAAGTTCAGCAGCATCTCAGGGCTTTTTCAGGAGGTCTGTGCCAGAGGGCACACTCAGGAGGATGTCCCCAAGGCTGTCTGTATTGGACTCTGCATGAAACGCAGCAGCCGCCTTCTCCAACGTGTGGTTGTTGGTGCAGGATGCTCAGCAGGGAGCATGGCCATGCAGGGTGCACCCCGGGGGTAGTTGCTCGTATGCCCCCTGATAAAGAGCCTGCCCAGACTTGGTGCTCCAGCACCCTTTGGAAGAGTGCCTAGGCTGGAGGGAGGGAGGGAGGGAGGGAGCCCAGCTCTGCACCAGTGTGCACAGGGGAGAGAGACAGGGCAGGACAAATAGATAGGGAAGAGGGGGCAAGAGCGTGGTCAGGCAACTAGGCTGCTCTCCAGGTAGCAGTGGGAAAGCATTTTCCACATCATGTTGCATGTATCCCGTTGAACCGTCATTGGCCGTAACATGAAAGCATTGGATAAAGACATTGGGGAAGAGAGGCAGTAGCTTCAAACAGCAGCTGTGTTTCAAACACAAAGGGCCCTTGCTCCTCGTTGGAAGGGCTTACCGCCCCACACCAAGCACTGTGCAGGGACATATAGGTAGATGCCTTAAGGAGCCTGGGACAAAAAACTGCTGCTTTATTTTGAGAGGGCTGGGACACCTGCACTCTGGGCACATCCTTCTCAACTCATCCCACCATGCTCTTTCTCTGGCTACTGGAGACAAATAGGCCCTTTCAGATGTTTCATTTCAGGCTGAGATGAGCCACAGCTCAGTGGATGTGTCCCTCCAGGGACCCTGCAAATCTTCATCACATCAAAGGTAGCCCCCCACCTGGGTTGCCCCAAAATCATGCACTGGTGCTCCCAAGCCATCAGGTTTCTGCCCTCTGGTGATGGCAACCTTGGTGGAGCGCAGCTGTGCCACCACCCCCCACTGGCCACAGTGGCACTGGACACCTGCACCCATGGGAGATGTGACTGTACATGCCACGGACCAGCATTTTCTCTCAGCGGAGAGGCAATAGAATTCTGACTCTGTTCCTCTCCCACCCTCTCCATCACTCTGATGTAGCACCTCTTCTCCTCTGTTTGTTTGAAGGACTCCTCTCTGCAAGGAGAGCCAATGAAAGAGAAAAAGGATATTGAGCCGGTGGAAGGCAAAAAACAAAGGCTGGCCAGTGTCACCAGCAGCGAGAGTTTTGCAAGCTCTGGGTTCCAGGAAGATAAAAGTCTGAGTGATGTGGAGGAGGACGAGGAGGGTAGGTATTAATTCCTTCCTGTCCCTACACTGTCTGTGATATTTTTACAACATACTGTGCATCCCTGAAATTTTTTTCCTCATTTATCACCCTAATAAACATCCGTGGGAGACGCTCACAGGGTCATGTCCAGAGGGTAGAAGATTTAAAAAAAGATTATTTCCAGGGTTACTAAATCGGACAGGAAAATGTGTGATTGTTTCTTCTGACTGCTCCTTATCTTTGGGGAAAACATAGCAGTGTCCAAAGCACAGGGTATAAAGCAAACACTATTTTTGTTTCCAGTGACAGTGGGTTGACCTTCAAATACTACTCTATGAAGACTGAATTTATGGGAGTAATAGGGTCAGTAAGAGAAGGGGAAAACAACTGCCTTGTGAGCCATCTTTGTAACAAACCTTGTTTTCCACCTTCCCAGACGCTGATGAGCTCTACAAGTTGCCCCTCACTATGGAAGACCTGATCTCTTACAGCTTTCAGGTGGCCAGAGGCATGGAGTTCCTCTCCTCCAGAAAGGTGAGTTTTGCACTGGGGATTTTTCCCTGCAGAAGGATGGGATTCAGAAGTGAAATCGTGTCTGCGTTTCGGTGACACCTTCCTTGGGAGAGCTCCCAAAGGAAGAGCCGTTTTCCTCTTGGTGTTATAAATATAACGTGTGTTTATCCAAGTCTCCATAGTCCATAAACACAGGATCATGGCTGAAGGCAGTGGGTCAAGCTCATTCATTCAGGGAAGATCTTTTGGGTGTGGTGGGTTTTTTTCTTCATTTCAATCTATATTAGGTAGGGAGGTCCAAGTGAATCAGCACTTTCCCTGCAAATGTCAAGGGGCTTAAAAATTTATCACTTTCTGGACTTAAGAATTTTGTTTTTTAAAGAACTGCTACTGTTTACAATAGCTCCATGTAAACTATAGCCAAATTCCCCCCCAAAATATTGAACTGATCTCTCAAATAACAATAATAGTAATAATTTTTAAAAGGATATGGGAGACAGTCAGGAAATTTGTGGGCAGGATTAAGGAAATGCAGTTTGATTGTGAAACCATTTTATTATAGTGCATTCATCGTGACCTGGCAGCCAGAAACATCCTTTTATCTGAGAACAATGTCGTGAAGATCTGTGATTTTGGCCTTGCAAGAGATATTTATAAGAATCCTGATTATGTGAGAAAAGGAGATGTAAGTCAAGATGCTGTTTATTTACCCAAATGTTTCTAACATACCATTTCAAACCGTCCACCAAAATTCTCTGTAGATGCTCACATTCCCTGAACTTAAGAGCTTGAAAGCTACCACAGTTTTTATGTGAAGATGAACTCTCCAGATGCTTTGCAGATCTGGAAAGCATTTCTATCCTCAGGCATAAGGCTTGGACACACTAACTGTTTCACAGCTCTTCCCTGTTAATACTTCAGATATTTTTTAGACATGTTTCTTGGCTGGCTCAGCATAGCCCCCTTACTCAGTAAACTTCTTCCAAGGAAACCAGTCCCTCTGAAACAAGGTGCGCATTCCTCAGTGCACCCAGTGTCCCCAGGTCCCCAGGGCCAAGCACCACTTGCAGCGCCTCGAGCAGCTGAGCCGGACTCACTGCCTCCAGCACCTACTCTTTTTTTTTGTTGGTTTTTTTTTTTTTTTTTTTTTCTGCTTCTGCAAAAAGCAGGCAGTAAGCCCCCTGCCAGGCCTGCTGTGAAGACTGGGTCAGCAAACTATGCCTGCACCCACTGATGCCATAGGAACTTGGTGTGGGCTTTGGGGTCATGCAGGAAGTCTCCTTCTGGAGGTCTCACCCGCCTGCCAGCTATTCCCTCATCCATAAATAGCTTTCAGGGTTTACGGCACTACATGCTAGCTGGGAAACATTGTTCACATACCTTGGGTGCTGCTCAGGAGACCCTAACAGGCTGCACTAAGGGATTTCAAGGGTTGCTCATATACTCCTGCAATTCAGGCTCTGAAAATTCCCCCGAGAACATCTCCAACACCATCACAGAATGATTTGCATTTGGATGTAGGTTGTCTCCCTGTCTCTAGGCTGCTGGCAAGAGACATCTGCATAGCGCCACATCCCCATAAACAAAAGACCTGGCCACTCTGGTCACAGGTTTCCAATGTCTAGTGTTTTGTGCTACACATTTTAAAAATGACCTTTTATTCTGACAATTTATTTAAAAAGCATCTGAATGAGTGTGAGTTTATCTTGACTGCCTGTAAGGAAATCCCACAGGTTACTGTTTGAATGGTAATTATTTACATAATAAATAGTTGATTAATCTACAATTAAATTATTTTAGGCTTTGATAATAATAGTCACCTTTGTCCCTTTTACTCCAGGCTCGACTTCCTCTGAAATGGATGGCTCCAGAATCCATATTTGATAAAATCTACAACACAAAAAGTGACGTGTGGTCCTATGGCGTCTTGCTGTGGGAGATATTTTCCTTGGGTACGTTACCTGTGCACCCCGGGAGCTGGGCTCAGCAGCAGGGACTTCATCCTGGGGAAAAGCAACCATTACCTTCCATGAGGTTTTCCAAGGTCTTTAATAAGGAAAGACCTAAATCAGGCAGAGGTGGGGTGTGGGGGTAGAGGGGGGAACTGTATGTATCGTGCCTCTGTGACCTGGAAATTTTGGTGCTTGTAAGGACACTGAAAGCTGACTTGCCAGGCTGAAAACTTTAATGGATAGCATAGCTATCTGACAACTTTACCATCTATTCCTGCCATAGGCAAAACCTAAGCTTCCTTCTTTTCTGTGTAGAAACCCTTAGCAGAGATGCAGAGCAGCACAGCTGGAGCAGTCACAGCGTTTTGACTATTAGCACAAACCAGGAAAACAGAGCAAATTTTCAAGTGTTTTTATTGAATGTGGAGCCCTGTAGGATAACACACAGCTGTGGGCCTGGATCGGCAGCTGCCAGGGACCGAGGCATCCCCTCCTGTGCCGCAGATAGCATTTGAGACACCAAGTGGCATGGGCTGGGTGCTCCCTCAAAAGCTTCCTTTTCCTGTGGGAGCAAGGGAGCTGAACACACACAGAGGTCTTTGCGTGTCTCAGCCTGTGTCACCCGCATTTCCAGCCTGGGAGCAGGTGGTTCCCCCAGCCCAGGAGGGACCCAGCACACCCCTCGCCCAGGCCACTGGATGCAGTGAGAGAACAAGGATCTGCACATATGCCACAGAATGAACTAGAACATGCAATCTGAAATGAAAACTCAGTGAAGATTTGTTCCCCCCTTTCTTTCACGTGGATAAGGCAGGATACAAGATGTACACTGAGTAGGAACAACAATGACCGTCAGAATAAAAGAATCTTAATTGGGTTCAACATAGAGGCTGACAAAAGAGGCGAACAGCAGAGGAAACAATACTGTACAATTCTCAGGACAATCAATCATTTATTAGTTTAAATACGTGTTGTTGGTCAGCCTGCCAACTCGTGATTTTTATGGTCAGCCTCATACTACATGTTGTTTTTTTTTCTTAAGGCCCCATCTCCTTGAACCTGGTGGACTGTCTGACTCTCTGAAAGGTCTATTTTACGTTTTTCCTTTCATTTTCCTTTTTCCTGATTTTTTTTGTCTACAGAAAAAAGGCCAACAGCACTATCAGACTGCATCTTAAAAACACAGGAACTAGAAGAATAATGCACATGTACTGTAACCTGATTTAAAGCCATGATTTTACTATTTTCAAGGTGGTTTTGAGCATTTGGGGTTTGTTAATACTCAGCTTACTAGAATTTGGGGTGGTCCAAACCAATAAAGACATCAGACCTAGCTTTTCTTGAGGGTTCTTTTTCAAATCAGATGCATTTGTATTTTTTGCATTCAGGCCAGGTAAGCACCACCCATAGTGCTTGCTTTGATCTTGCCCTGCTCCAAGGACCAGCCCCTTCAGCAGCAGTTGCAGACAGGGGCCAGACTCCACAGCGGGGAATGCCCCCAGGCTCCCAGCTCTGCAAGCAGATGCTGCACACCCGAGTGGTGGAGGGGGATGTGTAGGGCCAAGGCAAGGTCACAGGTACCCAGGTCAAGGCCTGTATGACCATGTTCTCCCAATGTCACCTCCAGGTGCCTCTCCTTACCCCGGAGTCCAAATAGATGAGGATTTCTGCAGCAGACTAAAGGAAGGCACAAGAATGCGAGCCCCGGAGCAAGCGACCGAGGAGATGTAAGATGCCTTTCTCCACTTGCTTTGTATGCCGCTGCCCGCCCAGGCTGTCTTGCAGATGATGTACGAGTCTCTGTAAAAAGTACCCCGTGGCAATATGAGGAACACCAACCCAATGCTGCCTCATATCTTCTTGCTGTCATTAGCATCTTCTTGCATCTCCCCAACCCTCACCCCCCTGGCCCTCCTGTGGCTTAGGAGAGGGTGAGGAGGGATGTGGACCTGACCCCAGGGCATCACCGGGGCTGCGCTCTGAGAGGAGCTGGGTGAACAGCCCAGAGGAGGAAGGTCATTCATTCCTCTCCAAGTTTAATATTTACCAATGTGCACACAGATAAGTGCTGGAGGAATGTGAATGTTATTAACATCCTCTTGACTTAGGATGCGACAGCAGAGGCTTCCTCACAAACACGCAGGTGATGAGGGTCCACCTGTTCCCAGAGGTGATGCCTGATGGCAGAGGAAGGTGACAGGGACCCACAGCCTCCCAGCGCATGTTGACTGCAGGGTTTGTCTAAGCCCTTTCACTGCAACATCAGCTGTTCCTGCCTGTTCCCCTTCCTCCAGGTGCAGCTGACAGCTGCTGCTGTATGGCCAACACCTTTTCGGAGGCTGGGGGGGTGTCCAAGTGAGACGCTGAGTTTTCAGTCCCTCTACCCTGGGAGTGGGATGGAGCACCCTGCCTGGAGAGGCACCTGTAGCACGCTGAACATGCACCCCATGGTACAAATCCTTCACAAGTGTGAACACATCCAGGGTGTTTTACCTCTGGAGGAAAAATCAAGTGTGTATAGGTGTCTTCACTGCCTTTTCATGTGCTACATCATGACTCTAAATAGCAACACTTACCAAAAAATAGTTCTGAAAGAAGAAAAAGGATGCAAGCCAGCCATGCCTATCTGGGACTATTACCCATTGGCTAATTTTATTATCCTAGTGACAGCAGATAAGAGCTTTTTTTTTTTCCTCTTCCACATATTTTATTGCAGGAAGGAAAGCTTGACTTGACCAATACAAGGAAGTGACACATTCATATAAGTCAACTTAGGATGTCTTAACTTAAACATTGCCAGCTAATAGACGTTTAATACAAAGGTTTAATGCTTAATCAGGAATAAAAAAAGAAAGTATAACTAGTTGGCTAAATTATTCTTTTGATGTGGTCTTCCCAGTGTCTTGTGGGAAGAAGCGTTTTTTTTCTGGTTTTGCAAAACGTTTACTCTTATACTTTTAGTAACAGGCCTCAGTGCTGGAAAGCATCTTGGTAAAATTAGGCTGGCTCAGGAGTTAACTCTATTGATGACAAGCTGTCAGAGACTGCACTGCCTTGGATCAAAGTGAGCTGTAATCCCACCCCGCTTTGCTTTTTTCCTCACAGCTACCAAATCATGCTGGACTGCTGGCGAAGCAATCCCAACGACAGACCAAGGTTCTCTGAGCTGGTGAAAAAGCTGGGTGACCTGCTGCAAGCGAACGTCCAGCAGGTACTAATGTCATGACCACGTGGTGTCACTGAAGCAGGGCGACCGGCCACGTGGTCCTAGGAATAACGCTTTTATTTCTTATTTCCATTTAGGAAGGCAAAGACTACATACCCCTCAATACAATATTTACAACAGAAAGTGGGTTTCCCCCTGCATCTGATCCTTTGTGCAATGAAAATATTTCTGTTACAAGCTCAAGTTGTGAAAGCACTGAAAATGTCAGGTAAGATAAGCAGGACTAAGACCGAGTTTGTTTGTTGGGTATCGCAGCTCGCTGCAGAGCCTGGTTTGGACCTGGATGGCAGAAAACACTCAGAGACACCCCACATAGCCTGAGTGTCCCACCAGCCACCAAGCCACCACCGCCAGGATCCCATTGGGCTGGGACAGCCCTTAGGGGATGTCCCTGCCCAGGGGGACCATCAGGTCACCGGGCTGGGGCGCTGTGAGAGGGGCAGCTGTGTGCACCTCAGGGCTGGGGGCTGAGGTGTGGGGAGGGGTCTGGCTAACAATTCCTTCTCGTGTAAACTGCCTCGGTGACAGTCAGGCACCTGCTTGAAGAAACAAAGAAATGCCTAGTGCTTTCCTGCTTATGCGCTTCACACTTCCACCAAAAATTGTCCTGCTTTTCTTGTTGAACAGATACATAAACACTTTCAAAATAAAACCACCCCAGCGCATAAAGACATTTGAAGAGCTTCCCATCAAGGAAACGCTTTTATTTAATGTAAGTGACTCCTGGGCCAAATGGTATGCCATTTATTATTTTTTTTTATTATTTGTGTGACAGATTTATGCAGAGGGAATCAAGATGGGGTTTTACTGCTTTATCAGCTTTAATGATACGAGGTGCAAGATTAGCTGTGCTTGCAGCGTGGTGTTATCCCACTGTCCTACAAATTGGGGTCAGCACATCCTTGCTGACTATGCCATGAGCTGCAAACACTCCTCCCCTGATAAGAAATGGCTGGTGTCAGTAGGCCTAAAAGGTACAGCTGCCAGAGACCCACCTGAGTCTCACTGGTGTCGGAAAGCCAGTTAAAACCCCTTGGATTTGTGTTTTCATCTGAATAGTAGCACACAAAGGAGAATTGTGGGTCACATTTCCATCAGAGGTCCCCAGTAGGAACAAGTCCTGTTATCAGATGGACAAGCTGGAGAAATGTCTACTAATGGGGCACACATACTGTTTTGGTGGGGGTGGGCATGGGTGAGATTTTGGGGGAAGCTTTTAGTGACCCAGTTGTATGCATTAAGCGGTGGGAGGTGGGAAAGGCACAGTGGTGGTCACAGGGTTGAAGCAGTGGCTGGCCAGAACCTCACCTTGCATGTAGATACTTATCTTTTAGCAGTCTGTATCTGCATTAATTAGCATGTGTTTGCTGCACTCCAAAGCAAGGACAGTCTGGAAAGGCACCATGAAACACCTGGGCACTGCAGCACCTCCAGCAGCATGGAGCTGCTGTCTCTGAGAGCTCTCTGGATATAAATGACCAAATGGATGCTGGAAATCAGACCGAAAAAGAATTTAATACATTGTAAAAATAATTTTCTATAGTTAACACCTAATAGAATTGTGTCTTTCTTTTTTCTTCAAGGATTATCAAGCAGACAGCGGGATGGTGCTGGCTCCAGAAGAACTGAAACGCTTCACGTGGACAGGCAGCAAGCAGAAACGGACACTCTTTGGGTCTGTATTTTATGTTCCTTTCTTCTCCTTCATGTTTTAGAGGGCAAAGGAGGATTCAAGGTACCTGTGATAAATCATGCCTAATGAAACTAGCTGAGGTGTCCCCAGTCCCTGCAAACGCTCTTGCTGAGGCATGTCCTGCTCGGTTGAGTAAGCAGTCACACATCTCCCACACCTAACCCTCCATACACCTTCGAGGAAACAAATAACCCTCAACCCCTTTGATGCGCCTCATCAATATGATTGATTAGCACTCTGTTGATCAGCCTGATCCCCAATTTAATGCCCAGCTGGACAAGCGAGTGCCAGAGAGTGCTAAACCAAGGTAGAGGTGGGTAACTAGGAAACAAGCCCTTGGCAAGGGAGAAGAGGAACGTGTAGCTGTGAAGGATTTGCATTTGTTTCTGCAAGTCCCCAAGGGTACCCCAGCTGGGACAAGGCTCCCCACGCTTGTTTTTGCCCTTCTTTTCCATGACTCAGCTAAGCACAGCCCATTTAACACCCATGGGTTCAGGATGCTAAAGTGGCAACTTTACAATAGATGGATGTGAGGGCCTCACTTCTCTTCCTGCCTTTAAGCACTTTAATATATTGGCCACCTTCCTCCACCTAATTCCTGACAGCTGCCCAAGCAGTGAACTAGGGCTGCTCCAAGAAATGCGTTGCACTGACATGAACTTTCTGTAAATGGGAAATGTTTATTTTCTCAATGCCAAGCGGTGTCTCAGTTCCCAGCCGCTGTGAAGCTGGCAGCATCCGTGGCTGGTTTCAGCTCGCTGTTCTCAGCCAGCCCAGGGACTGCCCAGACCCAACCCATCGTTCATCTTATGCTGGCAGGAGGTCAAGGCCATCCTGCCATCCTGCCTGTGCCGAATTTGTCAGCGACTTGCAGCTGGGCAAGCCGGGAGGTGTAGTATTGTCTCAATGAACAATTGGAGCTGGCTGAAACGTGCGGTCAAAGCAGAGAGGACTTGCTTCAAGAAAAATTCCAATGACTAAGAGGGCATTGGTTGAATGCATAGACATACGTAGTAGGAGAGCGTGCATGCTCACACGGCCAAAATACGCACCGTGCAGGGTAAACGTGCTGCTGGCAGGAGTCTGCAATGGAGCACTGCTTATGCGTGGCAAAGCCGGGGTGATAAAAGCCGCTCCAAACAAGTGCTGGGAAACCCTTTCTCCTGCCTTGACCTTTCAGAAAACAGGCTTGTAAGCGATTTTACAGTACTTGTAAACGTATGGTACTTGCTGGCAGATTTTATCTAGGCATACTCTCCTTCGAGGGGCCAGGTATTACAGAGCTTGGTATGCATGTGGATGACTGGGCTCCAAAGGATGCAATGTTTCCTAGAAGTGGTTTAATCAGTTTTTTCTTTGTGTGAATGTGACATTTTTGAAGGCTGCTGTCAGTCAGTCACAGAGACAACATGGCAACCTCCCCAAATGAAATGCAAGAAGTGCCTTTTTCTTTGCGTGGCACAGAATACATGGAGGGTACCACAAGCATCCCTCTGGAACTGCTTTAAGGAGCATTTTCAGTTGCAGAAGGAACAGAAATGCTTGGATGGGAAAAAAAAATTGAACTCAGCAGTGGCTGCTAGAATGTAAATCCTTGGGGAAACAGAGCAGTTGGCTGAGAACATACAAGGTCATCAGGCCTGCAAGCTAAACAAGTGGTACTGTAGCATTATGCCAAAAAGCACTCATGTATGTGAATGCATACAGTAACCCTTTAGTCTGCACACATTCCTAGAAGTGGTACCTTCTTAGCTAAGCATCTTTTACTCAGGCTAAATTGGAGCAATAAGTAAATACTCTGAAAGTCATACTGAATGCTGGACAAGGGGGAGCCTGGAGGGCTTTGTCACACGTCAGCTGAGCTAAGCAGATGCATAGCCCTGCTTCTTCCCGTGCATCTCAAGCATCCTATTCTGTGGTCCTGCCCCATCTCTTGTGCTGACATTTCTGCTTGGCTTGGCTTGCAGAGAGCTGGCTCCGGTTGCTGCGTTATCAGAAGAACGGCCCCAGAACCATTTCTGAGAAAGCAATAGCAGCTCACCACCAGGGCAGCTGGTGCCAGCGACAGGCCAAGGCAGGGGTCACCGCCCCACCCCCACCCCCCCCATTAGCTGCAGCTTACAGCTAGATCACTTTCACTGTGATGCCAAACCACTCCGAGACACTCGCCCTCACACTGTAACCCTCAGCACTGCAGTTTAGGACATAGATGCAGGCAAATACACTCGCACCAGCAGGTGGGTCCTGAGCCGAGACTGAGGGTGCTGTAGGGCTGTGCCCTGGCTGCTCCCCACTCACCCGCAGGCTGGCCTGCCGTTCCCTGGGCTGCCTGTTTCCCTGCTGCCCAGGGCAGAACGATTGGACTTGGTGTGGTATTTTTCTCAGTTCAAAGCACCTGAAACCGCACGAGGCAGCCAGGTGGGGTCATGCTTTCAGACCAGCACAGGGGTGTTTGTGTGTGCCCTGGAGGGTGGCGTCAAAAGGATTCAGACTCAGCAGGGCCACGTGTGCTATGACAGTGCTGAAGGACTCCCTAAGGTGGAAGGAGCCAAACCTGGTGCATCCTACCTGTCCCCAGAAGTGCACCCAGGGTTTGTTTTAGAGGAAACTGATCAGTTGACTCCAGGAGAGAGCCAGTGCACACACTGGTGCTTACTCAGCATGACCAGCCTGAGAGACAGCCCCTGGGGAGCGCAGAGAGGGGAGACAGCTCACCTGACAGTGCAGGGGTACCCCACCGACACAGGCGCATCCCCTTCCCCTCAGGCTTCCACTGTTGTGGAGGGAAAGGCACCAACACGCAAAGCTCACCCTTGGTTTCGCGATAGGAAACGAGCATCTGCCCAAAGCCTGGTGAGCCACTCAGGCCCAGGTGGTGGCCAGGAGCAAAACAGAAATGGTTGCTACATGTCTTGGACTTGCTGTTGCCATTGAGATGAAAGTAAGTGATACTGTGAACAACATAAAAAGAGTTAAGTCTTTCCTAACACAAGGCCTTCGGTAACAAGTTCCCAACAGAAAGGTTTGGGGGCACAGAAAGAGCAACCTTCTCAGCTCTGCTCCTTTGCAAGTGGAAAGGATCCCAACTGTAACTCTTTTCTAGCTCTTCAGTACTGGTGAAAAACCTCAACCCAAGTAAGCCAAAATCCCCAGGCTGGAGCAAACCCTTGAGACAAAGCAAACTGCTGAGCCAGAAGAAGTGAGAACTCCACCACTAGTGAGCTGGAACAAGCATCTCAAGAGCCGCAGCCAGCTTCTAACCTCACTCCATTCTTGAATCTGTCAGGAAAGCAGCAGCCATTTCCTCCAACAAATGATCCCAATTACAAACCAACTAGACACAGTTTCTAATTTACATTCCTAGAGTGGAAAGAAGATAGTTCCCAGCCAGTGACGCTTCTACTGACTGTAAGCTCAGCCTCAAAATGAGGCCTCACTATGGATGCCCAAACCCCGTGGGCTCCCTCAAAGTGCTCTGTGGGAGTGTATACCCAGGTACAGCAATGCGCTCAAGGTGAAATTAATAGATGCAGCTCTGCTGCTATAAAGGTTTATTAATGAAAGTAGAAGCTAAGTCTAGCTCACAAAAAATTTTTCAGGATGCAAAAGCCTGATGATGAAAGAAAGGATCAAAGCATGATGATGTCAAGGCTCATAACTTTGCATGCACACTCCACTTTTGCCAGCCCACTGCTCCCCAAGACTCACAACTACAATGTAAATCACAGAAGCATTTCTCTTTAAACCCATCACAGAAAGTCCACTGAGTCTGTGACTAACCTTGTCACATCATTATGGAATTTATCCCAAGGCAATTACTTCTCCATCTGCCAACAGATGCAATATAAAAATACGGGATGCATCTGCAATCCTTATCGCGAGGGCTCCTCCCCGTGAACTCCTTCCATCCGCAAACAAATGTAACTGGGTGGTATTCTTGGGAGGACTCTCCTACAGTAGAAGACTGGGACCACACTCCTTAAAAAGGACACAGGCTTGTGAGTTAAACGTTCAAGAAACTGTGACATCTAAGTGAAACTGTTACTTCTCCATTTCCTAATCAGGAATGGTCCTGTGCTACCAGTTCTGTGCTTTACTTTGTAAAGATCTAACAGTACAAATTAAAATGAAAAGCAAAACCCTGGGCTTCAAAAGCCTCAGCAGATGTTCTGACTGTCTCCTCTGGAATTCAAGACTAGGGCTGCCAATGTTCCTGACCTTATAAATGGAGAGGGGTGGAGTGTCCATGAACTTATAAAAACACAGGGGAGAGATTCTAATTTTAGGCACTGCAGTCCAACATACATTTACATTAGGATTTCACATGTAATCAATGATGGAAAATGCTCTGGCTTGTCCATTGTCTCCACATAAATTTTTGACATCTAAGTTCAATACTGTGAAAAAAACTCTGCCTTAACTTTCCTCATTATCGAGAGAGCCCTTTTAAGTACTGTGTGCTCTGAATATGGGTGAGAAAGAGCTGCAAGGCAGCGTCTTTAAAAGTGGCTTAGCTGAGAAGACATTAAGCCCCTCTTGTAAAAGGCATCTTATAAAAGGCAGCCTACAGGATAACTGGTCTTCTGTGGGACAGGAAAACTAATTCAAACCAGCTGCTCATGTCTGCTGCCAAGAGAAGCATAAGAGAGGAGATACCCACATCTTGTGCCCTTCCTCACACACATAATCCATTTATCGTTAAAATTGATCCCAGCATGAAGCTTTGGGAACACCTATGCTAGTAGCTTTCTGCTTTTGCCCCAAGGCTTAAAACCTTTCATTATTTCACTCCCGCTCAAAAAAAACCCAAAAACAACCAACCCACTTCCCTTAGGTAGAACATGTGTGGGGACCCTATAGGGATGCACAGCCCCGCAGCAGCAGAGGTATCTGACACTCCACGTTATTTTGCTCTACAACCAAGTTTCACTCCCTAGCACCTGCCACAAACCAACAATTACAGCTTAAGCTGAGCAATCAAATACTCCCCTTAAGCACTAAGACTCTAATACTTAGAACGAACACAAACACCTTAATAGTGATAATCAGTCACAGCATCTCTGTTCAGGAGGGGACTCCGGGGGGGGGACACACAGGAGGGCTCTTTCAGCCCTCCGTTCGGCTCTCCCACTGAGCAATTCCATCTGCATCCATGCTGTTCCCAGCATCTGAGAATTAACAAAGCTGCTTCTTGTGATGTGGCTTTGCTTAAGTCATTAAAACAAACACTTGTACATGGCAAATATGCTAACAGTGACACTGCTCTGTTACAGCATTAAAGGTGCCAGCAGGAGCAAGGAGTCAGTGCTTTCTGGAATAACCAAGCCAAGAAGTTTCTGCAGTTTCAGCTGCGACCAGCTCAGTGAATCCAAGCGAAGATACACGTACGGTAACACAGTGCTGGAGAAAATGAAAGCAAGCCATTCTCCCCCTCCTGACTACAACTCTGTCATCCTTTATTCTCAGCCACCTGTTTAAGTAATTCTAGGCCAAGATTTAAATATGCATTTAATCCAAAAAGGTTCTTCTGAAACACTGTCATGTTATAAAACTTTGACCCAAATAGTTTCAATTATCCTAAAATTTTAAAAGATATCATTGGCTTAATCTGAGTGATCTGCTTTTCTACAGACTGCAACAAGCATATACAAAATATAGTGACATACTAATGCTTAGCCCTTGACTCTCCCAAATGCTGAACACCAACAGCTACCACTAAAATTGCCCAGTGCTTCTGAAGACCTGGATGGTCGCCATCATTACAGAGAAAACTAGCTCACTGTTTGGTCCCTGGCAGCAGGATGGTATTTCATGCTCTAGTCTCCCCACCTCTGCTTGGACTGGGGTGCAGCACCCGTGTCCTGGTTGGGAGCAGCATCTGGGAGCCCGCGTCAGGCACTGGGGCGTTTGCACCCTGTTGCTGGGGCCTGTGTACTGCTGGAAAACAAAGGATCCTTGAAGAAGGATCTGCTTTGAGAGACTCGAGGGAAGCCTAATCCTCCAGGGAAGCTCCGAATTCGCTAGCTGGGGATAGGGCATTGTACAGCTCTTACTGCTTCAGATGGCAAGCGCAGCAAGGAGTCTCACAAGGCAGGGATTTCAAATTTGTGTTGCAAAACAGAATTGGCAAGGATAGAGCAGAACTAAGATCAGAGCCAAGCTGCAATAGGGAAGACATATCAGTCGGGTTTGGACAAGCCTGCTGAAATCAAGTAGATACGCTTGAAGTTTTGCACTTTGTCAGTATGCCAACACGCACACACTGGAACCAAACCACAAGCTAGGGATATTAAAAGCCAAGCTCTGTCCATGAAACTCCATGGACCTTCTAACACTGCACTGATTATATTTTATTTATGGGAATCTGTCTGAAAAGACAGGATGGCTACTAAATTGCATATACTTTAAATGAATTTAACACTAGAGAGTTTGAAGAGATTAGTCAGAAATAAGACAATCTCATTAGAAAGTTAGGGCAGCTTTTCTATGAAGACAGTTGGATTTCGTATTAGTTACTAGTATATATGTACAGGAATAAAACTGTATCATTCACTTGCAACAGAGTTTTGTATAGCAGCTAAGAAAGGGCATCAGTGTTCTTTGTTAGAGAAGCATAAGGATGCACCATCCCCTTTCACCTTTGAATGCAATACTAAAATGAGTTGGCCATTTCACACAGTAGCACTGATGTTTTCCAAATCAACAACCACTGCCCAATCTCAGCTTCTCATGGTCCACTATAAAGACGTATTAACTCAAATGCTACATATAATATGGTTCTGACCTCTTCAAACTCAGCTTAGGAGCTGTGAATTTAACCCACTAACAGACTTAAAGGCAAATGACCTTTTGCATATTACAAAGAAAAATGTTCTTGGATATTCAAGTAAAAGAAACGTGTACCACTACTTCTAAGTAAGTATTAATTCTTGATCTTCCTGGCCAATAGTTCATCAGTTTCAAGTATCTATTGCACTGTCTCTTGCTGGTAAAGTATATTTGATCTTGATCAAAATGAAAGGAAAGTTTAAGGACTGTTTCTTAACTCCAGTTGAGCAAAACTAGTTATGGGATGATGCATCTTAATGGAAATGTTTGCACAGTGTAAATATATAAATATGCTCTTTGTGCATAAATATTTAAGAAAACTAGACTACAAAGATTACTTTTATATGAAACCCCTAAGATTCTTTGTATGTGAATAACTCCTATTTTGTCCTGCATTTTCTGTCTTTGTATAATGTACTTGACTGCTAAATGCATATAATAAAATTTGCTTTTGAAAGAATCCCGAGTTCTGCCAAACTAGTAAATCCCATATCAAAAAACACTGCAGCAGATGATTCAGCATTGGGCAGCACTAATACATCTGGCAAACGATCCATCCTGTGGGCCAGTTTTGTGAGCAAAGGAGAATATGGAGTAATTGCATGGAAGGCACGCTTCTCACACAGCTAAGCAGACAGTGATGGACACTTGTACCATGCCCTGCGTGCGTGACATCCCCTAGATTCAGCTTATCTGAGAAACGCTTACTGCTGTCCAGAGGCAAAAAGACAACTCTGGGGAGAGGCAATGTTTCAGGGTGGGGGGAAACAATGCAGCCTGTTGATGAACATCCATTCAACTGCCCCCCATGCCTGGTCACTTTTTCAGCTAGAAGATCTGGTGCAGATGAAAGGCCAGCGAACAGAGCTAAAGTGTCTCCAGCAAAACCTATTCTGAACCAAGTGTGACACAAGTTAGCACCTTAGGCCTGGTAGATGCTTTCTCCAAAGAATCTCCACATCCCCATGTCAACCATCAGAAGCTGGGGATGCTGCCTCCACAGAGACGTTCAGTCAAGCGCTCTCTGCTATACCGCATTTTATAATCTGAGGGGATCTCCAAGCCACGCTGCAGATAAACTACACACAAGTACTGGGAGGAAGCAGAGATGAAACTTTCTCTGGGCAGGCAGAACGTAACTGAATCGCCTACTGCCACAGGAGTTGTGTAGCTGTTGCTGCACATTAGATAAGAGCATCAATCAAGCCTACTGCAGCTTATGTAATAACATTTCTAAACCACTGCAATTTAAGAGATAATGACTCCATGTTAAAAGTATGCAGGGAGTATTGACAATTTCACATATATTGCACAAAACTTCACATTACACAAGCATGGTCAGGATTCAATGGGTATATGAGATTTTTATACCACCAGTAAGTCATCTCACCTTTGCTGGTTAATGATAAAGAAAAATAATTCTGGGAAATGAAGCTGTCATGACTCCACATGCAAATTCTCAGAGAAACGAATATACTTTGTTACTGGGCAAAAAAGCTTAATAAACATGAACACAAGGGTACTTTAATAATTTCCAAAATTAGGGCATGTCTACTAAAGCAGATCTGATCCGACAGAAGCAGATGTGACTTCACTTCAGAGTTCAGGAACTGTGCACTAGTACAATTCCAGCCAACATCATCTATAAGTTTTAGGACGCCTGATGTAAGTGGCGAGCACTAAATGCACTTTGCAACTCACGACTAACTCTGCATTGCAGAGAGAGTGAATACAAAAGAAATATGATAGAATGAAATACAATTCTAGCACCAAAGTTGAAAAGCCCCGTATCCAACTTCAGAACTTCACATTGTCAAAATAAGGCCACGTTATTTCTGGTATTCTTTATTAAAAATACTGCTGTACACATGAAGAATGAAAACAGGATTAAAGATGAGTAACACATACTGGGATCATGACATTAGAACTTAACATACTGGTGCTTTTTAGGGGAAGCAGTTGACACCTGAATTACTGAAACAAGGGCAAATAAAAAATACATAGGTACCCTCAACAAAATATTTACAATATAGTAAATACAGCAACAGAACTTAAAACAGGTACAAAAATTAAAATGACCAACATCAGATGATTTCAAAGGTTGTCCCTTCTGTGCTTTTAGCTGTAAAAAATAGGAAGGTCAGAATTAAATTTCCCATCTGGGAGGGCACATCCTGGTGGCTCTTCTTTAAATACAGGTACACAGTTCTCCCTATGAATGGATCAAACTACTAGGACAACCTTCTAAATGGAATTAAAATGGGGTAGAAGGGCTCTCCCCAAAAAAACACCCAAGCTGAACTTCAGACTGTTCAAATCATTCCCAAATACGGACCAAATGAAATAAATAGAAAACAAAAACTCTTTTTTTTTTTTTTTTTTTTAGTTTATGTATTACCTGACACCAAGTATTTTCTGGCTGACGTTATGTATGAAAACTTATTAGCTGTCTACCTTTTTATTTTTAAACCAAGTCCTGAGGTTACTAGGGGCTGAAGCAAACTGACATTATGCAAATACACACAGGTTTGCAATTTAGACATGTCTTGCAGAGGGTGGTTTGCTGGTCTAAAAAGGATGAGAATTCAAGCCCTATTTTACCCCTGCCTTACACTTTCACAAAATATTGGTCCACAAATTAAATTTTCAAAGGTTCCCAAACCCCACAACTGAACAGATGATCCCCTTTCATTTTCAAAGAAAACAATACTGGAAAAAACCTCAGCCCGCTTATAAATTAAGCATTTCATATTTCTTCTAGAATACAAGTACTTCTTTTTTGTACAAAAGAATTACAATATGATTTGTCAAAAAACATATAAAAGACAGCTGCTCTTCCTCAAATACATGAGCTAATGATAAAAGACTGTTTTGCATGTTCACTTTTCAAAGTTCCTGTTCCTTTTATATTAAAAAGAACATTCTGGCAACTGTTACGTTTGAATATTAAACATTACGTTCCTTTTAAAATTCATTCGATCAAATGCAACAATATCTGATTTTTAAACTCAACAACTGATGCTACCTAATGTGGATTCAACCACATTTTCTAAAATGTGTAAAGCATGTCCCTAGTCTTCAAAGCTTTCGATGTGAAGAGAGTTGCTTTTTTCTTGATGCAAGTCTCAAGGCAGAGAAACATTTTAAAGCTTATAAAAGTGGACAGAGAAATATTAAAAACTTCTCTGAAAACTACAAATATTGAGAATTATTAAAATTGATGTCAGTAACATCAGTTGCAAGTGCTTAGAGTCTGTCCTGACCTTTTGAGTTTCCACATTTTCTTCATGGTGAGCACCCAGTGCTATTAAAACATTCAGTGCTGGGAAAGGGTAGATACAGTCTTCACTACCGCTTTAAGAAAGGAAATTCCTACATATTTGGCAGTCTTCAGTATCAAAGTGTAGGTGTTTAACTAGAAATCCCATGAATACCCAAGTTTGGAGACAACTGCATGTCCAAATATTAGAAAGGTAATTGAGGAGGAAAATTCCAGACTTTTGAGACTGAATTACTTCAGGAATATTCATGTGTTGAGTATTATCAAAAGTAATATTACTTTGGGCTAAGCAGTGACTGCAAAGGCACAGCAGATCATTATCCCTCCAGATTCAGGCTGTAAAACTTGAAAAGCTCTTGATGCCAGACAACTGCTGTGTTTAGTTAATCTTCTTTTAACAGTGTCTTTGTATCTGTATCCAGTGTAGCGTACCATAATAAAGCTGTGGTTCAAAGAACAGAACTTTATACAAAAATTATACTGTAAATAACCTAAAGTAATACACTCCTGAAACTTCAGGCATTTAAACAATTTCTTTAAAAAAAAATCTATTAAAAAAATTGCATAAATGTAAATGCTTCTGACTAGCAGGAAAACATACAAACAGTTTTTAAAAGGCGCTGGTTGTGTTTAGAGCAAGTTTGATATGCTCCTTAAATTATAGATGTTTCCCATTACTCTATTTCCGTCACTTCTCTTAGACAAAGTTTAAACCAAATGACAGGGGGCTTTCTTTCCTGTTTTTGTCAATTCACCGATACTTCACTGGTTTTAAAACGTTTCATCTTCTCATGTTTCTTTGAGCTAACAGTGGGTGGCATACAGAGCTTGCATACAACACACTTTTACAGAGGTTACGAACTAAACGGTCATTAATAGAACACAGTTTCTATTAAATTATTTACCTGGTCCTTTATGCTATTCTGGGTGCAAATAATATCAAAAATGAATAAATTTTGCTATATCCTCAGTGACAAAAAATGTATCCCAGAAATGTCCTTGCAAAGAGTTTCCCTTAAGTATACAATGTGGCAAAACTTCAGAGATCAGAAAAGTCTTAAAAAAATTAAAATTAGTGCATATACAAGTGGAAAAAATAAAAGCAGGAACATCATGCACCTGATGTGTTCCTTAATCTAAAATAAATTCTTCACAGATAAAGCCTCCAATGGCAGCCTTAGCTCTAGGATAAGTGAAACATTCTTCCCTTCAAGTAACAGTGTACCTGACTGAAGTGCAAGCAGCTTTGCTCATCTCCTGTTTGTTTCCCAAATGTGAAATGAGATGACAACAACAATTCAGCTGTAGTGCAATTTGCTATTTGTTAAGTTCCTCAGCAATGTCCTGCATGCTTTCAGCAAATACTACAACTGACCATTTGCGGCTGCAATCAGTTCTTGAAAAGTATTTTCAAAGCAGCGTTTTAAATCGCTGTAAGTTACCACAAGTACACTCTTCTCATCTCTGGAAATGAGGCTTATTTTTTCTGGCACACCAGCATCTAACTGTAACAAGAATGCAAAAGATAAAATAAAAGAAGTGTGAAAGAAATGGCAAAACATTTCCCCAATAACAAAAGCAATCAATTTCTTGGCAAGTACATTGTTGTGGTGCAGTTCAAATCTGCGAACACCACAGAAAGGAAGGATCTGAATCGCAACACAACAATGTACTTGCCAAAAAATCGAGACATTTTGGTCTTAACCTGATGGACATTCCAGACCTTTGGACTAGGTTACCATTGTTTTCTTCCCTTTCCATAAAGCTAACAGTCCTGCAATGCTATCTTCCCCTGTGTAGAAAGCCTAGCAAAATTTCCATGTAGCTCCTGATGCACAAAACCACTTCTGACATTACATTTGCACATAAGATGCACAAGCCTCCATGCAGGGTAGGTAAATTACTTCTTGCCCCCTCAAAAATAAAATAATGGATGGATCAGTCCCAGGCAGTCTGAAAACTGGTAGAAACCCAAACCTTACGTTTTTGGCAGTACTGGAAACAAACTAGTTCCTGTATGGTAGATTTCATCTCTTACTCTAAGAAAAGATTACCCAGTTATAATCCATAAACAAATAGGTAATTTGTGGTTAAAGATTAAAGTCTGTTCTACTTTTTTTTTTTCATGCTTTATTCTGGCATCTCAAATTCAGTATTAAAAAATTGTATGCTACACCATGTGCTACTTAGAGATCTATCACTAAATCCTAGTTTGGAACAAAGAAATATCCTATTTTACATACTGAAGTCCTTTCTGATGCTATATTTTGTGTTATCCTTGCTTTGCAAGAAACGTTCCTCAATGGGTAATTGTCAGACTCCCTTATAATGCAAAAACTTTTTTTGCTCTGTTTTAGTCGATATATTGGTATTCCCAAATACTTGACACTACAAATTTTCTTGTTCCAATACAAAAGGTGGGGCAGAGGCAAGTGGGATATGACACTATTGAGATAATCTTTGGAAATACAACCCCAGCAGGATTAAGTAAATATATCAATGTTGTACCAAATAGCAGAAGAACAGTTAAATTTGTCAGAGATGTCCCACTAGCTGCTGTCTGGAGCAACACAGCAAGTTAGAAATTGCTTGCATTTGTCTTCTAAAATAATGTTCTGAGTATAACTTTAAAAGTTGGAACCTCCCTAGTTTACAGTTTCTGCTTTGCAAATAGCTTCAGAAGGACAAAAGCAAGCCAACTAGCTTTTAGTTCTTCTAAAGTAGGATAAAGCCACCAGTCTCTTCCAAGATCCATTACAAATATTATCATGATTAAGGTGTTTGTGAAATATTGTTTACTGTTCCCATTAGCATCATTCAAGAAATCAGTGAATTACCTTAATGAATGTAGGATATGGAAGATCTGTATTAAAGCCACACAGCTAACGAGAAACATAAATATTTATGGCTTGCTTTCTCTCCTGCTGCGGAGGCATAAATCAGTATCTCAGCTGAAAAGATCCCCAAAACACCACATTGAAAAAAACGTTTAAACAATAGAGTAATTTTCATTCAAAAGGAATGCTTTTGGAGTGTAGCAGGGAAGTCCATATAACCACTTCCACTAGTACACGCTACAGTTTCAAAAGTGTTTTTCAGAGTGTATTTCCAAAGTAGAGTTCTGAAAGTCCTACTT
This sequence comes from Falco punctatus, assembly GCF_963210335.1. Lineage (NCBI taxonomy): Eukaryota > Metazoa > Chordata > Aves > Falconiformes > Falconidae > Falco > Falco punctatus. The sequence goes on along the minus strand of NC_137581.1, from coordinate 23,332,124 downwards.
TTTTGTGTGCTGAGCCCACAACCACAGAAGAGAAGAGTCTCTCTTTAACAAGTTAAGCCATGAACGTTTGTAGAACGAGGCATTCTTTGACACCATCTCTTACCTGACCTATGGAATTCAGAACTGTCCCCTCTTGCTACAGTACTGTACAGGTCACTGCTTTCAAATCATGATGGCATTTCACTGCCTATTTGAATATCAATATGCTTTCTTTTTGATTTAGCCTCAATCCTTTTAATGTCCTTTTTAAAGTGATTACAGACACCAACCAGAAAGATAAAAAGGAGGTTAAAAGAAATGCACAGCAGTGGTCCAATAGGAGATTAAAAGCTCTGACAATTTAAAAGAAGATTTAACTGTAGTTAACTCATTTGTTACATGTCAAAGAATCTGAATATATTCAATTCTTTCTGGAAGAGAAAGTTGGCTATCCTAATCCTAGAAAAGAAAATACTAGCCACTGAAACTGTGTATTGTCAGTGTCTGCATCACCATTCTCTACAGAGTGAGTGGAATGACCAAGCAGCTAAAAAAAATAAATAATAATTAAAAAAGTAGCATCTTAGTCTCCTATAATTTACTGAAGTTTGGAAAAACAATGTAAAATAAGTTGAAAACTGATCTGCCAATACAAAAAAAAAATAGTTTGCTTACTTTTTTAATTTATGGAGCAAGACAAGTTCTACAACTACTGAAGATCTTGTGGTCTCTCATATGTCTCCTGCTACTAATCATGAAAGTGCTCAGCTAAAATTTTGCTAGTGGTGCAGCTCTTGGAAAACTGCAAACAGCTTTGTTAAATCAACCTTGAAAAACAAAGGGCTAGAGAGGCTAGGGAAGTTATCAGAAGCGGACTTAACATTTTAAGTCACAGAAATTTTCCAGCACTGTCCTAGACGGTAGGGATTTTGCACAAACTTCTACTGCAGTTTCCCTCCTGTCTCCTACTCTGGTCAGCACAGTTGAGTAATGGATCCTCTTGCCTTATGACCACCCTCTGTGAAAACTGTATCGGCAGAAACCTCCCCCAGTTAAAGGGGTTTTATGGATCCTTTATGCTGTGTTGAAAGACCAGAGTAGCATAAAGGGACCAGCATTGCTTACCCACAGTATTCAGTGCATTCTAGGATGAAAAGTTAATACTGTATCTCATTCTATATTTACTGGATTCCAAGTTTTAATATTAATGTACTGAGTTTATTTAAAATATCCATAAATGTTTGAATACTAGTTTAGTGAATACATTGTTTTCATCCAAAAAAGGGGGGAATAACTATCAGTTAAAACAATGTAGTTAATCTGCCAATGCCAACTTGCTTTTAAGTGGAATATTATTCTAAAGTTAACCCAAACAAATTTTTAAAAGCTAACCCAAGTACAGTGTACCTTGTTAAGACATGAGATAATGTGACTGAGGTCAATCCAAGGAGTACCCGCTTCTGTCACCTGATGGAAAAGGTGATCTCGAAAGAGCTTTAGTAAATACCTGTCTCCAGTTTCTGACCACGTTGGGTCCTTCTGAAACCTGGTGCAAAGCAAAGGTTCATATTAAAGCTCAGACAGTTAAGAAAAAAATCAGACCCCACAGATACATGTAACTCTTCAATCTAAACTGAGTAATCTCACTGCTCTGCTAAGCTGTTATAATTTGCCATTACCTTACAGTCTCCTCCCCTGCCACAAACAGAAAATAATATATTCAAAGTTTTTCAGCTGCTGAAGTACCTGAAGCTACTGCCTACCAAGGGCCACAGAAAAGTAATGGAAGAAAGCAAGAGTTATCTTCAACAAGTTTAACACCTGAATGTTAGAAACCAGCATTACAAACACAACTCCAATTCTATTTAATAGGATGGAAAACTGACCATGAACACTTCATTTTTATGTAGTAGTTGATAAAAAACAAGCTGAAAATTAACTAGCTTAAAACCAGTATTTACACCATTTGCTACAGTTAAAGCAAGCTATGGATTTCCTCAAAAGCTATGGTCACTCACAAGAGACTGCTAAGAGAAAACATACTAAAAAAATTGAAGCAACTTTGGCGTACCTATTTGTAGCCTTCTCTTCTCCTTAATTTAAAATTTTGGTCAATGTTGCTTATACTATTTTTCTCAAGAGTTCTTAAATACTCATTTCTTCAGGGGCAAAGATGGGGAAAATGCATAGCTTAAATTTCTAAGGGAAGAAACCTTGTATTACAAACTGCATTTTACATACTCCACTCTAGGAAAACAAGTATTTCTTACTCTGGCCTTTCATTGATTGTTCCCAGTTTTGCTAGAAGCCTAAACAACCTTCCATTCTGCACCTCCTAGAAAAAAAGGAAAGAGGTTATTAACGTTTCTGAAACCTAAAATTAAGACACTTATTTGCAAAAGATATACAGTGGTAACTCCAACGAAGTGCTATTACAACGATTTATTTATTCAAAAAAGGGGGTATATTTTTTTCAGAAAGAGACCACATGCATTGTATTGTGTATCAGTAGGGCAATGCTCATTTTAGCACTTCATACTCAAATCGTAATGTGGAGATTTAACAACTAATGACACCTTGCTGCCCCAGCAGGAACTGGATCAGGCAATCTATTTCTCTGTGGAAACATAAGTTTAGTCTCTTGCCAGCCTGTACTTACAGGCATGCTAAAATAGAATAGGTTAAACAAGGAGAATGTGAATGTGTTAATATATATATACACACAAATAGTTATCAACACCTGTAGAATTATATAGTATAATACCTTATTTCAGGTAAAGATGAGAAGGAACATAACCTACCAGATTTATTTTTCAGAAATGCTTTGTACGCCATCATTAGTAAATGTTTAACAACAATAGTATCAGGCTAACATTCAAATTAGAATTGATTCCAAATAAAATTTTTAAACAAGTTTTTCCAAAAAAGCTAGAATTTAAGTCTTAAAACAGTATAAATTCTGAGTCCATCAATGACAGAGATAAAGCAATGAGAATGAGCTCACACAAAAAAACAGAACATTAGAATTATGGGAGCTTGGAATACATACATTTTTCCGCATCACTTAGGATACAGTAAAAAGAGTTACATCCTAGCTTACATTACACTGTGGATTAATATTTTTTTAAAGTATGAGCTGGTCAGAGCTGACAGGAAGGAAGATTCTCTCCTGATATTATTCATATTCTCCAATGCTCAAGCTCTCCAACATTATTCATGCTAAGCTGCATCCCCTCCCATGCATGATCGTATTGATTTCAAATGAATTCAGTCTGGAGTAGATTACTGTGCACAGCTGGGTAAATAAAGTAGGTTAAGGTGATAATAGCTTGACCTCACACAACCTATGGGTTGCAAGACTTCTATCACCAGTCTTAAAAACACACAGCGGAACAGCTTGTGCCTCAACAGTAGCTACACTCTATAGAGACTGACAGGGAAGACTGTATGGACCTCTGCTAGCTGATCAAGGTCAACCTCCGAGTAACTTTTTGGTAGGTGGCCAAATACACAAAAGCCAAAACCAGATCTGTGTGAATGCTGCTGCCTTTCACGTTCCCAGTCAATGGTGACACAGCTGTGCACAACACTAGCGCTATGTCTCCAGGTGGCCTTCTCTGCAAGCTTGGTGGTAGCCTGTAAGGCAGGGAGCTTTTCTACAGAGTGGATTAGAGGATTTGCAAAATTGAGGCTTGGAATGCGGTGACATATAGATGATGGGAATATTCAAGGTGAGGAAGGAAACGGCATAATGGGGTCGCTGCTCTGTGAAATGTGACCATTACAGGAGTAACAAAATATTCATGGTTTCAAGAAAACAGTTATTAACTACGTACAATCCACTTCCAGCATCAGAAGTCCCTAAGCTACAGATGACTGTGTGCTTGGAGAATACAAGGAAAAACACCATACGTGCCAGTCTTGTTCCAATACTCTCCCCCAAGCATCTGCTTTGGAGCAATAATGAAGGGAGGGTATGAGGCTAGACCGAAGGGATACTGTGGCTCTGATGTTACTGAGGATGTAGGAGTACAAACAAGTTATAGTACAACAACTAATAAGCAACTGCCATATATATCACTGCCAGGTAAACAGATATTGCCAAACTGGAGGCTATGCAACAACTTGCATTTGTAGTGGCTCTGCTCACATGCCAGTGCTAACCAACTGCTACAAACAACCTGACTGAAAATGCAGACTGATTAATGCCGATTACAGGATAATATCCATCTTTGTTATGAGAAAAGGCCCACCTGCTCAAATTTGTGCAGGCACATTGGGCCACCTTAACAAGAAATGATCTTAAACATCTTCAGCACAGGAGTAGTGGCTGACTCTGATAGAGCGGGCACCTGTCATCTACAGCTCTTCATCCAAAGCAGATACCACTTGGCTCTTCTACAGCTCTTTGCTTCTGACAGATTTCAGTATCTTTCACTAAGGAAAGAAAAACTGTTATCCAACAAGCCAATGGTGAAGAAATTAAGCAAAGGAGTCCATCAGCATCCCAACCATTGGTCTACTGTCTCTTAAAAAAAAAAAAACCACAAAAAAAAACTTCTACATGAGGGCATACAATGGAAAGCTTAATACCCTATCCCACACATATCTTCAGTGTCATGAAAGCCTTCTGTAATATCTCTTAGCCTTGTCAGAAAATCCTGGGATCAGTGGCTTCTGATGAGCAGGCACCCTTTCCTGTTGAACAAATACACATGGGACATAGTACATACTTCCTTTGTAGCTAGCACTTGATGCCTTGGCTGAACATGATAGACCAACCAGACCCCCACAGCAAGAGATGCACACTTCAGGGAAACTGACGATGGCAGCCTTTACCTCCATGATCTAGCATTCATATGGAAAGGAAAACATATGAGGTAAGTAAAGGGACACTGGAATCCAAATCTATCCAAGAATTTCAAGGTAACATTTGTTGCTCTACAACCTCTGGCACAAACTACATCATCTAGTGTGTGATGACATACATGGCCTTAATTACTCAGAACACTACTTTTTAACCATTCTGTAAAGAACATTTTTTTCCCCAAAACTGTTGGTTAGACATGAAGATGTCACTTCAGTTAAAGCCTAGCTGAAGACATCCTAAAACTAGTGGTTCTTGGAGCTTTTGGACTTTCAATACCTTGAGTTCAGAGTTCTCAATTCTGCAGGCAGAGTACTTAGGTTGCTAAACAAACAGAAAGAAAAACCAGTAGAAAACATTCTCTTTCAAGGTACAGCTGTAGGAATACTGACTACAGGTTTTCCTGTAGGGATTCGTAAATTATTTACCTTTGCAAGGTCTTCCTCTATAACATCATTTCGCATTTGAGCAGCATCCAGCTGAGTATAGAATCGTGCACCAATCATAGGCATGATATCATTTACACTGCGAAGCCTGTTTTGGTCTGTCAGCAAATACCTGCCAAAATATCCCCACCCCCAAACAGATTACTTAAACATGCTGCAAATACCAGTGAGATCATTCTATTATGACTTTATAACTATTTGACACTGATGTCTATGTAATACACAAAGTTGACAATTGCAGCATTTGTTTAAAAAGATATTAGAAAGAAAACATGTTGATTTACATGTATACATCTAGTCAGTTACTTGTGCAAGGCAGGAGTGTACTTTCATGGAATTGTGTAATTCACCCTGCTCAGAGAAAAAAAACACTCAAAGAGAGAAGATATAACTCAGATCGTAATGCAATTGTTTTTCAAATGAGGGAAGGGGCACAGATTTCCACTTTTCCCTCTTAGGCTGGAAAAGGAGAAAGGCTGACTATACTGAAGAACAACACAAAGTGATATCCAGTCAAGAAAAACTAGCAGTCAACTCTGGTCAAAAAGGCACCATGCCTATTTCTGAATACCTTCTGAAACCATAAGGTAAGACTAGCATATTGCTATAGTAGATAATAGGCAATGAAACCCCATATTGAAGACAACTTAAAATGCTTGGGGGTTTTACGCTCCTAATCCTTATTAGGAGCTTTAAAAGAACTTAGTAAATAAGATTAATTTTATTAGATACCCCATGAAAATACACATTATATAAACAAATTTTAACTTATGTTTAACCATTCATTGTCTGCGCCGACAACTCAATGACAGTAGTTATATCTGTAATCTTACATGCATCTAAAAACACCAACTGACATTTTCATTTTATGTTTAAAGAAGTAGTTACTTCCATCAAAAGATTTATTAAGCAAACTTACAAAATCAGATTCTTCAGATCAGAGGAATAGTTGATTGTCACCAGCTCCATTGCTTTCTGCAAATTCTCTCTCTGAATTCCTGATAAAGAATTGCAAGCCAAAGCCAACACAACTTTCCCCAGGGAGATCAGATCTGCTTGCTAACAGGGAAAACACACACAGATAATAAGATTCTTTGTACAGATAAATATTACCTATGGTACTAGATGGTGTTTAACAAGAGACAGTTCTTCAGCATCCTTTGAAGAATACGAGCATCTAAAATAAGTGCAATTCAAACCATATGACTGTCCAAGTTACAGTAGTTAAAGGAAAATCTGTCCTGATACCTAGCCATTTTCAGGTATTATATTTATCTTTGAATGCTTAAAATTTACCTATTTTTAGCTTAAAGACAGTATCAAAGAGAACTCCTGCATAGCAAGCAGAAGCTCTGCAAAGAGGTTCTCCTAACTACCCACCTGCTCACTCCTGACAAGTCAAGGAGTTGGTGGCAAACAGAGCAAGTCTTCTCAGTATGAGATGCAGAAATACCCATCAAGGATCATTTGTTAAAACAGAAACAGCATTTGCTGGACTCATAATATCTTTTTCACTGGCCATCCAGTGTGAATTCCACACTGGAATTCACATTGGATTCCAGCAAATGATGCTTCTGTTTTAAACAGACAGCTCAAAGATTTTAATCTCTGATGGCCAGTGTGAAAAGATATGAACTGCCTGATGTAAGTAGACAGGAAGAGGTCTGTATGGCTGACAAACTGAGCTGCATCACATTTTATAGAGAAATTCTTAGTGTTACTAAACACTTTCCTTAAAAGTAGAACTGCTCTTAAAAGATGAATGCTGCATACAGGCTGCTTTGCCACAACAGGAAATTCTGCCAATTTTAATGGACAGCCAACAGACATTATTTTTTAAAGTTATACCAGTTTTTAAAGCCCATCTCTAAAAACAGGAGCCTAATTTAGTAGCAATCACATTCATAGCAAAAACTGTCTGATTCTTTCGATGGAAAGGCTTTCAGCTGCACACAAGCTGGCCAAACTTGAAAACACCTGCTGCTTTCCGTGCTGGATGCCTGCCCCAGACTGAATTTTAGAGCCAGCTAGAGATACAAATCTTGTATTTTCCTGAGGGTTTTTCCGAGAAAGCTGTTTTTGCAAAACTAAAAAAAAAGTGAAAGCTCCTAATTACCGAGAATGTCAGCTCTATAGTCCAGAGCAAGACTATGCTTTGTAGCAGAGAACATAGTCATAAAGGAATACACCTTCTGTCATTTCTGTGAGAAAGGCTGAAAATTTGGCAGCATTGCAACACTTAAAGTTCTGTTTAGAATCTGGCAGCTTTAGGAAAATGTTGCGATGGTGAACATGCCACAGCCCCTCACAGCTCTTCCACTCTTACCACCAGAAGGGTAGTTGTGTGCTGCCTCTGGCTGCAGTAGCTGGACCTTCCCTGCAGCCACATCTCCCAGATGTTGAGGGACAGAGGAATGAAAACCTTTCCAGGGCTCTCAATGTCCCTGCTGTTTCCTTATCAAGTATGATTAAGCAGCACAATTTAAAGATGGACACGCAACATGGTAGAAGTTAAAAAGCATGGTACTCTTGTAGCTAATGAAGACAAAAACAGGATGTGGAAAATGAGACAGAAATGAGGAGGACAAAGTGGTGGAGAAGGAGGATGGACTGGCATTTCCTACACTCTCTTTTCTACAGAATCAGGATTTCCTGAGTATCAGCATTCCTTTGTACTTTGGTAAAGAGAAACGAACCACAGCAACAAACCCCATTTTGGTGGGAACTCACTTGCTTCCACTACCAAGTAGGCAATTTGATCAGCAGAAGACCCTGTTATAGTACCACAGAAATCTTGCTGACGCATTATCTATAGCCACATACATCACCTGGCACAATGGCGGTTTTTTTTCCCCCTCTAAAAAACTTAGAAGAAATATGTAAGTATTTGTATTAACCACAACCTTTTCTGTTTCTGCAGTCCCCTACCTATACACTTTAAAATTTCAGTTTCTAGTATTTCATAAGGATGTATCCTATATAAATTCTCTATCATCACACAATCCTGAGACAATGAAAATATACAGTTTCAGCCAAGACGCTACGAAAATATAGTCTTGCTTTAGGTGTTTTTACAATACAGATTGCATAATTTTAAACTTTTTGAGAAAGCGTTTTACATTAACAGCAGTCATTAAATTCTAAATTCAGGCTTTTGGTTTTTTGAGCGTTTGACTCACAGCCTTGATTTTTGTTTGTTTTGCAAATTACATCTAACAGAAGAACTGGCAGAGATGATACAACACACCAGTGCAGCCTCAAACACACACATTTCAAGTTACACTCAGCTTTTAACTTGCTTTAGTTACAAAAGTGGCTTGGATTCATCCCACTAATCTTAGGAACTTAAACTTCAAATCAACCAGACTTAACTGATTTGCTTAAGGTACCTGTAATTCTGCAAGACATTTCAGATATTGAGCGAGCTGAATTGCTCTCTGGAGGTACTCCACTATTCACTGACAGCTGAAACCCTGAAAGCAAGTACTACTATGCCCAATATTTGAAGTCTTACAAGTGCACAAAACCAGGCAGTAATTTTCCTGTGTGGAAGGGGAATCTCAGAACATTGCAAGCCGGAAGGGACCCATAAAGATCAGGATTTATTGAAGTCAGATTCCAGTTTTAGAAAGGGCAGAACTACCATCCACTGATCACTCTAACCATGCAGACAAGGGTATATAACTTCCCAGAAGCTGGGGTACACCATCCTATCTATAGGGAAGCAATCCACATATGCCTATTAAGCCCTCACTTCCCCTGTGAAAACATGAACAGATTCAGCATTCCCTGCTTCCAGGCAGAGAAAGGTTAAAGGAGGCACACAAGAAGTACTAGATCTCCTTGGATCAGGAATACCAGAAATGAATGCTGTATTCCTGTAGCAGCCTTGCTAGTGCAAAGTACAGATTAGGAACAACCATTTCCCTGTTCATACTCCATATTGTGTATCTGTGGATCACACCAGTTTCTTTTGCCACAGACCTGCCGGAAGACTTCTGCTACGGTCACTGTCAACAGCGACTAAGTCATACTAAGTTGATTCTCAGCTTCAAAGAAAAAACTTTAAGTACAGGCTGCCTTTTGTTCAAAAACGTACCTTGCATGCAACTAATGACCGTTTAATTAGTGATTCAATTAATAACTGTAACCTGTACCCACCTATCTTTTTATTTCCTGAAAGCTTTGCTACTAAAGATTTTATCACCATCTAGTTCATTGATAGAACTATGAAATAGCATTAGACTAGAAACCAGCCCCTGGGAGATAAAACTCAAAACAGTGCTCTTCATTAATGTCTCCCTGTTATCAAATGAATTTCCAATATGTCAGTGAGCAATTTAAAAGTTAATTGAATAGGTACCCTTTCCCTCTGCAGAATTTTTTTTATTATTATTAAAAAGGTATGTGCTACTATGCCAAATGCCCTGGAGATACCTCAGCATTTTATACACTTGGCTTTATCAGGCAGACACGTAAGCTAGTCAAATAATTCTTATTTTTGACAAGATCCATTTTCCATAAACTCTTTGAAACTGACATTACATTTCTGTTTATCTTGTTCCACTGCTTTTCTTGGATCAGTATCAGCTCATCCACTTTACAATTCTGTGGATTCACTTATCCTTCTAAGTTCTGGAAGGGCCCTTAGAAATGCCTCCCAGTTGCTAGATATTTTTTATTTTATTTTTTTTAAATCAACATTAATACTTCAGATGCCTCTTAAGCTAGTTTCTTTAAATTTGGGGAGGTGCATTATAAAGTTATTTTGGTTTGCTAAATTAAAAATATTTACTTTGAGCAAACATAACCTTATTGCCCTTGTTAAATCAATAAAACCTATGTTTTCTCTTCGTTTTGTATGGAGAGGACTCACTTTCATTTTACCTCAAATACAGAAATATTTATTAAACCTTTTTACTGTTTCCTACATCACCATTTGCAATTTTCCCATTCGTATCTTGTAACTGGTAAACACAGGACTTAAGGACTGGGGAGTGGGAAGTGATGTGCTAGAATTTATACAGGTTTAACACCTTGTTTTTAACGCAAGTGGCCATTCATATTTCATTTAATTTTTTTTAACTTCCCTTATTGTTGCCTTTATTTAACTCTTAAATGATCATATAAACTAATGCACTTAACACAGATTGTAAACAACTGCATTCCTTTTACATAGCCCCTCACTGTTCTGGCCAAACTCTTTCCTATCCCTATTAAACAATGGGAAATAGCCAGAAAGTGACAAATGCTAACAAAAATGCCTTCCTCCACTGAAGACAGCAACAAGGAAATGCATATTAGCTGGGCAGTAAACCAAGAGATAACCTGCATTTTTAACAGTCACAGGAGTCCCAGAGGAATTCAGGAACTGGGTCATGGATCGAGAGGAAAAAGGACAAGTAGCAGCTGTTATTTTGTAATTTTATCTGGCTAGGGCAAACAAAGAGAGAGGCTGATAAATGACTCCTGAATTTCAAGGAATGAACTCAGTCCAGAATCTCTGAAGGAACAAAATGGATAATGAAAGCCTAGCCCTTCTAGAGGAAGCAAGAAAAAGGGTGACGATACTGTATTTTCTAACTCCAGTTTAGATCTTCCAAACTATGTATTTAAGAGTACTTCTCTTCTGGTTTAGCAGTGATACCAGAACAATTTGGGTATTTACAATGTACAAAACATGTAAAAACACCCCCCTCTAAACAAAACTGTGCATTACCCAAGCAAGTTAACTGCCAAATATTGGGGCTGCTATGGTGGTAAATGCTTTTGACAGATTCATGTACCTGTGAGTATTTTTAGATTTGTACCTCCAAGTACATTAAACGTTTTACTTTAAAATTACTTGCATGTCATAATCCCTCAGGAAGATCTCTTTCCCAGCTGCAATTAAAATAAATTTAAAGCAGTATTTAGATTTTAAAAAATGAAATCTCATTATATTTTTAGGCATGGAACCCCTCACTTGTATGTACTCCTATCTTCTCTTAGCTGTTTCCCACTAAACTATTACCAATAGCCCACTGATACAGAGCTGGGGAGTGTGGAAGGCAGGGAATCCTTTGATGTACTACTCGAAGTACACTGGAAAATGCTTTACTGTATCATTAAAAAAAAAAAGTTGCTATGTTCTAGGACACGGTCTCCAATAAGCTAGTTTCTGCCTGGCCAAAGTTCAAACATTTCATTTATTACTAGAAGACTCTGAACGAGCAATTTTCTCACAGTGAATAAGCTCAATTAATGAAAACAAATTAAATACAACTCCCTACTGTAGTTGTTCACTCCCAGTACAAACAGGGTATGTGATGACTGCTGAAGCAATGTACTTTACCCTGAGGGGAAGTTAGGGAAAGAGGCACTCCTGTACACAGTGATGCTCCAGATGACTGTGGAACAGGTTTTTGCCAAGTCTAAAGGAATTCCTCTGAATTCAGGCATTATGCGAAGTCCACACTTCAGAGAATGTCAGGAGAGCATGGAAAAACTAGGAGCCTAAAATAAAGGTACACTAAAACCTTTTAGCAGTGAGGAGAATGCCTAGGTGCAGGTATTTGTAAGATCTCTTACTGCTCCGTGAACAGGTATTCAACATTTACTTATTTTTGTTAACCTAACAAAAGAGAAAGCAAAGCAAAAACTGTTACCAAACCATGGTTTTTTATCTCTAACACCGAATGTAAGACCTTTTTCTTCTCCTTCCTTTAGAAATTCATATTCCTAAGCATTTCTGACTTAAGTTTGTTAAATACTAATAGTCCAACCTGTTTGGTGAGTTTACTGAAATTTTAGAAGCAGAAGATACCAAAATGAGCACTCAAATTTCTAAATTACAAGCGTATTTGAATAATGCATGGCGGAACCAAGATCAAATCAAGAAAGAAAAAATACAGTCATTTAGAGATAGATATACTGGGCTACAGTTTAATTAAAATATTTGTCTTCCAAAAGGAATCACACCGATTTTCAGTACTCCTTGTGCCAAGTTACTAATCTAACTATGGTATTGCTGTCTTACCTGAAACTGAGCCATTAATGCCAGTGGATTATTTTGACTGTTGTCAAATGTCAAAACATCAAAGATTCCAACACAATTAACTCGTAACCTTTAGGAAGAAGAGAAAAGGAAGAAGTGTCATTAAATTCTGTTGGTTACTCAGTTTTTTCTCTAGCATTCATTGAATGCTTTGATATGACAAAAAAGTCATCAGTACTCAGCAAATTACTATGAAGCAGAAAATACTAATTTTGCTATTTGATAAAATGCAATAGAGTCATGAGTTTACAAAGAAATCAACAAATTTTAAGTTGTCAGTAGTGGATCTGAACAGTTCTTTGAAGATAATACATGCCTTTCCCAAAATATGTTTAAAAAGAACTTTTTGAAAAATTACAAGTTTTAGCACATTGTCTCCACCAGTTAAAAGCAACAGAAATAACGAAGTCTAACTAGAAACAGGTGCGTGGTCAGCAGCTACCATGAATACAGATCACAGCAAGACAGAGAAGTAACACTTTCATTACCTTGTTTTTCCCGTTACTAGAATCTTTGTTGGATCCATAACTCGGCACGCCAGTCCTGCTGTATGAATGGTCCGTAACGCAGAGCTGAGTTGCACAATATATGCCCATATCAAAGACTCTGGAAGCAATCCAGCATGCTGCCGTGGCAGAGGTCCATCATGCTGACCTAGAAGCAAAACATTGTAAGCATCAACAGAAGGCTACTACACAAGATTCAAATTAGAACATTTTGAATTATACAATTAACTTACATATTCATTTCATTTAACTCTTAACAGTCCTCGAAAGACATATCTACTGTGCTTTAACGGTTGGTTTTGGGTTTGCAGGTTTTTTTGTTTGGTATAGGTTGGCTTTTTTTCAGAAGGACACCACCTTTTAAAATGCTGACAACCCAGCTGATATTATTTTCACTCTCATATTCAGGAAAACCACGCTGATTTTTAAAGTTTAGGATGAATAACCACTACAAAAAGAGCACCGGTTAGAAACTGCTGAAAGTAGGTGGTGCATCAAAATATGCAGGTACTTCAGCAATAAAAATGTCAATATTCTGAACAACAAGCATGTACCACAACAGCTGCAAAGAGAACCCATTTTACCTCCTTTGCGGTAGGAAGGCTTACAAATTAAACATTCTCTGTCATCTGAGCAGTCAAAAAACGAACAAGCTAGTTTCACATTACATGGGCAAATCAGACTGGAAGATGTGGTGGCTGAACATCACTGAACACAACTCCACGTTATGTTCTGCTATGAGCCAGCTCCCTGACAAGTCATCGCTGCATGTCCCCTGTTCAGTGGGCCATATGAAAGCAACGCATCACCCCCCTTCTAAATTGATTTGTAGTCGTCCTTTCTATGCATTCACATATCCAAATTCTACATTGAAAACAGTGTGAGTAATGCTGAGCCAGAGATAAGAAAAGATACAGATTTTTAGTAAGATGCATGTTATACAAAGAAGTTGCTACTGTTTAGGTGGCACAAAGGTGAAGTAGGAGAGGAAAATACATCCAGAGTAAGACACTCCATCTCTACTGTACAAAACATGATAGCCATTTCATGAGGTTGCCCCAGTACTGGTTTTGCTAATTTTGAGACCAGTAGTATCATCAGTATTCATAAAACCGTGTAAGCACACAATTCAGTTGTAAATCCTCTCCTCCAGATACTTGTTTCTTGGGTTTTTTGTTGGTGTTTTTTCTCCTTTTCCTACGGTAGCATGTCAACATCCATGCACTTGCTCAAAGTAAGTTTGTGTGTGTGTTTGCATGTATACACACAAATACATGTGAGTGAAAAAAATTAAACACATTACTGCAAAATTTTACCTAGAATTTTTATTGATTTTGGGGTGAGGGGCTGGGAATGTTTCTAGCTTTCATTTCTGAGCTTTTGTTGATTTGTTTTTAAACTTCAGTTCATTTTTCAGGTTTAAGATGCTTCAGTTTAGATCACAAAAGATCAAGACACAGACTTCTTTAAACTGCAATAAGCCTGGCAAGTCTACTGAAGGCTGAATATAATGAGATATCCTTTGTTTCTTCTGGCCTCCTGATGAATCATTATGCAAATCACTTCCCACAAACCAGCATACCAGAAATCTAACATAGCAAACTTTTCCCCTCATGACTCTTCTTCAGCATGACAAAAATTATGATGACATAAAATGGTTGAGGAGATACAGCCTCCTTTAATTAGTCAGGGCTCTTTCTCTAGTTCCTACTTCCTATAGAGTATACTTTATATTTAGTAAACAGCAACGTGTGATATGTTTAACAGGAATATATATGGACACTGTTACAGAGTTACATCTGTATGAAATAAATGCATCCAGAACAGAAATACTGCTTAATATCCCAAAGAGAAAAAAAAAAAGCCAAAACTTGGGGGTTATTTTTCTGCATGCAACTTGCCCTTTGAGTTCCAGATAAAAACAATGTAACCATGAGAACATTCAACATATGCTGAAAAGCTGAAAGATCAGAGTTCAACACAGCTTCTCCTCCTCTATCAGAAAATCTCAATCTAGCAACATTATTTTACTACTGGAAAGACTCGCCTGAGACTACAGCTGAATCTAGACTGCTGCTTTCAGACTAGCTGACTGCACCCCACGCTCCCATGCGCTAAAGGTACAGGCTAAAGCACTGGAAGAATAAGTTTTGAAATGCCCTCTTTCATATTTATCCGTTCAAAACAAGGGAGATTAAAAGCAGTTCAGTTTGCTGCAATGCTGACTTCAAAGTATGTCCCATGAGGCCCATCAGGCCTGCCACAGATGGCACTTGAGCAAGGACCCAAGGAGATGAGACCTGAAAGTTCACTCTACAAGCAAAACACAGTTGAAAGCTTTCCGAACTGTTGAACACAGTTGAAAACATCACAAGAATATAAGACAGTATTACAAAAATTATCAGAATTGCTTTACTCCAAAAAGTGGTATTTTAGAGGTTAATTTGAAAAAGGCTTTCCACCACAGGCCAAATCCACAGCATGCAAAAATTCAGATTATGTTCTTCCCACCTACTGCAGGGCAGACTCACCCTTCCCACTACTTTCATCTCTCCAAGATGCTGAGCATAGATACTAATGGAGAAGATTAAAAATGTAAGAACTGCCATTTCAAAAACACAGGTTATCCATTATTTTTCCTTGCCATATTAAGATAAAAATAATTCTCAGCATTTTTAAGTGCTGCACTATGACGTTCTCAACGGAAAAAGAAGCACACCCTTTGCACTCATGTACGTATGTATACTTCTTTTTCATTTGTCAAAAATGCATTCAAATGAAATTCAGTTCAAATGAAATTCCAGAGCAAGGGGAAAGGCGAGGATAGTCCTGGGGTCGGAAGGAAGAGCTGGGACCACTGGCAGAAGGACCTGTTTTACATCATCATGAACACTGTGAGAAAGCATGCTAACAAACAGCAATTCTCATCAGACAGTTATGAAAAGAAAAATAAGAAGCCCAACAAAAGATTTAGCTGCTCACTACATTGAACCTCTCAGGCCTGCAAATCAGTCTTTATATTGAGAACTGAATTGTTCAGTGTTTGCCTGCTGTTCCTGAGTTAAAGTACTGAAAATAAAAAGACAAATACAGTAGCCTTCACTTCTTCCCTTTCTCCAGGGAAACATGGGCTTTGGTTTTACGTTTCCCAATTTTCAATATACAGAAAGGTTCTGAACTGCTAGCACAGCACTACACTTTGTAAAAGATCTGAAGATATTGAAAACTTGAATTTACTTTGAAAAAGTTGCAGTTTTTGGCAAAGGTATTTTAGGATAATTGTTTACATATTTTGTCCTCAACAATATCACGTTGACTTTCAATATTCACATATTCTTTCTGCTCATCACAGTAAGTACACAACATTTGGTTTTTCAATGGAAGAGGTTTTTTTATGAAAAAACATACAGCAACTGGGGATGCAAAAACTGTTGTCAGCAGTGAAGTCCATTTTTGTGCATTACATATTACTATTTATGTGTCCAAAGGTAAACAAGGTCCAGGAAACTTGCCTATCTTCATTAGACAGTGTTTGTTTGCTGAAAAGCAGAATCTGTGGTGCTGAAAACTATTAATAGCATGTACACCGATGTTTAATTACTCAGAACATTTTTAATAAACAGACCAAAGGACATATCAAAGGCATGCTTATCTCTGCCAACCACAAACACTCATCAGGACAAAGAAAGAAAAAAAACAAACTTGCAGGCACCAGTGCATAGTTACTGTTAATTTGCCAGGATTTTCTAGTTGGCAGTTTTAAAGTACATACATTCAGAATGTGGTTTACCATTTAATTATTGGACTGGTAAAGACAACATTTCAACAATTTTGGGTTAACTTGCTAATTTAAGGAGAACATCATTTCCGCAGAGATAAATGCACAAACACGTACAACAATCTGAAGTTGAGAAATATCAGAAAGGTGGAAGAAAACCAACAGGTTCCAGAACAACAAATTTAATGTTTAGATACTTTTGATAGAAATAAGTGCATTGAGGAAATATGAGGAATAAGAATCAAACAAAAAGGAACTTTTCAAATAAATGTCCTCCAAGTAACAACTAACTGAAAAGTCAGGCTCCTGATTTTAAAACTTGTGTAAATTTAGTAAAATATGACAGAACAATATCAAATTATCACACTGTACCACCTGAAGAAAGAGGATATTTCATTGCATAAAGACCACAAGCAATAAATTCTATAGCATTCAGTACTAACAAAGACATTAGTTTACAGTATAAAAATAAACATGAGCTGCTATTTCCCCCCACACACACCAAATCCCTTCCAAAGTAGTTCTGTTACAGGGTCTGTAAATAATATGGCAAAAACAAAAAGAAAAAAACCGAGACTGACCACACTGACACTAGTGACATGCAAGACAGCTATGTAAACCATAATCCTCATCTTTTAACTGTCAAAGTCTCGTGATGCCAACTGGAGTGTTCAACATAAATAAGGTTGCATACCTGAAATCAAATTCTGAGTTCACTGATCAGGTTCACAGTGTTGTGCCTCCTAAAACCTTTAAAAGCAATTGTACTAATCTGGGCCTCATGCTGCAGAGTACCCAACTTCCATCCATTCCCCTGCTTCTCTTGGGAGTCTCCTCTAGGCAGGCAGACGGCCAAGAAACTCTGTGAGGGGATGGAGAAAGGATCCGTGAAGGCAGGCAATTCTGAGAAATCAAGTTATAGGTATGCAATCTTATTTTCTCTCTTAAATTGCTCTTTCTACTGAAGACCAGTCTAGAAAGCAGCAGTTACCAAAAAAGAAAGGCCAAAGCAAAGATGTGCAGAAAGATTTGGCAAAATTTGGGGATTTCTGGTGACTTTTTTTCTAATTTATCTCATAAAAAGACTGGAAGAGCAGGTAATGAGAAGTGCCACAGGCAGGAGAGTGTTATCTCCCTTACATATCCCTCTAAGTTCTGCTGCAACAGTTCATTTTAATTAAATACTTTGATTTGGCTCAACAGAAATTGATGTTGTTTCCAATTTCAAAGACCATCTCTGCCTACAGAAAGAAGCTGTAGTAGGTCAAATAAATGGTCCAGATAGCCCAGTAGTCTGTTTCAAGGACACATACGCTAAAGTCAGAAAAGCAGCCTGCAACGGATACCTGAGCATATGAACATAAACAAATAGAACATTCTACTAGCCTCCAATGATTTCCAGCTCAGAGAACTCTTGAGCTAGAGATAGTCTCTTTGCAGTTAGCAGTCCAAGTGTTTCTTTGCCATGAGTAAGCCCACTTTCCCCTTGAACCCAGGCAAATGTCCAGGATAACCTCTGACAAAGTTCCATGGCTTAATTATCTTTACACAGGTTTTTCATTTGCTACCTGGCTAGTTTCATTTGTCAGTCACTAGTTTTAGACTGGAAGAAATAGCAAACTACTGATGCTTATTCCTTTTGTCTTTATCTCTGATGATTTTTGAGACATCTACCATATTCAAATCATTTTTAACCTCATCATATTCCTGTCTATCTTTAAGAGCATGAAAAGTACTATTTCACTTCACTGTTCTTACACAGAAGCTGTTCCATGCCTTTGATCATCCATCCCTGTCACCTCTTCTCAACTTCTTTGCTGTTGCTCTACACCCTTCAAGGTGTAAGGAGGACCACAACTATAGACATGAGTCTATGATGCTCCCACAACTTGAATACAGTATCCTCCATTTCACTGTTTATTCTTTTCTTAATTATCTCCAACAATGCATGTCCTATTTACCGGAATGACTTTTTTTTTTTTTTTTTAAGGACATGACTGCCCTTTCTAGAAGCAAAAAATTCTTTTCCAGTGTGGCAAAAGAATGTGTCCCCAAAAATTTTATTATACCTTCTATTATTTCATCCTGAAAAGACATACATTCTTCTATAATACTCTAGAGAGGTATAAAAACACAAGGTATAAAAATTCAGCAAGAGGACAATATTTTCCTTAATCTACTGAACTTTAGCCCCAGATCTATTATTGAGTGGGAAAAGCCACAGAAGCCATCATTTTATGCTTAAAGCTAGAGTTAACATTTTCCCTTGATCACAGCAGTTTATATTACATCACCTGCTAGATTATTGCCAAGAGTCCCAGTCTTGTAAGATCCTTCTGCAATCCATCACAAATGGCCTTTGTTTTTAACAATCCAAATAATTTGGTATTATCAGCAAACTTTGCCAGACTTATTTATCTTCAGTGCAAACAAGTGAATGTGTTAAGAAATACAACTCCCAGCACATATTCTTGGGAGACCCCATCAGTGATCTCCCTTCACAGTAAAAATCAACTGTTCACTGTTTCTTATCTTCTTCTAACCAGTTATTAACTTGAGGACTTTCTCTTTTTTTCTTATGGTCACTTAGACTCTTTTAGAGACTGACAAACTTCATTGAAAACCTGAGATCTTATCTACTGGATCTTTCTTCAAAGAACTTTGATAGATTAAGGAGACATGACTGCCCTTTCTGGAAGCAAAAAATTCTTTTCCATTGTAACAAAAGAATGTGTCCCCAAAAATCTTATTATAACTTCTATTATTTTATCTAGAACAGACATCATTCTTCTATAATACTCTAGAGAGGTACAAAAACACAACAAGGACTGATTTACATGGAAATTGAAAACCATGGGTGGGAGGGAGACACTCAGAAGTCTAGTCCTGCACATAACAGTTATTAACCTGGCAGTAGGTGTTCCAAGTTTATCCTGCCAAATTAGTTTCACATCAGGCTCACTGAATTTGTAATCGTGTTCTTTAACTTGCCACAGGGTATGATGAGTCAAAATAGAGCTTCCTCTGAGATATTACCACCAAAACCAATGGTGGAACTCAAGTTCAAACCTCACTTACACTGGTCAGCTCAGTGCAAAGCCAGTGGGAATTATTTAGTACATAAGGGATCTACAAGCATCTGAATGTATTCACACACCATCAATCCATTATACTCTATCAGAACTACCAGACAGCCAAGTAAAGTTTTCCATGTCAACCTTTGAAACAGAATGAATTCACAGCTAAAGGTTCCAATTTCAAAAGGCAGAAGAAATAAGAAACTTTAGCTTCTGCTTCTCTTCATACACTTGCCAGCCTAAAGATATTCAGGGAACATCTAGGCTAATAAAACAAGCAAGGCCAGGTCATAGTCTTCTGGTCATCCCTACGGCTGGATCTAATTTCAGGGTTGGTCCAACATCAAGCAGGAAGTTGGGCCAAATGAGTTCCAAGGGTATCTTCCCACCCCAAGTCTTTCTGTGATTCCATTCAGCTGTGACCATCTCTCTTCCTCAGCATGGCACTGGGCTTTACTAAACAGCTTTGGCCTGTTGTGTTCCAGACAACACCTGGACGCAGTATGTGGGACTGCATGGGTCACGAACTGGTCTTAAGAGACAGTATGATTGGCAGCATACTGTTTTGGAGAGTAAGAGGCTTTAACCATATAGATATGAGCTCTGCTGAGTGACCTGTGGAGCCACAGACCGTGCTGCGACAGATTTTATTTATGAATGCAGATGTAGCTTTAGAGACTCCTTTGAAGCCATAGTATAGATCTGAAAAAAAAAAATAAATCAGACCTATGATGTGAAGTTTGTGTCTGAAAAATACGTTACAGGGATTTTTCAATCCATTTCTTAACTTGTACTTCACATTTCAAAACATTAAATAACACACTGTCTAGTTAGTCCTCATAATACTTTATGAGGAAAAAAAGAATTTGTAGGTGGAGTGCACCTGAACAGCAAGCATCAGATCAATACAGTATGTGTCTTTTACAACTTTGGAAATACCTCCAGTAAGTGTCAGGTATCACCCGGTGACAGACCTGCAATAGGACCCCAGAGTTCTTGACTCCCACTCCCGTTCAAATTTATTTCCCTATCAAAGAACTGTAATGCCCTTACAAACTGATGTCAGTTTTGCAATCTAGTCATAAGTCAAGTGTGACCAGAAAAGTAAGTTGTTCATTGTTAGAGTTTTACCTTAACTTTTAACTCTACTTACACTTTTGGTTTTTTTAAGAAGATATATATATATTCAGAAATTTTAAAATAGAAAATGAAGAAGAGTTCTCTGATCCCAGTCAGCTTATGATATGACAGAACCAATTAGCTAAAAAATTAAGTTGAACAACTATTTCTGAACAACTATTTCTGACCAGCTATATTCTGCTTAAGAATTGGAAATAGTTTACAGACATATTGTATGATAATGTACCTTCCTTACCCCACTTTCGTTTTGTGAAATAGGCATCAGCACTAGGGTCGTTGAAGTGTCTGCTCATCATAGTCTCACCTCCAGCGTGAAAATCATAGGCAAACACAAGAGCTTAAAAATAGAAACATGTAACAATTACTAACTCAAGCATATTTAGAAAAAAGTCTCAACACATCGATTGGCAGGAGGGGGAAATCAAAACACTTACAATGTTCTCCAAACGCTTTAGTGGTAAACACTTCACGCAAAGTTACTATATTTGAGTGCTGAATTTTTTTCCACATGTCAACCAATACCATGCACTTTGTGTTAACAAGACGAAAACCTAGAAAAGAACAAAAACCATGGTTTAAAACGCAATTTTGGGGGGGAGAATTTTTTGCTTTAACATTTCTTCTGGAACTACTGAAAAGCAACCAGACATTAAAATATGACTAGCACGCTTAGGAATGCTAGCCCTATTAAGACAACTCAATTTTTCTCACCATGTATCCTCCGAAGGCAATATGGCAGGTCATCTTTACTATTTACAGCTTTATAGCATGATGTAATGTACCCAAAGTTGCTTGTTTTCTGTATCCGATTGGGTGGTGGCAGTGGTTCCAAAGGAAAGAGACTGTGGTAGCTGTCCACTTCCGCAGGAACTGCTGAAATCAGTTTATATACAGAAACATATTATGCATGAGTTGACTTCGAGAAAGTTATTATAGCAGCAGAGAAGATTAAAATGACCATTATTAATACATAAATTCCTTGCATCATCTTTGAGGTTCATGTAAAGTTAAAATCCACTATTTTTGCTTCCATGTCAATATACAGGTTCCTGGAAAAGATTCCACAGTGCTAAAGTAACTGTCTTCAGAAAAACAGTTACACCAAGTAAAATCAACAGAATAGATGTGCAGTTCCATCTGCCATTTTCTCATCGACCTTAAACATTTCTCCTTCTGAATGACCTTTCTTTGGTGTTTTTTTCATGCACAGTTTCATAAATAAGCACCGATTACCAGAAAGGCTTCATACCACTGCAAGAACCCCATTTTCATCACAGAAAAGCAAATCTTAATCTTACATGTTTTAATATACAGGTTTAGAAGAGAGAAAGAGGTGCTGAAGGTTTACAAATCAGATTAAAAGATTGGCCTTGCAAGAAGACATACACTTGTATTTCATCTGGATTAGTAAACTAAACTGCATTTTTTTACTGTGTCATTACCATACTAAACACACATTTGGGAAGTAAGGATACTGCAACCAAAAAAAATGATGTTTAAATCAAGTTGGACACAGTCAACTAAGTTCTCCAAAAGCCACATTACAGGGAATAGTATATGCTTCTCTTGGTTGACAACTAGTACAAAGCCTTCTTTGACATACCAGGCAATTCACTTCAAAACAAATTTGCTAGTTTATATGCAGCCTTTGAAAATACTAGGCATTCCTTAAAAGGATGCATGTATGTTCAAAGTAATACAATACTGTTCTTCACGAGGCTTTATTACCTTAATATTTTTTCCTTTTCAGCAATTTTAAGTATTCCCAATCATTAAGAGATTTCAAAACAAGAAAATTACAGAAGAAAAAGAGAATAGCTACAACAAAGACATTTCAAATCTCTGAAATACTTTGGTTATCCACAGCCCAGGCTGATGATTAAGGCTTCATGATAAACTAACATCAGGTGATGGGTTTTTGTAAGATGTTGTTACTACTGTTGAGTATGTATGGTTGCAGAGCAATATGGTCACAGTTTAGTTTATAAGAAACACTTACTTACCAGGAATATCAGCCTGATCAATCTGGGCCATAGTTATTAAGTGTCTGTTGATCAGTTCCTGAAGAACAAATCAAAGTCAAGCTTTGAACATTTTAATTCAGCTCATCATTTTTGATAAGTTAACAGTACTACACTGTCTTTGAAGTACCAGCTGCTTGTCCTAAAATCAGGAGTTGATGCAAATGTCCACGGCAAGGGAGAAGACCAATAGCTTGAAAACGTTAGTGACAAAATATACAAATCTTTGAAAGAAGGAGCTGCAGAAGACACATTTGCTAGAGCTAGCACTGACAGAAGCACCTAGTATAGTAAAGCTGAAATAAGTAACAGTCCGAGCCAGCACTCGGCAAAGGGCTCATCAACTAACACCTGCATATACTTTCATTTCAGTGGAAGACTTTAAAACTGGATAGGATTACAGCTTAAAGGAATGCTATGTAAATGACAATACACAAAAAGTAAGAATACTTAGCTGAATAGTAAATCATGGCATGCAGGTTAGATTGAAGTAACATATGTTGTAACCCACCCTCACCCGCTGCTGTACTCCATCCGTTATAGGACTTGATTTTTTAAATTCTCCACAGGGAAAACTGACTGCACAGATGAGTGGCTATTTCTCTTCTACTATTAGTAGTTTTATAGTTTTTGCCAAAATACGCAATTTTCCTTTAAAATCTTTATCATCTTACCTGCCTGAGCTCATCTGCCATGAAGAAGGAAGGTGCATTAGCTTTCGGCTGCATGTAAGCAACATGAGGTGCAGCTGGATGGTAAATGTGGTAGTTTGGAAATACCTGAAGACAAAATATTTTAAGCAGCAGTTTAAAATCCTTAAGTATAGGGAAAACAAACAGTTTTGTCACCCTTTTAGTCAACTACTGAACTACAAAGTCTTCAAGCACAATACATTACAAATGTACTGTCAGATACATTAGTTTCCTTATGTGATATTCACTACTCACAACTGCAAGGGGGAGCTGTACGTATGTACACAGTTGTTATGTTTTTCTAACTGTCTTTTCCCCTCCGCTGTAAATGTGAGAGTTATTTATCATAAAGAAAAAAGCAATCTGGATTTCTGATGTTTTGTCATGATGTATGTATCCACTGAGATACAAAATGTTTTCTTTCGATTGCTGTATTAAAAAAAAAAACAAAATTCTACACAGAAGTAAATGAAAAACACATAAATTCTCTGGCCCTTAAATTACTGTTATTTTGGAGAACAATTACAACAGTTAAATGGCCAAATCTTCATACAAAGTTAAGAGTTTCAGAGTGTTAAGATTAATCTCTGTAGCATCAACTAACTCAGCATTTGGAAACTCCATACACTTCAGTAGCAAAAGCAAACATACCATTCCCGTGAGAGGTGCTGGAGTTGTATCAGTATAGAAGTATGTTGTTCCACCCACTGTTTCCTTCTGGATCACCTGGCCAGTAGATGGAGGCTGAGAAACAGCATTAGCGACAGAAGCAGAGGCACTAGTAGGCACCATATAGTTTGCTGGGTTAGGAGTATGACTTCTTCTTCGAGGAGCAGGAGATGTATGAGGAGTTATTTTGGGGGAATGAAGAGGAGAAGATCCTGCTGACAGTGACATTCCTTAAAGGAATACAAGAAGATATTGTTGATCAAATCTGTCATCAAAAAAAAATTAGCAATTTGACAAAACCAGTCTTAACTACCAATAATATTCTGAACAGGCGAGACGCTTAAGGATTGCTACATCTATATGAAGAGTTAAGAGGTAAAACATTAAGAGCAAGACTGGAGAGAACTTTCCTAAAACTCTTAAGAGAGAAAAGACTTCAGAACTTATGATCTATGTATGAAGAACTGGAGTGAAAGACATAGGAGGAGTAGAAAGGCAGAGACTAATCAAATTAATGCTGTGTCTAAAAGAGGGTTTATTAAACTGCAAAAAAAAAATATTAATGGCTGTATGATAAGTGAATGTTTACATAAGTTACATGAGAAGTCAATGGTTCCTAAGCTGTAACTCACTTCATTATGTGTATACCTTTTCTAGAACCAACTCCACACCTATGAATATTAATAGACAGATCTCCAGTAACTACAGCACACAAATAAGCAATACACGATATGCTACTTTTAATGATTTCAGGGGAAAATTTACCTGTTTTCCTGTATTTATTATATTCAAAAAAAAAAATCATTCTTCAAAAAAATCTCTTTGATAAGCAAAGCTAAGTAAATTCTCAGGATATGAAGTCTGTTACACATTCATGCTGAGATTTTCAGATTTATTTAAAATTATTGTATTGACTAGTATTCACCTTTGATATTACAAAGACAGCTCAACTGAAGCTTGAGAAGCTCAGCTTTTAAACAAAGTACATCAGAGGGGAAAAATAAGGGCAACATTTTGCATACACACTTTTTAGTCACCAAAACCTAGTTTAGGTAGTTCAAGAGTTACAGTATGCAGAATTCTCATATATGCTTATTTATAAAAGTTTAGGTGTCAAACTAAGCTTTCAGAGTGCTGCTGAAGAGAAAACCTTTTAAAAAACTCCTATTATTACTAGCAAAAGATCCTAGATATTCAGGTGTTCAGATTAACAACAAGGAAAGCACCTTTGAAATATATTGTTGCTTAATTCAGACTGGGATGTACTTTCTCTTTAACAGTCAGAATTATATTAGTCATACTGAATTCTTTTTACAAAAGGATATAAGATAAAACTTCTATACCTAATGCTAATTGACAGCTAAGAATTCTTCTCAAATTAAGAATTTGGTTAGTTATTACTCAGATACTTTCTGAAATTACTCCTATTTATAAGCTCTGGTAACTTATTTAAGCAAATATCTCACTAATAAAAGCAAGAACAACTTTTTTTTTTTCATACACACTTTAGTTACAAAAAAATTGTTTAGCTACTTCAGTCAAGAGTTACCGTATGCAGAGTTCTCAACATGCATCATCAGTAAAATGTAGGAGTGTTTTTACGCTCATGTCTTGCCCCTAAAGTAGTCGCATCCCTCCTACATTTAATTTTTTCTTTTTTTTTAAACAAGCCACAGAAACAAATAACAATGTTAGTATTAGCAGTTTACTCAATAGTTAGGGAAAAATGATTTTGAGGCTGGATTATCCTAATGACATTACAGAATATTTGTAACCTTTCATTTAGCTCCAACCATTTACTACTTTAACATCTCAAAAACTATGCCTACTAAGTCACCACAATTATTTCTTTTGCTCTTGAAAAGTGAATAGTTCCAACAAAATAAGCATGACTTTTTAACGCAAACCATAGGTAAATCTTACTCCTTTCTCTTTAGTTGGGTCTCTTCAGTCATTTATTCTTCTTTTATAAAAATATACAATTAAGAATATAAGAATATGAAAAATTATAAAAATAAGTCTGTATTTTTCTTGGCCAGAACTTTTCCTTGTATTAACACATGTACATGTGTGCGTACACACACCTTATAGATAAGCAATATGATGGAATAACTGCTTGCTGATTAGTGTATTAACTCAATAAAATGTGAATTATAATAGGCACTTCTTAATGTTCAATTGTTAAAGTACTTCTGAATGGTAATATAAGTAGTCTCCTAAAAATCTGTTTACAAATCAACTGTACGACAGTAAAATGTTATGCATTGTGCACCAACTTATGCTGCAAGAGAAAGTAAGTTTTCATTAAATTAAAAGTTGCCTTGAACGAGTGAGTAACAAATAATTCAACAGCTACTGTATAGATGGTTACATTTTTAACAGAAGACTAGAAGATGAATGCACTCTTAATCCACTGGACGAAAAGAGCAATTTCAAAGGAAAGAATGCATTACTATTGAGATGTAAAGGATGGCTAATTGAAGTGGCCATAAAACTGAAGCAGATCTGTGATTTGTGTCTATGATTTTCAAGGGATTCTCTTCATCTAGGGAAAGTTATTAACATGCCTTTTTCGCTGTATTCCAATAAAACATAGTATTAACTGAAGTCCTTGCAAGCATGTAATCTCTGCCCAGATAGGAATAACTGGCTTCAAGAAACTTGTGTTTCAGTAAAATACTCAACCATAGGAATGAGGAAAATCCAGCAGCCCTCATGTACACTAAAGAAAAATGAACCAAAAGCTTCTTTACTTTCAAATAAAAACTATACATATAAGATACAGTATACTGTAAATCTTATCTTAAAAATGAAAGTGATGACTAACCTCACTGAAACTACATTGTGACCTACTGCAAGTTTCTCAGAAAAAAAAAAGTAAATCTATCCCTAGGAGTTCTTACTGACACAATCTCCAGCAATTTCCACTTTAACATTTACTTTTTAAAAAAATTATTCCTAAGAACGGTTACAAACAAAAATTCGTAATGTCTTTGCTTGGCTGTTAACACATGACTGAAAGAAGATAGTTACACAAATCCTTTCAAATGCCCTTCCAGCCTCAGTTAGGTCTGATTTTGGAAGGACATTGAGAGTTCAATGAAAATCATCTGTTGGACAGAACATACGGACTTTTCATTTGCCAATATACATAGTAAGTTGAAGATATGAAAGAAGTCTGACTACAGTTTGGTTTTATATTACTGGAACCATATACTACAAGTTACAAAAGCTTGCTGCTAGTGCTGTGGTGCGTACCAATAGGCTGAGGCAGCAAATATTGAAGGTGCTAAGATTCCTCTGAGAGACTTACATTAAATTCTGCAGTCTAAATAAATATTAAAAGTCCAATATCACATAATAAAGAAAAAGCTTAATACAGTGAAAATTATGCATAGCTAAGCATGTAATCGAGTGTACAAACTCAAGCAGTTCTCACTAACTTCATTAGTATTTTAATCAGTTAAAGCCTTACTAATATTAGTATCTAACCACAACAAAATAGAATTAGAAGAAAATAAAGGAAAATGGCTTATTAAAAGGTGAACATATACTCCTACTGACTCACACTGATGGAAAAAGACTACTGAATATATGATGGTAACAATGGGGTGAATATGGAACTACCCCTCACAGAATTAGACAAGCTGTTTCCAATAGCACAATTAGCATAAACACTTACTTAAAGGCCTGAGAAAAAAAACAGGGTTTGAATAAACTAATTAGTTTATATATATAAAAAAATATATATTTTATGCATCATACCAGTGATCCTGACAAAAAACATTTTTCAGCTTTCCCTATGACAGAGTTCAACATTCCCCCTATATTAAAATGAAAATGCCAAACTAAAACACCAAAAAGCCTGCTTCAAATTGTTCTTCCTGAGACTTATCTACCAGTAAAGGTGGCTCTCCATTCCTTGCCTCAGTGAATCTTAACACCCTTCATGAAGAAGTCAAATACTATCTTGAAAGGTAAACTGCAACGAGAAAGGGCTTCTTTCACTTCACAATTATTTACATCCAAGAAACAGTGTCATGGTATGCAGCTGTTATGGTATCACACCAACATGGAAATGGTTGCGGGATTTGAAGGTCTTCACAACATTCACTGCAACTGTGCAGGCTGCCTACACATACCTGGAGTTCCTGCTGCTATTCTCATTTTAGGTAGGTAAAGTGATTATATTTACATATCCCTCTCTATCGTTATATTTTCATTTCTTGCATTGTTCATTATTTTTGAAGTTTTACTGTGACTGAGGAAAAGGAAGTGGCAGAATTTGAAATGAATTTGAGACAGTGCTCAAAGATATTTTATGGGATAAACACTTTAATAAAGCTTTGTGGCATACAATGTATTTTATTTCAATGCTAGGATATATTTTGGATCTGTGAAATCATACAGATAAACAGGATCAAAGAAAGGGCATCACACATGAACTCTCATTACAAACTCAGTGCCTATAGTTTTTGGATTCAATGAGAGTTTACAACTTACTGAAGCAGGATTTCATTAAGCTCATGCATATGCAAATCGGCTGGCCTATAACAAACACTTATTTAAAAAACTAAGTTTTGCTTACAAATTTATTCATCTACAACCATATCCCTATGCCTCTGTGGCTTGTAACACAGAGGTCAAAAATTAAACATTTAACATTTTATCACCTTAATGTTCTGTACTTTAGAGATACTCCAGACTACTAGGTACATTTTGAGGAATGGCAAATTGAAGCAAATAACAGAACCAGACTATTTCAGGAACTTACAGCAGCATCCTTAAATTCATTAAATATTTATTTTTATTATAAGCTTTCTATCAGGTCATCAGCATTGTAGCTGTGTATTTCTAAGTTAATTAAATCTCCTTAATTCCCTAAACAACTTTGAGTCATCAGTTCCTCCTCAATTTTATTTGAGGAAAACCACATAATTTTACAGCCTCTTTGTCTCATCCCTTTCTTGCATCACTCTGGAACAACTGTGGAACTTCCTCCGCACAATGCTACACCATACTTGATACAGGAGGTTGGAACAACCTCTCGGGGTCTTAGGCCACTCAAACCACCTCAGCTGAAAGTGCTCCAGCTGAAGTCACAAACCCTGAGACAGCCATCATCAATGGAAATGTGTCAACTGGACACAAGCACATCACCTTTATGCTCCTGGCTCCTAAGCCTGCATGTTCAGACTGGCAGCAGAAATGGGATCTATAACATTCTACATAAGCTCAGAGCCTGTCTTGGACTAAATACAGAAGCAACAGCAATCTGCTGTAATTTCCATTGTTGACAAAGGCATCGCTCTTTAGCTATAACCTAGCTTAAGCAAACCCAAACCAGGCAAGGATTTTCTCTGCTGGGGGCTATACATCTGTTCTCTCTCAAGTTTAACACAGCAGTGATGTCTTATCACTCCGACGACGTTTATTAATTTCTTCCATACACCTTGGTGTATATTTTAATGGTACTGTTACTCTGAAACTACTACACAGAAGTGGCTAGGATAAGCTTGTTAGCAAAAGTACTATTTGAAGGTTGTCAACAACTCACTAAATTTCCCATACAAATGATAAACAGACTGTGTTTGGTAGCAAGGGAATGGAAAGAACAAAAATATGGTATTATCCAGGGGCTCATAAGGAAAGAAAGTTTGGAGACGGTGAAGGAGATCTGTTCAAAGCTCTTCAATAGGACATTTTTCTCCAGCTATTTGTATCAGTTGCATTTTATCTCACTATGTTTTTGTCTTCTGTTAAAGGATACGGAGATGACTACTGACTGTGTTGAGATTATGCTAGAATGCACTTATCTAAGTAAATACACGTAGAAGTAGCAGCAACCTCCTTCCATGCTATGCCCTAATGGATGCATCAGGTATGGATACTATTAAAGTACATCGGGTTTCAGTTGTCATTTTTTCCAGTATTTCTGCAGTCCTATTGATAAAACAGGCAGAACAAATATTTTCCAGGGACAATCAATTTTGTGACCAGTCATCTGTGAAATACTAGATATCAAAAGTGAGTTTCATTTACACCTATCTTTAGGGATATCTCAAGAATTAGATATGTGAAA
Organism: Falco punctatus; assembly: GCF_963210335.1. Classification (NCBI taxonomy): domain Eukaryota; kingdom Metazoa; phylum Chordata; class Aves; order Falconiformes; family Falconidae; genus Falco; species Falco punctatus. Next base: position 23,301,831 of record NC_137581.1, on the reverse strand, counting down.
GAACTTAAATTTTTCCATCCTCAAGAGGGAAATCAAAAGATTATCATCATCATCTACCTACTTTGTTATGTGTGAACTAACCTGTAGAACTTTTAACAAATTATTGCTAATACATTTCACTATTTCATAAATATTAATTTCTTCCAGTACCCTGTGAGCTAATATAAGCAATCTTGATCTCATTCAAATGCTTAAATCTTACATGTTTCCTAAAAGTTATTCTATTGGAGAGTATATACCATTTAACTAGAAGGAGACTTCTCTTTATTTAAAGGAAAATTCTTATTAAACTCTTTATATGGGTTTCATTTGAATGTTGTTTCCACTTATTGAAAGCTAACAGAGCCCAACAAGAATTTTTAATTACAATTTCAGAAGATACTAAATTTTTTTGTTCTGTTATACAGTATGACTTAAATGGTGAAACATCCCCACACAAGTAGTGCTTTCTTATTTAACAGCCTAGTCTTTCAGAAAGAGCACCTCCTAACCTGTCTTGAGGTAACAGAAGTTTTTATGGATGTATACTATTGACAGCTAAACCATTTAAATAAAAATAAACGTCTGAGTATTATTTACACAGGACACTTAGGTTCAGAGAATTCTGCACTCAGTGTAGAAGAAGCAGCTTCTAAAGAAATTCAGAGCACCCAATCCAGATCCCTACTTTGAACTATATTCTCCTTCTTAATTATACAGGAAGAGCAGGGAAACAAGCCAACTCTGCCTGAAGTTAGCTCTTATGAGGCATCAATATTTCTAAGGTTCAGGTTGTTGAGCAAAGTTCTTCCATCAGTTACTTATCTTTTCAAGTATTCCTTACAGATAGTAAGGAAATCAGACTGTGAAGGATCCCTGAGACCTCACTGGACATTTTCCAGAAGCAGATCATTTTACCATATTCTATTTAATCCTTTATACACTTTTCAATCCAGGTGACAAGGCTGAGAAGCATATAAACACAACAGTTTTCCAGTAAGACTGTACAGCACAACATAGTACAAATCACAGTACTGCAACATGTTTATTTGGTCAGCAGAAGCACCACTTTCCCAGCCTGTTCTGATAGCTGTAACATACAAGCTAAGTGCTGGCTTCTTAAATTGACACAGATATATTCTCTGGCATCAGGAAAGATGGAAGTTCAGTTTAACAGATGGTAGCTGCCAATACTGGTTTAAAAACCCAAACATTTACAATATTTGCCCCTCTGCCTTTGGCAGCTACCTAATGCCTTCTTATCAGTCACAAGAAATTGCCAAAGGTTTAAGTGCACACAGAAACTTGCTAAAGGATCTGCGATGTGTCCAGATCTGCTGATGGTTCTATCTTATAAATATTTTCTTTAAAAAGAGTTACTAGAATTAAGCTAACTTTTTTACAATCAGAAGTCCAAAAGATGCATAAAGAGCTTGATCTTTTTAAGTGTGAATGAAAAAAATCTCTGTCACTCAGAATTGTATGACTGCATGGAACACATTTCAGTAAGAGTTTTAAAGATGGGAAATAATCATAAATTGGTCTTAAAAGTGAGATTACATATGACAGATCAATAACAACACTACTGTGCAGGGCAAATTATTTTAGAATAAGCTTGTCTTCCACTTTTTCTTTTTCATCGAGATTTTAAACTCCCTGTATATACTTATTAACATTGAAAATCATTACTTCTAGATTACATACTCTAGAAACAAATGAAAAAAGCAGATCAGCGTGTGGCAATCAGAGCACATATTCACTGTAGACTGCACTGCATTTCCAGACTAGGGGTAGTTTAAATGATCTTCAGGTACTGTTGTAGCAAGGATTGCATAGAGCACAGTTCATGATAACTCAGCACGCCGTTCCCCCAAAAATGGCAGAGTAAGTTAGGCTGAGTTTATTTCAGTACTGCTGTGGCTGAACAGTTGTTATAGCCTGCAGTGTGATTTCCATACTACTGGAAGATAAACCCCGAGTTCCTGCACTTCTTACATGCTTGAAAACTGTCTTAAAGGAGGTGGCTGCATTTATACCTACCTGATAAAGCTGATTACTATCTATACAGCGTTATGTTTGACATTAAGTTAAAAGCAACTGTACTGCAAATCATTACTCTCAACTTACCTGGTGCTAGCCCAGCAGTAGCAGGACTTCCCATGGAGGGGTGAGAGAACAAGGCTTGTGAGAAGGCAGACATACTTGACTGGGATACATTACTCAGCCTAGAGGTTGATCCTCCTTTAGGAATAAATTCACTTGCAGAAGGATTTGGTGTCTGTTTAAAAACAAATGTAAATTAAGTATTTTAAATGTGAAGAGATGGACAGTGTCTACTCTGTATAAAATATTTTCTAGGCAAGCCCACCGAGCACAGAGGATATATTTAAGTTATATACAGCTTGCTGACAAGAACAGCATATACTGGAAACTGGTCTGCATGAACAAACTTAAATGTTTTTCTAGCTTATGTCTCAAATAGCATTAGCAAGCTTTCCACATGAACAGCTGATGTATGAGTTCATACAAACACTTTGCAAAGGCTTTCCATAAGCATTACATTATCAAGTTGGAGAACAGACTTGACACTGAGAAAACCTTGCTAACTGCTACAGACTGCTCCTATATGACTTCAGCAATTTCATTTCAAAGTAAGTAGCAGTTTCAAATTAAAGCAGTAAAAACGACTGCTGCTAAAGAAGTCATCCCTGCCTCTATTTCAAATAGGCCTGTGTGTTCCTTTTTTTTTTTTGAAGTTTACTTCTGCTTTAACTAGCTATTCCATTTATGTAGCACCTTTAATAACAAGGTTTAATTTGGCACCACAGAAACAAATAGCAGCAGAGTGACCATCAAACATGCAGTGTTTATTAGTACATAAAACATATCGCACAACCAACTTTTAATTTCTATTATAATCTGTGCACAGGTTTTATAGCTGTGGGAGGTGTTTTGGGGTGAGATTTTTGTTTGGTTTAGCTCAAAAGGCAAAAAACTTATTATTGGGCAGTCAATTACAAAAGACATTAGTCAGAGAAAAAAGAAATTAAGCCAAGAACTAAAACCAGTTATTACACATACTGAAAAACTTGAAGATTAACTGTCAAACTTAATTGTGTTAAGTAATCTTCAGAATACCTCTCAAAAGTATATAAACAAAAAGGGTAAAAGTAAGAAAACAGTAACAACTCCCAATAGACAAAGGATACTGTTAAGATAATCCACGATTTATTTTTTTTAAAGCAAATTATATTGGATAACTTCAGTTTTAGGCAGTTTCAAAATGACCAAATGCATCAACTGTTAAATTACCAATATTGATTTTTACCAATATGAATACAGTGGCATCAGAGAAATTAAGTTAGCGCCAAATTAGAAAAGAAGTGTGATTACAGAACACTAATTTAGACAGTGGAGAAGAGTATTTGAAAAGTATTCTTTTGTGCGTTAATTTGTTTTTAATATCTTTATTTGAATACTTCAGCCAAATATCATAGTATTAATGTATTTCAACGTACTGGAAAGGAAAAAGGATTCTAAAAACTAAAATTAAAGAGGATGCTCAGGTTTAAAACGTAATAGTAAGAATACTGCACCTTTAATCACACAATTTTAACCATTAGCCACCTTATGATGTTACATGGTAGTCATTCTATATATTCATGTGTTGGAGTATTCAAAGAACAGCTATAACCAGGGATGTAGATTGGTCAAGTAAAACACTTAAGATTTACATGGGTAAAAAGTTCATAAGAATTTTAAAACTCCTCAAGCACATTAAGGAAAACTTGCTAAAATATACACCAGTGCAGCAAAACAAATAGTAAGTTGCGTTATACAGACTGAAAACAAGTAACTGACACGTGTAAACTCAAAAGGTATTATTCTGGACTTATCTGAATTTTAGGTACAGGAATAACTAAGCGAATGGTGTTCCTCTAGATAAAATCTGTCATGCAACCATTCAGCCCAATCTGCACTGAAACTGGAAAAAATGACAGAGGTGGTAAAGAGCCATATAGAATTTGTCCAAATAGCAATACAGCTGAAAAGTCATCAAACAAAACAACCAGGAAAGCAAAGGTCAGCATTTGTAGCATTTTGCTAAATGCACAGAAATTCAAAGAACTATGAGATCCACATTTTTCCACTAGTAAAACTAGCCATGACACATCCACAGCTCTACCACACCAAAATACTATGTCAACTAGGCAAGAAGGGCAGGACATGGCAAAAAACTCGAAGTATGCAAGTGGAGAGAAAGACATCTTCTGGAAGATAACCTCAGCCTTTCCTAGAGCAACTGAGAGAGTTCCCAACATCCCATCCATACGATTCTAACTGAACTGTTAACACTTTCACCAACTGATTCAATCAATGCTTACAGCACAGAGCCACTTTTTATTTCGAAATGCATTCCACAAGTTTTCATAGACCAGTTTTGGTCTCCAAAAGTTACTTATATATCCATCATAATTTTAAAATGCAGCTGCTTGAGAGCTCCACTTTAACTGCTCTAGTTTATCCAAGTGAAAGAGTCAAACCCAGGAATCTGTTAAGCAGTTTGGGTTTATGCTGCAGAATAACAAACAGGAGTAGGTCAAGCCTGATGGAAATTCAATTTTCGTTCCATTTTTTGGTGTTACAATTCAGGATCAGAATCAACGCCTGATAAGATTAAGCTATTTTTATATAACTTTGATGAAAGTATTTTATATGAGGAAAAAAATATTTTTAGCTAGCATAGATAAATATTTGTATAGCTAGACTCTTTCCTATAAAAGCCTGTTTTACTTTTCTGTGGTATTACAAACATGAAGCTGTAATCCAAGACTTTCCCCATTGGCAAAAAAGTGATTTAAATTTTGGTTCCAATTTTAAAAGACTCTTCCACATTCAAGTTGTTTTCTAAATACAGAAAAATACTTGAGCTCCACAGCCACCAGCCAGAATAAACTAACAATAAACTAGTACAAGAAAATTTAATAATTTATGTTCAAAACTAGTTAATACTTTGACAGAAATTTTGAAGCTTAAGCCCCAGGCTGCATTTAAATACATTATGTCTATGTGAAGTTGCAGTTCTTAAAATTATTCCAAAAGCATACAAGTTTTCCTTTTTCAAACTCTGTAGATAACCTATTCTGCACCAATGAGCACACAAACATGCCAGAATTAGGAAGCCACATTCTTAACGGCAAATTATTCCAAAAATTATGTTCTTGGTCTGGAAAAATATCCTACTTTCACTCTGGCAACTCATAATACAAAGTTTAAAATCCAGTATCAGTTTTACATTTGGATCAATGGTAAGCTTGAAAATTCTGTCTAAAAGGGGACTATGCCTTAAAATCCTAAAGGGTATTTTTACAATTTTTCTGTTATAATCTTACCAAACTTCCAATTTAATTTAATATCAAAATTTAAATTTTGATAAGAACGAAAATAATCTATATCTAATTAGTGAAAAGCACTTCCTTCATTCCGTATTATGTCTACATGTCCCACAAGCACAGCTTTAAAACAAATTTTGCTTAATTAGTCATCAATTACTCATCTCTGAGTAAACCAATTTATTCATGCTACACCAAGTTTAAAATTTGAAGTCCAAGATCAGGATTGCTAAATAAAAAGTAAAGAAAACTGGTATTGAAGACTTTTATTAAGCCTTGGGAGTAAATAAAAGAATGGAGATGTAAGAAATACTTAGAGGACATGTAATGAATTATGCAATGCTATGATGTTAAAAATAAAAGCAGCAAATGCACTTTCTAAAGCCCAAACAAGAAACACAAAGCCTGCTAGCAATGTGCACTATGCAACAAACTAAAGACTGTATTTTCAGTTTCAAATGCAAATGTCCTGTGAAAAGGCATATACAAAATTATTTCAAAAGATTAATTAACACGTTTTCAACAAACAGCATTAAACAGAAACAAGTACAGCTGTGTCAGCTACGTTAAATTTTTCTAGCAACCCACCTAAAGTAATTTCCAAGTCCTATTTGCTAAAATTACCACCATTCCTTTTTCCTCTCAACCTGGCCAGTTTTAAGTCTCACACACCCCCTCTTCTTCCTGTATGCTCATACAAATACTGTCAAACTAAAACAGGGAAGCAGCTTCCCTCAGTACTATCTGAACTAATAGCTGCATCATGCATTCTCACAAGAATGATTCCATGAAGAAATTTCACCAAAATATCCTATTTTCAGATTCTTTATGTCTGTGCTCTCCAAAAGAAAGAAGAGCCTCCCTTCAGTCAGTATTGCAAAGGAACTTCCAAAGAAAGAATGCAAAACTGAGTCCATCCAGCTCCACATACAAAACCAATTTCTATACAGCACATACAAATACAGTCCAAATGAAGGCTGAATTTAGCCATGATGCAATTAGTAAGGATGGAACCACAACTGAAGTGAAAAAGTGAGGGAGGACTATAAAACAACTCATTTGTGTCACCATTCAGCACAAAGTTTGACTGGTGGCTTTTATGCTTTTAAAGATAAAGGAAATACACCTAAAACGTAGTGTGGAGGCTAAGAAAACTATTTTGTGGTATCACTGAAAAACAATTCAAGGCTCCTTAAAGGAAGGTGCAGATGAAAGTAAAGAGCAAGCCACGGATCTTAGCTGAACACCATCGCTAGGAGGACCACACAGCAGCATGCAGCACTACTGTATGTTGAGGAGCTGCATGTATCAACAGATTTCTGTAATCAAGAAGTAAAATAAAAATTCCTGTTTCATCAACTGTCAATTTCAATAAATATGATTTGTCTTTATGCTCCTCAGTGATAAACTACTAAGGCTCCACTGCTGCATCAATTCATAAATGAATCCTCCAAGTGCCATGAAGTACAGAATCAGGCTGTAACACACGGATGCTCAAGTTATGGAGCCTTTGTTAAGGTCATGCAGGGATCCCACAGGAGTACTGGAACGGCTCCGCATCCCTCCCCCCATTTCCAGTTCAGTATCTCAAAACACCACTGAGATGTACAGCAGCAGCAGAGCCACCACCTCTTATTTTGGTGGCTGTAACACTACTTATCGGTTCTGGTCCCATGCTCAGACCCACAACCAAAGCCAGCTACCTAAAGCAAAAAGTAGGCTGATTTCATTTTATTTCAAAATAATTTGCTAATGTACTTACCACACTAGAACCAGGATGCAGTGGTTTTATTCTCTTTTTATGTTCTACTTCACCTCCAAAATTCATGTTGATCTGTTCTGACATCCCAAATTGCATAATCTTGTAATGGTTACAGAAAACTACCATTAAGCCGTCCTCTACCAGTCTATTTTTAACATAGTTTTCAGAATCTCTCTCTTAGGAATTCAAAAACAACAAAAAAAGTGTTGCTTGCTTGTTATGTGTGGTTATTTCTTGCTCTTTTGGGGCATTTCTTTGTTGTTGTTTTTAAGTGGGCAGGTGCACCATACAAGGAGCTTCACTTTATGTAGAGAGCATCATTGCAACACCTCCTTTCCAGGATTCCTTGTTAACTATGACATCAGGGAAGGACACAATCTGTGATGTCCGAGCAGCCCAGCAGACACTGGAGGGCTTCACAGCAAGCCTCCTTCCCTCCGAGGCACTATTGAATTTGTGCAACATGCTACCTTATTGCAATTACTGTGACAAGTTGTCACATCAGTGGTACAATAAGCTCTATAGGCATTTCAATTAGTCAACATTATTAGCTGTATTGCAAGAGTTAGAGAATTTGATTAGAACTCAGTGAAATTTGTTGGTTAAAGATTTCGTTTAAAACCAGAACACAGGCTCAGACAAATAAAGCTACTAGCAAAGTTTTGTTATATCTGACAAGAACTCACTAAAAAGTAAAGATTTGGAATATTTTCACATTTTTTAACAAAAATACTTCAAAGTATTGTAAAAATTCTAAAGTTTTAGAAGTCCATGTTCTTGATGCAATATTTTTCAAAAATTCGTTTCTGTGATTATTTTTTTTTAAGAAACAAACAAAAAATGTTATTCATGGTGCTCAAGAACTGATCCATGTAACTAAAGAAGTATGTATTCCTACTAGTTTAAAGAGAATTACCATTTGCTGTTATATGTATCATGGTGATGTAGTGGCTCAGGACATTTCCTAATGGGGTAGGAAATATCACTAGAGAACAAACTTTGGTTTGGGTTTTTTAGAGGAGCTGGGTTTTTTTCTTTTTTAATGCACAACCCAGAATACAATTCTCTCTGTGGGCTCCATTTTTAATCATTTAAATGTAACGCAGTATTTAAAGAAAATAGATCTGGACTATAAATTCATTGCCATGCATGAGAAACAATTACACTGTTTTACAAGGCATGCTGTAAGCTACCTTGCTTTTTAAAACAGACACTTTTTGGACAAAAATTACTAAAAATTGCACCATGAAATAATGTACTCCCACTTCTTAAATCATAGCTTTGGAAGAGTGGACATTCAAATAGACACATGAGTTTCAACACCTGCCCAGCACTGCAAACCCTCAGCGATTTTGAGATGTAATTCTGCTTACTCATCCTCAAACATGCCCTCAAACAGATGTGCCTCCATCATAATTTAACCTTTCTACTTCTTGCTTAGCACTCAGTCATCCAAAATTTAGTTTGTGTAACCTATACTCACACCTGCAAAAATCTCTAAACAGCCTGTATTTTGAAATAGTGAAGAGCAATGCTATCTGTGGATTACATACATAATAAAGTAGGAAAAAGTCAATCTGAAATCTCAGTATGAAACTACCCATTCTTACATAGTTTCATGTACCAAACTTCTCCAGCCATTTTTTTGTACTTTATAATTAAAATTTACAATTTTTAACAGTTCAAGCTTTGTTTAACGTAACTTAGAAAACGTTCACACTACAATATAAAGATTTACAATGATCAGATCAAGATAAAAGTTGGTTTCTCACCTATGCAGAGCTTTATATATCCTCATAATCTCAGGTGCAGCCTGTTTTTACACCTTTCCCCATTCAGTCTGGCCAGACTGCACTGTTACTCTGCAATTCCTCCTGTTTCTCCTCCAATTTTATTTCCTATGGCTGGAACATCCTTCTTATTCTTATTTCTACCACATATGCGTATACATGCTTTTCTGAAGTCCCATATCTTCATGGGAAGCTATGTAACTGCATCACGTAATACAAAATCTTATGCTGTACACAGTTTAAATCAATTATGTAGCTGAGATTCTGGCACAATAAAGGAACTTGCACCCTTCAAAAGCCACATGCTCTGCAACCAATCCCAAGCTACTACTGCTAACCTCAGAAAGCTAGGGGACCTTGAGCTTCCTTTTGCCACACTTTCAACACAACTTTGGAGAGCATAGGTTCTGAGAAGGCAATTGCTCCTGCCCAGAAGCTCCATTTCTCACACTACTGGCTCTCCAGCCTCCAGAAGCATTGTTTTTTTGCTCTACTCTAAGTGGAGCAAATCAAAAACAAACCTTGCTGCAACACTGAACAGCAGAGAAAACGGAGGATGAGTACAAATGGAGCTTTTCCCGCCCTTTCATGTCCATCTGAAATTCAAAGATCAATTTTCTGATCCACTCTTCTCAGAACTGTCTACTAATTTACACTCCCATTAGACACACACAACAAATTCAATCTGTCAATCTTCTTTCCCTTGAGAAAAGTAGTGCTTCATAGGCTCCAACCACTCCTCTGAAACCTTACCTGGTCCTTCTGCCAATGTTTCCTTTCTGCTTCATCTTCCTTCACCAGTGGCTGTGCAGCTCCCAGCAGCAAAAGGACTTAAGCCCAAACGCCCCTACACAATGTAGTATCCATTTGCCTGCATCATGCTGTCCATGACTTCCAGTATCAGTAACACAAAGATATCCAAACATCAAGTAATGCAAAACTAGTATTGGTATGGAAGGGCTCTCATATGAGCTTCGTGTTGGCCCTTACATGGCAGAATTTAGGAAACTGAAAGAAACTCTTAAGGTGCCAGAAATTCTATTTATCAGTCTGTTGTCAATTTACCCATTCCGCTCACTTAGAAAACATCAAAAAGAACATAACCCTCACAGAAAAGACTGAAACAACAACCTCTGAAGAATCAAAAGCACTACGTAAGTACAGAATAATATTAGTAGCAGTGTTGCAGTTCCCACCACTATAATAATTTCCACCTAAACTCCATGTTAATGGACACTGAGCTGATTCCTCCTAGACGATAACGAAGGCTAATGGTAAACCCAAGGATAACCTGCTACTTCCGTACAGATATGCTCAAATTCAGCTGTACATGTCCCCTCTTAAGGAGCTGAAGAAAATTTGGGAATAAAGTAAAGTAACAATAAAGTTTAACAAAAACGTTGAGAAATATAAACTATCCCAACATAAGAATTGAAAATTTACACTTTCTGATCATGGTGGTTACATCTCCAAATTCTGTACTGAGGGAATTTATTGGCATTAAGTGTCAATCATTTTAACAAAACACTAATTTTACCAATAGAAACCTTGCAAACATGAAAATTAAAATAAAAGGTTGTGCATGTTTGCTTTTAGAATACATATAATGCTTACTTTTGCTCCTCCTCCACTGATTATAACAATCAAGCAAAATACATAGCACAGCAATGGGTGAAGAGAATAAAACATCTCCAAGTCACTCTCCCAGAGGGCCCTATGCCTACTTTGTGAAATAAATATTTGATCTGATCTCAACCTATATTTGGAGTAACTGCTTCTAACATTTTCAAAATTTAAAATAAAGCACCCAAAATACTGAAAAAGTGACTAATAAACAATAATTTTACCTGTAAATTGTTTTCTGTGACTCTGTTCCACCAAACCATATTGATGGGTACTCCTGTTTTACACCTGTCAGCCAGACAGCCAATAGGGTTCTTTGATTTTCTTGCTTTTGATCCCATCGGAACTATCCTCTCATCCAGCATCCCCAGTCGATACTTCCTGGGCTACGAAAAAGAAGGAGAGAAACCAGGCCACTCCTAACAACCCTCATCTAAAGCTACACTAAAATAGGTATTACACTGTGATTTCTGGATTGGTGGAATAGGAAACAATTTGCAAGTAAAATTTATCTGAGACTGTTCCCTTTCAATCCTGACTATTTGGTTATAATAAACAGTACCTTTAAAAAAATGAAAATAAACTTCAGGGGCTACTAATTATTTGTAAGCAAAACCGTCCATCACAAGTCAGCCACTAAAATATGAGCATAAATTGGGGAATTCTGTAAAAATGAGGAATTGCTTAAAAACATCATGTTTTTGAAATAGATACCTTCAATCACATCATAATAATGAACACTTCCCTTTAGATTATCAAACAAGAAATTAACAGCTTTTGTATGCTTCTTTTTAAATTCAGATTTCCCAAGACTCATCCCCTGAAGACTCTCTTTTAAAAATCAGGTAGACCTGAGTAGCCAATTACAGCAGAACTAAATGAGAAAAAACATTTCTGCTCAAGTTAATATTCAAAAGCCTAATTTCAACTACTGTCTAAAGTGAAAACAGACAAGAATTACCATGATAAACACATTGGAAATGGACTTAAAATAGAGAAAATAAAACTTGCTTGAGGAAGTGAACGTGCAATGCAGGAGGTACTTGCATCTCAATAGGAGTGACATTTCTATTACACTGGCAATGATCTCTACAAATTGAACTATTTATAAAGCATGATATGACCATTAAATGAAAAAAGCATACTGTAAAAAAAAAATCTGGTAAAGACTTTCAGAACAGGTGAAGTACAGAAGTTCTCTAGATTTCTCTGTGCTTTCAAACCTGTGTGTACCTACCTAAATAGTAAGTACCACCAAAAGAAATATTTCAGCATCTACACATATTTAGACCAGGACCTTTTATACAGATTGTATCAACAATTGGACCAAATTGCAGGGGTTAGTCTGTTTTTCTTTTGCTGTGTTTTTGTTTCGTTTTTTCTCCAATGTGAAAATGCAGCTGTCATCATCTGGATATAGACCACTTTTAAAGTAATCAAAGCTTAACTTACCTTTATTCAGGTACCTACTTCATCTGGCACCTTAGAAATCTTACCAGTGTCTATCTTGATATGCATTTTAAAAATTGTTCTCAGGAAACAAGGCAAGAATCTAATTGGAGAAGATTCCTCACTTATAAACAATTTGTAACACACAGAACAAAACTACCATAAAATGACTGCAAAAACAAAACTTAAGTAGATTCCCTCCTCCTACTTCCCTGAGAACTTTTAGGCTGAAAGCTTTGGAAAGGATTAAAACAGAGTAGAGTCCTAGTACTACATTTGCCTTAAGACAAAAAAAACCCCAATCTAAGAACAGCAAAACAAACAAACAAAAAAGCCCCAAAACAAGCAAACAAACTCCACACAAAACACAAACAACAAAAAGCACCCAAGGATACCAACACTGACTATGAACTACAAAGCCAATCAACTCCATGAAGATCAAGTTAACCAACTTTAATAATAATGAACAAGACTGAATACTGCCATACCAATGAGAAATCTGGTAAACTGTGTAATGGGGAGCACAAAGTCCTCCTGTAGTTCAAATGCAAACCTGAACACGGTATATCTAAATATTGGTTGTTTATTGGGAGAATCACTCAACTATTGGGCAATTTACCACCTCAGTAATCCAGAAGGACTACTAACATCATAAACTGCAAAGTCTGAGAAGTCAGGCATACAAATAACGTTGGACTTTAGGGCAGCGTATGTAAGCAGTATGAGCTTTCTTTAGCCTGGCTACTGGAAGTAATAGCGTGGAGTAACAGCTTCCCCATCTCTCTCTCCACGTTCAACCAAGTGCAGGGGCACAGTCTGCCTCAGACTACTGGATTATAACCCAGTATCCAAACACATTCCTATTGATAAAGTGTTCTTTTAATCCTCCATAATAACAGGTGATCTATATGTATTTTGAAAAGGAGAACCAAAACAAAAGAGGTACTGAGCCAACGTGCAGGGAGGCTATTTCAGTTACAATGGGATTCAGACACCAGGCAACAGAATGAAACCGTATTTCAGGTTTCATGAAGGACCATGCTGGGGAGCAGAGGAAGGGGGGCAAAGAGTGCTCAATTCTATGCCATAAAGCAACACAGAGACAATATGAGTTCATATACCAGTAGTCCTTAGCCTACTAGTATGAAAAAAAATAAAGTGGGTGAGACTAAATTAAAATTTTACTTTCGTTATGTACTATAAAACTTCACCAGTGAATTAATAGGCCAGGATTTCATTGTTCAGACAGACATTGTAAGACGGAATATACAATATTTTTATATTTGATATATTTGACTGAAATAAATTTCAGTCTATTTGCATCAAAATCATTCTAAATTATATTTGTTTTCAATGAGCAAAATGGCATCTGATTCAGAAAGCCAATCTGAGTTTACAGGAGAACAGAAAACAGAAAAAAAAGTGTTTGCCAAGAGGAGAGATTCAATAGAAAGATCAAATAGATTGAGCAGTTTAAGTAAGTCTATCAACTTTGCTACATCCTTACCTCTACACAGAGCAGCAAATAAAGCAACAGAGACAGAATAGTGCAACTTGAAAGAAGCAAGCGGCAAGCCACTGATCATTTCTGAACTAATATATCTACCTGAAACACAGAGGCATGACAATCTAGACAAACACATGCAACTTCTTGGCATGGGGACAGTATCTCTTGGATGATCACAAAAGCAATTACATTTTTGCCTTCTGTAAAGTCTTTCTATAAGGCAAAAAAACCTGTTCAGTCATACAGATGAAGGGATAGTTCAACTTTTTTGGGGGGAGGTGGGCGTGAAAGGTGGCTAAAGCATTTAAATACTTCATAATCCTTCAGCAAGTATTTCTTAAACTAGGCTGCAACTCCCAACATGGTTACAAGTTCCAAATAGGTTTTGAAAGGTCAACAACATCACAATTATTTTTAAATGGAAAAATAAGGTTAAACTACAATAATTACAACAAAATCTAAGAGAAAAGAAAAAAAAACCAAAAAACCAAATTACTACAAAACATTACTGGAACAGTTCAGTTCCTCCAGGGCAAAGAAGTGTGAAGCAGTAGTAATTACTGACTGCAAATGTTTACATAAGGCAGGGAACAGCTAACTACCTTTAATTGCTAGCAACAGCTTGGCTCCCCAGGGTGAGAAGGGTAAGCATTTTCAACTGTAGCTAATAATTATAACCCTTGCCCTGTAGAACCAAGTCACTGCCAGCAATTAATGATAGGAAGCTACTGGTTGGCATGATCAGAAGGAAGGTGTTACATGAGAAAAGATAAACCCCCAAAGCCTGAGAAACATTACACCTGAACAAAAGAAATCCACTCTAAAAAGGTCCTTCATGAGTAGCATATTCACATCAGAATACTACTACAGACAAGTAACTTCATTAGCCCATGCCAGAAAATATTCCTCAAGTCAGCTTAATTAGTTGCTTCTCAGTCATTCAACAAGAAGTTTGGGAACATGTTTAGCAAGTTCATTTTCTTCCTATTATTTGCTCTAACAGTGTCTTTGCCACCAGTTCCTCCTGTTTCACCGACAGTAGGCAATGCCACGCTTCCTCTCATTCAGGAGTGGACACATCACTGGTGTAAGATGTTACAAGGCTATCCTAGAGGAATAAATCTAAACAAGAAAAGATTTACAAAAATTCAAACTGTAAAAAGTCCTCCTGTCTACTACCTACCATGTAATATCTAAGCTGGGGTAAGCTGGCAAATCAAACTCTACAATTCCAAAGTTTTCTTCCACTGAAGATCTGCAAATGGATTTTTTCAGGATCACTCCCGTCCTAGATTACATTTCTGTTCCTTAAAATGCATTTACCTCTAGTGGGCTTTGAAATTTAGATTTACAAGACATTTTCTGTACCAAAATATGCACAGTTAAGTTTGACATACAAATACACGAGCAGACTATTATGTTTTATAGTGAATAATCTGACCTATGGTAATGCTGTCTATGTGCATATACTACTGAAGCAAACATAAGTGATCTTAAGCCTTCCCCATCACAGGCTAAATTAAGCAGCATTACCTTAAATTACCATAGCTAAAAGGTATCACAGTAGCATTAGCTAGGGCTCATCTGTTGTACAGCGAGTTGACTGTATCTGCATGAATAAACATAAAAATAGTATTATATTGTCAGACAGGAAAGATCAGGTATACAATACCATATTTTCCTTGTGCTACTTATAATAGAATTAAGCAATATATGCTATTTTAAGTTTCAATGTTGACTTGTTTTGCAAGCCTTCAGCTTCTTTAACAGAAGTTAGTGGCAAAGAGAGCATTAGAAGAGGCTAAGAACTCAGCTGAAGTGCCAGTCCACTCAAAGAGAACCAACTTTTGTTGTATTATGTCTTTAAAGCAAAAAGCTAACTACAGGCCATTGGTATCATCAATGCTATTTGCATGCAATAGAGCTATAACTGAGTAGCTACAATAAGACAGTACTTGAAACACCCAGTTGTGGATACAAACTTCAATATGTTATTGAGAAAAAGCCTGATAGTCTGGGCAGAATCCCTATTATACAGGCGCAATCAGCTAACAAGGATCTTAATTGTGAATACAACTGCAAAACTGGGTTTAGTAATAAGCTTTACAAGGTTTTACACCTGAACACTAGATACAGTCACCAGGATTATCCTAACAGATTTGCAAGCTGCTAATATGAAAAAGAGAAGTTGTCTTGTCTTTCCTTTTTAAGCTTTGTGGCCAACCGAGCTACAAAACACCTTCATATGGCCTGGGTTTGTTGCTAACCAAGATACTTTCTCCTCTTCCTCTTTCAGCCTCTCCCTGGTAGAGGCAGATGATACTTGCTTTCTGTATCTCAACTTCTGAAGGTTGGAACATTTTTTTTACTTTGATATCCACAAAGAAGTGGAATAGGAGCCTGGTTGACAGGTTAAAAATAATTGCGGTTGGTTGGTTGGTGTTTGTTGTTGGGTTGTGGGGCTTTTTTCTCTTTTTATGAAAAAAAGGAAGAGCATGCTAACATTTATAATGCTTATATGTCTGTAATTTTAATATTTATTATTACATCCAGTTGCAGACTAGCCACCCTTCCATCTGGAACTTTTTTGTAAAGCTGTTCATGAAGCCCTGGGTTTGACTGGGAATAAAACTTTCACCAATTGGAAAGTATCATACAGAGACAAAGATAAGATTCTTCTACCCAAAGAAAACTAAAATGTGCTCTTTGGCATAGAAACAGGTCTTATTCCAGAGCAACATATTTGATCACTGAAAAAAAAAAAAAAATTCTTGGTTCAATCAAATTATACAGTGAAAGCTGCAACAGATCAGACATTACATCATGCATTTTAAACCACAGCTAAGGAAAACTTTTCAGGTATACATACTAAATGGTGTATTTCATGAGCACATATGCTGAAAACATGAAAATCCTGAAGTGTTCAAAAAGAGCTATGGAAAACTGACATATCTTTCAGTCAAATCTTTTGTCACCAATTTTGCAGCCTAGCCAAGTTGGATGAGGTATGAATTACCACAACAGCTAAAACTTAGCACGGATGTAGTTATACTGACCAAGGTCTTTACTAAGAAACTAATACCACTGGCTGAACTGAAATAAGCTGGTGGAAAAGCAGACTTTTTCCACCATCATTACAGCAGACAGTTCAAACTGTATAGCGAAGACTTGCCAGAATACCACCACCCCAAGATGTACTTTTAGAAACATCATTGTTAAAGCAGCACTCAGTGAGCAAACTACAGGGGTTTTAACGCTTAAAGTCTCTTTTCTAATAGGCCAGAAGTTTTTATATTACTTATAAGAATAGTAGAAAAACAGCGTACAGTTAAAAACCAAAAATATAGGTAAAAGGGAACTAAATGCAGATGTAACTTTTACTCTGGTCTTTACTGAGCACGATTTATCAAAATTGATTTATTTTTTAGTTGCTTTAAATATTTATGTAGTCTTCAATAAATGTGTGCACGTTTAAAACATATTACCTGCAAACATTTATTAATTTTCTCTAGAAGCATAGTCTGTCTTTCTATATTCCTGCAACAACTTTTGCATTCCTTATAAACTGTAGCATTTTATTATTACAGTATTGTTATTAATATTTTATTTCATTATTACAGTGGGGGTGTATAATCCCAGAAGGAAAACTTCAGGTTTGAAATATAAGTTTAAACCAGGTACATTATAAAGTCTGTGCAGCCATAATTCTGCAGTTTACAACACAGTGATGTGACGTAGTGTTTGGTAATGACCCCTCAGCTTCCCAGAACATGATTCATGCTTCTGAGAGAGAAGGTATTCAGGAGACTAAGAAACAACTGTCTCTGTACATTTTCATTAAAGGTAAATACAGTAAGAGCAAACATGGCACACATGGTTTTTCAAAGAACACCACTGAAGTATATAAAGATCAGGTATCAGAAGTGTCAAGATAAGAGCTGGAGACAGGAAGCTGGAGAGAAATATAGCTTCCCAACAGGTAACAAAACTAGGAGGAGGACAGGACACTCAAAAATAAACTAGTAATAGTTTAGGTCTTAAGAATTTGGTTTCTACAGCACCTAAAGTTAGCTTTATTGTTTTCTTCTAACATGATGAGGGAAACTCTCCTTGTACTCATTAAAAAGCTTACATTTATGCAGACTAGGTTTACAAGTAGTCTTTTGTTTCAAAATAATTTTCTCTGCACATTTATTACTGCTGATCAAAGTATATGAATTGAAGAAGTCTGTTGTCCAGTCTCCTTGCTGTAAATCTCCATAGACAGCACTAAACAGCAGCACCCTGTTCTGGTGAACTTTAGTCCAAATAATCTTTACTTTCCATTCTAATCTAGCTTTTGGTCCTGGCTTTTACTCACCTAAAACCAATAGGAGGAGTTCTAAGAAGAAAAAAAAAAAAAAAGGTCTTCAAAATACACATAAAACAGCATTGAAATTCTACTGAAAGTTGGTCATTACAGCTGTTGGTTCACTCCTTGCAGTCTGGGGACTAACAGTGGTTCTCACCTTAATGATCCTCCTCTAGGTGTGACTGAACGATTAAAAAAAATGAAATGGAATAAACCAATGTTAGGAACTTTTCAGAAGAGTTCAGTTTTCATGAGGATTGAAGGTATGAAAAAACAAAACAAAATGTAAAAGCAATGCTTTTCACTATTCTGTAAGGCTGACCAGTGACAAGTAGGGGAACCCTTTAGCCTGGATTGGTGGCAACAGTCTCAGAACAAATTTAAACAAAACCTTCATCATTGATTTTCTTTTTAGTGCATTAAGCAATCATCCACTTGGCAACAGATTCTGATCAGTTATGTTGCACGTTTTTACGAACTGTTTACCAGAACCACCAAAATGAATTAAAGGAGTTTTCCAGTTAGATCATTTCAGGGTTTATAGAGGAGCATTCTCCTCAGTAATGGCTAAAGCCAGTTTAGGAAAAACACCCAACAAGTTCAAGTTCAGAATGCCACCCTATTTTTAACAAGCATAACATGTAACTGAAGAAAAAAAAAAAGTATGACATTATTCTCAGAAAAGAGGGTTAGTCTATTACTTACTCTAGCTTTTGTTCCATGCTTCACAAATCCTACTTGTGCGTTGCAGATTAACACTTACCTGAAAATCTCTTACAGGAAATTCACTTTAAGGTTGCTTGTCTTACTGCATGTGGAGTTACAACAACCGGACAGTAAATCCAAAAGGTTTTACGGTTGACAGAACCTCCACCAAGGCTCCATCTACAGAAATACTTAGCTCCTTTGATTTCATTTTAAGTACCCTATAAAAATGTCTTTAAATAGTAATCTTAGTTTTCCTGAAATCTAAAATTGAAATGCAGTTTAATAATTTCTAAACAGAGAAAATAACTTCAAGAACGTTCAGAAATGTTCAAGGACTATATTTACTTTTTAAACAAAAAGTAGAATGCCTTTAAATATCAAAATAAAAGCAACCTAAATAACCCAGTCACACTAACTAGTTTCAAAAAAGCTGTCTAATTAAAAAGCAAGGATATTAGAATTGCAATCAAACTTTGTCTTTAATATTTTATTCATACCAAAGATTTATGTCCATATGGCCTGCCCATTGTTAAAGGGCAGGCTGCCAGAGTAACATGGTCAGAAATACCCAGAGACACTAAAGATCATTAAACTTAACTTCCTTGCTTAACACAGTTGCATATTACATGCTTTTACAGAAACTAATAACAGTTTTATACAACACAAACATGCAGGTTTTACATAGTTGCAAATAACTTAATAGTTCCAAATATTTAAAATATCACAACTCTTGATTCGTAAAGGAGAGCAATTGCTCTTTATTCACTTACCAAGACTGTATTATATCTGTCCTCCAAGTCAGTGATAAACGAAGGAAATGCTGGTTTTGCCAGCTAGTTCGGAACAAACAAAACCTTAGCTCTGGGCTCTTAGCAAGAAATTGAAAGTTTTTTTCAAATACTAGATATTGTAAACAACTACATTTGAGCTAGTCACCAAGGCTCCCTTTAGAGTCAATAAGCAGAAGCACAAACATCTAAAAAGCTATCTTGTGCTACAGCAGGCATCAAGCACTGGCCTGATAAATCACATTGCTCAAGTTCTAAATAACCCCCACCTACTCTGGTGAGAGGAGATCACACAAGTTTTTAAATACCTGGAACTCAAGCATTTAGTGCTTTTGAGGAAATCACTGAATACAATTTGACTATTGTACAAAAAAAATACTAAAAATATTAAGAAACTACATCCACAACTATTTGCAATGTATTGTCTGGCAGTAAAAGTCAGTCACAGAAGTGTGATTTGTTTCTCGTAACTTTAGCCATCAACTTTTATCCACTTAAAGCAGGCACTGACTTCTAGTTTTTCACAAAATACTTTTCTCAATGTGAGCTGCATGTTCCTTTAAGCTGCTTATCTCTCTTTGCTGACCATAGAGGGAGCCTGGACGCCTAGATTTTAGACAACTCAAGTAATATTAAAGGGAAACTTCCCCATTATTAACATTCTTTAACAAGCTTTTATACAAACATACATTACAAAATAAGAGTCATAATAAACTATAAATTATTAATATGCAAACCAAAACACAGATCTCTTTCAATTAATGCCAGTTATGTTTGATATATTAATTGGAAAACAATCCAAGTCAACCAGTTTCACAGATAATTCTTTCTCTTGATACTATTTTAGCCATGAGTAATTTAATTTACTGATGTTTTTTTTCTTGAGGGAAAAAAAGGGATCAAGTCAGAAAAGACTCTACATTTGTATTTGAGCTGTGAGTTATTTGATTGGTTTTCATTTTGTACTGTTTAATTAACATTGAAGTAAATTTTAGAGGCAACTGGCAATACTTCTGTATGATAGTTCGTTTTCTTTGGTGCATACAGTTTACATACGTAAGTGCATATGCACATACATACATATGTGTTTATATATATAGACACAGTTCTTGCAGACTGCGTTAAGAAGAAAAATACGCTTGTTTTCATTCTTACTATCCTCAGTAAGTAGATAAACAACATTTATAGTTGCTTACATGCAACATCCAGTGCACTATACTGGCATTAAGGAAAAGGGCAATTCAGAGATTCCATGTAGTTTGGATACATCATAATATTAGGAAATGAACATTCTACAACAGTGTTTCATTTCAAGGAAGATTGGTCTGGTGAGCCAACCACGGCAATTATCTTTAAGCTCAGTTTTCACCTGCAGGAATGATACAGAGCTCCCAATTGCCAACACACAAATGAAACTATGAAAAGTCACCAGCATGCTGATATAGCTTGCGTTCAAGACAGTGCATTATCAACTCAAGGAAAGTTCAAGATCATGTGGCCAATAAGAAAGTAGTACAGCATGAAACTCATCAGCAAAAGTAAAATTTGACAACTGGTTGGGACAAGATAAAATCTTTTTTGATAAGCCACAGTTCACAAAAATGAGAAGGAACTCTGGTGGAACCAAACTTTTGTCTCTTATTCCAGCCACTGCATTTGTAATTGTATAATTGGAAAACACCACAACCTGTGTTGGTGCAGGTCAAAGGTTTATGAAGATGCCATCTAGCCCTCAGCAAAAAAAAAAAAAAAAAAAAAAAAAAAACAAACATTTCTCAGTACAGATTAGAGAGGAAGAAAAAATATCCCAAACCCTAGCTTCCCAATAATGCCAGAGAGTGTCTTTCAAACTAAATGCATTCCAAACTGCAAGAACTACTTTCACGTCATGTACAAAGAAATGGAGGAATGACTCTTAATATATTCAGAACTTGTTGCCATGAAGGCTTGCAGGTGGCTTTGTGACTCAGTACAATAAAAATAATATCTTTTCACGTTCAATGGACTATGTCCTGATTTTCATATCCAAAGCATTCTTAAACACTTCAGTTTATAAGAACTTGGAATACTTCTTAATAGCAGCAGCAGTCTGGTCTAGTAAAGTAGTAAAATCTTATTTATATCAGCAGCAACATATTAAAATAAATCTAGTAACATTAGAAGAATCATCCTTACTTCACCTAGCATTTCAAGTTATTCCAGACCTTCCCTGTCAACTCATCTACAAATCTGCTACTTAAAATGTAGTTGCTGCCTACCTTCCTCCTTTGAGACACGCTGAGGGCAGCAAAGTCATTGAACAAGGATGAATTTGGTGAGGTTAGTGGATCTGTAAAAGAACGTAAATAACATATTATATATCCCTCATTAAAAAGAGATTTTATATTTTTAAACTTATTTCTGTATGGAAATTTTGACAAAACTAAGTTTAGCAACCACCCTGCTAAAACCCACAGCATTTATTACATTCTGTGCAACTGCTCAATATAATGGTGCTCATTAGCAGAATTTAGTAAGTTCAATTGCTATTGACACTATTTAATGTCCATCTAACGTTACCCAAAATTAGTAACCTTCTGTATAACACAGTCTTACAAATAATGATGTGGATCTTACTTGTTCTGTCACTGTTCTGCACAATTTAAATCAGAACTAAGGGTAGCAAGAGTGTACATCCTGTTAGTGGCTTTTTACTGCTTTTTATTTGTCCCTATGCATCCTCTTTCCAGAGTTGAAACACCAAAAACTGAGTAACAATCACAGATAAAACTTAAAACTCTGAACTGCATGAGTTGAGCTGTCTCATCAGCAGATGACTGCCAGCTGTAAACATTGGTGTTCTGATGAAACACTTTCTTCAGCATCAATATATACTCCTTAAAAGGGTAATTCTACAAGTGAAGCACAGCTTGGTGGGGAAGCGGGGTGGAGAAAAGGATTGGGACACAACAGAATTTAAACCAGGCTGACTTGGGGAAACCAGTTTCTCTCCTTCAGATGCATCACTATTGCTGTTTGGCCTGTCACAGTCAAACTCTGACTGCATTTAAAACTGGAGACCTCCAACTGCCTTGAATAGCTAATTGTTTGTTGGGACAAAAGAACAGAATTAATCACAAAACCTACTGGAAATGAACCAGGAGGAAGAAAAAAGAATAAACAAAACCAAACACAAATTTCAACTTTCAAACAAGTTAATTTTATAGTAGTTTCTATCATGCTTAAGAAATTATAACCCTAGTAAGTAGACTAGCTGCAGGGTCAGACATGCAAATAAGAGTTCTAGTACATCATTTACACAGTAATTTGCAGACCAGAAATATATTTTAAATGTATGCCCTTGCCACAAGGGAGTAGTACCCTCTTCTTTAAAGAACATATTTTAACAGCTACAGCTGAAAATCTGCAGTGATTCTGAAAAGCGAATTACAGAAGTTCACTATACCCTCCACAATAGTATAGTGATTATGAAGGCCTGCGCTACAGAGACACTTTGTTCAGTTAAAAGCCATGTTCCCTGTTAGCAGGGAAAAAATTGTAAGAGGTAAAGTACTGCTTACAAGACAAAACTCAACAGCTATTAAAAATCATCAGTTATGTGATACATTTCACAAAACTCATACATCCTAAATTTAAGAATAAAAACCTGTATATTCATTCCACACAACAACTTACTTCAAAAGCACTATAAAAAGGGATGTTACTGCAGAGCAACAGAAATGTTTAAGCTATCAGTGCTTTACAGTGGATATCCAAAGTAGCATTTCACTTGAAGTGACAAGATCAATAATGTTATTTTTTTTTTAGTTTTAGTTGTGGTTTGTTTGGGGTTTTTTTTAGTTTTTCCCTACTGCAGCAAAGGGAAGGCTCAAAAATGTATGAGTTCTGTAGCACTTCAGCTTTGTTTTAGAAGTAATCACAATACAATACTGCTAAAAAAAGTTCTACTGTATCTCAAATCAAATCAGAGGAGGGGAAAAAACCCCACCCTTAAGGCTCAGTTTTTCAAAAGTGAATCTCTTACATATTAAAGTATGTTTGGAAATTTATTACTTTAAACGTACTTACCATGGCCTGCATACTGCTTGGCACTGTCATTGAGAAGGCTAGGGGAGCTGCTGCTATTTGTCATCCTCTGCAAAAATAAAAAGACAAAAGTGTACATGTAAATTAAAGCTATAATGGACTAAGTGAAGGCATTGGGGATGACATCTAGAAAGTTTTAAGAACAGACTATGAAACCTGTGTTCATTCCCTATTTAATAAATACTCTAAGCAGACAGTGATTTGCCGCTGACAGAAACATTTAGTAAAATAAAGCATTTTGCGTGAGAGCAATGCAAACCTAAAATGACCGTATATTAAAACGGAACACTATCTTCACAAATTTCTAATTTGGGAGGGTCTACCAAACCTGTGGTTGTCTTCCTGTACGTTGTCAAAATGTTAGATAAGCTACTTACTTATCTCCTTTAAACATTCTTTCACACTGTACTCCTGAAACAATTCCTCCCTTTATTATACACTACCATCACAACATGAAACTTTTCCAATGAAAAATACTCAAATTAGTATAGCATTCTTCTTAGAAACAAAGTAACCTTTTGAGACCTTTCAGCAAAATCATGTGAACCTTGTAAGCCATCGGGACATCTGAAAACCTCTCAGCGTTCTTCCTTGACTCCACCTGCTTCTCCCACATTCCTCTAGAGACACAGACTAGCAAATAAACTAGACTTAAGTTAAGCTACCACTGCTTTGACAGAGAAGTTCGAAAGTGTCTCTTCTAACTCCTGCTTATTATTTTCTTTGACCAGTCTCTCAAAAGAATAAAAGGTGTGAGAAGAAAAGCAAGGCAAGGTCAGGAAGTGTTCTCTATCACTGAGAGAGACAACCAGTAATTTGCTAAAATATTCCCTGACATGCTTTTGGCCCATGCCAACCAGGAGTCTCCCAGCCAACTTCCAAGCACTATTCAGCAGCGAAAAGGTTTGAGATCCCTTCAAATAGACAGTTTGCATGCAGCCTCTGCTTTACTGAGTGAGTGTACATCTGCACAAACAGGCCATTTTGTGCCAGCTGGCCCTAAGCATCAAGGAAAGTTTCCAGGCATGTTTAATTTAGTAGTCTAGACACAGACCAAGACTCAAAACTGGTCACTGGATTTGCTCTTTATGCTTACATTTTTCCACAACCAACCTCAATGTTGATGGCAGAGGGCAAGAAGCTTCCTACGTTATACTTCAACACCATTACATCTAATTCTTGACAAGAAAGATCAATATTCTGGAGTAAATTTGGCAAGAATAGAGGAGAACCAATAGAAGGTAGAGCATTATCTAACATGGTAGAAATGCAAACCTACTGCAGTTCAAATTTCTCAACATTTGCAGTTTTCATACTACCACTGAGCTCACCAGAAGCTTCAGCTTTTAATAATTGTATCTAAAAGAACAAATAAATTATGTTAAGTAGTTTTTATATGGAAAGCGAGTTGTAAAAAACAATAGCCTGCACGATTAGAAAAGTAACTTGAAGAAAGCTTTGGTAAAATTCAGGTTCTTCAGCAGGTATTTTCAAATGGTACCCTCTCAACAATCCCTCAGTGCTTTATTCCCCCACGTATTATTTCCATTATCTGTGCTCCATTGCTGCAGCAAGCTTTCTACCATCGTTCAGGCTTCTCTGATGCAACTCTTCATTGATTACAAGTATTAGTACTATATGAAACAGAACTATAGGACAATACATGTAATACACACATTTAAATACTTCATAATGTAAATACTTTATATGTAAACACTTCCACTTTTTCAAGACTTAAATAAGCCTGCTTGCTATATACACTTTCCTTATTTTGATGCCACTTGTCTTATTTCTTAAATATACTGAACTGACACAACGTAACTCTCGCTAAAAGGTCAGTCATCAACAATCAGTTCTTTACACAAAGGGGATGCCTCTAGTAAAGCAAAGTTTACTTATTTCTATAAAACAAGGTAACACTTTGGCAGGCCCACAGTGAGTTAATGATCTTGCCCCAGTTCAGAAATGCTCATCCTACTATGCACCACCAAAATAGGAAAGATATCAAAGAATAGGAATATATCAAAATAAATAAATGCTGGATTATAGTAGCTTAACTATTCATACATCATATTCAATTCCTGACTAAGCAATGGAAAGACATTAAATGGTTTTCACAAATATTCGAAAAGCATCCCCATTATTTTCTTGGCACACATCCACACTGATCTTTATAAAAGGAAGTGGTTTCTTTCAGATTTGCACAAAAATTGTCCAGGTGTATATAAAAATCGTGTTAATGTCTATTTATACACTCAGTTTTTCATAATGATTTTAATGCAAAAGGTAATGGTCTGTCAGAATGGGGATAAATATGGTATTTAAATTTGGGTCAGTATCAAAGATGTGTAAGTATACCGCTTAAGCTTGGAATCAAAGCACTTTTATGACATCAGTATTCTATCTCTTCAAGTCCAGGAGTTAAGCATTTAATCAACGGACTTGCGATATGAATAGGTGTCTCCAATGATGAAAATCAGTGCTGATATAATCACTAAAAACATATAGTGCACACGAGACAGTTTGCAACAAAACACATAGTACAAAATTCTGAAAGCACAATGCAAACAAAGCCTATGAACATCAACCGTTCTTTTACAAAGTCAAGTCTTGTTCAAGGTGCAAATGTATTTTACATGAATAAGGATTCTGAAAAAACAAAGCTTCTCTCACTGATCTGGGACAGCTCTTGCTTTAACAACCGCTTGTAAGCTGTACCTTGAAGGAGGTTAAAAACCTCCACCACTCATGAATTTTTCATTTTGCTCACTTTTTACACAGGCACAAGCTTCTTACCTTAACTTTATTCATAGAAGACCTGCATGTAATTAGCAAAGGATTTGTAAACTGTTTTAATATTAAAAATTTCACCACACCAAAAGCATTTAGCCTTAATGAAAGTTATTCCTGCATCCGATTTTTACCAAGTCGGGTTGAAAATGTCTTGAAAGAAAAAAAGAAAGGGAAACTCAAGTACTATTTGTTGTTTGTGTTTTGCAGAAGGCAGTTTTGATTTTAAATAACGCTTCCCAATCTCTTCTAATGTTGTTTCATACAAATTCAATTTCAAAACAAGAATGCAATCAGAAGAGCCTCAAGCCCAAAGGATGAAAGCTCCAGAAAGGTAAGAGCAATCACGAACAGGAGAAGAAAACTATTAAGCCTGCCAGGCAAGGCAACCATGCACATATGATCGCTTCAGGCTTTTTTAGTACCTCATGACTTTCACCATAAGGAAGTTAATATAGTAAGGCAACTTTGTCATAACATAACCAAGTGCCATACCACCATCACTCAGTTCCATGTAAAATCCTTTTCTTTGCCTGCCTATTACTATGATTGATTTAAATTCTTTAAGCATTAGTTAAAATTCAACTAGGCTGACTGGCATACATCCTGCTCCTCTCCCTTTAAAGGAACTAAAAAGTTGTTTCTGTTCACATTTCAAAAGAAAGCTACTGCAGAACAAAACAGTCACATTCATCTCTGTCCAAGGATTTAACCTGAGGCTTCAGCTTCAAGTCCTTCCATTGTTGACCCTTCCACCAGTAACAAATTACAAGCTCTTTACTTTCACAGAAAAAATGAGAAATAACATTTTTCAGAATACTGTGTTAATTCCTGAAAATTCAAGCAATTAAGTTACAGGATGGGAATATGCTCATTCAGAACCTTTTACTCCTTCAAGCTCCAGGATTACTCAAAGTTACTCATCTCTTAAGAAAAGACTGTGAAAAGGCACTACATCAAACATGAAACTTTTGTCAAATTGAATCACTATCTCACCCAGACATTAAGACAGCCTACTGCATACTAAAATTTCCTATTCAGAACTGCTGCAATTTAAGGTTTTTAAGTTTTATTTTCACAGACTTTTAAGACACACTGACAGCGGATCAACAGCACTGTAAAAATAATTGTCCTATTGGGTTGCTATTTTAATAATAGTTTTGAGGATTAGATACTTTTTACAGAATCACAGAAGGGTTGTGGTGGGCAGGGACCTCTGGAGGCCAACTGGTCCAGCCCTCCTGCTCGAGCAAGGTGACTTAGAGCTGGTTGCCCAGGACCATGTCCCGACAGCTTTTGAATATTTCCAATGATGGGAATTCCTGTGGCAATGATGGCAACCTGTGCCAGTGCTCAGTCACTGTCACAATGAAAGGGTGTTTCCTGATGTTCAGGGGGAACAAGCATTCTGTTTCAATTTGTGGCCATTGCCTCTGGTCCTGTCACTGGGCATCACTGAAGAAAGCCTGACTGCATCCTCTTTGCACCCTCCCTTCAGGTATTTATGTACATGGATGGGATTCCCCCCGAGCCTTTTATTCTATAGGCTGAACAGTTCCAGCTCTTTCAGCCTTTCCTCACAGGAAAGATGCTTCAGTCCCCTCATCTTCACAGCCCTTTGCTGGACTCTCTCCAGTATGTCCATGTCTCATGTATTAAGAGGCCCAGCACTCCAGGTGTGGCTTCACCAGCGCTGAGCAGACAGGAAGGATCTCCTCCTTGGACCTGTTAGTAATGCTTTACCTAATGCAGCCCAGGGCACCATTCACCTTCTTCTCAATACTTCCTTGGTGCAGTATGCTAGGAAGAGAAGTGTTACAAGAAATATTCCCACCTTCTAAAGGTATACACCACCTTGCCTCCATCCTTCAATGTTCAATAACGAAACCCAGAATTACAGCTGCACTTAAGACAAGTTCACTTTGCTTTCATCTCACTCCAGTACATAGCTACAAAATTCTCAACAAGATAGAGGATGAATAAAGCTTTGCTACACATAGTGAGATCTAATTTTACATAGCTTATGGTACAAGACTTAAGTGAGGAGGTTTGCTTTCTTCACCACCACTTCTTTTCACCAAAATACATGAGATATCCTTTGTTCCCTATGTCTCCATATTCCTTGCCCTAACCCTAAGAAAATAAGCACTTCCCTCAGGGTCATTCCTGTGCTAAATGTGTTATCTCAAAATATTTTGTAGTATGTTACAAGGTACTCTATTCATCTTAATACTGTTCTACTGGAACTATTTTTCAAAATATTTTTGTAATTTTTAGAGTAATGTTAATTGAACTATAAAAGAAGTCATCTTGCAGAATGAGATTGTCACAACCAAATCATTGTTTGGTTGTCAGATTCTGTGACCTACAAAGGGTAATACCTTTTGCTTTCCTTTCTAAACAACCCAAAACTTGTCTTCCACAGTTAGCGTATTCAGCACCATCTAAAGCATGTCCCACTCAACTGTTTCAGCTGAAGCAACTGGATTTCTTCAGAAAGCATTATGTAAACAACTGCATAATTCCATTTTTAAAATAGCATGTCTGTAGTTGCACTCAGTTCTCAACAGTTAAAAACTGAAGACACTTACAAGCTTCTGTGTTATAAGGAGAGTTTTACTGCTCAACTCCTGCAGATGCAGCAATGGGAACAAAGGTCTTTGTGTTTACTCAGCTGCAAGGCTTTGAAGTGAACATGGTCTCTACTTCTCAGGCTTTTCAAAAATGCTTAGTATACCAAAATTAGCAGAGCGAAAGCAAGCAAGACCAATTCTTCTCCATTACTTGGCCTTGTCAACTTCAACATTGAATGCTGTTAGCACCTTTTTCATTTTCATTAGGGTGATTAATTAAAAAGTTGTGATTCTTACTTTCTACATAACCTGCAGTCCAATGAAAGCTATGTAGTTATCTCATCCCACAAAAAATAAGGAAAACCGGATTTCTGTGAAGCAACATGCATGAAGACACCTTCTATTGTTTTATGCTCTTACAACCAAATTGCTCAATTCTAAGAAGACATTAAAAGTTTTAACATCAAGACACTCCTCTATCTCATCCTGCTCCAATACCCTTTTAATATCCCAACAAAATACTACTAAAGCTCCTTCCCACAGCACCTGTATCCTTGATCAAGCCACAAGTTAGTCAAGGGGCAGCACTGATGCCAGTGGAACACAGACACCAGCCAGCCAAGTGGCACACACAGAGCAGCTGAGGAAACAGCCAAGCATCAGAGGCATCCCAGCCAGCCAGCTCCTGCCTCTTCACTTCTGGGAAAGCCAAAAAGCAACAAGCTACTTCTTGAACCACACCTCTGACTGTCTCTTGGCAGCTGCTGCTACACTGCCAAAACAGAAAAAGAACAGCTTCGAGGACAGCATGCAGCCTGTGGACCACGTGTTATTCAGGCCTGCTCTGTTATTAGTTAGAGAAGGGAAAAACAGAAAATACATGCTTTGATAAGCTGGAAGCCAATACTGCTAATGCAGTATATAAAAGCACAGCAGATACAGGGAAGAAAAGACAGATGAAACAAAACTGTATTACAGGAAAATGCAAACCAATGAGGACAGGAGACTTAATCAATAGGAAACTAGTAAGTAACAACAGAAGAGGCCAATGGGGGGCAATGAAAGCCTGGTTAACAGCAAAGACCTTTGAGGCAGGAGGCATGGAAGGATGAGGTAAAGAGTTATTTTTCAAAAAGAAAGAAAAAAGAAGAATTAGAGCCATGGCTACTTTAAAAATCTTACCTATTCCAAACTGTACCAAGGATTTTTTGCTGTTTTACCACTGCAAACTGAACATTACATTAATTGCGTCTTCACCACTAATCTAACCGCAATTAGATGTTCTAGATCTCTTCAGTATTCTTCAACACATACAAATGAAATCTCAAAGTCAGAAATACCCATTCTGAAGAAATGTTGACCATTAGTCATTTTATTTCTGATCAAAGAAGCACCTCCCCTCCCCAATTCATCATGATATGATACACTTTTACTTTCCTTCCTTTTGTTCCTTAATTAGCACTGTAACATAAATTACACACTGCAAGCAAAAGCATGATGATTGCAAAATTCCGATACAGCTTTGCTTGAGGGAGCCTGGCTCCACATGTGTTCTGATAACCCAAATATACACAATCACATTCTTTTCAACAAACCTTAGTTTTACGTGCTACACGTGACAAACACGTTCTGGAGATTAATTGGGAATAGTCGAGAAGACTCATTGATTGAATCCCTGATGATTATCTTGGAAGGCATCTACTGACTAAAACATGGACTGCAGAAAGTTGTCTCATGGTAAAAAGAAAATGAACATTACCCAGAAGACAGTGACTATTACTATCTTTGCTAGATTGAGGCCAATTAAGCAACTTGAACCAAGCTTTTTACAGGTGGTCATTAACTGTTCCTCACATTCCAGCTGTATAGGTTAGTTTCAAAAACTTTGGGGTCTCTAGTTTGCTAACACTGTTGCAGGGCAGGCGGGGTAAGGAGGGGATGTTGTTTAATTGCCATCCTTTTTCTTCCCATGATTCTACAAAACGCAAACTACTTTCTTCTTTCATAAAGGAAAGCATTCCACAGTTGGATGCAATAACGTTACCTGCACAGGAAAGCACACTGCCAACTAGCAGTCTTCCCAAGAAGGATGTGAACAGCATGCAGAAATAAGGCATGGAACCATTAGATGAACACTTAACCAACTATCAAATGGATGCTTGTTACACATGCACCATGCATGTTGTGTCCTGCATAAGTCCCACTTATAATTTTCCCACTGAATTATACAACGTAATGAGAAATAAATCTCAATATATAACCTCAAGGCTGCACTATCAACCAAAACATAACATTTCTTAACATCTAATTGTATCTTACTAATGTTTTTCCAGCAGTGTGTTTATTTGCATGTTTGTGCAATTTCCCAGTTTTAAAAAACAAGCTGAAAAAGTCTCCTCACATTGCATCACTCATGCACCTATTTGTAAACTGGACAGATCCACCAGAGATGACCAAGTAATTCATACATGGAACAGATGTTTCATCTGCAAAAGCAAAACTAAGAGCTAGTAAGATATATTACAGAATACTTCTGATGTTTAATTAATGGCAGAACACTAACTTTTCAGTATATTTAGTTTGATTCAAGGACCTGGAGAGAAATAGACACATGCCCCTAATTCAACCCAACTTTGCATTACGCCAATTTGTTTCTTTGTCCCAATTTCTGTGTATTTCACTTGTGTAATTCCAGTCCCCATTCTGTGAGTGTCCCATCAACATCTCCTCTTTGTTTCAGCCTCTTTTCTCAGTCTTTCCTAGCTCCTTATTCACTTATGTTCAGCTCAGTTTCTCTAAGCCCACAGCACGCCTCTTTTCCCTTACATACCCCTCTGCTCCAACTAACACAGATGCAGCTCTTTTTCATTAAATACAGATCCACTTCCATGCTGCTTCAGTCTGAAGTAGAAGAAAAGGAAGGAGAGAAATGAAGCAGATCAGCATTCCTGTTCAGAGTTCAGGCAAGGCCTAGATTAGGCCAGAGCTGTAACTACAAGAATGTACTCAAGCTGGAACACGCCAATGCAGACTACATCACTGGGAAATTATCTAACATCTAGGAAGTCTCCAGTGGGTCTATATAAACCAGTTTTGCAAAGGTTTAATCAACTGACGAAATCTGGGCAAATTTTCAGAGCGAGTGCAGAGGGTATATCCTTGACACAACCACCAATCTATCAGAATTAAAGTCTCTGTTCCAAAACATAAAGCGTTAGCATTATTAAAAGTCACTAAGATTTTTCCCTCATCTTGGTCTCCAAAAGGCTGATAAGGAAAACCACATTCCAAGTGCCTAAAGTTTGTCAGTATGGACTTAATTTAGAAACTGACACACAATCAAAACAGACAGCATTACCAGTTTTACCTATGCAAACTTAAATGACATGATTCAAAGGAAGAAAAAAAATCAATATAAGAATGCTTTTTAAACTGTGGTTTAATGCCTGTAAGCGCTTTCTCAACACTAATGAAATCCTACTTCAGAAGTAATTTTCCTTAGCCTCCAATCGGTAAGAGGCACATCAATTACTTCTCTTTTTCTCAAAGAGAAACACAATGCCTTGACTGTAATCTCACAGGCATTAATAAAGTATTTAAAAATCCTATGAGCATCCATGTTAAATGCGTGCCTTATTGTCTTTCTAGAAGAAAGTTATAATTTAAAATTTGTGTTTAGAAAGGCAGCAGTGTTTCTATAGAATACAGTTGAATAATATAAAACAAAATGACTGCACTATTATATGATCTCAGTGATACCAAAATTTGTAACTTACAGCTTCAGTATCAGAGATTAAAATTTTTCTTTTTAAATCATGCATAATTTTTAGTAATAACATTTCCATAATTTTGCAATTCTGTCAAATGAGAAAATCCAGCCTTCTTGAAAACATGCAGTAAAAAATGAAAAGAAAAAAGGGAACACACCTAATTATTTCCCACCTCTCGCTGAGTTATTTTTCAATCCATAATACAGCCACAACTGAGATCAAAGTAAGCTCACAAGGAGAGTTTCCTTGATACAAAAGAAGAGAGTTGTTGTCAGGACTCATTGCAAACTGTTTGACTTGTGCTCTCTTTCATTTACCAGAAACCGGTTTGTTAAACCTTTGAGTACAGGGAGAAACCACCTTCTTTTCAGCTTTTAAAAAGCATAACAGTTTGCAGGAGTTATTATAGTATTTCATGTGTTAACTCAATAGATACTCATTTAGCTTTTAAATACAACAGCCTTTTGCTGTAAATTTTGCATACTACTACCTACACAATAAATTCCACCTCATGGGAGTTCCTATGCCAACATCTACAGAACACTATAAATAAAAGAAAACATTTCAGAAGCTTTAAATGTGAATTCAACATAACTGAACACCACCAGAGACTGAGTTTACAAATTCTGACATTTTTGCCTAGTAATTTACAGTTTTGACAGTTCACATTTCGCTTCAGTGACTTCTGATCTCTGAGATTTTTGAAAATCTGATTTTTACATATTTAGTAAAAGGCTATCAAAATAAGCTATAAGCCTAAAAAGAAATCTAGGAACACAGAGGTAATATATGTAGCAAAGCCCAACACAACAGCTCAGATAAGTGTCAATAAAAACAGACTAATTTTAAAGCAATGATACTGTGTCATTTCCACTTGCAAGATTAAAGTGAGTATATACTCAGTATATCCTACAAGACGACACATTCCAGAAGGCTCCATTTTTCCTGCTTCTTGAACAGTTTTCCCTTTTTGGTGTAATGCTAGCCAGAACTAATAAAACACCATACAATTCACTGCTATTACCTGCATCATGGGATACTTTGTTTCAGCGGGACTTCCAAATCCATTAACGCCAATGAAGCTGGTGCTAAAGTAGGAATCTGTGAGACTAGCATCAGCTAACCCACCGCCATCTATTCCAGGAACTAAAACAAAAAAAGAAATACATTTCAGAAAAAAATCAGTTTACCATGGGTTTATTTGCTAATATTGCTTACATATTTTTTTGGCAGGGGGTAAAATAGGAAAAGGTTGGTAATGCTGTATTTCAAACCTATCTTCTCAGCAAGCAACTAAAAACGTATGAAAAAGAAACTACGAAAGAGGTTGCTAAATGACAGCATATGCAGCATGAAGTTACAGCACAAATGCAGGAAGAGGCAGAAAAGTGAAAAGCTTTAACAGAGACAATGAGGAGTTTGAACTTCAGAAACAAGAACAACAAGGAAAGTAATTATATCAAAAAGAAAATAAATCAACTAAAAAAACTAGAAGGCAAGCTCATTTTAAGAAAACCTATATTCTTGCCTATCCATCTTGGAAATATAACTGTCAAGTAGATTTTTTAACTTGATGTACTGATTCTTTTAAAGGGTAACACAGAAAATGTACACTTACAAATATCTCAAAAAGTTTGTGCTTTGTGTGAAAGGATTTAAAAGCTTCCTCAAGAACATAAGATTATTTTCATTATCTCATACTTCATAAAGCAGCAACAATTGCATGAAAAGCAGCCAAAAGGAGTCTTTAAGACTGAAAGCAAGTGTGAAAGATCTAAGAAATTAATCCCCTGTCTAGAAACAAGGGCCTTGACATACAATTACAGTAGTTTAACTGCAAAGAAATTAATTCAATACTACGAAACTATAAAGAACAAAAAAGCAGCAGTCATAATTAACACAGAACACTCAAGCAAGTATTACTTGGATAACAAAAAAAAAGTTTACAATAGTATACACAAGCCTCAGTTCAAATTAAGCTTCCACAAAAAACACCCACAGAAAGTCATAAAGACACTAATCAGTACGGCCAGGCCACTGCAAGCCAACAGGCATGAGTAATTGGTAGCTCCAAGGTAGGAAGGCACACATCCAACTCAGAAGAACATCCTGTACCACACTATCCGACTTGAACTTCTGGGAGGACTCATAGCCAGCTGGTGACACCTGGAAACAACTTCCTGATCCTAATCCTCAAAGGAAATAAAATGCAACTTTGTGGCTGAGCTAAAGGAACACTGACTATAACCCCTCAAAATTTAATCAGAATGGGAATTTTCCCTCCAAAAGAGACTACATAACCTGGTGAGCCATTTCCATGCTGTAGGCACAGGAAACAGCAAAAGAAGTACAGCCAGATGAAATCATAGGAAGGGCTGGAAGAGAATGACTGTCAGCAGCCATACTACAAACAGAAGGAAAGACTGCCCAGCTGCACTCCCTGAGCCTGGAGCTGTATGAACTAGCCAGCCAGGGGTAAACACCAACAGCACCTCGAATGAAGAGCTGTATGTGAAAGATATGAAATAAACTGAATACCTCTGTGGCAATCTATATCAGCTTTGCAAGCAAAAAATATTCTTGCTGCCAACTCTAGAACATTATCTGTATACTCTGCAGGTTTGAGAAAGACACCTAAGAAACTTTAAAGATGCCAACTACTAACAAATTGCAACATAATATTTTTTTAAGTTTTAAAAGTTAGTTTTATTTTCCTATTCTTTTAGTTCCCTCCACTATGCGTGCCCTAGATGCTTCTTCATAATTTCAAAAGAACAGCCAGCCACATACAGAAACTTCAGAAGTCCTCTTGCTACAACCCTAAAAAAGACAAAGCTTTTTGTATTTGTCCTTTAAATGTCTGTCCCTCTTTTGCCTTCATTTAGGTAATGTACATTCAAAAGCCTAAGAAAAGTATTTTATGGTTGAACTATTGTATCAGGGAAAATATTAATCAGGGAAAACGTCTGCAGTAATGCCAGTTACTGTCTCATCCTGCCTGCTACAGTCAGTCTCTAACTCACACTGTCAAGGTTAGCATTTTAACACAAGCATTTTCAGGCATCATGAAAAATACTAGGACTCATTCACACAAGAAAACAAAAAGATGGTAAATCCGTGTTTAATTAGGAGTAGTTTCAGTCTGGTTTGCCCATAAATTATTCACAGTTCACATTTTTTTATTTATCCTAAAAATGCATTTCCAATATAGCTTTCTCTGCCTGCATTCCAGCCATTATCAAAAACTGCTGCAGTTTTTATGTTACATCTTGACTGTAAAAGACCAAAGAGAAACTGTTTCATTTCCAGGGACAACTGTCATTTCAAGGTACACTATATAATTTCCGCAGTATAACTGCTATTTCATCTTACACTTCTGTCAAACTCCAGATTCTATCCAATTTTTAACGAACTAGTGACTCCTTCAAATTACACCAACAGCTTTACAAACCCTTCAGCCCCTGTTGAAGAAATAAGCAGCACCCAATTCTTTCTGCTTCTCGCACTGCTCCTCACTATGCTAGAGTCAATGTGAGAACCCACATACCTTCATTTCTCCATTCAGCACATACAGTTAATACACAATATCCTTACAGCTGGAAAGAGGAAAGCAAAGCCTTGCAAATTTTGCCACATTCAGCAGCATGGCATGTGAAGAGCCCCCTTGGTGCAAAGAAAACCCAGAGCTGACCTCCACTAACTCCAGACACCTGGTACAGCTGCAGTCACCCATTATCTCCAAACAAAGCACTGGAACTGCTGCCGGCAGCCTTGCTAGGGCACAAGTACGGCACCAGATTGCTCTGCTCCTAGTCTGGCTGAAGCATCCTCAGTGCCAGGCAACTCAAGTTGCAAGCAAGAGCAGGCTTCAGGCAGCAACCCCAGAGCTGAGCAAGGTGAAGATGCTGCTGGGAATTACACTGCTACCTTTCTACTGCTGGTATTTGCTATGCAAGCCTACTCAAACCACCTAAAGCTGCTCAAAGCTACAATTTAGGCCTTCTGCTGGGACACAGATATCTAACTGGGCACTCCAGATAGCAGAAGCTACTTCAGAGTATTTTCTGTTCTCTAGCTGTGTGAAGAACACGTCTCTACTGAAGTGCAATGGTTTGGCCATACCAATCAGCCTCCTTGTGCCATTAACTACAAATTACTGTACTCCAGTGCCGCTCCAGTACCACTCAATTCTATTGGTACCATAGCAATTTCAAGATGGCTTTCAACTATGAGGCTTTCTGTTGCATACCTCTAGCAGAGGGGTCCAAGACACCAAAAAAATTCTTCAGGAACAATCAAAAGAAAACCATCAGAAGTAAGCTCAGTGGAACAGAGGGCAGTTTTCTTGGCAGTAGCTCGTATTTGGAACAGAATGCTCTAGAAGTGGTAAGTATAACTATTGCCTTCAGAAGAAAACACAACACTAGCTTCCTTAAACTAACTTCCCTATAGTAACAAGCAAGAAAACTAAGACTAACAGAAAAAATGCAGCTTACATCAGTACAAAGGGAAAAAAAGAAGAAAGTAATTCCTGCATTGTCTGTAGAATCAAGAAAGTGTTCACAACGTACTTCATTTCTGTTAAAGAAGGACATTCAGCTGTTACAGTGATGAAACGTCAGCAAACACCTAAACAGCCAAGGCAGTTTTACTGTATTTGGCACCTGGCCTTCTCCATGAGAGGTAGGCGGCTTTTATCCTCCTTCTGCCAAACATTTGGCAAATCATAAATTCTCACTTGCTTCTGGAAGCCCACAGTAGTTCAGAGCATGAAAAAAAGAAGTGATTTATCATAAGCAATCCACAGGAGAAGGTCTTCAGAAGTGACCACACTTCACCACATGAGCGGTGTGGTATTAAAAAGAATCAGAAGTCTCAACTGAAAAGTGAAGACCTTAGTCCTTAGAAAGTTTTTATTCCCCTGTGTTTACTAATTTACATCAGACCCTACATTCAAATATGCCTGTCCAGATCTTCCCTATATAACAATTGCAAGCACACACTTTCAAACACTCTGCACACAACATTATTAGAATAACAAATAAAAAACTTCCTCTGAGGTTTATATCTTTTCTCTTTTAAAGCATCAATTATAACTTCAGGTAAGTAAGTTTTGACAATTTTAGGAAAGTCTTGAATTGGCTATTTTTGTCAAAGGAACGTGTGTTTCTGTTGTGTAACAGTACTACCCATGCACTGAAATTGTGTATGTTTTCAACAGGCTCTTCCTTGGAGAGAAGCAACAACTTCCTTACAAAAGTAGAAAAGTTGACTAGGCAGATCTGAGAAGAAAAGACGGATGTGTGAGGGAACAACTAGGAATCCAGCGGGGGAGAAAAAAAAATACTAACTTGTTATGTAAGCACACATGTGAAAACAAGAAGAAACATCTAAATTCCGTCAATATTAAAGCCAGAAGTTACATCCTGGCAATTCTGGAAAGAAATTAAATCAAACATCTTGAGAAATTCAGAAGACTTTTTCTACTTTTTATACACACTATCTTAGTAATTTTTTGCTTGGTGAGTAACATTGCAGCTTAATGTGACAACTGCAATTAAAAATAAATATCTTCTTATATAATTCTTCTCCCACAGAATTTTAGCAGAAAGTAGGCTTCCCATCAGATGCAGGCACCAAAGATGAAAAAAAGCAGATAGTTATTTTTGCATCACTTATTACAAAGACATTTTTCAGGAACAAAGGAGCTCATCACAGCTTAAGTGCTTGAGTACTACTGTGATATACTCAACATACATGCTTCAACAGAATCAGTGGGTTTCAGTTGGTTTTACTTTAATGCTCATTTTGTCTAATACTTGCACTATCTGAATACTAATACTATCTGAAAAGATGGCGTTTCTGCTGTTTTCTTTCTAACATTTTACTAACCAGTAAACAAGTAGTAAGATATCCTATACTGCTTCTTTCATGAACTTAGTATCAGCACTGATCTCAGAAATTGTTCTTAAGAAAAGGATCCTTTACAGTAACGTATATACAAAAATGAATGGGCTGGCTAAAGAAAGATCACAATGGATTTTTGTTGATATATTTTTCAAAGCAACAATTCAAAGATTTCTGGCAAAGTAATAAAACATGAATTGAAATAATTTCATTTTGCTGTTATCACTGCTTA
The DNA here is from genome assembly GCF_963210335.1 of Falco punctatus. Taxonomy (NCBI): domain Eukaryota; kingdom Metazoa; phylum Chordata; class Aves; order Falconiformes; family Falconidae; genus Falco; species Falco punctatus. The sequence goes on along the minus strand of NC_137581.1, from coordinate 23,263,123 downwards.
AAAAACTGTGCTATAATTATTTTTACGCTGGGAAGAGACTTTACATATAGAAGTAATCTTGATCTAAACTCCCAGTACTGCAACAGTGCAGGCACTTCTCACCTCAACACAGCCTGGTAAACTGAATCATAGGCTTATTGCATACATGTGCACACCAAGGACAAGGTGTTATCTCAGATACATACAAAGCAGTAAAAACTACAATGCTGTATCTCCAGTGGAATTTTACACAAAGATAGCTATCCTAATATTGAGACAAGAACAATAAAACTTTTGTACAAAGCCTATCTATGGCAAGTCATCTAAGATTTGTGTTCTTTTAGTCTCTTAGAAGCACTGAGGCATCAGAGGGGCTTATGGTTGTCCTACTTTTTTCATACTGACATGTTTGTATCAACAAATAATCATGTGCTTGTGGTGTTAACCTCACTTGTACAGCTCTAACAGCTCACAAGCAGGATACATACTACAACATGCATCTCAGTGTTACTGTCCCTGCAGTGCCACTACTGTTGCAACTCGTTAGGGGAAGTGGATTCTCTGGTGGTTTTATGGCTCCCATTTAATGCAATGTTTTTGAAACAGACTAGGAATCACTGAAATAGACAACAGACAAAGAAAGTGAATGACACCCCTCAGGCATGAGAGGCAAAAGTAAAAGTGCACGCCTGGGTTACGATGCCATGACTGAGAGTGCAGTTGGAGGGCAGACAGCACAAATGAACCAAGTTGGCTGAAAGGCAGACAGGAAGCAAAACAGTTTAGGAAATGCTGCCTTATTTACAAATACTCCCACTAGGCGATGAGATATTCATGGGCAAGCAAAGGAAAACAGCAATTTTTACCATAATATTCAGTGACTGGGCTTTTTTTTTTTTTTCATTTATTTCACATCATAGAAGTATCTTATAAAGACTGAAAACAAGGATAGGTGCCATCCTTCTCTTCTATACAAATGTTGGCACAGAGTCTAGAGCAGCAAGACTCCTTGTGATGGACCAAGTCCAAAAGCACAGCGATAAAAAAAATTAAAATTGTTTCTTTTGAAAAAGAGTCATCAGAACTACTGTTACCAGAGACTGCAATTCAAAGTAATGCAGTTCTTTACTATCATAGCTTTCAAAGCTAAACCTCTCCAAAAGCTTTCATAAGTCCTAATATATTGCATGAAATTATTGAATAAACTGCATCAAATTTTTCAAAGCACACATCTTTAAGGTTGTGCTCTTAACAGCCTCCCTGTACTTAAAATTGAACTTGTTTTTGTATAAATAGTTGTATGAAATGCGTGCAGATAACCTGAACAGAACATTACAACATTTTTCACAGCAATGGAGGAGAATGTATAAAAGGTTTTCCTGCCAATTGCATTAGACCAAATGAAGTTGAGGGAGTCTACCCACAGACTACAGCAGTTGCTTATCACATAAACAACCTGACAACTCCTCACTGCTCTCACTTTGTGTATCTGTACTTTCTTTCTAAATCCCCATTCTCAAATTAAAAGAAAAACAGGTCAGGAGTAAAAGGCTGTCAGAAGTTAAATTAAAAAATACGAGTAAGTTCTAAGCACAAAATATTTTTGAAAATCAAAAAAAACAATCACATAATCAGAACTTTTTAACTCCTGAAAGACTCATGGAATGAATACACGCCGCGCGCGCGCACACACAGAGCGTGATCTATTCCAACGCATCTCTAATACACAATGATTCACCACGCCATTTTTCTGGCCACGTAATGCTTTACATCTTTACTAGAAAGCAACAGATCAGGAAAACATCATCCACATCAGCTTACTATCTAAATCCCTCCACTGACCCCCTTTTCATCAGCTGCCTCACAACCAAGATTTTTTTTTCTGCTTTTGAGGTTCTACAGAAGTGCTTCTGCCTGTGTTTATCACCCCACCCTCACTTACCATTTTTCCACTTTTCCCGCAGCAGTCTAAATTTGCTTCTAGGTGGTTCCTTACACATGGAACTCTTTCTGAGCTGGTCCCCAAGGTCACTATTTTCTGGGCACTCAAATCCTTCCTGAAGGCCCACTCCTACAGTGACACCTACAAAAAATCAGTTATCTAATACCTGCTAGATAGAAACTAAATGGGGATGCTCTGTGTCTTAAAAAAAAAAAAAAAAAAAAAACAACAAAACATTATCAAAACTTTAAATATTCAGATATTGCATATAGAGTTTGCTCGCATAATGTAGCTATCACACACGCACACTCCTTTTCATCTTTGCCTTTGAAGCAGAAAAACAATTTCAACAGTAATAGTGCTTTCTTTACATTCTTCAATACCCAATACAGGGTGGGTACTACCAGAAACAAATAATTACCAGTACTCCTCAGCTATCTGTAATTCCTGTGGAATATATGGACTTTGAATGATTTCCCATACAAAACAAAAACCCACAAAGTATATAAACAGATACAATCCATTTCAAAGCCAATTAATAGTGTATTCCATTTTTAAAGTTTCATATGCTATAACTGCCCCTCAAAATCCCGTATAACTTGGCAGTTTGAAAATTTTTTCCTTCCCTCCTTTCTTTTTCCTTAGGTCCCCCCAATAATTTTCCTCCTTATTTCACTTCCACATGAAACACATAAAAGCAAAAATAAAGTCCACAGCTATAATTTCCTGATTTCTGGAGCTGACACATAAGACACAAAGTGATTAAGTGAAATCAGTACTTTTCATTTTCTCCCATGTATCTCTAACTGGTTATTGTTTTTACTCTTCAATTCTCAATTGTCTCTAACTGCCTCCAAATGTCTCTTCAATTCCTGGAATTGTCTTCCCATTTCTTAAAAATATTCAGAGTGAAACAAGATGAAAATTGTATCATCTATCAACTCCTGGAAAAGGCACCAGGAAAATTAAAAGGGAAACATCTCTGTAAAAAAGAAAACCGAGGTATACAACAACTAATACAGCATCACTTGCAAAAAGTACAAACAGATTCGGAAAAAGAATTCTAACCATACACCTCTACTAGCATACCTATTTCCTGTACACAAGCAAAGAACATACTAACCCAGGGAAAAGCAACCACCATGTGACATACCACAACTATACTTTTAAATGTAAGTTTGAGGTAACTGCCTGTTTCTAAATACTTCAAGCTGTAAACACTGAAATGCTACCAAAGATAAGAAAAATCCATATTTAGAATAATCCTGACCATTGTTTCATTGCATTAAGAAGTGTAATCCAACAGATTACCTTTAATATCTGTTTTGCTGAATAGCTTATCTTTCCTTTTATTCTATGTCCACTGTATCATTTTGTTTAAAAGCAATGGACTGGTAAAGACCTAAACACCTTTTCAAAAGCTGAAAGTATACAAATGTATAGGCATTTCCACCCCAAGCCTCGCACATTTATGGATTTCACAAAACCTAAGCAGTAATGCTCACTAAGCTCACCACCAAGCGATTGCACAGAGTTGCTACAGAGGTGGCCACGATCCATCCACTGCTGCTGCGACAATCCACATCACACACGGGTGGTGGGATACAAAAACAGCCATAATGCTTTTATGAGGGTAACTCAACACAACTCAAGCCTTGACACCCTTTTTCCACCACCTCACAGGCTGACAACAAAGTCTCCTCACAGACAGGCTTTCTCAGCAGCCGGGGTGAAACACAGAGCAAGGCCGCTTGGGGAAGCATTTGCGGGCGCCTCGTAGAAACGCAGGCCTGTTATCTCAGCAGATTTCCTAGGAGGGCTTTGAGAAAGGCTTTCTGGTAGAGGACCAGATGTCTCTGGAGGCGAGGGTGTCCTAACCCCGGGCACGGGGCTCCCCGGCAGCAGCAGCACCGCCGCCGTGGCCAGCTCCACCGCGGCAGCCCCCGGACAGCGGCGCCCACCCGCTGCTGCCACCGCCGGCCCCCGGAGCACCGGGCGCTCCGCGGCTCGCTCGCTTCTGTAGGAATGGCAGACGAGGTGACATGAGCGAGTGCTATGTATCATGTACTTGATGGCAAAAACCGGGATGGGAGTTAATAAATGCTTAGAGCCATACCTCAGCTTTTATCTACTAACATACAGTACAAGATCTACCTGCGAAAAATTATTACATCTGTTAAAGTACCAGAAAGCTAACAAATACAGTTGCAGTCACCTGTGCAACTTTAACTTGTCCACTTCTGTATAGACATGACACATTTTAATGCCACATTTTTCTCTACCCTCCCTCACACAGCATCAAGAAAGGACAGTGCCCTTAGGAACGACCCAGCAGCATGCTGCAACGCAGGCTGGTCTGCTTCTGACAGAAGTCGGAAAGTGCCAGAGAACAGACACAAGAGAAATTTTTCATGCTGTTATGCCCCTTACCCATCCTTCCCCAGGCTACTCCTTAAAATCCTATTAATCAATCAAATCTTTTCCCCTAAATGCCAAGCAACAGTCATTTCCCAACCTCTGCTCCTTCTACAGCCTTCTCTGAATTGGTACTACTGCTCCCTGGGCTGACACTCAGGACATGCATCTATTAGAAAAGAACCACGTACAGATTTTGGCAGCTAAGAAATCTGGAGGAAACTTATTTCTGTTCCCTCCCTCCCCCCTTTTTTTTTGTCACTGAAGTCCTATATTGTGCTATAAGTCCTATTCTTTTTTTTTTTTTTTAATCAAACTAGACAGTTAATACCAGCTACATTTCCGATTTTGTAGATGGTCAGCTAGCCACCTTACATAGGGAAGGTGAACCATGCAGAAGGCTGAGTTCTCACAGCTCTGGGGGAAGAAGGAACAGTGCTTTGAACACATATACTCCAAGTGTCAGTTTTTGAGGGGGGGCGGGGGAAGTGGGCAGCAGTGCTGTCTTCTGAGAGCAGGCAGAGCTCATTGGCATGGTCAGCCTTGTTCCCCAAGAACTTATAAAGCCACACAGCCAGGCCAAAGCCACGTTTAGCCCACTACCTCATCTCTGACGCTGGACGGCAGCAGATACGTGTACAAAAGCATGAGCATGAGGCAAGGATTTCCCAGCAGGCTCTCAGCTATATGCAAGGAAAGATAAGTCTGATTCAAAGATGATTTTTTTCACATTTAATAATCTTAAGCAGAGTTTTCTTCCAAGAATATGTGATCACTTTTGGAATCCCTGGCAGATGTTAGTATCCAAAACATCTACAACACAGAATTGCTTAACCACATGTCATGCAAGATACTTCTTGTTAGCTCTGAGGATGTCACCTGCTCATTCTACCCCATACCTTCATACTGAAATACTTCTACACTGGAGTATTTCTTGTATTTTCACCATTCATCTCCTTATCACTCAACATTCCTATCACCTATGTTGTAAAAATATGTTAGTATTTGGGGAGCCTTTGTGATTACCACAGGAAAACCTGTAAGTAAATTAATAATCCTGTACTCAGAGCAGGATTAGAGTAACACTCATGTTAGAATGAGGCACTGACCCACTTTTAACAATAAATAGGACTACATAGTTAATTAGTCAATGAGCATTATCTGCTCTGTGCACTGAATGAGGCTGGGGTCCAGTGAGGAAGGAAGAAGAGAAGACAGCATCCAACAACTAAAAACCACCAAATACTTCTGAATTAAGGAAGACAGTCAGTAAGACTGTACAGTCAGGTGATTTTTGGTAACTCCCAATTTCATGTTCATAACCTCAGAGCTTTATTATTTAATGCAACTTTGTGTATTACTTCCTACATCCATAGAAATAATTCTTTCATTCCATCCACTTGGAAATCCCACTATCAGCACCATGGCTCATCAGCAAGGTAAGGATTTTGCATACTAGCTTGTCAGTACCTACACAGATCAACTCCAGATTTTGAACAACTATTTTCCTTACAGCTACACACCAAAGCAAGGAAGCTTAAATATGAAACTGGGCCCGCTCCCTGGCTCTTCAATTCCTCTCTCCTCACCTTTTTTCCCTAGATAGTCTCCTTCCTTTCAGATTTTCTTCTACCAGTCCAAGCTTTTGCCTCCTATAACTTCAAGTGAGGTGCCTTTCCCAGCAGGTAATCACTGGTAGCAATGGAATGGGTTTGTCCATTCTTGGTGCCCTCACTCTTCACAATGGGTATGACTGCATATAGCTCTATGTAGTTTTACACCTCTAATACATTCAATAGAAGCAAGTTCTTCAAATTTAACTGCTCAGCAGTATCAGCCTCTGAGCACAAGCAAATTCTGAGGTTTTTTGGGTTTGGGGTGGTTTTTTTCTTAGGTTTCAGTCTTGGGCAAATTTTGGAACTCCTTTTTACAAGAACAGCCTTCATATACCAGATTTTACCCCCAAGCCAAATTATGCACCCTCTCCCCAAGCCTGAATCCCCTAGTTGAACAGATTTTGGTGATTTCCTTTTGCATAGGGAAAAAGCGTATTTCATGCCTAACTGTGTCCAAAAGAAAAATGATCAAAGATCAACTTATTGCTGCTGAATCTCTCCAGGATATTTCTACCTGTTAAAAAAAAAGTAAAAGGCAAGAAAGACTTTAGCTTCAACACCTGAAGTTTGACAGAATGATCAAAATCTGAAAATAGTGTCTTTTAACAGGAAGCATTAAGCAATTTTATATTATAGGCTCCTCCTGGAACAGTAGACATGACAGTGCTGTGTTAATGTAGACACTGACAAGCTACCAACTACAGAGATAATACTGCTCAGTGGCACAAGCTCACCACACCTGGCAAAACAGCAGTTGCAGGTTCCTGAAACACGTCTTAAGCACTAAAAACCTACATACAGGATGTTCAGCATGGCTGCATCCTAATTTCAGAAAAAATATGGTTGTGAGCATTTAGTAGTCAAGTAATTTAATGTAAACAAATGCCAGGTTTATGACAGAGATCAATAACGCAACCAAGCTCAATATACTCATACGAAGGGACATGACGCTCCTGAAAGAGCACATTTTCCTAGCTGCCAAGTGCTGCTTTACCTACAAAAAGAATTATTATTAAAATCAGCTTACTGCAAACACCATCCAACTACTGCACCGCACGGTAGGAAGATGCATACATAACCAAGCAGGAGCAGCAATGCTGCTCTGCACGGCGTACAGGCAACCTGAACTTTCAGCATTTGAGAAGGGGCTGCATAGGAAAGCTGAAGGGGGGGGGGGGGGGGGGGGGGAAGGGTTAGAAGCAATTTCTGCTCACAGTAGCAGATAAGGGAGATGCACACAATACTTTATAAAACTATTTTATATATTTTTAATGTAGCATTTCAGCCGGAGCACTTAAAACTTTTAAGAGCTGAAACTCGGCATATGTTGCTTGGAAGACCCCATGCAAGGGTCCTGCTCGAAAAAGCCCTGCCTCCCTGACTCGGGGCACCGGGGTGCAGCGAGCCGGCACCCAGCCCAGCGCTCAAGCGACCGAGAGCTGCTGCCCCCTCCCAGCCGTCCCGGGCGCCCCCTCCCACGCACACACACACCTGCCCGCTCCTGCCCCTCAGCACCGGCCGGGTCCCTTCACCGCGCCCCAGGGCGGCCGGTACAACCACGTCCCGCCCGCCGCGGACCGCCGCGACGCCCAGCCCCGGCGGCAAGGCAGCGGGCCGGGAGGGCGACCCGGGGACCCCCGCCGCCACCATTGCTGTTGTTATTTGTTTCCGGTAGCACCACAGCGTGTCGGGGAGCAGGAACAACGCGCCGCCCGCCCCCCCCCCCCCCCCGCCGCCCCCCCCCCCTCGGCAGCGCCCCCGCCCCACCCCACCCCCGGGCCGCCCCGCCGCACTCACTCGCCAGCCGCGGGCCATCCAGCCCCCCGCCGCCGCCGCCTCCCGCCCCCAGCTCGGCTTTCTTAGGCCCCACCGCCGCCGACGACGGGCCCGGGCTAGCCCCGTGCGGCGGGTAGCCAGGCCCGCCGGCGGCGGCAGCGGCCGGGGGGATGCCGAGCGGGAGCCCGCCGAGGGGGGCAGCGGGCCCCGGGCCGGCGGGGGCGGCGCCCGGCTCCTCATGCAGGAACTGGCACTCCTCGCCGTAGAAGCAGGTCTTGTCCTTGGCGTAGTAACGGCAGAACTTCAGCTTCACGGCGCCGCCGCCACAGCCGGCCCCCGCCCCGCCGGCCGCCGGCCCCGCCACGCCGACCCCCGCCGCCGGCGGCGGCGGCCCCACCACCGGCGACGGCGACGAGCAGGGCAGGCCGCTGCTGTTCATGGCAACCGCCCCGCCGCCGCCGCCGGGGTCGGCACCATGGGGAAGGAGGGCGGGAGGGAGGGGGCGGGGAGGGGGAAGGGGCGCGGGAACCGCCGTCACCCCGGGCTCCGACTCCGGAAGGGGGAGGAGGGGGCGACTCCGCGCCTCTTAAAGGGGCCGCGCGGCCCGCGGCGGGGGCGGCGGCGCCTCCTCAGTGGTCCCGGCGCTCGGGGTTGTTTATGCCATTTTCCTCTTCCTGAGCGGCCGCACGGGCGCGCCTGCGTCGGCGCGGGGTATGCTGGGTAGCGCCGCTGGGCCGGGGCCGGGGCCGGGGCCGGGGCCCGGGCTCGGGCTGAGGAGGGGACGCCGGCCGCGGCTGGCGGGAGCTGTCGGAAGAGCGGCGGGCGTGAGGCGCGAAGCCTCCGGCGGCCGAGAGCGGTGTCTGGCGGGGCGAGGGAGGCGGGGGGCCGGCGGGGAGCGGGCCGGCTGTCCAGCCGCCTCGGCCGGGTTGGGGCGGGCGTTAACCGTCCCGCGCGGCGCCAGGCGGCCCTCGGGCCACCGCGCTCGGCCGGCCTTAATGCCCGTTTCGACGGGACAAACGGCGGGCGCGGGTGACCGCCGCAAGGCAGAGCTCGTGCCCGGGGCCGCTCGGCTCCCGTGGCGTCTGTCAGGCCGGTTCTCCTGCCTTTTCCCCATGGCGGGGCGGAGGGCAGAGTACCGGCGGTCCAAGCCGAATCGTAACCGTTATTCCTCCCCCCCGAAAGCCCGGTACTTTCCTGCTGAAACAGGCGGCAGACCGGTCGCTTTCCCCTGCCTGCTGGGAATGCAGCCTGAGGGGTTCTCCCTCTCCAGGAGCGAATTGGTGGGCTGGCTGTTTTTAAGGGGGATATTTGAAGTGCTTTGCCCTAAGCGGGGAGGATTTTGTTACGTGGGTTTTCAGTGCCATTTACAAAGCTACTCAATGTGGGTTTTTAAAAATTTTTTCCTCGATCAAATTGTTGGCATAGCTTGTGATGCAATCACTGAAATAACGAGTAGATGGTGGCAAAACCATCATATGTTAAAGTGCACTTGACATTATTTTGGTAGGAAAAACATTTACTGTAGAATTAAGAATACTTTTTGTCTGTCATAGTCTTATGTCTTATTAAAAATGAAAAGAAAATCAGGGCCTGCCTCCAAGATGCTTTGACAGTTTGTGCAAGAAGGAATTTGAAAAATAACGAGTGAGCTTTTAAATGTCAGATTGGAACAAACTAAAAGTCTGTCTTCCTCCGATAAAGTCTTTAAAGACTTTAAGAAGTAAGCATATCTTAAGCTGAAGTCTCAAGATCACCATTTTTGTAGTCAGAAGTGCAGCTTCTCCAAGCTTATGAACCAGCAGAGGAAAAAAAGGTGGTTGCTCTGCAAAAAAAAAGTTGGACAGAAAACTAGAGAAGGGCAAAGCTACAAAAGTCGGGACCTAGTTCTAGCCTGGTATCCTGAAAATATCTGAAAATTATATTCTGGTATCATCTATTTGTCATTTCCCCAACAATTTTCAGCCTTTTGCTTCCTTTCAACTGTATGGCAAAGAGCTCACAGATTCTGTGTTCCTGCAGGCTTGGGAAAGTAGGCAAAAAGGCAGAAAGACCCTCTCAGTTTCTGAGTAGGAGCTCAGACAAACCACAGGAGATTCCACACGGAGGAGGCTCCTTGTAAACACCTCAACCATGGGAAATGTTTCAGTCCCAGCTTGCACCTTCTCAGACAACCAAAATCGGTTTGCCTCAGTACACGGATCAGGGGTGGCCCCAGCTGCTTTAGCTGAGGTGCCCACAGTGCTACCTAGAGCCCCCTGGCATTAGTGTTATGCCTCTAAGGAGTGAAACCAAGGGCTTCCTAGCACTGTGAGCTGTTGCGGCTACATGCAGGTGCCCACAGCTGCTGTAGTGGGAAAAGGGGGAGCCTGGGAGTACGTTGTTTTCTCTTGCTTTATCCTACTCATCAGTGTCCTGGAAAGATGCCAGCACAGGGCAGAGATCTCAGACAGATGGGGCCTTTGGATTGTATAGGTTCATAGAGGGGAATGAAAGAAGATGTTGTGTTGAGGTAATGCCAGGTGTGGGGAGAGAGAGGAACCCACTGTCACCTTCTGCTGAAGTCGGGTTATCAGCAATCTATTACCCTTTATTACAGGTATGATGTCCCCTGGAAAAACATCCCTTCCCTCCAAAAAGGTCAGGCTGAGTGGACAAGTTATATGTGCATGTGAGGAGGTTGGAAGGGGCCGCAGAAAGGTGTTAGTAAAGGGGGAGGAAAAATCTCAGCTTTCACCCAGAGCTTTTCCAAGCTCTGTGGATCTTTTATCCAGAGCTTTAGTACTGTGGATTTAATAGTATCAAGTTATCTTACAAGAGATTTCATGATACACATAGGGTAATACTTTTTCTGGGTAAACTGGTTGAACATGAATTCTTCCAAGCAAAGACTTCAATTGCATAGCCACTCCCATCACTGAAGTGTATTCTAACCTGTGTTTTCAACCTTGTGAATCTGCTTTTCCCACAGCTCTTTTGCTGATCCATGCATATGTCTAATATTACATATACACAGTGAGGTTAGGAACAAGGACACATATGGGCTTGTGTATACACGACCCGCATTTTTTCTGTCTGCATGCTGTAGCTTGGGTTGCAAACATTCCCAGTGGATGTGGAAAGAATGAGATAGTGGACTGGGCAGTAGCATGTGATCCTGCCAGCCAGAGTGCCCAGATAGCAAGGAGACGTGCGGTATGGTACAAAAGGTGTTTGTGTTCTCCTACACCAAAGTTGGTTTAAGTGCTGTACCTGAGCCACCGAGCATCAAACCGGCTTGGAAACATCCCTCGTCTTTTCTACGTTCTCTTGGCCAGCAGAGCAGAGCCAACAATGGGAAAAGGCTCAAGATGGTACGAGCCTCTTTTTATGGCTCTGGCAAGTTCTCACCTCTCCTGCGTCTTCCTTTCTTTTAACTATACATAATGACTTGGCCTGAAGACTGACCTGCAGCTATTGAATGTCCATATGGGAGCCTGACACCTTCTCATTAATCATTACCATGTGGTCCCCTCCAGAATTTTATTTTTATTGCTTGTTCCTGCTTGTCAACCAGAGCACTGAAGAATCCTGCCTGCCATTCACTATCTGCTTGAACTTCCTCTGCTGCCTCATGCAGTGCATGGAGGTTTATTGGGCATTCCTGCAGAGCAGTGATTGATGATGTTGTTGTTTGTTTCACAAAACTAGGTCCCCTGTTAATTGAAGCTGGCACCTATATGGAGAGCGGTGCTGTTCCTGTCCTGGGCACATACCCAGATTTACTTTGCATGAGATCCAGGGAACAAGACGGAGGAGAAACAGATAGATACCCCTGGGTCTTGTCCCACTTTGTAGTTAAGTCATAACTGTGGTAGGTTTTTCAACACAGAAATGGGGAGATACCCCACATGCATGCATGCAGCCATAGCCAAGTGACAGTTTTTATGAGCTTTGACAGAAGGGCAGAACCAAACATTCAGAGATGAAAAATAAGGGGTGGGGGGGTGGAGGGGGGTGGAGAAAAAAGGAAATCCTTGGGAAGGAAAGCCCTGCCAAGAGCTCTTTTCTCTAGCCACATCAGGTCGCAAGTGCCAAATAGCTCTCCCCTAACATTCAAATCAGTGTTGAGAAAGCCATGTCTGCTATCAAGAGTGACAGTTTCTCTTTGTGTTGACCCAAAATTAACATGTTTAGTAAATCATGTGAAAACAGATCCTGAAATGCAGGCTGTCATCAGATAATGCAAATGAATAACAATACTTCTTGAGGGATAGAGTTATTGTAGCTGTGATTTATTTTTTTTAAGGTATAGGCAAGACAAGTTTTGTAGGTAGGAATCTTGTTAAACAAACCAAGTAGTTGGAAAAAGTAATGCCTGAACACTGTTTTTTTCAACGGTACTAGTTGGTCTATTAAAAGATATTATCTCTACTTACAAAACTGGCCTTTCTTAATATTATTGAAGCAGATGAAGGGAAATACTTCTAAAAGAGTTTTCTCATAGTCTGAATTCAACCTTTAAAGTCTATCATTATAGTGTATCATTAAGAAAAAGAAGTTCGCAAGATTTACAAAAATACAAGCATGAACAGAGTTCACAGTAGCATTACACAAGAATTTAGCATTTGTTCATTTATTTTTTGAAGGAAGAATAATAAAGCCTGATAGTTCAGGATACACACAAACTGCTGTCTGAAGTCTAAGGGAAATTACCACTCTTCAGGAGATTATTCCACAACATTAGGGTTTTTTTAATCTTCCTTTGAAGTGTTTGAGACTTACTAATTATGGCAATCAGAACTGCTACTCGGTCAGGACTGAATGGACCAACCTGCTGTGGCAATACCCATGGGTCCCTAACTGGGTGGTTGTCTTTACTAGCAGTATCAGGAAGAAACCAAATGTTGCTCCTAACCAGACTCCCATTCACATGCGAAAAAAGAAATTCATTACAACTCGGTGAAGTTTTGAATTCAAATCAAGCAGCAAGTCAGGAGTTGACCCTGAAGTGCTCCTGTTAACACCTACATTAATAATGTATGCTAACATCTGTGTTAATAATGTATGGGAGGTAGGTCCAGCCCTAAGCTAGAGTTCATATTAGTACAAGGACTAAAATGTAAGTCTAGTTTCACTGTGCCGGTAATCCAGTCATATGGTTTAGCTAGAGAATTTCTTAGCATGTGGCTACTCCCACTGGAGCTGGCTTTATCTGACTGTTGCAGTGACAGCCAACCATGATGTGACATAACTTGAATAAAATACTTGGCAACAGAAACCACTCTCCCATAGCAGCAAAAAACGTTACTTGCTCAGAAAAATGCTTTGCTGTCATATACATGTTTATGACACATTTATTGAACCCCCACCACCCCCAGTCCAGCATCTTTAGGAATAAATTAATATGCCAGATTTTATAAAATTATTTTGGCTTCATCCAGTAGATGTGAACTGTCCTAGCTGATGGTGTCATTCACAGAAGCTTTTAAGCTGAAAACATGGCATGTACATTAAGACTTCTGATACCAGATCAGCTGAATCACCAGCAATGGGTTCTCATGTTTAAGGAGGTTCATGCTAGTTTTTCCTTGTCTGAACCGCCAAAAGGCAAAAATCTTCAATGGAATCCTAGCAGCTTCCAGTGCTGAATGCATCAGATGCAAGCGAAAACAAAGCACTTTGCTCACAAATTTTAAAACAAAGGACTCAAAAGACAGGCATCCACTAGTTTAGTATATATGTAAGTATTCACGACAGGTGATTGCCATGCCACTTGGCCACCCACGAGCAGTAAGTGGCTAGGGTAGATGTCTGGTAGTTTCAGAACAGAAGCAGAAACTGTCTACCCCCTGGTTTCTGAGGACAAAACCTGCACATAGGTGTGGTATGGAAAGGGACACAGGAAAGTGCAAGACAGACATGGACTTCCTGAAGTGAGTCCAGTGAAGAGCCATGAAGACAATAAGGGATTGGAGTATTTGACATACAAGAAGGGGGTGAAAGGGCTGGGACTGTTTAGCCTGGAGAAGAGAAGCCCTGGGTAGAACTTATCAATGTGTATAAAAATCTGATGGGGGAGCCAGACTTCTTTCTGTGGTACCCAGTGTCAGGACCAGAGGCAATGGGCACAAACTGAAACACAGGAGGTTCCCTGTGAACATAAGTGAACACTTCTTTTACTGTGAGCGTGGTTGAGTGCTGAGCAGATTGCCTGGAGAAGTTGTGGACTCTCCATCCCTGGAGATATTTAAAACCCTACTGGATGTGCTCTGAGGCAAACTGTGCTACCTGATCGTGTTTTGAGCATGGTGATCTCCAAGGGTGTCTTCCAACCTCAGCCATGCTGGTACTGTGTATCAGTGAGGGCTGTGGGAAAAAAAGCAACCCACCAGTCAGGAAAGCTTGTTGCTAGCATGGCATTTCCCTGTTTGCAATGATTTCTCTAAGATCTGTGGAATTCTCTACTTCCTTTCCCAGTCTTTGCATCCTTGCAGATGTGTACCTCCCTAATTTTCATACCATTTCAGCCCCTTCCTTTGTACTGCATCACATACAAACTTGTCTTCAGCACCAGACTGCAGTGCTATTGCTTCAGCCTCTATTTCTAAGGCAGTCTTCAGAGACATCAAGTGCTCATCTTCGCTAACGATGCTGGCCTCAATGCTATTTCCCCCTGCTCCTGCAATTACCTCTGGGACATCTTCTGTGGCTTCTTTTACCTATGATATGTCTGTCTGCTTCTGGTCCATCTGTATTTTTATTTAATCTTCCCTAATGCAAACAAAGCTATTCACCAGGTATCAATACAAAATTAAAACATCTAGATATCTCTGGCAGGTTTCTGAGAACACCTCACTGACATGAAATTTATTTACTTAGGGATTCTTTTTGTCCAGGTTCTGTAAAATTGCAGAATAGGTGCTTAGTCTCTAGCAAGTAAAAATATAACAACTGAATGAATAATATAATAAAATATAACTTCATATATAAAACATAACAGCTGAATGAATAATGAAAATCCCCCAGCATATCCTGGGGGATTCTGAGGGAGATGCTCCGGCTTATCCCTTAGAATTGGATACACTCTCTGCCTGGGGCCTGCAACACATGGCTGTGGAAGCCAGGGAGATCTGCCTGCCCCTCCGCAATGTCCTGTCCTGTTCTGGTACAAACCAGGGAGCCTCGCTGAGGTGAGCAACGCCAGCCACAGCTGAGCTAGTTCTACCCTTCACACAGCAGTGACTGGGAGGCAATGAGGAGGCAGGTCCTGGAGTGCTCCTTTGGAGGAAGGTGGTGAGCAGGGACAGGCTGAGGGAAGAGGGACTGTGTCCCTAGGGGCTTACACCTGAGGGTGAGCCTGGAGGCCTTTATTTTTATCCCCTCGCCAAGTCATCTGCGAAACAGCTTCAAGCAGCTGTAGCTTGGTTTGAACCTTCATGCAGACAGTGCTAGTTCCCTGTTCTCCCCAGTGTAAACAGCCCCACGCTGCCAGCCCGCTCCCCGTCTGGGTGGCAGCCCCCTGGGCTCTCAGAGGTGACCACAGCAGGTCCTATGTCACCAGCAGACCGAGCACTCACCCAGCATGGGAAACCTCCTTTGGCCCGCGAGAACAGATGCGGCAGGGTAACTTCATTTGGATTTTTTTTTTTTTTGAGCTCTTTAAGCTTGTCAGTGTCGCTTGCTCTTCCCCTCGTTGATACCCAGAGAAATTACACAGACTGCCAGTGCATGAAAGCAGAAACCATAACTGCTTCGAAAATCAGAATTGAGGTGAGACAGCAAAAAGTCAGCTGCACTGAATTTACCCAAGCACCGAATTTACACAAGAAAATATGTTTTTGTAGAAATGTGAGGGAAGGGCTAAAGAACCGGGCGAGGACTGAGCAGCTGGAGCGGAGGCAGCTGCTCGGCTTGGTGGAGGCATCCTCCGACAGAAGGAAGACGCTCCCCGACCCCCAGAGAGGCCCCTTCTTCTCCTGTCCCGCAGCCGTTTCCTTCAGGCTTGGGGCTCAGGCCCTCACTTTTGAAGAAGTGGTTTCACTGTGGGCAGTGACGTGCACCCTTGAAGGCAACCACCTGCACGGCTCAGTTTCACTCACAGGGGCGAGGGGACTGCAGGGCATCACCAGCCATGGCAGCGGGCTGGCCCCGCAGCCGCCCCGCTGCAACCTCCTTTGGGCTAGCAGGTAAGCTCTGCTCACGCTGCTCCTCGGGCCCGTTGCTTTCCATTTCCCAGTCTCTCACTGCATCCCTTCACATCTTTCCTTTCTTTTCCTTTGACTTCTTATCCATTCATTGTCTTCCACATTCTGTCGCACCTTCCTTCTCTCCTCTGGGGATGCTTTTGCCTCTCCCATCACCCGTTCTCTCCCAGCCCAGCCTTACTTTTGCTGTGGTGGCACCTGACACATTTCATGCTCAGGGCAAAAAAAGTATTCAAGTATACTGATTTTTTGTTTTCTTTTTCCTGATCCAAATGTGTTTCCTGGTGCTAATGCTTGACCTGATCAATTTAAATGATACATCTGTGGTTTCCGATGTAAATAGTGTGTGAATCAGATACCTTGGTAGAGCAAAATATAACAAGGTATCTGTTTCTTACCAGGTTTTGTTGTTGTTGTTCAACGATCTAAGTAGAAGGCAGCATGATACCAGTATCTAGAAAGTGCCTTTGTTTTGGTAGAGTGCAGATTTTGAGGTTTTAAAGCCTGATTTCCTCTACTGAAAATCCTCCCAACATTTAACTGTCAAGAGAAAAGGAAATCGCATTTGCTTCCATCTCAAGTGCCTGAAACTATTTTTTTCTAACTCTAAAATAAATGTCTAGCTCCTACCAAACATGATCTTGCTGATTCAAAATCCAGAACTGGGAAAAAAAAAAAAAGCTCTTTTTTTCCCTGATTGACGTGGTTCTGATGCATGCCTGGGAAAGTTACTTAACAACCTGAGGTCTATTTTCAGCTCCATATACAGGGATAATAATATTTACTTCAAAGCACAATTGTTAGATATTATTCATTCATGGTTGAAAGTCTACGTGAGCTATTTGAAGAGAAGGTGGAGGAAAAATGAAAATGAGTATTTTATGATCTCCTACTTTGCATGACTGCTGATATTACTACTAAGCAAACCCTGCCGAAGAGGGATTTCTGTGTTTTCTTCTTGACTGAGTTTTGCTAGTCTTGCAGGCTGCATAACAAAGTAAATAAAAATTACTAGCATCTAGGAAGTGATGGTACCCGAAGGTCCCTGCAAGGCATGGACTTCAGTGTGGCTAAGAGACAGTTCTGCAGAGAGCAAGCAAAAGGTGTGAGAGCCCCAAGATGCAATTATCCTCCAGGAGGACTGGTGTTCTTTTGGTTGAGATATTATGTAGTCAAGGTGAGGTATATAGGGAAGCAGTGTTGCTTCTTGTAAGGATAGCTGTTATAGGGGGGAAAAAACCAAATACTTTTGGGCTTACAGACTGGCTAGGATTTGAAGGGTGAGAGGCATAGCTGACAGCAGAAATCCTGAGAACTCCTAGTTCCATACATCTCTTTCTAGCAGGTCACTCTTTAAAAGCAATTTTGATGTAAAAAATACTAAGCATTTAAATAATTGTAAGTGATTTTTTTAAAATGTGTGTTTCCTTTAAGAATCTATCTGTTGTCTAGAGATAAAGCCTAGTAATAAATTGTGCAGATAACAGACTGTATCCATATGATGAACCAGAATCATCAGAAACTGCAGCTCTTAACCAGCAAAGAAAAGCTAAACTACAATAACCCCTAGAGGAGAATCTCCACAGTATCTGTAGACTTAAGGCACCAGGTCTGTTTTTAAATTATAGGCTCAGAACTGCAAAAGTTGCAGGAAAGAAAAAGCATCTTGCCCATATTACTTGCTGGAAATAAATGCTTCCCAGCAGCAAGAAATGTAATCCCAAAAACTTAAGAAAACAATACATGCAATACAATAGATATATGTAAATACAGCTATATACATTAAAAGCACTATTCCAGTTCTTCATCTTCTTATCTTTTTCTTGTCATCCCAAGCAAGAGCTTGTGTTAAAGAGAATATTATCTCACATGCAATTAGCCTTGTGTTAATGGAAGAAGTGGGAGGGTGAATGGGGCCTGGGAGCTAAGGCAGTAGTAGTTTCCTGTTTTACAGATTGGAGAATTTTGTGATGAACAGAGACTTTCGGTGACCTTTCTCGTTAGGGGAAGTCTTCCATTGACAGCCACTCTTGCTCCCTTTGGTTTTGTTGCATCCGCTGTTACTGAGAGCTGTTCATGAAACCCACAGTTTCAGGGCACATGAGAGAAATGAAGCTGTGAGATGCTGACTGAGATCTCCCTGTGGCTGGCAAATGAGAGGAAATTTTATATGAGCAAGGACTTCTAACTCAGGCCCTAACAAGCTCTGGATTAGATTATGGTGTGTCTGATTGCACAAAAACTATGGTACAATACTGGTGAACCCCACCCCCAGAATATACAAGTGTCCATTACATTCCTACAGCAGAGACCCAAGTAAATATGAGATGAGCCAGCACACTTCTGCTTTTTAAGGAGAACCCCAGAAATGCTTGGGACCCAGCTGCCTGCAGGATCTGTGCACCTCCCAGCAATACACTGACTTCTCTCTGACAAACATTCCAGAGCAAGTTCAGGCGCTGAGCCCTGCCGCTAGTAGGAAGGTGAAATCAATGAGCACCCCAGGGGGAATCAAGTTTGATCCTGACTACAGTCTCTTTCACAAAACATGCAAAAATCTGGGTGCAAGCCAACTGTGAGTGCTGGATAAGACCAGTACATGGTCTGCTTACTCAGGGAAATGGTTGTGCCCAGCAAAACATGTTGTCATGGTCATCCATCACCATGTATTGCATGGATTGGAAGACAAGGTATCACTTCTGGGGTGAAGATTCCTGAAGGTGAAAGCCTTGTGCAACAAAGGAGTTATTTTCTAATGGAAGTAAATGCAACTTAAAACTATGGGTGGTTTTTTTTTTTTCTTTTGAGGTTTGTCCCTATTTCCTTTCCCCCTCTTTTCTCCAGAAAATTCCTCAGGGTACCTATATTTCAAGCTACTGAGAAGCTGGGAAATGCCCAGAGTGCAGCCCAGCTGCCAGGGCTACCCCACACTTCTGCCCAGCGGTGAGTGGGTGTGCTGCTGCGGCTCAGCAGAGTCAGGTTTGCCAGCGGAGCAGAGCTGTGGGCATCCTGTCTTTCTGCAGCATCTCCTTTGAGAGCCCTTCCCATAACGACCCCAAAATAATATAGCACAGAGCATCTCTTGTTCACAGGTTTCTGAAAATGTAGCTTTCAAAAGACCTGCAACTTCATAGCACAAAGTTATACTCTGTTAACCAAGAAACTGGTTTGGGTGATTGAGTTAGGTTTTCTGAAAATCTTCATGGAGATGTTGGCTGTGAAAGGCAGGGATAAAAAGGTCCAGCAAACAGCAGTGGAAATTAAATCGGAGAGTGAAACATTTACAGAGCAAATGTGTGGATGAGCAGGAGTGGATGACCAACGAAGATGGAAAGCAATTCCTATTTTTTTATAGCAACACTAGAAAAGGACAAGGACTATTTAATCCAAGTGATCACACACTTTGAAAAGGAAAATAGGGACCAAAAAAAATCAGTCCAGAGCCAACAAACAGCAGCATTTCTCTAATAGGCAGAAAGACCTTATCTCCCATACAGCTTAACCCTACTGCTGTTAATAGAAATACGTTTAAGAAGATGCTATAGGACTCTAAACTGAAACGTGATGCAAAATGCTTCCTTAAGGAATCTGTAACCCTTCAAACACAGGTAATACTCTAAAAATTGCTGGTGTGTTTGAAGGATAGACTCTTCTTTCCTCCTCTGTATTTCATGAAAAATAAGATGATAACAAAGCAAATAGCTGGATAAACATTGTGTGCCTCTTTCCCATCCAAAGGAAGGATCTCTAATTTTTCGAAGATGTTTACTTAAAAAACTTCTGAAAAAAATGAACAGGGTAAACAGACAGAAAAGGTAGCTTATTGCCTGGATATTTAGCTCTGTTATTGTTGTAAAAGTAAGACATTATTCACTCCTTTCTTTGTAGTCTAGGTTTAATTGTGTAGATAAGATTTCTAAAGGGTGAGGTACAGGGGCTGGTTTGAAAAGTGTTTTGTTGTTACAAAGTGCTCTTTAAGGAGTATGTTGGATTTTATGTTTGTACAAGTGCTTGGGAATTACAGCTGGTTTTTAACCCTAACCTCATAATGATACAAATAACAAAACCTGGAATTTATTTTTTGTTTATTTTTTCCAAATGTGGTACCAAATACCAACTATTATGTTTACCAAATACCTTGTATTCATTTTAATCTTTTCATATTTTGTAGCAAAACCATTCTCTCCCACTCTGCCTCTCTGTCCATCCTTCCCACACACACAATGCAGGCCTTCTGTGTTCCCTCCTCACCCCCTTTTCCAGAAAAGGAAGGACAATATACTACAGTCAATTGTGGAAACTGTTGTTTTCATTTAAAAGGGAAGTTTTACAATACTAGGGTGACAAATAGTATAATTTCATTATCTGCCATCTTCTATTTTCGTTTCTCTTTTGGGCAGATCCTTTTCTCCTTGTTGATGAGATGCCAGGAATCTCATACCTTTACCTTTAGGTACTTAAATAAAGTAACTGTTGCTTGCAAGAAGTTACTAATTCTACTGATGTCAGTAGAAGTGCTAAAGTGTGTCAGGTAATAAGACTGGAGTACTTAAACACAGCAGTTTAAAAAAAAACAAACAGTTAAACCAAACTTACATCATTAGATGAGACATAACTGTTTGCTTTGCTTCAGGGTTGTCTATCCAGCTTTTTAATGGCAAAAACCTGCCATTCCCACAGGCAAATATCCTCTAGAGAACAGCCAAGAATAAGGACAACCCTATGCCACTTTCTGGTTCATAGGGGGCCTCTGCAGTGCATTGCACCAGCACTTTTTTGCCCATGGAATTGTTCCTTTGCTCACAGAATCACAGAAAGCTTGAGGTGGGAAGGGACTTCTAGAGGTCATCTGGTCCAACCTCCCTGCTCGAGCAGAGCCACCGAGACCCAGCTACCCAGGACCCTGTCCAAGTAGCTTTTAAATATCTCTAAGGGTGGAGACCACCACCTCTCTGGGCAATCTGTGCCAGTGCTCAGTCACCCACATGGTGAAAAAGTTTGTACTCATTGCCTCTGGTCCTGTCATCGGGCGCCACTGAAAAAAGCCTGGCTCCATCCTCTTTGCAACCTCCCTTCAGGAATTTGTACACATTGATAAGATCTCCCTGAGTCTTCTCTTCTGCTGACTGAAGAGTCCCAGCTCCCTCAGCCTTTCCTCATAGGAGAGATGCTCCAGTCCCTTCATCATCTTTGTGGCCCTTTGCTGGACTTTCTCCAGTATGTCCATGTCTCTTTCATACTGAGGAGCCCTCAACAGGACACAGAGCAGCAGATGTGTCCTCACCAGTGCTGAGTAGAGGGGAAGGACCTCTACCTGCTGGCAAAACACCTCCTAATGTGGCCCAGGATAGTTCACCATACTTAGTGGGGTGGAAAGGTTTGGGTGATGAGGGAGCCAAGAAGCAGCTCCCTTGAGAGGACGGAAGATGTGGGCAAGAAGCAGAAGAAGAACCAGCCACAGTGTAGGCTGTTCCTCAGAAAGGGAGGTTGCCATGGTAGCTGAGGTTCACTGCTTTTTCAGCCACTTTTCAGCCACTTCCCAAAAAGGGGTGTCCTCAGCAGTCCCAGTTATTCTTTATAAACCGGACCACAAGTGGCTGATTTGGCCCAAACTGTGGGTAGAGCAACAGGGATTTCCATGAGCTCCCAGTGAGCACCAGCCTCAGCAGAGAAGTCACCATGGGATCACAACCTGGGGGGGCTGTGGAAGGGCTGTCATTCGTTCAGCTAGTCCCATGCAAAGCAGACAAAGTGAGTAATAACAAACAAAATAACAGTTCAGCTCTTTGAGCAGCGCCTTTATCTCGGACTCACAGGGAAGGTAGATGGAAAGTTACCTTAGTGAAATGAAAGGCAAATAAGGGTTTGAATACACCCCTGCAGTCCTTTCTCACCCAAGCCCAGGTAAACAAAAAACAGAAGAGGCAGGACAGAGAGATAACAGAGCTAAATGTCTTGCTTGCTTCAGTCTTCAGCAGCTAAGTCATGCTAAAAATTTTTTTTTCAGATAAAACCTGAGTTACTGACATAGACTGAAAGCTCAGAAAGGTGATTTCAAAGCAAATCTACAAATTAAGGAGCAACGTGGTGCTAGGGCCAGTTCGTGTTCAGCAAAGAAGCCTGCAACAGCTAAAGGGGTTGGGCTGCTCGTAACTGTACATAATCCCTCACTAACAGCAGCTCATTCCCGGAGGAACAGCAAGTCTCATGTATGCAAGAGGGCTGGTCTGAAACATGGTAGAAATATATAAATAAGTCAAACTGGATTGTTACTCATCCTGGCTTAAGTGAATGCTGAAATCACAACATGAATCACAGAGCATGATTTGGATATCAGGCTGCAACAGAATAAATGGCAAAAGTAGTCAGTGAAGTTGGATACGTAGTAGTATCGTGTGAAAAATACGCCTGCACTTCATGTCATCATTAGCTTATTTTTACTACACAAGACACTGAAGCAAACTTACCTGTAAGTAATCAGTAAGAAACCAGGAGTAGCTCTGCTGACTCCCAGTTACCTGTTTTGTTGGAGGAGGTTTTGTGTGGTTCTCTGGCAAGGGAGTGCAAAAGACATCCTCAGTGTGATAACTTATTTTAAATCTTCAGTCATCTCAACTATTCTTTGTTAAAATCTCTGCGTAATTTCTAAGCTGGCTGCAATGAACTGTAGGCAGGGCTGCTGACTGTCCTCCTCCAGGAAGAAAGATATTAGCACTGAATGGTGTAATTTTGTCCAAAAGGTGAAGTTTGCTGAAATCTGCACCAAAACTATGTTAGGACATAACAAGAGAGAGGACAAATTCTTGGAAACGGTGGCCAAGTCATTAGGTTTATAAAAAGAAAATGTGGAACAGTAAATTTCTTGCAGCTGTTTTCATCTGGGACCTGAAAATGGAGAGCTGAGGAGAAGATGAGAAAATCAAAAATACAGAAAATTAATTTGCAGACGGTCTTCTCTGCTGCATGTGGCAAACTATGTTGGAGTAGGTGGGTCTTGGCAATGACATTCCCGAGGCAGATTGAACGAACTTCTTTCTTTTTCGTACTTTAAAAGGAGATCTTGTAGATTCAGGCATAGATTAGATTTGGAAGGACTAGGCAAGCAAATTTCTTAGACAGAGGCAGTGTAGTTCTACTACAGAAGCTGACATTGAGTGAGTAAGTTATCAATCAGCAGAACCCTTTTCTGGCACTTTCACTGGCTGAATTAGAAATGGTTATTCACTGTGACAAGTTCTGGTTTAGTATTTCATTAGAAGAAACACTATTGAGACCTCTATAATGAATAGGGGCACCACCTACTTGGAAGATATTCCGCTGAGTTGGAAGTTTTTAATGTATATGCATGAGTTGTTCTTGTGCAAAAAATACTTTTTTTTTTTTGTCATATTTTCAAAATTATAGTACTGAGTCAGAATCCTGTCTGAGCCATGCAAGGACAGCATGCTACCGGCTACCCTAGAAAGGGTCAGTATTTTTAAGCTTTCTGTCTTTACATAGAAGATCAGGAAATATTTGCTGGAGACCCTGTGGAAGAAAAGAGAGGGGAAAAAAAATCAGATATCTTCATCAATTATTTCCTTAATGTATGAAAGAATTAACAAGTAATTTTTTGTTTCACATTTCATTTCCTAAGAATAAAAACCTGCAGGGCAGCTCCTTCACAAGGAAACAGGAGCCACAACTGGCCGAGCCTGTTACCAGCTGGGAAAATACCCCCGCGCTTCGGGAGGGCGGTGTGGCCAGCCCCGGCGGAGCACTGAGCCGGGGGAGCTGGGGGGGCTGCGCGGGCTGTGCCGGGCTGTGCGGGATGCGTGGGGCTGCGCGGCGCCGTGCGGGGCTGTGCAGGCTGTGCCGGGCTGCGCGGGCTGTGCGGGGCTGTGCAGAGCTGTGCGAGATGCGCGGGGCTGTGAGGGATGCGCGGGGATGCGCAGGGCTGTGCGGGATGCGCGGGGCTGTGCGGGGCTGTGCGGGGCTGCGCGGGATGCGCGGGGCTGCGCGGGATGCGCGGGGATGCGCGGGGCTGCGCGGGGCTGTGCGGGGCTGTGCAGGGCTGCGCGGAGCTGTGCGGAATGCACGGGGCTGTGCGGGGCTGTGCCGGGCTGTGCGGGGCTGTGCGGGATGCGCGGGGCTGTGCGGGCTGTGCGGGCTGTGCTGGGCTGCGCGGGGCGGCGACGCCCCCTGGCGGTCGCTGCCTGCCCTCCCCCGGGGCCCTCCCCGCCGTAGCGTTGGCGTTGGCAGCTCTCGGTCCCGGTGCTCGGAGACGCCTCTCTCGGGCGGAAGAGCGCCGGGAAGAACCAGGATGTAACGGCATTGCCTGGACGGCCCCAGGGGGTAAAAGGGCGGGGGGGTGGGGTGTGTACATGTGCAGATCCAGGTGGAAAAATCCTCCAGGTTTTTTGAAGGTTGCAGGCAATGGCAAACAAGACTGGCAGGTGACAGTAACATTCCTTCATGCAGCATAATATCAATGTCACTTCTCATCATTACTTTTTGACTTGGCACGTAAAGCCTAATTAAGCACTTTCCGAAATTGCGAGGCCTCCCCTACTCCCTTCTTCTCACCACTTTCCTGCTTAGCGATTCAAGCCTAGAGTTTCTTTGTGCCCTTCCACTAAACCCTCCTGAAGAGCCACCACACTCTACAGGCTTTTTTTTTCTGCCTCAAATCTCAGTCATGCTTGAACATCACTGTGAATAATTAAATCAATTAATGTTGGTTGTAATTAACTGGTAAGACCAGATAAATGACTGGTCCTGACCTAGACGTACCCCTTACAACTGGTCACAGTTAGCATGAGCTGCAACAGAGGCATCTTGTCACCCACCTTGCTTGGTAAACCTTGTTCTAACGTGATTATTACTCTGCAACATGAAGCAGTATCTCTGGCCCCATCATCATGAGAGAGGGAACTCACAGGTCGCATTTTTTTGGAATCTAGGAGTTATTTAAGCTGAAAGGGTGAAGATACTGAGGCAGGAAGATGTGGTAAAAGATGGGGAAGGAGGAAAGTTAAGTTTGATGGGAGAGAAATAAGATATGGGTAAAAGGTTCTTTCTACCTATCCTGTCTCCTTCTGATTTTTGCCATATTTATATTGAGTAAAATTCTCACTTCAGGATCCACCACTTCAAGGGTGATTTGAGAAAAAGGCAGCCACAGGCAAAGGTGTGGATTTTTTAAGAGTTAATGCATACATATTAGGCTTATCCATGTCACCACTATTACAAATTTGTTCCTGGCAGCACATGACTGTGGAAGAATTATAGCTTTCCTGGGGAAAAGGCTCTTCCTTTTCTGATATTGTGTAGGTCTTAGAGAAATACATTACATTGAAAAAAAGAAAATGAAAGCATGAATGAGCCTTTCAGAAGAAGCAGAATCAAGGAAAAACATTGGGAAAATGGTAATGCTCTGATTCACTGCCTTGATCTTTCAGCTTCTAGCTGGCCTCTTCAGGGACTGCTATTGTGGTCTGCATGTCAGTCATCCTCCCAAAAGCCCAAAGTAAGCACTGGGCTTTGGGTCAGAGAACACCTACCTTCTCTGATCAGGAAGAAAATTTTGGAAAGTTGATCCATCCAGAGAGTGTCACCCAGAAAAGAGTTCAGAAGACAAATTAAGAAGCAAAACACAGTTGGCTTTATGTAAGTATCCTGAGCTGTAAAGCAGAGTGGAAGATTGTTCCGTGTCTAGGAAAGGCCTAACCGCTGTGTAAAATACTAGTCATCCTGAGCGGAACACAAACACAAGATGCATCCCTTGGTATGAAGAGAAAGGTTTTCTCTTCATCCTTCTCAGTGTTCCAGTTCCTCAGCTATTGATGAACTCGGACTTTCAGCATATTTTGGAGTGGCTTTCCCAGTTTTCCAAAGGCTACTTTAGTCATGCCCCATTTGAAAATTAAATTTCCTAAGCAGTTTCATTAGGAGAACCATGTGATAGCTTCTTGGTTTGATACCTCCCCAGTAGATTCAATCCTTTCTTCTCAGCACCGTAACATGTAAGCCCACTTCTTGACTTGTACAGGCATTTCCCCTGTATGTGCCTACACATCATGATGAAATCCTCGCTCCATTTATGGCAGCTAGAGGTTTGTCTGACTGCAGTGAGAACAGGATTTCTCCTACTGCATTTATTTTTTTATAGCCTATAAAAAGATAATGAAGATGGAAAGCAGGCATAAACAAACATTGTTCAGAGGCAGCAATTTATTTCCATTCCAGCTTCACCACAGTTTGTCAGTACACAGTATGATTACACATGCTACATATTTGATATTACTTACCCAGTGCTTATTTTGGGCTTTTGGGAGGATGACTGACATGCAGACCACAATAGCAGTCCCTGGAGAGGCCAGCTAGAAGCTGAAAGATCAAGACAGTGAATCAGAGCATTACCATTTTCCCAATGTTTTTCCTTGATTCTGCTTCTTCTGAAAGGCTCATTCATGCTTTCATTTTCTATTTTTTCAATGTAATGTATTTCTCTAAGACCTACACTAGTTTAAGCCATTCCATGTCGTGTAAATACTCCTGGCTATCACATCACTCATTTCTTCTCACTGTAAAGCAGCTGGAATCATCTCAGGTTCAAAATATCCTTCCTTATCCTAAAAAAAACTTTCTGGATTTCACAGGAATAAACGTAGGGGACAGAAGTGACAAGCTCTAGCAGTTAACAGGACAAGGAGTCCCGTTTTCTCTTACACATGAGGGTGTCAGGGTGCTTACTACTCCCTCTTCCAGCATATGCTCCCACATACCGTCCCTTACAGATGCAGTTCCAGTTCATCAGACACCTTGTTTGCATGTCTTGCTCACAGTCTGTTCGCTACATCTGACTGCTTCTGCCTAATTTTTAGCCACAAATCTTTTCCCTGTTGGTGTTTAATTAAACCTTTCTCTTTCCTACTGCGGTGTCAGGCATCCTCCTAACAGGGCAATGTGAGCAAAGCAGAGTAATGCCAGGGATAAATTGGCTGGGCTTGTACAATCAGAAGCTAAAATTATTTGCAGATCAGAAAGCTGAAGCAAGGGGATGCTCAACAGGTCAATGAGTTGAACTTTTGAGGTCATATTTTCAAGTGTTTTCAGCTGTTATGTCTTGCAGATCAGTGGATATAGGTGGGTTCCTATCCCTAAGCCCCTCGCTGTGAGACAGTCAGATGGTCTCTGCTTTGAAAAGGGTGAAAGGTAAAGTGGCCAATGAACAGAAGTGGAGACAGGTAAGCAGAGAAGGACTTGGTGAAAGGCTAGTGGGAGGGCTGGAAAGCTGGGTTGCATCAATGGGGATGAATTCGCCATGCTTGGTATAGATACCTAATGCATACCTGCCTTTCAGTTACCCTCTGGCACTCATCGTCTCAAGAAGTGCCAACGTTATCTTTATAGCTATCAGAGGGAGGTACATGTCTCCACAAAGAAGTCCTGTGCACCTTTCTTAGGGATGACAGGCAGATGGACAAGATCTGCCTCAGAGGTCTGCAAAAGCAGGCCATTGCCTGTGTATACTGTGGAAAGGTGGCACCCAAAATGAAGTGTATGTTCAGTGTCCGAATGACTCAGTCTTAACCCACGTTTGCCTAGAGGGCTAAGAAGAGGTTGTCAAAGTGTTGCCAGCTTAGAGCTCAGGCAGCTGCAGAAGGCACAAATGTCAAAGAGGAGATGGCAGCTACTTTTACTTCTTTCTTCCTTCTTCCAGTTTTGCTCCTTCCATCACCTGCAGAAAGTCTCATTACATTCATCTTTCAAGCACTTCCTGATATATTTGCCTTTATCCTCCTTTCAGCTCTGCACTTTTCTTTATGTTCAACCATCTCAGGAGCTGAAAGGGGGTGGGGGGGAGAAGCAAAAAAATAAAGCAAAGCAAAAAACCAAGACTTGAGGGCAAAAATTTCCCAGGTCACCAGGAGAGAGATGTTACTTTATGATTCAGTGCTTATTTGTTCTGTTGAGGGCTGGCTTTAGGGACTTAATGGAAATCGGGTACATTTCACCCTGCCAGTTCTGCAGTCTTATTTCTGTGTATCTTGTTTATGTGCAGTGATGGGAACATGGTTACTGTATGGCTGCTTTAAGGCTGAAAGGTGACTTTTCAAGCTGCACTCCCTACAGAAAAGCTCATATGAAGCATTCCAGAGAGATGATGCCTTTGAGGCACCAGAAGCTTTCCCACACTTCTCCTTATGCATAAGGAGAAATGACATTTGCTACTTTTGCCAGGACTGGGACCTGGCAAGTGACCTACTCTGGCTGTATAGGCTCCTGGGGCATGACAACCAGGGCAGTATGGAGAAAGGAGAAGGCAGGAGAAAGCCATGGGCTTATTCTTCCTAGACCTCCACTTTCCACGCCTGCTTTCCTCAAAATAGTGGCAACCACTGCTTTGTTTGCTTCCTAGAGGGGAAAGAGCACAAGTCTGTGAATGGCAGCTCAAGGGAAGAAGTATCTAACCTGGACCTCACTTGCAAGCTGCTGGGGGGCACAAACCCACTCCAGGATGGCTCGGGAGAGTGTCCAGTTTGTCAGGTCAAATACAGCCTGTCCTGGAGAGAAGGGAAAGGGAAGACTAGATCTTGAGTCCTTGGGTGTGCTGAGTGTGGTCTTTAAAGGCAAGCTGGAGGACTTTATTTTGCCGTTGCTGTGAGCAGGAGCAAGAGGTTCTGGCGGAGTGTTTCTGACTTGGACACCACCTTCGTGCCTATGGAAGGGATGGTGCATGGTCATCATCTGGCTCACCACAGGCAAGCACCTGTGGCTGCAGGGTTTAGTGCTGCAGGGCTTTTTCAGACACACCGATGCAGAAGTGATCTGCAAGAGGGAGCCTGTGTTTTATAATGTGGTTTCTAAAGAAGCCTTCATAACACGTAAGTGCTTTTGTCTTTAGACATTTTCTGCAATTTTATGTGGCATACTTCTAAAGTGTGATGTATCTGTGCTTTTGAAAGGTTTTCCAAATAGTGCTTCCACTCAGCTTCAATACTGTTCAATACAAACAAAAATGCAGTTTGCAAATGCACATGATATATCTGCATATTCCTTTTGCCTTTTTTAAAAAGATGTAATCTTTCTACAGAGTTGCTGTATTTTATTTTTACTAAAATTATTATTCCTGAGCAGAGATCTAGACATGATTACATCTGTTTTCTATTTCTGTGTTACAGTTCTTGTTATGACAGCAGTTACTTTCACTTCTGCAATGAAGCAAAATAGATCTGAGATTATGTGTGTGTTTATCAGCCAGAAGGATGAAGGTTCAGGAACACCAGAGACATTGGTACCTTCTAAGGTAATTTAACAAAGAACAAGTTGCTTATAAAATATTACTATCCATTCCAGAAATGCCTTCCCAGAAGTTTACAACACCCTCAACCTTTAGGCTGTGGGGATGTCACAGTCAGAATAACCAAGATTAGGCCGAATATAACTACAGAAAATTAGAAATACATATCACAAATCATACTTTGAAACTGTAAACAAATAAGTACCAGTTTTCTCTAAAAATGAACTTCAGTTGCTTCCCTGATGCTGTCTCACATCAGCATGCCTGAATATTGCTTGAAGTGTATCATTGTAAAAAACTACATGCCCTTAAGACGGATTGCCAAGGCCATGGTGTGAACTGGTGGCCTGCCATGGTGTGTGTGTGCCACGACTGCTGGAACCCATGGGGAAGCTGTACCACTCTCTGTTCCCACCACCAAAGCCCAAAATCCCTGCCTGGTCCAAGTCTTGACTGAGACACCAAAGCTGGATAAGGAATCAAATATGAATTTTTGTTCCTTCTCTTCTGACTCAGAATGGCAGATGGCCAAGAAGAGGTGGTGTACAACTAGGTTATAAAGCAGCTGCGACCTGTGATTAAAATATTTCCTGAGGGTTCTTGTTTCAAGATAGTCTTATGAAATCTTTTTAATTCCTGGACAAATAAATCAATAATTCAGACAAGAAATGAAGGTATACCAGCCAAAGCTGTGCTGTCCTTGTATCTGACAAGGCAGAGTATGGCTGTCGTCTGTAGATACTTCTCAGATCAAGTGAAGGAAAAAAGAAGGAGCAAGGAATGAGAAGAACAAACTGGTCAAGCACAGTGCAGGGCAAAGGATGCGATGAACTCCATCCCTTCATAAACTTACGCCAGGTAAATTTCACCCATCAAAGCAAGTGAGACATTTAGGACTACTCTTCAGATGCAGCTATTTGCTTGCCACCTTTTTGCTGCAGCTAAACTTAGAGACGCACTAAATCTGTCAGTGGCTTTCAGAATGACTGTGGAATATTCTCTTTCTGTTTCTGGTGCTCTTTTAGCCGTTTGCAGTGGTAAAGAAATGAAAGGTGTGAAGGTGCCCAGCCCAAATGTTCCTTACCTAGTAAAGCCCCCAAAGAGTTGAGGAGCAGTCTAGCCAGATGATGCTATGACAAGCAGTAGGATGCTAAAAAAGGAGAAAAAATTCTGACCCTGCCTTTATGTTGAGGTTGCAAACAGAAAAGTAGTATTATAATTCTGTCTTCCTATGGTTCTACTTGAAAGAAAACAAAAATGAGAGTAAAAAATAGTCTATATCATTACAGGACATTATCATGTTTCCGGCTAAAATTGTTCTGTGATGTCTGTCTAGAGAACAGAATTGACTAATTCAACAGTAACCCTATAGTGTTTCCTCGTGCAGTAGAATTCAACTTATTTGTGAATCAGTCCAAAAGTTGAAAAAAAAAAAAAAAAAACCGAAACCAAACAAAATGAAGGTAAGATGAAGGTGTTATTTCAGTATAATTTGAATTCATATTTGGTCATTGTGATGCATTATTAAGTTGTGAACGCTTTTCCAGAAAAGCATCCTTTAAAATATTTGAGTGCAAAAAAAGCAAGTAAAACTAATTGCTAATATAATTTATAACAATCTGTCCTCCTGCATTGCAGATTTCTAACAATCTGGAAGACCTTGGGTGTTACTTAAATTCTCAAGGAACAGAGAACATCTATGAACCAACCAAAAATGTGGAAGTCAACGTGTTTGAAGATATTGAATTAAGAGTAATAATGAACATTTCAAAGATCATTTCCTGTTTTTGGTTCTTTAAAGAGAGCAAAGCCTGTAAACCTTCTTTGGACTCAGAGAATCGGTAAGTCAAGTGATGTACTGGATCAAAGATCCTGTAAGAGATCATTTATTTTAGGGTGCAAATGGAATATTTTCTGTAACAGTGCTTCTGTTTGATTTCATGTTGTGCATTATCTTTTTAAATCTTCAAACCTTTCTTAAATGTTGTTACCTGGCAGCACATTGCTGATTGTCATTTAGACACATGTATACATATGAATCTTAAAGCCAATAATAGTTTGAAATAAGCTTGTTCTTTTAAATTTTATAGCATCATACATAAGGGTCTCCGGGGACGTTCTGACACATCAATTCAAGCTTTGTAGTGCTCATGTGAGGCAAAATTGTGATTTTATAGTCAAAGAAACTAAGGCGTGAAGAATTATATGACTTGGTAGGGTTACACTGCAGATCTAAAACAACAGCATCAACAGCATCCCGATTCTCACAGCCAAACCTGGGCTGCAGCCTGAGCCTGGATTATTGCCTCCCCCTGCAAAACATGCAGGATGGGGATGTAGGTAAAGCACTTCGCTGCGGACCTCCCTAGCTCTCTTAGGCTCAAGAAGTCCATCCTTCCCAACCCTCAGCATTAAGTGTGTGGTACCTGTGGTTGTTAAGTTCCTGTGTGCTGCTTGTTTAGGAAGATACATGATGAAAACACTTTAGGCTGAAGGGTGCTGTGTAAATAATGGATATTAGTATCTCTGAAGGGGTTTTGCAAGAGCTAAAGAGCTAACGTTTTATTGTGTGTGCTGCGTATTACCTTCTAGATAACAAATACAGCTTTGCTTTCTGTTTTATAGATATGTTACATCTTTGGCTTTTTCCCAAATAAAAGAAGCACAAGCTGGAAATTACACCCTCTCAGTCATAAGTAAAACTGGTAATTATACAGTAGTTGTGCCTGTTCTCATCAGAAGTAAGTATATCTCCAATGGAAGGGGTCACTCCATCAATAGGGTCGGGGGGAGAGGCTCAAATTCACCAAAAGTATTGAAGCTCTCGCATCCTGCATTTCAAGCGTGTTCCTATATTTGAATAGGACTTGGAGCTGTCCTCAGAGGCTGAAGTCAAAACCACAGACTGCCTGACAGTTAGCTTTTGCTAGTCAATAAACTATGAAAATGAACAAATAAAGATGTAAATGCATGACAGCTCTCTTCTACACCGTCAGAGGTTCCCCTCTGTGCCAAAAGGGACAAACTGAGGGTGGCTTTTGTGGCTTTTTTGTGGGCTAGATTTGTTTCCTTGCATCTTAACCCATTTATTCTTGGTGTTGCCAGCTTGGCTGTTCTCTGGAGCAGATCAAGATGTCCCTTTTATATTCCGGTCTCTGGCACTCCAAAGTCACTGACCCACAGCCACGTCTCTGCCCGTGCCTGCCCCTGGCTCTCTGCACAGCTTTTCCTTTTGCAGTTCTTGAGCAGCAAGAGACACTACTGAGGGAAGGGGAAAGAGAAGGTCCCTCTTCTCTGTGCCAGCCTTTACCTGTCTGTTGTGTTTCAGGGTAAAATCCATCAGTACTGCAGCTGCTCAGTACAAGGGTGCCAGAGAAGCTGAGATTTTAACTGCTGTTAAATGCTCATGACAGAGCACCCGCAAGATGCAGCTTTCTGAAAGGCTCACAGTAGAAGCAGATTTGATTGAATTTTCTCAAGGATCACCCAAGGGACATCTCTGGTGCAAAGGCAACTGCTGCAACAAAGTTCAACCTTCTGTTTCTAAGTAGGGATGTCCAAGAATGTCTTTTAAAAAAAAAGACCTACATTGACATGACTTTTTTTTAACAGAAGAGAAATACTATATTATTTTGTCTGAAAAGTGCCAAATTTAAAGATAAAATTAAAAAATGAAAAATAAATTTCAAAGAAAGGAGGGCAAAACATCAACCCAAGCACCTAAAAGACTGGCAAACCCTTCTAAAGACAGGTTTAACAACAAGCATCACTGTTCTCCTTGTTTTTAATAAACTGTGACTAATCAACAATTTTTGTTCCCTCTTTGTTTTTAAAGCATTTCTTCTTTTTTACTTTTTTTCTTTCTCAGGTGTCAGAAGTGTCACCTCCAGTCTCTCCTTGTTTTATTTGAAGGCCTATTGCATACCTCAATTAAAATTATAACAGCTTCACTGAGGGGACAGGCTATTAAATCTTTAATTAAAATTATCTTCTCTATATATCAATTAGGCTTTAGAGGTAAAAAATGTTAGTACATGTGCAAGCACAAGTAGTTCAGAACAGTCTTGATAAAGATCTTTTCCATATCAAGTGCTTGGATTGCATTCTCTTTGCTTCTGTGAATCTAATATAATAATTACATCTCTCATAAAATCTGCCAGGCTAGATGTGAATCCTTTGACTAAGATGTGAATCTCTGTAGGTGAAAAAAAAAACCGCTTCTAGGCCCAGCTTATACGAGATAAATGAAGAAAGAAATTAAAAATCCAAAAGTATTAGTTTCACCTTAGCCTGTCACCTTGCAGGCAATGGAAGTATGACTCTAAAGAAAATTTCACTCTTCTGTGTGGAAGCTGTAATTTCATTGTAAGATGACCTAAAACCAGACTCAGTGCTTTTCATTTTGAGTGAGATCTTTAGCAGTCTTAATACATTAAATTTTTGTGCTTAGTTCAAGTCTGCGCCTGATGGGTTCAGTGGGCTGGGAGCTGCCTAGGAACCTTTTTCCCCTTGGGTTACAGATACAGGATAAAGAAGTCTGCTGGTTATCAGAAGTCATTACCACCCGTTGTTTTTCCATCCGATCTGTATCTGATCTGGCTGAGTAACATGCAGCTATCCCATTTTGTATAGAGATGATGTCGTCCCAACAGATACTTCACCAAAGGCCATGGGCTTGGGATGTGATTTCGAAAGGTATCTGTGCTCCTGCCCAGTGAAATGAATAGCAACCACAGCAAATTAACACCCTTCAAAATCAGTTTCAAGCTTATCCTCTGGTGTATGGAGGCAGGTTTTTGATGCAGGGAAGCTGTACATTTAGCAATCAAGGCTGAAAAACTCATGAGACCAACCCACAATATCTCTAGGGCAGAGCAATTTTCTATTCCCTCAGTGTTGAAACCTCCTGAAACAAATTACAGCTCCGTAACTTCATGTATTATGAAATGAGCAAAACGCTGTTTCAAAATTATTTCAGCATTCTTAAACACTTGCATGATTTTTAACAGAGAAACCAGGCAAACCCTATTTCAGGAAAAGGGAAAAATCAAACTCTATTGAATGCCTATCTGAGAGCTACCCGCAGCCCTCTGTGGAATGGATATTTTGCAAAACACCTGAAAGGAGGTATGGTGTATGTTTATATGCATGTTGAATTTCTAGACTGAAGGTTTACTACCTTCTGAGGAGGAAGGGGGAGGCTTTGTACTGCTTGCTGTGCCTGGTAAGCTGGGGAGATAACCGAAGAAGAGCTTTTGGGTCACAATTTTTGGAGACGGGCTCTGCTGGGTTGCACACCCACATGCTGGTTGAAAACCTGTGTCTGCATGATCCACTTTTAGATGCTGCAACACATTTTTCCTAGAAATTTTGGCTGTTGTGCTTTTTTGGAAATTTTCAACTCTTATCTTGAAAAAAGTTATTCCAGATTCTAGTATTTTGATGTCACAAGAACAAATCAAATGTATCTTGTCTCCTTCTAGTTTTTCACATTTTTTGGAAATGTGAATCATAGAATCATAGAATGGTTTGGGTTAGAAGGACCTTTAAAGGTCATCTAGTCCACCCTGCCCTGCAATGAGCAGGGACATTTTCAGCTAGATCAGGTTTCTCAGAGCCCCATCCAACCTGGCCTTGTATGTTTCCAGGGATGGGGCATCTACCACGGCTTTGAGCAACCTGTTCCAATGTTTCACCGCCCTCATTGTAAAAATTGTCTTCCTTATATCTGGTCTGAATCTACCCTCTTTTATTTTAAAACCATCACCCCTTGTCCTACTACAACAGGCCCTGCTAAACAGTTTGTCCCCATCTTTCTTATAAACCCCCTTTAGGTGCTGGAAGGCTGCTCTAAGGTGATCCTAGAGCCTTCTCTTCTCCAGGCTGAACCACCCTAACTCTCTCAGCCTGTCTTCATAGGAGAGGTGCTCCAGTCCTCCATTTTTGTAGCCATGCTCTGGACCTGCTCCAACAGGTCCATGTCTTTCCTGTGCTGAGGACCCCAGAGCTGAACACAGCGCTCCAGGTGGGGTCTCACCAGAGTGGAGGGGCAGAATCACCTCCCTCAACCTGCTGGCCACGCTGCTTTTGATACAGCCCAGGATTTGGTTGGCCTTCTGGGCTGCGAGCACACATTGTCAGCTCACGTCCAGCTTTTCATCCACCAGCACCCTCCAAGTCCTCCGCAGGGCTGCTCTCAATCCCTTCATCCCCCAGCTTGTATTGATACTGGGGGCTGCCTGGACCCAGGTACAAGGACCTTGCACTTGTCCTTGTTGAACCTCATGATGTTCACATGGGCCCACTTCTCAAGCTTGTCCAGGTCCCTCTGGATGGCATCCCAGCCCTCAGGCATGTCAACGGCACCACTCAGCTTGGCGTCATCTGCAGACTTGCTGAAGGTGCACACAATCCCACTGTCTATGTCATTGATGAAGATCTTAAACAGTACTGGTCCCAGTACAGACCCTTGAGGGACACCACTTGTCACCAGACTCCATCTGGACATTGAGCTGTTGACCACAACCCTCTGGATGCAACCATCCAACCAATTTCTCATCCACTGAACAGTCCACCCATCAAATCCACGTCTGTCCCATTTAGAGCGAAGGATGTTGGGGGGGACTGTGTTAAAGGCCTCACAGAAGCCCAGATAGATGACATCTGTAGCTCTTCCCTTGTCCACTGATGCAGTCACTCCATTATAGAAGGCCACTAGCTTGGTCAGCCAGGACTTACCCGTGGTGAAGCCATGCTGCAAATCTCCTCCCTATCCTCCATATGCCTTAGCGTAGCTTCTAGGAGGAGCTGTTCTGTGATCTTCCCAGGTACCGAGGTGAAGCTGACAGGTCGGTACTTCCCAGGAGCCGCCTTTCTACCCTTTGTAAAAATGAGTGCAATGTTTCCTTTTTTCCAGTCACCAGGGACCTC
The DNA here is from genome assembly GCF_963210335.1 of Falco punctatus. Classification (NCBI taxonomy): domain Eukaryota; kingdom Metazoa; phylum Chordata; class Aves; order Falconiformes; family Falconidae; genus Falco; species Falco punctatus. The sequence goes on along the minus strand of NC_137581.1, from coordinate 23,226,997 downwards.
ACCTGAAGCATTAGAGCTGGGAAAATACTATAAGGGATCATAATTTTCTGAGCTAAACTTTTTTTTTTTTCCATTCTACTTATATATAAAGTTGATTCTATTAACAGCAGGAATAATGCCTTTCTCTGCAGCACGGCAGTTTCAGACCTGGGTCTCATAACAGCCACTGGATTTGCAGCCGCTCCCACCACCAGGAATTCTGAGATGTGGTGTGAAAGCTCAGCCTCTATGATTTCACCCTTTTTCAGATTTTAGTCACAGCATTACCTATCTATGAGCCAGTTTGAGCATATTCAGGTCATTTCAGCTCATATTTCTGCCTAGGCTGTGACATTTTTATTTTCTTATCTTCACCTTTCCTAGTTCCTTTTTATTCAGCTATGTAAGGTCAAGTTTTCCCACTATTGTTAGCATATTCTCATGGCTTGGATATTTGTCAGATTTATTTGCTTGTGGTTAACCAAATAAGTCAATGAATAATTGTGCTTGTAATTGCAGTTGCCCTGATAAAATGCATGAAGAAACTGGGGAAATAGATGGCATACAGAAGGTACAACATGAATTATTTCAAACTTATATATGGTGCTGCGTTGCTAATGACCTGGGCAGAGAATGCACCAGCCTCTTTACAATAGGTAACTTCCCTCTAAGGTTTACTTATACGCAAGCTGGGTCCTGACACTGAAGTTAGTTGCACTTCTCATCTGAGTACGCTTTCTGGGCTAAGCTGCTTGTTTTCAATCACTGGAACAAATCTAACAGTGAACACGATTGCTCTGTCACATGTTTAAAACTTAATTCTAATAGCTACTTGTTGTCTCTGGAAAAAATGTCTTACCCTTCTACGTTTGCTAAGCATTCATCAACTTTGTCTTCATGCTTTTAGGACCGTGTTGCATGGAAACACTCTTTCAAAGTGTTCTCAAATATATAAACATGAATAATTATAAATTAATATATAAATTCCGGTTTCTTTGTCTTTTTAAATAAACCTACCTGAGCTAAGCTCTGTGCCCTATAGATACCCTGTAAATTATGACAAAATTTGGTTTGAGACATCTAAATCAAATAAATTTACAAACTTCATGATTAGTGAGTAATCGTCCCAAATTCTAATTATCGTATTAATGGATGTTTATACAGCATTAGCAGAAAAAATGTAGATCTAACCAAACATTTTTCCGGGCAAAGTGACAGTTGTTTCAGTGACTATGTTTTGATTTTGTAGATTTAAATGAAAGACAAGCAGCGCCTTTACCTGAATTACTTCTTAAAGTTGGGGAACCATTGCTGATCAGATGCAGAGCTGTTCACCATAATTATAAATTCAGAATAAAATTAGCTTTTGAAAAAAAAGAAGTTGAGCAGGTGAGAAGACGCGTCATATTTTAAAATATGTAATGTTGGGCACTATCAACTGATTAAATGGGAATCTCTGTTGAAAACTAGGATCGCCAGTTTGAAGGATTAGAATATCAAACAGATCTCTCGGCAATTCGGATCCAGTATGTGTTTGCTTCAGCAGCAGGAAGAAGTGATAGTGGACATTATACCTGTTCCTCTACCGTTCATCCGAATCAAACTGCTTTGGTTACAGTTTTAGGTAATTCTAACCCCTGGTGTTAATGTTGTCCCTCAGTTGTTTTACTTTGTTTTCCACGTGGCAGCTCTTTGCTTGCAGACCTGTAGATTTGGCACTTAGGGACATGGTTTAGTGGTGGACTTGTCAGTGTTAGATTAATGGCTGGACCCAATGACCTTAAGGGTCTTTTCCAACCTAAATGCTTCTATGATTCCATGATTCTGTGCAGCATATGTTTATAATTCCTTTCCTAAGGAAAAAGTCTGTTTGTACTTACTGGCAGTCCAGGAGAGCCAAGAGACTAATCTGAACTGAGTCATTCTGGTATCTGAAGATAATTAACCTTTTCTTTATATTGCTTTTCAAATAAGTCCCATTAAAAGGCAGTGCTTTTAGAATTGAAATGAGATTATACTGTTCAGAGATTTTGTCTACATGATTGTTTCAATGGTATCTCTAGAAACACAAGCTGGGATTCATCTCATGTTCTTGTAAGAGACTCTCAGCCAGTGTGACTTTTTGTCATAGCAGCTTTTTGTGGGGACACAAAGCTCTCAGGTCCCCAGAGGGCCTTCCTGGCAGGGGGGGTAGTGTAGTTGAGTAGCCCTTCTCTGTGCCACCAACTCGGGCGCAGGCAGCTGCAGAGTGCATACAAACAGCTGGAGGTAGAACACTGTTTCTGGAGCCAGCCAAGAGCATAAACTGCACAGCCTACCCACGTGTTCAGCTGTTAATGCTCCATGTATTAGTTTGGCCAAAGTCTGGAATGACCAGTGACCGGTTTCAGCTAATGTGAGGGAGAAATGTCCTGCTGTGACCCCAGTATAGGTTTTGAAAAGCTGTAGCCATGGCCCCAGTCTCCTCCTCACCACTTGCTCCCACTGCATCTTCCTTCCACTCGCCTACGGCACCTCCACCCCACCTTTGGTGCTCCTTTGGATGTGGGGAGGCAAGGCAGAGGTTCTCGTGGCATCTGCTCCACTGTTTTTTATGGTACCTTTTAGTGCTCTTATACAGAAAAAAAAACAGATACAAAATCTGTACCAGGCCTGACCTGGGTCTAACAGGAAGGAGTCAAATATTTGGAAGGTCCTTGGTAGTCACCTCTCCCACCCAAAACCCAGAACAAATGAGAAATGACCGTTTCCTCTTATGGCGAGGGAGTGACTGACATGTGGCCACTTGGGTTCACCAAATTTTTTTATGGAAAAGTAAATCTAGGGAAGAATTTTAGCTCCAAAACCTGTGGAACTGGTAGCAGAAAAGAAATAAAAAGTTTTACGTTAACGGAGAATGTAAGCCCCAGAGAGACAAAGAATAGCAAGTGTTGACACAGCTGGAAAAGTGCCATGCAGTAGTGCTGCTGCAGCTGTGATGGATCTGAAGGAAAAACTGGAACTAGAGCGACAGCTGCTCCAGCATTGTTGGTTGTTCTGGGTGTCTCCTGCTTTCCAGGTGCTGAAGGGAACCATCCTCCTAACACCCAGCTACGCAAGGCCTGAATTTTTAGAAAATCAAAAGCATACCAAAGGAAACCTCATTCTGCTTAAGCAACATGTTGATTTAGAAGCCAATGGTATTGGAAGTTAGTCCAGAACAGCCTCAACTGAAAACCTTGTTTCTCAGATGGAAATAATATATGAATAGGCATAACTCTGGAAATAAGGCATAAAAAGGAAAACCGTAGTTAGGACCATGCTGCTGGATTAGGCACTGGGTGTAGTTTTCTGCCTGGTGTACCTGGAGATGGAGTCTGTAGCCCTGAGAACAAGGCTTTCTGAAGCACTCACCACACATTTGACCTTAGACGTAGTTGCTCTCAGCGTTTAAAACACCCAGGCTGTAGGAATAGTAGGAAGAGAGAACACTTACCCATCTCTTCAGAAATTACTTTCCCAGTGCAATATCCTCTTCTCTGCTCTTGCCTACCACTGAGCAGGAAGTTCTCTCATCAGTTACAATAACTGAGTGCAGCACCTGGGCATTTTTTCTACACATACCTTAGCGAATAGAAAGATAGGGGTGAGGGGTAGTGTAGAGGTAAAGCAAGATCTGCTTCTTTCTCAGTACTGGTGCCCAGTTCAGAAATAGTGGCTTCTTGGATCCATAAATTATCAGGTGTGAGTATGTGTCACAGTAATGGGATACTTGAGTCACTGTCTCTGGAAAGATGTATTTCTGAGTGGGGTATTTTTTGACTGGGTTATGCCAGGCTACAATGATTGTCTGCACACTTCTTTAATACCCCTTATGCCACCAAAACTTCTGAGGGCTCATTGGTTCTTCTGATGAAAAAAATCTATTCATTTACCTACATGATGGATTGAAGTGAGGGGATGTTGCCGTACCTAGCTAACAGCCATGCTTCTCTCTCCAAGGTTATAGAGGAACATCCTGTATTTCTGATCCACCCCAGCCTTTAGCCTAATGTATTCATGACAACCATTGTTGGTGTGAATTTGTGATAGCATGCTGGGTTCCATTTCGGCAGTGATACAGATACACAGTTCACTCGGTGGTCCATGTCATAGAGTAGCAGTTTCTGAAATGATCAGCATCCTGCCTTTAAACTGTCACTGTGCATGAGTCAGCATCTATGGCTACACACTGGGAATGGTTGTGACATAATTTAACCAAGAGAAGACTGATCTGGTTGGTACATACCACGTTGCCTGGGGAGCCTGGCTAGCATGACTACATCGATGAATAGTCTACGAATTTCTAATAATGCCTTGCAGCCAGACAGCTCTGGTTTGCTCTTTGCTAATTGATACTTCACCAATGTATCCCATCTTGTGTATCTGGTCAGGTCTGGTGAGGTGCTTAGGCCACTTTAAAACATAACAGAGATCATGCCAACAACTGCAGCTGCAAGGCTCTTTGTTTCTGCAGTTCTTACGCTCAATTTCCCCCAGTGCTGAATAAAGAATTTTTAGCACTACGCAACCTTGATTCAGGAATATGCAAGCTATTTTGCAACACCTTAGGTTTAAAACAACAAATAAACAAATGGGATAAATACAGAGACTTGAAAGCTTTGATATGAGCCTCAAGAATTTCATCTCATCTCTCTGTCATTACTCAATAATCATCTTCATTGTTTCTCTGGCAGAAATACACTTAAACCTGCCAAAAAATTATAAGCCAAGCAATAATGTGCTATTTTCCTTCTCCTTCAAAAAAGAAACTACTTTCTCTGAGTTGTTTTCCAGAGAAACGACATACCCTGCTCCAAGGTCCTTGCGTGCACTCTGGAAAAAGCCTTTCCTCTTGGCTGGTGGTGTTGGTAACAGTACATCCAGAGATGACATGCTGCCCGGAAGGATAAGGTCGAAAGATCATTCAAAGAAGATGAAGATCCAATTTATGAAACCAATGAGCCTTTAATATTAAAAAGTAGGAGAACAGTCATGAAAGGAATCGCTTCTTGTTTTAGAATACTGACATTTTTGTGGTTTATGTGGGAGTTTCCAGATAGTATTTTTTTAAACCTGTAAGCTAGACAGAGATAACACATGCCAAGGAGAATGTAGGGTTACAACCATAAGAAAAACGCTCAAAAGGAGAAACCCAGCCCAGCAATACTTCTGCAGTGCAGTTTTGTCACCATGTGGCTGGTTAAACACTGGCACAAGTTTCCCAGATTTTGTAGAGTCTACATCCTCGGAGATACCCAAACTCAGCTGGACATGGCTCTGAGCAACCTCATCTAGTTAGGCCTGCTCTGAGCAGGAGCTGGACTAGACATCTCCAGAGATGTCTTCCACTGTATATGATTCTGTGATTTTTGCAGAGCTTATTCTAGCCCCACTGATGCCTTTAGAACAGCCTCTTCCTACATGTATCCGCTGTTCAGTTTCTTTTGGTGGGATTCATTTCTCATCATGAGACATTTAGCCCCAGCAACGACTTTGGTTCCTTCAGTAGTCAGTGTCAAAAAACAAGATATGTCCATAAGCAGTTCAGTACATCTTTGTTATCTTCTGTTATAGGATGGGTTACATCTGGACATGCCTGTCTCATTCCACTGAGTTTATCAGAGGTCTAAGCAAGTAGTTTAGGTGGGTCACTGAACTTCAGACAGCTCCAGTAGGTGAAATTAATCCTACCCTAGCAGAGCAAGTACCAGCAGCTCATGTTTCACACAGATCTTCAAAACGTTTTTTCATGTTGCTGTTGTCTTGCATCAAATATGTCTAATTTAGATGGAGAAATAAAGAAGCAGCTTCAAGTCTCATTTGCAAAATCTTCAGCTCATGTCAGGGAAGGAGAAAAAACTGCTACCAACATCTGTGCTGGTGTTGCCACCCGGTTTTGTTCCTTGTTAGAGGAAAGCCAGGAGATGCAGCTGTAATGCCTGGAACACACACCTAAAACAAACCAAATAAATAATGACGTTGTTGGCCTTGTGGTTCTGTAGGACAGCTTGGGGAGAAATGTCAGACTATTTTGGAAGGGCTCTGGTCTGACCAAATATGCATCTTCAGCAGGCTCAGATAATTCTTCTACAGCTGAACACAATGACACCATTTCAATACTATTTTGAAGTGTTATCTTATTTTGATTAAAAGGATGCCTTCTGTGATGTGACATGGTGCTTTTTTTTTGCTTGCAATAACCAAAACAAAAAACATACAGGCATCAAAATTCCTTCAGTAAGCAGTACAGCCTTTGTAACATAATATAATTTTTAATTACCTTTTTTTTTTTTTTAGAAAAGGGTTTTATAAATATAACCGACTCTAAAGAAGATTTTGAAATCGGTGAGGAAGAGTTTTGCTTCGAAGTTAACTTTACAGCATATCCACCAGTTAGATGCATGTGGCTGTTTTCCCAAAAAACGTTTCCATGTAAACAAAGTTACAGCATGGATGGACACAGGTACTTGAATTTTTTTGCAATAATTTGATATAATAATGTTTCTTCTTTGTATCTCATTTGAACTGCTTACTGTCCATGTTTTGTACTCTCTTTGTGTTTTTAAAATGTGGATGGGCCACGTGATGAAGGTGTGTTGACAAAAGGCACTCAAACATTATTTTGTCTTTCAACAGCAATTAATGTAGATAACTTGTAGAATCACTGTATTTTCCATGTTATAATGAACCTTTCGGTAAGTTATGCATCTGGCAACCCCTTAGTTTACATGCACTTTGCCATTCCCTTTCTCTCTAATGTTATTTCTCAGTTACAGATCTGTTGTAGTTCTTACACTGGACCACAAGTTCTACATGTCCCCTTCTGTCATCCTGTTCTTGATGATGTTCCCAGTGTCTTTCAAACTGCTCAAATCAAGCCCAGGGCTCTATAGTTTCCCAGGCCACTGCTAGATCTCTTTGACTGTGCCACAGAAACATACCGTTCTGCTCATTACCCAGGTCATGTATTCTTCTGCTGCTGAAAAACATGTTTTTGAATAAACCTGTTAGTTATCTACCTTTTTTGTTATTTCCTACAATGAAGTTCTGGCATGAGTTCTCTTTAAGGCTAATGTTTTCTCCATTCCCTAGGCTTTCTAATTTCTTGATAACATTATCTAATTTCCTTCAGAGTTTCTTTCAGAGTGGTCCCATGGCTTTCAAGGTAACAGCTTTTATTCACCTCAATGAAAATGAAGTCAAGCTGCTCTTTTAAAGTTTTAGCCATAAAACTAAGCAGGACCTAGGCAGGAGTTAAAGTGGCTGCACTGATTTTTTTGCATATTCTTAAAACCTCTCAGCATCTGCATAGAACTGTGTCTTAGCCTGGATTATGCTTCTTATGATTTCTTTCCTTTAGTATTTTGGTACATGATTTTATCTGTTAGCTTGTCAAGTCATCTCTTGCAACAGACTGGCCTTTTCATCTGTATCAGGTAGTGTATTGGAGTCAGACCTTCACAACGTTCAGAGACAGCTCCGTTCAGATCAGTAAATTGTCATCTCCTGGCAATGGTCACAGGAACTCTGTCCCTGCTGATAAAGCGAGGGCTGTCAGCAAACTTTGATAGTGTCGGGTGGGTGTTGGTGACTAATCTGCAATGCATGACATGGGCTAGGCAGATCTGTTCTTTGTGGTCAAGACTGGTTTTGGAAATGAGGTCTCAGGAGGTCTCAGGGGACAGCCACGAACACTTGCTCATCCTTGCCCAATAGGTACCTCCCTCCAGCTGATAATGCTGAGCTGATTTGCTTTGCAGCTGGGACGGATCTTTCTCCAGGAGTCATTTTCGCTTGGATGATTGACAGCTGGTGCAAACTCAATCCAGATAAGAAGGTGCTAGGGACTGGGCCAACAATAACAATTTTGAGAACTCTTGAAATAGCTTAGGTAACCCTCATTAGTCGGTAAGGTGCAGCTGCTGGTGGCCTGGGATTTGTGAGTCACTTCAGATAGCCTTTGCAGCGCACGAGAGGGGGTTGCTGAGGGCCGACCACCACCTGCTGGACAGGGAAAAGTCCAGCCTGTGCCCCTGGAGCAGCGGGCACATCCTGGGCTGGCCACTGCCACAGCCATGACCACAGCCACATCACCACCCCCAGCATCCCTGGAGCTTGGCCTGGAGGCTGCTTCAGAGATAACTGAGCCACCCATCTGACTGCCCTGTCGATTAAATACTTTTTTAAAAAAAAATAATATTTAATTTAGGTAGTTACACTTCATGTTTATCATCCTATTTATTTTATGAAAAATATAATTGAGACAAAAATACATTCATTTGGTAATTATTTCATCTGACAAGTACATTCTTCTGCACAAACATCCTCCACCACTATCCAGTTTTGATTGAATACTAGCACTGGATAGACACATCTCACCTGAGGAAGAAGAGTAAGGGTAGATATTTCATTCAGTTTGAAGTCTCCAGAAGCAGCCAGGGGTACAGAGGTCAGGAGATTCTGCCTGCAAGCTGTAGCACCGCAGATTTCAATGTGATTTTTAAAGCAGAAACAAAACAAAAAAGTTAATCACGTCTTAACGTATTATGAGTCTAAATTTGCTTATTTTAGTTGACTTCTGTGTAATCCCATCTCCCAAGACTTCTACTTTATTCCTTTCATATCCTTTTTCATTTCCTGTTTTTTCTCTTTTTTTTATTTCTGCCATTTTCTTATCAAGTTGTTCCTTCTGATTATAGATTGTATTAAATGTTATAATTAACTGTCCCCTTCTTTAGCTTTTAATATCAAGTCCCAAGGATTCATCTCTCCTGTCACTGCCCTGAAGCATTTTCAGACATTCCTTCTGAATTTCCATTTTCTATTTGCTTTTCTCGTCTCTCTGTTTTAGCACACTGCTGATTTTCACTTCCCTCCTAAGAGCAAATGAGTTTTCATACACGGAATAACTCCTGTAAAATTTTTAATATTTATTTCCCATCCCCTTATATTTTCAGGTATCAAAGACATTCTTTTTAAATTATTTTCTCATTATTTCACTAGGATTTAACCCTTTAGACCTAGGATTTCAAAAGCAACGAATGATTTGTGGTTCCTCCTACCTTCAGTATCCATTTTGAGGCAGCTTAAAAGGGATCTGATTTTAAAAACTCTCTGAGTTCAGGGATATGTCTTAAAGACCATTTCAGATTAAGACATTTGAAAGTCAGTAAGTATATGGAGGTGTTGTGTTAGTCAGAAGGCAAAATTAGTCAGAAGGTTTCAATGACTTTTCCTGGTTTAGAATTGTAAGGTGATACTGGGTTCCTTTCTATATATCTTGCTTAATGAGAAGTACCTGGATTTTAGTTGTCTAGATTTCAAGCTCATTACTGCTTTCTCTTACTTTGCAAATTGCTGGTATGAGCCGTTGTTTTTCTCTCTGCTTCAAGCTCCCTGATATATCTGCTTGCCTTTACCACTAAAACTGAGCTGGGGGCCTCCTACCCAGTTATTCTTGTGTAATCAGCCAGCACATCTGTCCCCAAAATGCCAGCAACTAAACCTAACAGATTTTCTGAAGTGCTTTTCTAATGATGATAAACTGCAATAGCTGCCACTTAGAACTGGCAATCCTCCTGACAACAATAACCTAGTCAAAGAGATGGAAGTAGGATGCCATCTCTCTAAGGTGATCTATTCCCTTCTCACTACCTCATCCTGTGTCCCGTAAACCAAAAAAAAATGACTCATCAGGTCAGTCATGCATGAATCTCTAAGTCTCTGCCGTCCTCCCTGTTAGCTTCTGTCCAGGGACTTGTTAGAGCCCTCCCCCACCATCTCCATTGTCACAAGCCATCTCCTGCATGGTTTGGGTCTTGGCTGCTGCCATCCCTTGGACCAAAGGCCACAAGTATTAGTGGAAGGCTGGCCTTCCTCCTGCAGAAATGTCTTGACGGTTGGTGCTTTGTCTCATTGACAGTGAACTGATGATGATGATCTCATTTCTGAGTTTCCTTCAGATCTTTCCATTTGGAGAGGTTTATCTCATATGATCCTACCTGTCATTGTTATTTCCTGATACTGTTTATCATATCAAATAGACACTCCCATCAAAATCCTTTGGAGAATAGCAAATCCTATCCTTTGCCGATCTTAACATCTGTGCCAGGATGTGTTATATACCTTGTCTTCCAATGGATTGGTAACAAAATCAAAGCCTGACAGCCCACATGCACTCCAGGAACTATGAGAAAAATTGCAGAATGAAATCAATACTCACAGAAAAAATATCCTCTCATCAATTCAGTTACATTCTGTGGTTTATATTCTCTAAGCAAAACTAATATCATTTGGGTTCCTCATTAGATGGTGTTGAATTGTTTCAAACATATATATGAGTCATGACTACACTTAAAATCTTTTTTAAATCAGTCTTTTGTCCTTTTACCTTCTCTCCTTTGCTACACAGCATTTCATCAAGATTCTGTGACCACCAGCATCAGTCTGGGATATATGTATTTTATGCTGAAAATGATGATACAGTCATGACAAAAAAATTCACTCTGTATGTGAGAAGTAAGTGAGAAAACCCCTGTGAAGATTTGGTGAAGTCTGGGATTTTGCCACTGATATAAATGGAGATATGTTGCTTTTCCTTTGATATTCCCCATTTTATTTACATAGATTTATTGTTATAAATGGAGGAGCACAAGGCAAAAATGTGATTCTCTTCACACTGCACTACACTACTGAAATCCAGGCACAGGGTCAGAGAAGGATGCCGGCTGCTTGTGGGCCGTATTTCTTGTGTTGGTCACGGATGGAGAACAGAGGAAGGAGGAGGAAGTTATTAATTTTTTTCTCTTCCCTTTAGTCTGCCATAAACAGAGGGCAGAATAAGAGAAATCAGTCATATAGTCAGGAAATTAATACTTCTTAAGAAAATCACAAAGCATAGGAATCAGTAAAATACAGTGACTGTTCAAACTCTGTAGAGCTGGAATATATGTGACTCCTGTAGAGACCACACAAGATACACAGTGAGAGGAAACACTTGCCCTCAGTAGGTGTTAGCTTTCTATGGTGTGTTTCTTTCTTTTTTTCTCCTAATAGTATTTGTGAGTTAATGTAGTTAGTAAGGAGGCCCATACATAACATATATGTTGGGGCTGCTGCGTGTCATACACCCCTGCCCATGATTTACACATGCACTTGCCAGATGCTCTCAGTAATCTCAGTTCTGCCACATCACTGGAGCATCTCACCCCTGGTCTAGGTCAGGGAGCATTATTTATTGTGTATTATTTATACAAGGATCCTCAGTGCACATCTCATACATGCCAGATACCCAGAACTGGGGCATCAGGAGAGTCCTAGGGCTGACTTCTTGCTCCAAGTCAGGAAAGCAGAAGTCAAGACTTCTAATTTCAGCTCTGCCACTGTTTTGGTCTGCCTGTGCCTGAACAGAGAAGTGGCTGCTCCCCTTGCCTTGCCCACACTGCCATCCCACAGAACCAAGGTGCGGGGCTGGAGGAAGGAGGAGGACTGAGGGCTGCACCCAGCTATCACAGTGACATGTGCATGGGTTATTTTGAAAACACAGAAGCAGACCTTGGTCTCAGCAGATGTAGCATTGCCACATAAATGTAAAGGTTTTGGTCACTGAAGTGCTGTCAGAAACCATCTTGTGTTGTCTTGTTACAGGAAAGCCTGAAATAACAATGCAGATGTTGTTCAAGCAGATCTCCTGCATTGCTGACAGTTATCCTTCTTCATCCTGGGTTTGGAGGAACTGTCCAGAGCTGAACTCATCTAAGTAATAATTTTCCCCCTCTTTTATTCATTGCAAAGGCTATATCTGAGCTATTCTTGGTTAAATGAAGACTGGCCTGTAACAAACTAAGTGTAAAATACACCCTTGACCATCTGTACAAGGGGACATGGGGGCCCACTCCAGGGAAATGGATCCCCAAAACTATGGAAAGTTTTTTTCCATTTTTTTGATTGGCATCAAATGAAGTCTATAAAGATGTGTATCTCAGACTGAAATAAACTTCACTGGGTCTATATCAACCGTTAGGTAGCTGCAAAGTTCCATCTAAGTTTTTCTCTTGGCCTGTCAAAGTTAGAGGGATTCAGGAAACGCATTGGTTAACATGGGCTTGATTAATTGGTTAAGCTTTGGTTAATACTGCTGTTATAGTGACCTGTTACCAAAGCCAGTAAAGTCAATGAGAGTGTTTCCAGTAAAGTTAGTGAGAGTGTTCCCATTTCCTCTATTTATTTAGGGCAATGAGTCAGGCCCTAAAATTTCAAGAGATGCTGAAACAGCTTTGAGCTGTTGTATAACCTTGGCAGTTTTTATTTAAGTATGCCAAAAAACTAATAATCCCATGGTGCAGAAGAGTACTAGATCAAATTATCTTCTGGAAGGCCGTGGATAAAGCTCTAAGCATTTTAACTAGACTTAAAAAAATGTCTAGGTGACTTTCTTATCCATACTTCCAGAAAGACTTCCTAACATCAATCTGTTTGTGCAGAAATGGAACAAGAAAGAAAACATCCAGTTAGTGAGTTTAAAACACTCCTTAAATCAGCTTTCTGGGATGAAAATGCTGTGACATTTCTTTTCTTGGAAATTTCCACATGTAGAAGCCGGTGCTATGTGTAGAGCTGAATAAATTTTATTTATTTACTTACCTCCTCATTTATTTATGTGAACAGTAAATTAGGCAGTAAGTTGATGAATGATAGAAAAGCTAAAAGTCAAAATTATCTCTGTGTGGGCTTATTTTCCCTCGAGTATAAGGTAGACCTCTTTCTACATATCAGGTCTTAAATAAGTCATTAATAGAGGGTGGATGCTCTCCATCTTGAGTGAGAGAGACTTCATGGCTGAAATCACGTACCTTCAGGGAAAGGAATTAGACCTTTCACTGTGGGTTCATTTTGTATTTATTGTTTTAGCAGCGGCTCGTTTGGAGCTGCTCAGTGGTTTGAGTGTTTGAGGTAAAGCTGAAACCAGTGGGAATAGATGCGGTAGTGGGAGGTCGTGTCAGCCATGAAATTGGTGGAGGTCCTGGACATCAGGGGGTGCAGGTGCCCTGCCAGGGCACCAGTGGAGAGTGGGAGTGAGCCCCGCATAGCAAGTGGGGAGATCAGTTCACCCCCCGCTGACCCTGCCATGTCCATCACCAAAAAACGAGACTGGCAAACTGCTCTGAAGCCTCACTCTAACAATGAGAAATAAAAAACAAGCCCACCTACACCCCCCTCCCTTCCAACACAGACATAAGACTTGTTTTGAAACATCCCACCTTCTGCCCTGGAAAATGCCACTGTGAGCCCAGTATGAAAACTGGTCTGCTTTCTTTTTCAGCTGTACAGAAGAAATCACTGAGGGGATTCACAACTTCTTGCCAGAGAGGAGATCCCTGGGGTCATGGATTTCAAGCAGCGCTCTAGATGTGAAGGAGACAACAACAACCTTCTCTGTGGAGTGCTGTGCAAACAATTCTGCTGGTTCAGCCTGCGAAAAAAGTTTCATTAACCTGTCAGGTACCATAAGCCAGTGTTTTAGCACAGGTTTTCTCAATTAAAGCTGGCATGGTAGAACTTAGGGTATTTTTTATCTGGCTAAATGGCTGACTGTGCAATGCATTGCAGGTAAAACACAAGCACAGTGTGGGAAATGGTGGGTGAAGGGGAGAGAAATGTCTCTCTTCCCTGGTCCCAAAGCAGGGGCCTCCCTCATTAAAATTAGCAGAAACATCACACAAGTAGGAAGTGCAGGATGGAACCATGGCAATGTTGGGGTCTGCTTTTTTATTTTGTCTTAGTGATTCGTACCTGAAACCTGGAGACATCAGCTTTGGGAAGAGCTGAAGCCACTTTGGTAGCTGATGGCAGGTGCTGCCTCTTGTTCCTCTCCTGGACATCAGTGTGGTGCTGCCAGAAATGCCCATGGGAGCTCCTCTCATCCCATGGAGGCCATTGTGCACCCAGACATGAGCATGGCTGAGCCAACAGACCCACTCAGGGGTCAGTCTGGGAAGCAGGAGTGAGTACTAGGGGAGTACTCACTTTAAGTACGCTTAAACTGGTGTAGGCAGGTGGCAGAAGGCTAAGCCCTGGTTTGGGAACTGCTGTGCAGTCTCCTTGTCAAGGGCATGAGAGATTCTTTCCTTATTGAACAAGAAAGTCAATACAATTATTTGCCCATGCACTTTATACTTGTAACATCATATACATACCATAGGGGAAAGCATTTCTGTTACAGAGAACAGGCTGTGGCACTGGGAAAGTGTTTTGAAGCCCACAGATATCTGCAGTACAGAGATTTCCTTTGTCATGGAGGAACAAGCTGTTTGGTGCTTTTGTCTACATCTGGCAGAAGCTGTGACAGGTGATAGAGTTTGTTTATGTTGAAATTACAATAGAAAGTAAGCATAATACTTACGCTCTTAGACACTACCAGAATATGAGAGTAGGTCTCATGTAATGTCCACCTATCCACCGGTACCTTATAGTATGGTCTTGACTCGTTAAGAGAGTTCCTGGCTGAGCAGCAGAGCAGTGCTCCAAGCAGGTTATGTACAGTCTGCCCGCTGGTAACAGGTACTTTGGTACCTAACGTACATCACCTGGGGAAAGGCACAGGGAGAGGGGACAAATTGTTTATTCCTGTTTACGCTCACAAAGTCCAATCCATGGATCACACCAACACCTCTGTGCACTTAGACTTATGAATTGGTGTAGCATTTTTTTTGAATGAAAACAGATGTCAGAATAACCCAGCACTTAGTGTCTCCTGACCAGCTCCTTGCTTTGCATGTGGCTCCATCTCACTCTGTGCAGAGGAGGCTCAGGCATGAAAGGGCTGCAAACTGGCAGAACTGACCCAGCCACCATGGGTCATCCTTGCACCTCTAGCTGTACACATAAGCACTGATTTGCTGGGTAGTAATATGTATCTTTTAAAGTTGCAGGAGCTGTTTCTTCGCCCCTGGACAATGCTGCGTTCTATGTCTCTGCTGGATTTTTCCTCCCTTTGATCATGTTTTTGTTTGTGTTCATTTCTCATAAATACAAAAAGGTAAAAGCAAACACAAATACCTACCCCTTCCTCTGTTCCTACCAGGCTGTTTCTTCTTCTCTAAGACTTATTCCACTGTCTTTTTTCTTTCAAAGCAATATAGATACGAAAGCCAGTTGCAAATGATACAGATGATAGGCCCATCCGATAATGAGTACATCTACATCGACTTCAGAGAATTTGAATATGATCTCAAATGGGAATTTCCCAGGGAAAATCTGGAATTTGGTGAGCAGTCCATAAGGCAGACCCCAGTGCTGGAGTAGTACCCTGTGCTGTACCAGCTGTGAATAATATTGATGTATTGTGTCTTGTAGGACAGGTCCTTGGTTCTGGGGCTTTTGGGAAGGTGGTGAATGCGACAGCTTATGGAATTAGCAATGCAGGAGACTCAGTCCAGGTTGCAGTCAAAATGCTACAAGGTACAATAAACACTGGATGACTCTCACAAGCAGCGATGTATTCTAGAAGCACCAAAGCAGAAGCAGTGTTGGAAATCCCTTTACATACAAACTTTTAGCAGTTACACCTGATGAATGCTTGGTTTCAAAATCCTTCCAAAATGCTTTCAAAACCCTGTTTCAGTTTGGAAAGGTGTTACTGAAGTGCCTTCTTCCAGCAGCATGTTGTATTTTGTCCTACACACCAGAGAAGTCTACATTGTGCATGGAAGGATGGAGCTGCTCTGCTCTGAGGAGGATGAATGCAAATTCGAAGTGCAGATTAGCCTGCAGGTTGCATTGGTGACTCTGTTGTCTTTGGTTTAAGGTCCCGTTTTTCTCGTAGTGCTGTCTAGCTGTTGCACTCCCTTTGCCTCCTATGTCTGAGCTATCTTGTTCACAAAACTTCCAACACCTCTTCCTGTAGTCTTGGTGATACAAAATGATTTCTTTCCATCCCTCCTTAACCTCTAATACTCCTTGCTGCTTTGCTCTGGCCCCTCTCCAAACTGTCTTGACTCCTCATAAAGGTAGCGCCCAGGAGCAAGCCACCCTGGCAGCAAGCAGAGGAGGAGGTTGCACTACTGGGTCCCAGGTACCTCAACCCTGTTCATAGAATCATGAGGACTAAATGCTTGTTGAAAAACAAGCCTAAAGCTATTACTGAAACAGGGTGGCCCTTTTAGCTATTGGATTGCAGCTGGTTGCATGCCATATGCATGTTAAGACATCTTTTTTCTTTTGGCATTTCTCTCCAACAGGATTGACTGCCATTTTTTTCTGTGCTTGCGAACACCTTAATACACCGCTGTCATTCCTTGCCAGCCTAAGAATGAAAAATATTAAAATTTTATGACTGCTTTCCCAAGCATTCAAATGATCCACACTCACACACACATTTAGTGTCCACCTTTGGCTAAATCTTTTTATACTGTACAACGATTTTTTAGGATGTTCTCAAACATAATGTCAGTCCAACTAATTTGAAATTAAGACTTGCATGTAACAAAGGATCGCAACCATTTACATTTTTATTTCTTTGCTGGAGATGTCCCAACCTGTGTTATTACTTTTACAGAAAAACCTGATGCTTCAGAAAAAGATGCTCTGATGTCTGAGCTGAAAATGATGACTCACATTGGAAGCCATGAAAATATTGTGAACCTACTAGGAGCTTGTACTGTGTCAGGTAACTTGTAATTGTGGAAAGGTACCAATTAAAACCTTCAGACTAATGAGGACTCCTGAACAGAAAAGAAGTATCAAAAATTGATCATTAAAAGCAGTATTAAAAACGTTCAGGCCATAATTAATCACCTGTTCTTTAGGCTGCTGTTTCTTTCTGCATCTCTGAATCCTGTCTTTGCACAACCAATTTTGCTGTTCTCTGCTGACCCAAAATAAGATGAAGATGAACTGAAAGCAAAGTTAAAGCCATGCATGTCTACAGAAATGGTTCCTTTCTAATTGTACTTGCATGAAGTGAAACAACAGCCCTTCTATAGAAGAGGTTTTACTATTATAGTGGTGATGGCACTGATATGGGCCAGTTTATTATGTGAAAAGCAATAACTTATCTGGTGTAAGGTACTTTTGTATCCACATGATTATGTTCACATAAGAAATTATAGAGGTGGTTTTTTTTAAAATCATGTGGCTTACCGGACAGTGAAGTTGTAGAAAGAAAGGGAAGAACGACTCAAAACTAGACAGGAAAGAAAAGAAACTGAAAAAGAGGAGGGGTGGGAGGGACACCCAAAGAAAAGAAAGAAGTGAATAAAAATTAAGGACAGCTTTTTAAAGAACTGAATGTGAAAGTAAACTGCAGGTGGAAAGAACTAAGCAAAGATGGGCTAAGATGAAAGTGGCAAGATATTATCACTAATTAATTATTGTGTGACTCATGTTATCATTGAGGCAATGTACACAGATGTTCTTGTCCCAAGAACTCCTTCTCTGGCCAGGTGCAACAGTGAACAGGAGCGGCTGAAGAGAGGCTAAAGCACAGATCACCTTGTGGAAAGGGCAGGGCTTTACCCAGCATTTGTTCATATCATGAATTGTAACATCTGCCACTAAAAAACTTAACAGATTTTCTGCCACAGATATTTATTTTATCAGAAAGACCAAAGAGGACAGTTAACTCATTTCCCCAGTTTGCATCAACACCAATACTGTCACGCAAATACATTTGAGGTGTAAAGGGAAAGCAGAGAAATAGATTATTAGTGGTGGCTTTAGCTGATTTGAAACTATACAGGCTGCCACTGCCTTCTGAAAAATTTGGCAAGATGTGATGGTATAGGCAGGAGACCTGCAAGGAAGAACCTGTTTAGTCTGGTGGGGTAGGGCAGGAACACTTCCAGCCTTATGTAAGTCCCATGTTCTGAAGCATTTGCATGGTTCTCAAGACATTCACATCCACTCTCTGAGAGACTTTACAGGCTTTTTCCATGTGCCCTACCTTGCTTGACAGGGGTCTTCTGGCAGAAATGTTTGCAAATTTGTAGTCAGTCTTTCTGAGCCAGGAGTGGTGATGCCAGTGTAAGACTTCACAGGGGTGATGCATGACCACTCTGAGCTCCTGGGCCATTCATTCTGCTCCTGATGGCTTTTTGTGGCTTGTCTCTGACCCTGCCTGGGTCAGGAGTTGGAGGTACTTTTCCTTCCTTGAGAAAGTAGCCTGAGCAGTGCTCCACTCAGACACATCCCCTTGCAAGGTCTTTCCCTCCTATAGGTCCCCTCTGCCAGTACACTTGGGTTACAGGTGGCCTCCACGGGGAAAAAAAAGGGGTATTTCTAAAGCATGAAGGTAGTGCTGATAAATGGAAGAGCATAGGTCAAAGGATACCAATTTACACCATGAAGATAATTAGCAGGGTCATCTTTTGCTTGAACCATGTATGGTTTAGACAATACGTTGCATCTTCGTGGCCTGTGCTGTCCTCCCCAGTGCCACTGGTATGGGGAAGGATCTTTGTGCCTTCATAGGCGCAATCCACCTTGGGAGATGCACCACAGGGAACAATCAGCTACACAGACTTTCCAACAGGACATTAGTCATTACAGTCTGTAAACGTTACCTGCCTATCAGTACAGGTTATCTACCCAGGAAGGATGATGCTTGGAATGTTTAATGCAGATTAATCCTGGGAGAAGAGGAGGCATCATTAGGGCTTTAATGGGGAAGGTGTTATAGATAGCAGGAGACATTTACATTTCCAACTATTTCAGGACCAATCTACTTGATATTTGAATACTGTTGCTATGGTGATCTTCTGAACTACTTAAGGAGCAAGAGAGAGAAGTTTCACTGGACACTGACAGATATTTTTAAAGATCACAACTTCAGCTTTTACCACAATATCCATTTGAACAAAAATTCCAGGTAAAGCATTTGGTGAGTTTAATACTTTATAAGGCTCCCGTCTTTTTTTTTAAGCTGCATTCTCAGCTGTGCTGTAAACTGGAGAAATTATTGAATTCTTGAGAATATGCCTTCACATACTTTAATAAGCAATGACTGACTGAGGAGGAACTGAGATTTGGTTCTCCTTATGTTCTTCACAACGGACTGCAAAACGCAAACAACCTCTTGTTCCTCTTCCCAGTTTTGAGAAGACTCATCTCTGCACCCAGATTTTTGATAGCAATAACTGATCATGCTTTTTCACTGCAAAAGGGTTTACGTGCAGGAGGTTATGTGATACACCATGTGTAACCTTTGAAAATGTGTCACCCATTCCAGGAAAGGAACTCACCTGAAGTACAGTGTGAATATGACTCTGTGCAGAGAGGATGAATTTGAGGTCATGCAGAGAAGTCAGAATGTAAATGTGACATCTGGATCAAAAAGGATAGTGCTGTATTCTGAGGAAGGTTAGAAGCTAACTCCTTTTATCTCCAGTGAATCTGTTATTTTTGTGTTTATTACATTATTGACCTAACTAGACTAGATTTAGTGACACAGGAGGCCCCTTTCTATCGTATGTCTCTCTTCCCCCTCCTGGCAGGAATTTTGCTGGAAAAGGATTCAACAACACTTAAGACCAGAGGCTTATGTTTCTGGTCATGCTACACATAATATTTGAGAATGAAAACGCTTGTTCCTTTATTTTGTGTCTGGGAAAAGGGTGCAAAAGGTGGATGCTCTTTGTGATGTTGTTCGTGGTAGAGGCATGTGAAAATCCTTACAACAGTCAGTGGAATTAATCAAAGAGTGAGGAAGCCCATGGAAAACTCATACTTTTGGTTATTTTTTACAGATAAAATTAAGCATGCAAGCAGACAGATGGACGAAGAAGAGGATTTCAATGTGCTCACTTTTGAAGACCTTCTTTGCTTCTCTTATCAAATTGCCAAAGGAATGGAGTTCCTTGAGTCCAAATCGGTATGGGGAAGGGTTTAGATAGAAAAGACAGTGAAAATAGGTCAGTCTATAGAAGGCAGACTGAAGAACAGAGACACTCAGTGGCAGGCTTGAACTATACCTCCTTCCCTGGCTTTACAGCAAAGACTGGATTGCAACTTTAGGCATGACCCCGAGTAAGAAGTGGCTGTGCTGCACACTTCTGCCTGCCCTGTCCCTGTCCCCGTCCCCTTGCCACAAGCAACCAGGGTCTGTCCACCTTGCCCATTCTCCACACTTTTTAAGTGGAAGGAGGCACCAGTTCAGAGAGCTGTGCCTGAGACAAGGGGACTATCTTCTTCCAACACCAAATGCTGCAGAGTGTTAATCCTTCCTTTCCTTCTAAGTGCATTCACAGAGACCTTGCTGCCCGGAATATATTAGTGACCCATGGAAAAGTGGTGAAAATTTGTGACTTTGGCCTGGCCAGAGATGTAGTGAAGGACTCCAACTACATCGTCAGGGGCAATGTAAGTTCCTGAGTGCTCTCTGTTTTTCATATCGTTTTAAGAATGATAAGGAACCAAGAAAGTGAAACTTTTCATTTTCAGATTCCTTGTTAGCTTTATAGATATCTGTACAGACTATGCAGAAATCTCACTTTTTCCTGCCCCTGGCAAATGCAAATCCTTACCTTATAATTAACCTAATCAAGCTAGTACTGTAAATGAGATGGTACCCGTGTCATTACTAAAGCACACTGAAACCCATCGATGGAAGTGCTAGGAACTGTTTACTGTTAGAGACAATAATAGCATAGGGGCAATAGCATATGTGTGAGGGTACACCAGGTCCTCTGGCTATATGAAGAACTGTGGTGTGGGCATCTCCATCTAAGCTGGTCACTTTGGAAGTCAGAGGAGGGAAGAAGGCTCTTCCAGGGCTGAGTTCATCTCTTCCTTAAATAGTCATCTAAAATGGATGAGATTAATTGGCTCCTTAGAAGTGCCTATTTGTCTCCATGAGGGAAATTTAAAGGGGCTAAGAGAGGCCCAGCTTCTCACACATCAAACATGAACTGATCCTACTCAAGCAGTGAGAACTACAGTGAGTCACCCAGAAAGCCTGTGTCATAGCATGACCTGGCCTCCTTTCCCCCTCTCTCTACAGGCTCGTTTACCAGTTAAATGGATGGCTCCCGAAAGCTTGTTCGAGAGGACGTACACAATGAAGAGTGATGTCTGGTCTTATGGAATATTACTATGGGAAATATTCTCTTTGGGTACGTTCTGTAATGCAACAAACGAGCAGTGCTTTGTTTCGGCAGCTTCCAAATTAACATGTATTTTCCAATATTTTCCACAGGTGTAAATCCCTACCCTGGCATTCAGGTTGATACGAACTTCTACAAATTAATACAAAGTGGATTTAAAATGGACCAACCATACTATGCTACAAAAGATGTGTAAGTGTATTTCCTGAGTAATGCACAGCATGGGAATTTATATTTACTAGGTCACTGTTTGTTTGATCTTTTATTTATTGTACACTGTACTTTGCTCAAAAAAAGTTGTAAAAGGTGAGCACTTCCTCTAACTCTGAAATAGACTGCTTGATCCTGCAGGTTTTGTCCTAAAGCAGAAGTGATCAATACTAAAGGTTATGTGTGTTTGAAAGGACTACTTTATTATCTTTAATTGTGCCTTCCTTTCCCAGGGCACTTCTCATTCTCAGATCACAGACGTATTTTTTTCTTTCATTTTTTTATTTTTGCAAGAAGTATGTTATACCATATTCATTTTGGATATTAACTAAATCTTTGGTGACTTTTTAAAATGTTTTTATTATTATTAATTGAGCTTTAGCATGTTTGATTCAGTTCCAGGAGGCTAGGGTTCCTTATAGAGAAAAACCCTGCTAAGGAAGAGTTGGCGGGAGCTATTCCTGCGCTCTCATACATGATTTTCAGCCTGTGCCTCTGTGCCTGGGAGGAGTCTGCATAGAGGTGGACTCGAGGGGACAGGAGAAGAGAAGATGATGGAGAACCGTGAGACCTGGAGCTTGGAGGAAAGGGAAGGGCTTTGGGTTGTCTGAGCTCTTCTGGCAAACATTTCATACATGATCTAGGGACTCAGTGCCTTGCTATGAAACTACACTGGTTTTATCCTCTCCATGTAACAACTGTAATGGCATTAAAGGTACAGGTGAATCTGACAGATTGACCCACGAAAGATTGCTGTAGGGCTTATAAATATCAGAGAAACTTTTGACTTAGTAAGTTTGCAAGTGACTTTAGCAGGGAGGTGCTGCACTGGTCCTTGATGAAACTGCAAAATCTTGAAGATGGATTTTTAACTTCAGAAATATTTTTGTGATGTCAAATTACATAAAAAGAATTTCCGTGAAAAGTGTCCTCAAAACTAGAGAGTCCACAAGAAGAAAGTTCAGCCCCAGACAGACAGGAATTGTCTGCCTACCATTTTCTGTATGGTATGGAAGCTGGAAAACAAGATTAGTGTGCCAGTATGAGCCAGCCAGGGTGAAATTCTGGCCACAATCCTATAAGGAGGGTTTAACTAAGGACTCTGGTAAAGCCATGTTCTGCATTTCACCCTTTATCCTTATCTTTCTATATCTTTTCCTCTGATGCAACATGCTAAATCTGGCCTCTTTCTGTAAAAGCATTCCGGTGCCCTGTGATTCCCATCTAAATTCTTCACTTCCATGCAGTCACTTACAGAGAATCCAACTGCTAACACGTTTTCTGTATCACCTCTTTGCTCCTGCAGCTATCGCGTGATGCAATCTTGTTGGGCCCTTGACTCCAGGAAAAGACCCTCTTTTTCTTGCCTGGTTTCCTCTCTTGCCTGTCAGCTGGCTAAGGCAGAAGGAGCTGTAAGTAAACACAAAGAGAAGAAAAATTTGTTGGTTGGAGGGTTTTGGGTTGGGGTTTTTTTTGTGTGTGTGTAGCCACACGGATCACCATGAGCTGAGAAGTAGTCTTCTGGTTTCTATTCACATGCACCACTGTGCTATGAATACATTGCCCATGGACCTGTGTAAGAGTTTGGGGATTTTTTTCTGCCATTAGAAGGAAACCTGACCTCCCTGATGAGCATTTCTTTCCTCCCACTGCTTGCACCAGGGCTCTGTAAGGCTGAAATCTCTCAGCCTGTGCTGGAGCAATGTGCTTCCCTTGTGCAGGAGCCAGTGCTGTTGGCTTTGGTGATGCTGATAGCTGAGCCTGGGCCACCTGCCAGGCATTTCAGGGGGGGGCCACCATAGGTATGTGCTGCCATGTCCTCACAGACGGCGGGCCATATGTCATCTTCAAAGGCCAAAATAATAAACAGCATCTGAGGAAGTCATATTCCATCCTTACCAGACTGTGTTCTCTTCCTCAGGAAAAATAAGCAACTTCTTTCTAAACTACCAATTCCTACCTGTGTATCCCTCTGGGCTAGACGCACTGTTTCCCAATACAGTGTCCCTGCAAACCTTTTGGGATGTGGAGAGCCATAGCCAAAAAATGACTCTTGCCTCTCTGCAGGCTGTTAGCCTGGCAGAAGCTGCTGAGCATAGAAGCAAACTAATGAGCAACTTCAAAGCACTGTAGCTAGAAAAAAAATTTAAAATGCTCCTTTGCAGTCCAGTGCCCCTCCTCAACCCAGCTCTTTTTGGCTGGATAAAATCCATTTCACATGGGTAGTTGCCTGGACTCCCTCTGGAGTCAGTGGGAAGTAAATGGGCAGACACGAGTGTGATTCTCCCTCAAGAGGAGGTGGGCTGTGCCTTACAAGAGCCTGCTTCACAGGGAGAAAAGCAGTTTTCAAAGTATGATAACAAAAGATATCTTTTATTTCCGCTTCTCAATTCTAGGTTTACCAGAATATGAAGAAAAATGTTCCTACACACAGTTCCATCATCAAAACCAAACCATGTGTAAGCAGGGATGAGGAATCTCTGCCACCTACAGCTGTGCTCCAGCATGAAGACTCTTAGGTTTAAAAATAATCTGGGTTACGGATTTGGTCTCAGTATTTTCATAAACTCCATGTAGCATAAATGTTTTAAACCACCACTAAGAAAAGAAACTGCTGCTCTGTTCACATTTCTTATGAGCCAGTCCATGTTTATGTTACTTTGAGGAGAAGACAATTCGTTTCTTTGAATTCAGCAAATGCTTCTATTGCAAGACAAAAGCAATGGTCATTTCGCTGCATCTCTACAACTGGATGTCTCTTTTCCTGGTTTTATGTAAATAGTGTCTAGCCAATGCATTGAATTCAGAATGTTCTTGCCATATTTCAAACAAATACAAGAAAATCCACGGGGGGGTTAGTCAACGTTTACAAGCCCAGCCTATGCATCTAGAGAGAACTGGTGTGATTTCCAGAAGTGCTACTCACATCTCCAGCTCCAGCTGTCAGTAAGTGTTGTAAAAAAAGTAGCCAACTTTAAATGCCCAGATTTTAAAATAGCAGCCTTGTTTTACACGGAACTATAAATTTGAGTGTGTATAACTGTCTCATCCCAGACATCTCAATTGCTGTGAAGTTCCTGATAGGTGTCCAGTTCAGGTGAGTTCATTTACAGCGAGTGATTCCTTCCTACCTAAAATAAGCATTGAAAACAAGCAGAAGCAGTGATATTTGGAGATGACCTTCTGCCTCCCTGGTCTAGAAATCCAGAAATCCAGGTGGCTGTCTCCAACTGGAAGTCTCACTTCAACTGAGTTACCAATAATTCCATTCTTTGGGCTTTATGTGTTTTGATAGCAAATAGAAATGTTTAATTTTGAAGAAATTATCTTCCGTAGCAATTTAGGAGTGTAATATCATCGCTTCCCATTCCCAGAAGTTAGCCTGGGTGTATGAACCCTGCTGCAAGAAAATGAGAGTATGTCTCTTCAATTTTCTCCCAGATGCCCAGGACAATAACCTTGCTGGGGTTTTAATATAGATAAAAAGACACGCTATTTTCACTGTGAGGTTTGGGGATTCATAAATGCGGCTTTCATAATGACTTAACGGGATATTTCTATCTACATCACAGTGAATCAAGTTGACAATATATGAATTAATGGTTTTCTTCTCTTTTACATTTTACAAGATGCTAACTGCAGTTAGGATTTCCAGTGGCAAGTGTTATAAATGAATAACGGTTTGGATAGAATATGCTATCACATAAATTAAGCTGCTCTTTACTAACATTGTCTGAAAATAATTAATGTTGTAATGCAATGATTATGATTTGCCTATTTTTGTTAACATTGTCGAATTAGCAAGGAATCATTGATTTTTTTAATCAGATATAAACTGCTGAAGAATAATTTGGAAATATAAAGGCAGAAATAAAACTTTAACATTGCATTTTCTGGAAAATAGATATGACTTTTAACAAACTCATAACACAATTTCAAATTGTTCGGCAACAAGATGTCACTATTAACACACAGCCTGAACCAGCTGGAAAGCAGGAGCAGAATGTCTTGTGTGGGCAGGAGTTTTCAGCCTTCAGAGCTAGAGGAGCTTAATGCTGCGATGGATGCATCCAAGCCTAGCTGGCCCTGGAAGCTAAGCAGATGTGAACTTGGCTCATAGACGAGCAGAAGGGAATCCCATGTGTTTTACAACATGCCAGGGAGTTGCGTCAAATGTTTTTCCACAAGATTAAAAAAGGAGTGGACAGAGGTCATCTGGCCCCATCATTGCCACTGAGCTGAGACTTGGGAATATAAAGGCAGAGAGAGAACCTGGAGCGAACACAAACTCCACATGATGCACACATGAAAAGCAGCTCAGGCAACACGACTGTGTGCGAGGAAGTACAGTTAGGAGGGAGACCCTCCTGTGCGAGCTGGACATGTCGCTGTGCATCTGTTTCTCCACACAGCAGAGAGGGATGGAACAAAGCTACAGGAGGTATTCAGTGAAGAACGGTACCTTTTAGGAGCAACATTCCCTTTCCAGGATGCTTCCAACAGAACTTCGCAAGGTGCTGGTCCATTCCTGAGGTGTGTGCAGAGCCACAGCCCATGCTGTTTCAAGAGCTGTTTCACAGTTCTTAGAGGAAAATGCCCACATTTCTCTCGTTAGGATCCAGACCCCTGGTCTGTGCCTCCAGGAGCAGGTTCTCTGGAGAGAGCGCTGAATTCCCCCTGAAGTGACCGGAGAGGGTTAACCTTGTTTGAAGACCTCCAGCAGAGATGCCATTAGTCTAAGCCAGATGCTTCAAGCCAGGCCGAGACTGACAAAGGCTCAGCAATCATTAAGCCGGGCGGAGGAGCAGAAGGGCTTGAGGGCAATAAAAAGCGCTGAATGGCAAAGGGCACCGCGCTCTCCCCGTTAGCACTGAGGAAAGGGCAAGGCAGGAATACCCGGCGCCCCGAACTGAAAGATGAGGAACTGGCACCGATTGTTTTTCCCTTTTCCCTGCCAAAGCCGGCACCGGGGGGATCCTGCAGCCCCCCGGCGGTGGGAGCTGCCCCGGGCGGCCCCGCACGGCCCCGCAGGGCTCCGCCGCCGCAGCCGGCACCGGGGGGATCCTGCAGCCCGCCGGCCGGGGGAGCTACCCCGCACGGCTTCGCACGGCTCCGCACAGCCCCGCACGGCCCCGCACAGCTCCGTACGGCCTCACACGGCTCCGCAGCCGCAGCCGGCACCGGGGGGAGCCTGCCGGCCGAGGGAGCTGCCCCGCACGGCCCCGCCGCCGCAGCCGGCACTGGGGGGCGCTCGGCCCCCGCGTTCGGTGCCGCCCGCTGCCGGGCCGGGGGCCGGGGGCCGGGCTGGGGGCGATGGGGCCGGGCAAAGGGAACCCACGGCCAAAACGCAGCACTGAGGGTCTGAGCCAGGTAGCGGGCAGCCCCCGCCCGCGGTGCGTTCTCCCAAACTACTGTGCCCGTGTGTCACAGGCAGCGGACGCCAAAAAACAAACAAAAGCCCCTTCTCTGTCCAGTTCAAGAGAAAGTGGAGATGCTTCTCCAACACATCTCACCCTCGGGTTTGGGGTACCTGGGATGGGCTCCCTGAGGTCCCTCCGGCAGAAGCTGAGGCTAATCGTGAGTTGAACCAGAAGAGGGGGACAGAAGTGACCCTGTCATGCAGACTAGCAGTGGTTGTCTGTCCACATGTTCACGGAGGGATCTGTGAAAGGGGATGGAGAAATCCAAGGTCGTATTTGCTACAGAGCTATCTGCAGATAGTTTACTTTTTAAGATGCCACACTTCTGCTGGAAAGTATTTTGGGGGTGCAGGCTGAAGATGACTGGATTAGGGCATGCTCCATGCAGCTGGCCACATCAGATCTTAGCCCCCTTCTCCCAGACACTGAACTAGACGAAGTACTCAGTGGCACAGCTTCCCAGCTAAATGCACTGCTGGGCTAGTGAATCACTGCCTCTTTCCCTCCCTCATCAATGGCTAATTAATTAGGCCCTGCAAAGCAAACCAGCTTTAAAAAAAGGCACAAAAAGACCCACCCAGACCTGTGCTTGAGGAGACCACAAATAACTTCAGAAAGAGGTGAGGCCTGAGCCCAGCTCCTTATCTCCCTTCGTGAGCATCCCAGTGCTGTGGGGTGGTGCGGAAGGAGCCCCTTCCAGCCAGTTGTCCGAGACCTGGACTGCATTCGTGCTTCCTGACATGCTTCCCGGGGATGAGATAAACAAGGGTGGCTGTTCAGGTCAGGGATCCTGCCTTATAGGTCACTGCAATATTAAAATTTAGGGGTTTAAGGCTGTGCTGGAAAACTGATACAGCAACACCCCTAGCAGCAGTGTAGGTGCCTTGGGGTACAGTCTGGATCAGATCTCAGCTGAGAAGGAATTTTGAAGACTTGTGTCCTGGAGAGAGGTGGAGAAGTGGTGGTGCTCCTGTGGCCAGCTTCACAGAGGCACATGAAGACTGGGATGGAATTCAGTTTATTTAGATACCACTTAGTTGGGATGAAAACCCATGGGAGATGCTGACAGTGGCCCCCTCTTCCTGTCATGTGCTACCTACACCTACTTACTCATCTTATATACATCTACCTTGCACTGCAGCTAAGCTTTGGCACTCAGCTGTGGCTGTCCGTATGAGCCCAGAGGTGCCTCTTCCCTTCTGCACTAGGGTTCCCCTCCCTCCATGCCCTATGCTGTGGGGACATCACTGTCTTCCAGCCGAAGAAAGCCCAGAATTCTTCTAATGACAACCCTCCGGTCCCACCAGTGCTATGACATCCCCATCCTCAGAAGAGGGTTGGAGGCTTCAGATCCTAAAAAGAAGGAGGTGCCAAGCTCTAGTTTCCACCATATTTCTCCTGGAGAAGTGACAACCTACCTGATGCGGACCGGGAATTCCTTTGGACAAGCCTCCTGTGCCTGACGATGTCCTGGGTGCAGAGGGGCCGCGGAGCTAAACCGGGACGGAACCCGTCGAGCCGGGGATGGTCCCCAGGAGCTGAGCGGCCAGAGGAGGGCGCTGTGGGCCGCGGCTGGGAGCCTGCCCCCGAGATCCCAGCCTGGCCCTGCCTTTCACTCCTTTCAGGGCCTCTGTTCAGACCAGAAAAAATGTGGTGAGATTCCTCCCCCCTCCCAGGAACTAGAAGAAGACAGCTGGGAGAAAATGGGAGCTGGTGGAAAGCAGTCAGGCACCAGTTTCTCCTTGGAGCCAAAAGGACTGAGGTTTTTGTTTGTTTTGGAGGGAATAGGTTTGCCCGTGGAGAAAGATGCATCTTCTCCTGTCTTCTTACAGCCCCACAATAAGGAAAAGTTCCATGTGGGAGGCTTGACCTGCTCCCTGCCAGGCCAAGGAAGTGCTTGACAGCTGTCTGCCTTGGACTCCCACATTGCCTACCATGAAATGCTATCCACAAAATACCACAGCCCCACAGGGATGTGTACAGTTACAGCCTTCAAAACCTTCGGCCTCACAAACAACAAACGGTATACATGGGCCAGATTGACCCCATGCCTCTGCTGACTGAAGAGGCTTGCTGGATTGGGCCTGCCATGGATCACGGGCTGAGGGGAGGCGACGGTGTGGGGCAGTCACCCCATAGCATCTTGCCATGGAAGGCCTGGGAACAGGATAAATCAGCAGGACTAGCACTGCTGGGACGTGTGGGAGGACACGGCCACCGGCCCTGAATCACCTCCCTGCCAAGGTTGTATTTCAAAGCCAGGAGATGTAGGAAATGAATCAGTGAGGAACGCAATGAGGACATCAGCCCTTATATTGCCCCTGGGGCAGGGGGAAGGGGGATAGTCCATGGACTTACTGGTGGCAAATGCCTGCAAACCATTTGGTAGCTGGAATTTGATGTTTTGCTTGGCGTGGGGGTCAATGCGTGCATGAAGGGCACCATCCTGCCAGCTGGGCCAGGGCTTGTGGTTTCCCCAGGAGCGGCATGGTGCTGGGTGAGGGCTGGGGGCTGGAAGACATCCCTGCCTCGAGGTGCCCAGCCCGGCCCAGCTGTGCTTTGCTGCAAAGCCGAAAGCGGCCGGGGAGCACCGTGCTCCCATGACATCCCCCACGCCAGGTGCCGCCGGGGGCGGGGAAGATAACAACGGCCCTTCGTGCTCCAGGGAGCGTCCGTACAGGGGCGGGCGGGGTGTCCTCGGGGGGCAGGGGGCGATAACAGCCAAGCCCTGGGCTCCCTCCCCGGGAGCGGGTCCGCCACCGTCCCGCACGCCGGGCCCCCGCCGTCGGGGCCGCCCCGCGGGTGTGCGCTGCCCGGTGACTCACGGCTTCCGTGGCCGGATCAGGCCCTGGCCTCACCAGGCGAGACGTGCCGGCGGGGACCGGGCACAACGTGCATGGCGGCTTCTCTTCCCCTTGCCATTTCAAAAAGATACTTCGAAAAAATAAGAAATCCAGGTGTCCCGGGGTCTCCGGTCGCAGCGCACCAGGGACTTCCACAGGAACAGAGCAATGCCCAGCCCGTGCAGCGAGGCGGGGGTCAGCCTTTGGTCCCCCCTGCCACACCGAGCAGCTCTCCGGGAGGGGCTGGCCCCTGGGACAGCTTTTTCCATCCCTTTTTCCGGCTTTTTCCACCCCTTTCTCTGCTTACGTTCCTGTTTCCCGGAGGGGAGCGGGGCGATGCGAGCTCAGGCCCGACGGCACCTGTGCGAAGAGGCCAGGCTGGCCGGGGCTGGCAGGACGGCGGGTCCCCAGCCTGGCACAAGGTGCCACCCCCCTCCCCTGTCCCTGCTTCCTTCCCAGCAACGCAAATTCGCTCGGGAGCGAGCGCTGAGCATCTAACCCGCTCCTAGAGGCATGTGCTTAAACAAGCCGAGTATCAACCCCACGATAAAAGTATTGGGTTATTCTGCAACGCAATCTACATCAAAGCCTCGGGGGCTGCCGGCTTGAAAAGATCCAAGATGTTTTCTAAGTCCTTATCATGTCTGTGCTTAGGGGGAGTCATAAATTCCACAGGTCGGACTAACACACGATTCCTCCTTCTCTTCTCTGTCCTCGGCCACCAAAGAGCTTTCAATCAGGTTTTTTTGTTGGGGTTTTTTTGTTTGGTTTTTTTTTTTTGTTTTTTTTAAACCTTGCAAACAAAGCTCCTGGTTCCGTGTCGTTAAAGTAGGGGAAGAGGGGAAGATCCCCCCCACTCCACCCTGAACTTCTAAGTGACAGAAAAATAAATTATTCAAACCAGAAAACGATTAGAAATAAAGAAGATGAATCCGCATCCCCGCAAGAGTCCCGTCAAGCGGGAGCAGTTGGTGGAGGAAGGGGCGCGGTGGGGGCGCGGCACTCAGCCCTTCCCGGGGCTTACGGGAACATTTCTGGTGAGGGACGGGGGTCCCTGCACGGTGCTGCCCGCCCCCTTACCCCCCAGTCCGCCCCGGCCCCAGGGCCCGAGGCGACGACGAGCGCTGGCTCCGAAGAGAGGTGTCCGCTCCGGACCCGGGCACCGGCCGCCGCCTCTCAGGGGGCCGAGGGGCGGGCAGCGGGCGGCGGGCGGTGGGTGGCCGGTGGCGGGCGGCAGCGCCCTGTCCCCGGCGTTTCTCACACCATAGTGCCTCTGACCTGACTCCTCCCGGGACTGGCGGATCCCCTGGGAAATTATGTCTTCATCCCAAGAAGTAAGGCTAGGGCTGAAGGAGAAAGGCGGGAGTCCGGCCAGAGCACCGGGTGGAACAGCCCTTCGGTGAAAATACGGGGGTCAGCATGGCGGGGGGTAGGAGTCAAAAAGATATTTCCCTGCAAACAGTGTCCCCGATCAGGCACTTGTCGGTTTGAGAGGCATTAGGTCGCATTTCCCCGCTCATGATCTAACGAAATAGGAAAGAAACGAAAGAAGCAAAGAGGGAGAGATCAGGGCTTTGCCCTCCCTCCGGTCCCGGGCTCCCGTCCCGGGGTCCCCGCTCCTCTCCCGCGGCTGTGTGCCGGGGTCTGCGGGAAGACCCGAGACGGAGGCAGGGAAGGGGCGGGCGACGGCCAGGGCCAGCTTGGGAAACCTGCCTCCAGGAGGCCGGAGGGAAAAGGGGGGAAACCTGGCCAAGCGAGAGACCCCCTCTCCCCAGTCCCCTCGTGAAGCCCCGATCGCTGGGGAGGGCCGGAGGGAGGACAACCCCTGCCCCAGTCGCAGCGAAGGGAAGACCGACCAGAACCCAGGCACGCAGACTCGGGGTGTGCGCGGCCCGGGATCCCTCTTATTGTAAGACATGAGGGTCCCAGAGGCAGAGCCGCCCCCCGCCCCAGCAGCCGGGCAGGTCGCTGCGCGGGCCGGGAGCGAGGGGCAGCCGTGCGGCGGCGGGTGCTGCGGGGCACCTCACCGCGGGGGAAGCGGGCTTCGTCCCCCCGGCTGGGGACAGCTGGCAGGGCCCGGTTTGCACAGCCCTGGTGCTCGGGGGGCGGCTGGGATGGCTGTCCGACGGGCCCAGGCAGAGCCGGGCCGGCCCCGCAGCGGACAGCGGAGCGGCGCCCTCGCTGCGGAGCCGAGCGGGCTCGGGGCGGTGTTGCCCAGGAGCTTTGTCCTGCTGCCCCGTCGGAGCCCCGGGGGTCTCACCCGCCCCCAGCCCCGCCAGCTCGGGTTGGCGTCGTGTCTCACCCCAAAGCGCTGCCACCTGCCTGCCACGGTTCATGGATGGAGCGTTAGGCACCGAACCGGGCGAGTTCGGCGTTTGTCAGGGTTTTGGTGCGTTGTAATA
The DNA here is from genome assembly GCF_963210335.1 of Falco punctatus. Taxonomy (NCBI): domain Eukaryota; kingdom Metazoa; phylum Chordata; class Aves; order Falconiformes; family Falconidae; genus Falco; species Falco punctatus. Next base: position 23,195,024 of record NC_137581.1, on the reverse strand, counting down.
CAGTATGTTCAGAGTTTTGTCATTTTAATGGCCCCTTCCTCCGTTTATGGCATCATCAAATTCACATCCGCCTAGATGGCTGTGTCGGTGCTTATCGGGAGAGGCGATTACATTGAAGGGACGCAGCATTTGTTTTCCAGAATTACATTTCAGTCTCCAGCTCAGAGAGCGCGGGTGGCTGCAAGCCCCGCTCCCTCTCCCCGTTACCCCACCGGCGGGGCGGGGGTAAGGCGTCATGGTGGGAATGGGCAGCAGGGAGAGAAATCCCCTCCGGAGAAGGCGGCTGGCAGGCGTCCCCGCATCCCTGCTGTTGTGCTGCTCTTATCGAAGGGTCGCAACCGCGGCCGGCAGCGACAGTCCACGAACGACAAGTGACGGGTGTGGGCGCAGGCATTGCACTGCCAGCTGTGTGCAGGGTGGGGGTACCCCGTTCCTTGCAGCCGGAGTACCCACGGCGGCTCCGAGGGGGCCGCCCGTGGTCTCTTTCCCTCTTTCCCGGGAGCGATGCTCGGTCCTTCCCCGCTTGAGCGCCCCGGTCCCCCAGGGCGACTGACAGGGGACCCTCCCGGACACTTTAGGAGACGTCGCTGAATTATTCCCACTCGCGTTAAAGCCCAGACCCGCGGCAGCCCCAGGCTGAGCACCAAAGGGCCCGGTGCTATGGGAAGAAGGAGAGGGAGATTTTTCGGGGAGTGCGGATCGGGGAGATCTGACTCTGCAGAGCTGAAATCCGCCCTCCGCTGCAAAACTCCACGTCTCAGTGCCCGGGGGAGGCAGGGGACACACACTCTGCAGAACCGAAGAGAAAGCGAAGGGAAAACACCCCTGGGACACGGCCACCGGGTCCCTTCACGTAAGACCCGGGACACGCGGGGCCAGTGGGGGAGACCCGGCAGGACCCAGCCGCACCGGCCCCAAGCGCCCGGGAAGAGCCGTCGGGGCCAAACGTACTGGGAAAACGGGGGGACGCTCCCGTCCCCCTCCATTTTTTCTCGCCGGGTGAAAGGTTTCCTCGCTGTGTCATGGGAAAAGATGCAAATATGCAAACGTTGCCTCGCATTGTCCCCGCTCAGGGTGAAAAGTTAAAGCATAAAAGCGGCGGGGGGAAGCTGAGAGGGGGTCGCCTCTTCAAAGGGGGCTGGCTGGGCCGGGGGAGCCGGCAGCCACTTGCCCTAGAGCCGCCCTTCCAGGGCCAGCATTTCCAGAGGGTTTCCAAGGCGTTGGGGTGGGAAAAACCGAGTGTGCGTGGAGGGGCGAGTCGCCGGGTTCCCCGTGGGCTCGGCCGCACTGCAGGGAGGGAATCGTCCCCGGGGTAACAGGCTCCGGGAGGACGTGGATGGTTCCCCCGTGGTGGTGGTGGGGAACCATCCCCTGGCTGGGTGCCCAGGCCCCTGCGGGCGGCGAGATGCTGCGGCCTCGCTCCAGCGGTGGGTACGAGGGCAGCGGGTGCTTTAGGCGAAGGCACCCCCCAGTCCTCGTCCCTTCCCGGCACCGGGGCCCAGGCTGGGACGGGGAGGGTGGGCAGCGCCTGACCTCGAAGCTCTGTAGGCACAAGCGGGGGGGAAGGAGGCAGCGCCCTCGGGGGGTGGTGGGGGTGGTGGGGTGGGGTGGAGGGGTGGAATTTCTCCTCTTACCTCTCCTTCATCGCCCGTGACCGAGTGGGAGCGGGAGCGGGTGGGAAGTGCGTTAGAAAAAGCAGTAGGCCGTTGCGGTGGGGTTTGTTTCTTAGAACAACCACGACAAAATGGGTTTGTGGATTTTTAATCAAAACTCCCTCCTCCTCCGCCCCTTCCTCCCCCCACACCCCCCCCCCCCCAGCCCCAAGCACGGAGAAGAGCTGGTTAAAGTGCTGCCTACAGATCGGCCGCGATACACGGCTCCCATATTCCCACCCTCGCCCTTAGATCTCCCTCTCTGTCTTTTGCAAGTCTCTTGATTTCATCCTTTGAACCTGTGATTGGAGGTTAAAGTGCACCAGGTTGCAATGGAAGGAGGAAGCTCTTAAACAATAAAGGCTTGAATATTTAGCTGTGATCAGGTCGCTGCCCTCTCCTTATCTTTTTAAATGCAAATCGTCTTTTAGGGGTAGTAGCTATATACCCAGCGCCTCTCCACGTCACCTGCCTTTGGTGTGTCTGGGCCATTACTAATAGAGCCTTGTAAACAATCGTTAATCATGTAAGTGCTGCCGGCCATTGGATTCGGACCGGGAGCCGAGAGCCGGGAGCGCGGAGCACAGCGCGGGGCCGCGGCCCCTCCGCCTGCCCCCTCCCCGCCCCGGGCAGCCCGTCCCCAGGCAGCAGGCGCGCCGCTGCGAGAGCCCCGAGCAGCATGCGGAGAGCCGCCGCCGGGGCCCCTCCAGCATGTACGTGAGCTACCTCCTGGAGAAGGACGGGCCCATGTACCCCGGCCCGGTGCGACACTCGGGGGGGCTCAACCTGGCGGCGCAGAACTTCGTGGGCGCCCCGCAGTACGCGGACTACGGCGGCTACCATGTGAACCTCGACAGCGCCCAGTCCCCCGGCCCGGCCTGGCCCGCGCCCTACGCCGCCCCGCTCCGCGACGACTGGGGCGCCTACGGACAAGGGGCGCCGCCGGCCGCCGGCGCCGTCCACGGCCTCAACGGCGGTTCCCCCGCCGCCGCCATGGCCTACAGCCCCGCCGACTACCACCACCACCACCCGCACGCCCACCACCACGCCGGCCCCGCGCCCCACTGCTCCGCCGGGGTCATGCAGCCCGTCAACGCCGCCAGCGCCGCCGCCGCCGCCCCCGAGCCGCTCTCCCCCGGCGGGCAGCGCCGCAGCCTCTGCGAGTGGATGAGGAAGCCGGCGCAGCCCCCGCTCAGCAGCCAGGGTAAGCGCGGGCCGGGGGCGGGCGAGGGGCTGCCCCGCCGACCGCTCCGCCGGGGCGCCGCCGGCTCCCCGTGCGTCGGGCAGCGCGGCGGCCGGGCGGGCACCGGCCCCAAACAAACCCGCTCGAGGGACGGGCCTCGGCACCGCGGGGGCTGCCGGGCTTAGCCCAGGGTACGGCCCCGGGCAGCGCCGGGCGCCGCTCTCCGCCGGGGAGCAGCCGCTGCCGGCCGCGGCGGGCCGGTGCCCGGGGCGCGCTTCGACGGGGCAGGGCGGCACGGCCCGCATGCCGAGAGCTCGCCCTTCCTGCCGCTGCTCCGCGCCTCCGCTTATAGCCACTCAGAAGATTTTTATAACCAATTAGAGCCATATAAATCATCGGCCGGTGTCGCCCCGCATTTGTTTCTGAGTCACTGAGCGCCTACTCTTTATTAAGGTCTCCCTGCGGCCAGGCCTCCCGAGCGGCTGCCCGCCGACCCCCGCGGGCCGTGCCCTCCGGGCCGTGCCGGTGGGGCCGGGAGGTGCGAGGGCGTTCCACCCCCACCCCCCACCCGGTGCCCCGGCGGCGGGAGGCCGGCAGCTGGACGGGTCGGGCCGTGGCCGGCGCCGCGCTCCCTTGTGATGTTAATACACTCGCAGCCCCTCTCTTTTATTTCCCCCCTGCATCTGCCAGGGGAGATGCGTGTCCCCCCACTTTGGAATACGCCTTCCACGGCTGTTGCCGCCGATTTTTTCTTTTTTTTTTCTTTTTTTTTTTCTTTTTTTTTTTTTTAGAATTATATATAGTGGGGCAAAAAAACAGGGTGGCGACTTTCGCAGTAAATAACGACTTCTGGTGTTCCTCTCTCATCCCCTGCCCCGCGCCACGGCCGGCAGGGCCGGCGGGGCTCCCCGGGCGGCGCGGGGTGGGGGTCCCGGCCTCACCCGCGGCTGCCGCGCCTCGGGGGAAGCCCCGGTGCGGGCCGCTGGCACCGGCTACGCCCCGGGTGGCGGTGGTGGTGGAGCTCTCCCAGGCCCGTCGCGCTTCCCACAGCAGCCCGTGGTGTTCCCACAGTTTGGGCTTGTGCGGTGGTGGCCGGTCCCTTGTCTCCATTCAAATTCTGCCTTTGGAGCCAGTGTTTATGTTAATGTGCAGGGCTGGGGGGATGAAAGCGCCTGCCGCCATTTGTTCAGTAGTGGTAATTCAAACAGAATGTGGCTGTCATTAAGGCTTTGAGAAGGGTTTTTCTTTGATAAGATCGCCTTGTCCTGCATTGTTTGGGATTGTGTTCCCTATTCACTAGCTCTGGGGAGTTTTCTCTGATCAGGCTTGTATCTTTACAGGGTGCTTTTGTTGTGGTTTGCGAGAGTTTACCTGAACAAAGTCAGCCTGCTAGCCATTAAGCACCTTGAGGGCAGAGGCTCCCCGCCTTGGCTCCCTGGGGAACGGGAGGGCCGGGGACACAACCAGTTAAACAAGAAACCCTCGGGAGAAAGGAGGTCACCGGCTGCGGCGATGCACGCCCGTCCACCGCTCGCTGCCGTTCGCCTTCGGGTTTCGTTGGCATTGTTTTTTCGGTGTTTTTTTTTTGTTTGTTTGTTTGTTGGTTGGTTTTTTGGGGATGTGTGGGGGTTTTTAGCGCTAAAGTTGCACATCGCACTTCCAGGGTATCTGAGAAATCGCTTTAGTCGCTGCCCCGATGCCGGGGCAGAAGCGGGGGGAGCTGGAGCGGGCGCCCCGACGGGCCCCCGACGGCCGCTGCCGGTTCTCGCCCTTAGATCAGTGTTTCTCGTTTAGAAACACAGCCGCCGTGCCCCGAACGGGGCTTTTGTTTCTTCTCCTTTCCCCTTTTCTTTGTAAAAAGTTTGTTCTCGTTAAGGAAGGTAAAACAAACCCGAAAGCCAACAGCAAGTGCACAACAAAGGTGTCCCAAGCGCAACGTGGGGGTGGCGGGGCAGGGGGTGGCAGCCCGCGCCTGGCTCGCCCTTACAGCCGGCACGCCTGGGATTTCTGCCCCATGTCCCCGGGGAACTGTGGAACTGCTTCTCTCCCCTCTGTCTGCTGCGCTCAGTAGAGCCCCGAGCAGGGAGCGGCGAGGAGGAAGCCGGGGAGGTCCGATCCTGCTCGCCCCGCAGCCGCCGGGAGGAGTGCTGCGCTCCACCCCAGGCCCTTCGGCTTCACCTTTCCCAGTCCCGGTTTTCTTCTCCGCAGTTAAAACCAGGACGAAAGACAAGTACCGCGTCGTGTACACCGACCACCAGCGGCTGGAGCTGGAGAAGGAGTTTCACTACAGCCGCTACATCACCATCAGGAGGAAAGCGGAGCTGGCCTCCAGCCTGGGGCTGTCGGAGAGACAGGTCTGTCCCACCAGTGGTGGTCCCCACGCCACTCACGCGGGGCCGGGATGCGCAGGGGGCCGGGATGCGCAGGGGGCCGGGATGCGCGGGGGCCGGGATGCGCGGGCCCCCTGGGAAGGGAGGGCGTCCCCGGGGAAACGGCCTCCTCACTCCCCTTCGCCCCCCCCCTGCAGGTGAAAATCTGGTTCCAGAACAGGCGGGCGAAGGAGAGGAAGATCAACAAGAAGAAGCTGCAGCAGGCGCAGCCCTGCGGCGCGGAGCCCCTCAGCCCCGGCGCCCCGCTACAGGGTCCCACTGCGGGGGCGGCCGCCGCCGGGCTGGGCCCCGCCGCCCCGCAGTGACAGCGGCCGGGGACCGCGGCGCAGGGACTGCTGGAGGGGGCGGCCGCGGCGGGGCCGGGCCGGGCCGGGGGGGCACGGTGGGAGCGGTCCCCCCCCGCCTATGCACTACACCGCCCCGCGGGGCCGGCCGTGTGTACAGATGTACAGTGTAAGTGTCTCGTCGTCCAGGGGAAGCGTGGCCATCGCTTTATTAATATTATTATTATTATGTTTGGGTGTGTTTTTTTTACCCTGGAGTTTGTTAGATAAAAGGGGGGCACTGCCTGCCAGTCAACCCCCGGTGAATCTCAGGGATCGGTCCGAAAGACCCTAGAAATATTGTTGGGCTAACAACGAATTTTAACAAGAAAAAATAATTAAAGGACATTTTTTTATTTTATTTTATATTTTATTTTATTTTCTTCTTGTAACCAGGAATATGCAAAATGTTCATCCTGCCCTAAGGGCCAGAGCAGACAAGATAAGGCACTGTTTAAACGTTCAGAAGTGAATTGCTTAATGTTAGACACTTGTAAAAGAGCCCATAAATCTGGTGCTGACAGTCATCCAGCCAGATTTATTAGTCGCAGTACAGAAAAAATTAGAAGAATGAAGTCTCCTCTGAAAAAGGTGTCCTGTCATGCTGGAGTGCGGAGCCTTGCTTGTGTGTGCAATGTCCCATCTGTTAAATTATGTGCTGTTTCTCACCCCCTTACAGTTTTTACCTTGTTTCAAGGTTGTTTCCAGTTAGTTTTCCAAAGTCTCCTTGGTTTGATCAGCTTTACGTAGGCTTCACCCCACCAGGAGCAGAAATCCTTGGAAGAGCCCTGTGCTGTACCAGAGCCCATCTTGCACAGGTTGTGGCTCATTTCCACATGCTGACTAGGTGGTGGGGACCAGGAAAGAGATGCTAAAGGACTCACCTAGTCAGAGATGAAAACAAGGAAAGTCCAGCTGATTTGGCCAAATCACCCTGGCTGTTTGCCATTTGCCATGTGTACTTCTTACTTATGGCTGGGAGAAACCCCACGGGGAAGCGAGGCCGTGCCACCAGTGCCCTGGGGTGTGCATGGGGCCAGCTCATGTGGGCCTGCGCCTCGCCAGGGATGGGAGCACTGTCCAGCCCCAAAGACATTATCTGGGTTTCTGACTTTCCTAGCATTTGGCCCCATAGTGTTCTGGTTTTCTGGTCAAATTTATTTAGGATATTCCATTTGCTTGCTTTGGGGTACTTTTGGTTTTGCTTGCTGACTCTTTTCTCATGTTTTTGCTGAAAGCCAAACCCAAATATCAGCAGCATCTGCAGGATTGCGTGGGGAGAATCAGTTTGCCAGGGCTTGCCTCCACAGACAAGGTAGCTCTCTCTGACTGGAAGAGCTTGGTGAGCACCAGAAATGGTGAGCACAGCCCCAAAGCCTCCATGCGCCATTTTGGCCACATGTAGCTCCATGGCTTGCTGGGCCAGGGGCTGGCTGCTGGCTGACAGGCTGACAGCAGATGTGTGGCTGTGCAAACCTGATCCAGGGCTCCTGAGCCTGGGGGAAGACCATGGCTACAGGCAGCACCTCCAGTGCAGGGAACCTGCTTAATTTTCTGCCTGGTGCAGTTGCTGAAGTGGGTCTGGCCAGGAGGCATGGGTGCAGCTCCCAAGCAGTTATGCTCATTGCACGTGGGCTTGACGCACACCATGTCCTGCTGGGTCCCATGTCCATGGTTCACGCTGGACCAGAGGGAGGCAGGAGTCAGATCCATCCTTCTTTGCTAGGTCCTTGGATCTTTCTGGAGAAGCTGCTTCCCTGGGGACACCTAAAGCTAAGCAGCACCGAACTGAGGGGCTTGGCTCTGCAGCACCAGCTGTAAACCAGAGGAGAGCAGCTGCAGCAGGGGCGGCCAAGTTAAAAGGGTTTTGCAGGCACCACAACCCACTCTTCCCTCTGTGCTCTCCCCAGAAGGGCATGAGGGCTCTTGAGGGAACAGTGGCCATGCCAGCAGCCAAGATGCGGGCAGCCCCAGGTGGTGCCATCCCTTCGAGGATGCCCTGTGGTGCCCGGGGCCACCCCCGCAGCATTGATCCCTGGCCCACCCCGCGGCTGCCTGAGCTGCTACGCGTTGCTGCGATACGCCTGTCAATAAACCCTGTTTGGATTGTGGAGCAGAGCGCAAGGTTTGTTTGTTTAGTGGTTAGAGGTTCAAAAGTCGGCATTGTCCCACTGCAAACGAGCCCAACTTTTTTCTCCCTAAGAAAAAGCTGGCTGCGGTGAGAGGGAGGGAGAGATATCAGTGGGCCCTTTTATTTGCTTCCAGGAATAATTAATGGCAGCGCGAAAAAAGATGACCACGGAGTTATGAAAGACCATCAATAAGTAAATTAATCACAAAGGATCTGGGGGGTATACGAGGTGCTGCTTGGCGTGGTTTTGCTGGCATTTCTCCATGCCATGGGGCAGGGTTGGCACAGGACTCTCAGAGCCCGGGACTCCTCACCACAATGGTGGCACACAGACACCTCTGGCAGTGGCCCAGGCATGGCAACTTTGGGGACAGTTCCTGTAACCCCTCATAAGTGTGCTCCTCGTTGGTTTTAACACTGAAAATAGCAAAATTTCTCTTTCTTGCCTGTAGAACTTTTGAGAAAGAGAGTTGCCCACATTGAAGTGAACTGTTTGATGTCCACAAAAGTTTCCTGTCTCCAAAAAGTTCATTAGAGACATGTAAACAAACCCCACACATTTTAAACACCCCGATTCCAGGTCTCTTCCCCTCTTTGCTAGTGAATGTTCATTTTCTGACCTCTCCTCAGATTCTTGACGATGGCAATGCAGAGCTTAAATTTCTTCGTGTAAAAAGGAAACAATTAAGCAAACTATATCCACACCCAGTTTTAAACATTTCCCCCCTCCCATCCCCAAACAAATAAACCACCAACCTTCCAGCTTGCTTTATATTCCTCATGCACCATGGAGAAGTGTAAAAAGGCACAAACTGGGTATCTTGTTTATTCAGGGAGATATTTGCAGGCATCTGGATCAGTCCAGTGGCTGGACCACAACAATGAACCAAAAGCACCATTTGGGAGAGGTGAGCTCGTTGTGGTGACCCCTGCACAACCTACAGGTGTTTTTATCCCTCCCAGAGCTCCCCACAGCAGCGAGCCAAGCCAGTCTGGTAGGGTACAATGGGTCAGAGCCACTGCACCTTGCCTGCCTGGCAGGGGCTGCAGTGGGTGTCCTTGGAGACCCTCTGTCCAGGCTGGGTAAAATCCAGGAAATCAGGTTTGGCCCCAAAATAGCAAGGTGGCAGTTCCCTGCACTCCTTCTCTTGATAGATTTTCCTGCTCCTGTCACTGTGCAACAACAAGCACTTAGGAACCCTTCTTTTGGCTTAGGTCTTAGCTAAAGAGAAAAGTTTCTCAAGAAAGCTCTCTGAGTTTTGGACACGAAGTGACCCTATGTGTCACAGCCCAACGTGGGTAAACAGTAAGGTCCTTAGATAGAGGGTGTGGATAACATGTAAAGCAAATGTCTGCTTTCTCTGATCTTGAGTATCTTCTAGGGGCACATTATAGATCCTCAGCCTGATAGCTGAGCACTCTGGATCTGCAATATGAAGACAGTAAGTTTTTTAAAAAGTAAAAAAAACCCTCAAAACTTATATCAGCAGTAAGTAACAACTTCAGACACCACCCTCTCCCCCTGCTTTTTGCCTACATGAGTGGCTTCTGTGGGGCAGGTCATTTCCATTTGTGGGTGAAGCAGTGGCTGGAAGCACACATCCCAGGCGACTGAGAGAGGGCAGAGCCCATCCTTCAGGAACTGAGCCAGGGGTTCCTATGGGTGACTTAAATCCTGGCTCCAGAGGGCTGTGTGAGGCTGTGGGTTTCTCTTTGCCTCTCCATCAGTGACTGGAGTGGAAAAGGAAATCACAGAGTTTACAATTCTGTTGACACAGCTCTGCTGGATTAAATGCTTCGTAGCCAAAATTCATGACCAAATACTTTCCTTCAGTCCCACCTGGGTAATGGAGCTATGTGCTGAAATTTAGAGCAGTTACAGCTGAAAGCAAAAGTTGAGTTGATGCCAGGGAAGCAGTGCTGGAGGCCTTCCAGGAGCAAACAGCTTGTAAACGGTGAGGAAAGTCAGCAGAACACAAGTCTTCTGAAGGCACGTCCAGCTGCACAGGTAGCTCAGCTAGAAAACAAGGCCACCTTGGCATGAGAAGTCATGGGATGGGTGGTCTGGTGCAGTAGAGGACAAGTGCCAGGGAGATGCATGCTAGGAAGCTCCCTAGCAAAACAGCTCTGGTTACTGGGGGAAAGCCACAGCAGAGAAGTGTCAGGAACCTCTGGGGACAGATGGGGCCAAACTCTCCTGGAAGCCTCAGCAGCCCTCTGGGCTTTGCCCTAGCTGAGCTCCTTGGTGGAGCAGGACATTGTCCCTCTCCTTGCTGATGAGCAGGGGCTGCTTCCTTCTTACCTGCATGTTCAGCCACACTGTGGCTCAGGTGAACCCAGGCAGTTTCTTCTAGTTAATGTATCATCTTCTGCAATGTCTGCAATTCCATTCTTAGTTTTTGGCACTTTCAGAAGTCAAACTTACCTTCTTTGAGAGACAGGGACAGACACTCGCTTGCAAAGGGGCAGGAAAAATTTGAGCTATTCACTAAAACAAATAGTTTGTTGCCAGGAAACTGGAGTCAGAGACTGGGGAATCCCTTTCTAGCCCTGTATTTCTGAAGTGAAGTACCATCTATTTTGGGACAACACCCACTGGATCCCCCTCCAGATGTTTTTGAAGTATGGGAAATACGGGAAAAGAGAGGATGAAAACTCAAGGATGATTCTCATTTCATGTTCTCGGGGATGTCTAGATAGAGATCTGTGGCATTCAGCAGGCCCCAGTCCAATTAACCATTGGCAGGTAACAGGAATAATTTTCCTCTTGTTTCTAATTTTCTCTGATTATAATAAAATTTAGCCTAATGCAAAATCTAATGTAATCTATCTATCTAATGTAATATCTGACATATTGGTCAAGGTAGAGGTTTTGATTCAAGTCCTCAAATCATTAAAAGTGCATCATTCCCTTTCTTAAAGGTCTTGTGTATTTCATAGAATCACAGAATAGTTTGGATCGGAAGGGACCTTCAAAGATCATCTAGTTCAACCCCCTTGCAATGAGCAGGGCCATCTTCCACGAGACCAGGATGCTCAGCACCATCCAGCCTGGCCTTGAATATTCCCAGGGATGTGGCATCTACCACCTCTCAGGGCAACCTGTTCCAATGTTTCACCACCCTCACTGTAAAAAATTTCTTCCTTATATCTAATCTAAATCTACCCTCCTTTAATTTAAACTTCTAACTGCTCATTTCCAACCTGCTGATCCCTAGCACTTGAGCTGGACTGAAAGCATCTAGACAGATGTCACATGTAATGTCTGGATTCACCATCTGCCTCCTGACACTCCGGTACCCAGCTGTAACAGGCAGGGTTGGAAACAAAGCCCTTGTGTACTGCTCTTGCAAAAGAAAAGAACAAGCCAAAAAGAGCACATGGACTTTTCCTGTTCTCAGCATTCTTCTTCTCTTAGTCAGCCAGCTATTTTTTGGCAGCTGTCGCAAGCTCATGTAGTTTTGCTTTTGAGTCAGATCCTGTTCCCCTGATATGCCCTGCTGCTTTCCACAGAGTCACAGCCCATCCTCCAGATAACTTGCATAGAGCTGAAGACCTTTGTGACAGAAAAGCTGCCTTATCTGCAGCATTCTTTGGAAAGGGATGTTCCTCACTGCAGAATGTCCCTTCCTCTACAGGTAAATAAGACGAGCTTTCAGCCCTGGAAACCGAGATTGCTTGTGGTCTAATTTTTCCATGCCATGGTCTGGCCATGCAGACAGCAAAATCTCTCAGGGCTACAAGACTTGCTTAGTCCCTTGCCCCCCCGAGTACAGAAAGGCCAGTTAGGGCTTCCAGCAAGGGCTTGCTTGTAAGCAAGGCCTTGTAGAACACCAACCTTCTTGATCAGGTGGGTCTCAGGATTTTTAAGATCACAATTCTGCATTTAGGCATCTTGAGTGGAAGACAGGCAAGACATGGACACCAGAGGCTACCTGAGCCTCCAAAGGCATTTAAGCTCCTACATCAAGCAGTAGTGAAGAGGCACTAGCATCCAAAAGGCTTCTTCCTTTTTCCACAGTTTGAAAATAAGCCAATACCTCTCATGGAGATTGTCAGGAGTGATATAAAGAGCTGTGTAATGTAGAGGAATGAAGCTGGGTTAATTAGCATTGATAATATACAGCTGTGGGCTGGCTTCAGGGGCGGTGGGTTGGCTGATGTAGATAAGGTACAGATGTGGCTGGTTCTGTTGAGGGGTTGGGCAGCTGAGGAAGGGAGAGGAGCTGAGGAAGGGAGAGGAGGAAGCAGAGAGAGAACACATGCCCTGGAAGAGGAGAGACTAGGAGAAGGCAGCAGAGGGACTGGCACGAAGAGTACGTTGGTATGAGATGGTAGAAGACCTTGTTGCAGCTGGCTAGTTTGGAGAGTGCTGTGACAGTGTAGCAGTTAACTATTGCAGTAATTTTAAAGATAACCCAAGCTTTCAACTACATTTTAGGGAAGTTCCAGTCCTCATCTAATCTAGGGATTTTTTTGTTGTTGTCATTTTTATTTGTAGAATTTAAGAACATGAGATGGAATTTACATTAGCTCTCAGTGAGAATCACTTCCTATCAGCAATACCAAATAATTGTTATTCTAGTTTAAAGTAAAAATGTGCTTCTTTTTGAATCATAAATTCCAATAATAGGAAGCAATCAAACTGCTCATTTTTCATATATAGTAAGTGCAGTATATTGTTTCTCTGGTGATAATAGTAATTTTTTAGATAATCTTTGATCTTCATCAAGATGCTTATATGCATCTGTAGATGTAGAGGTAACCACAGTGAGCTGAAATGGGGTCTCTAAAAACATCTTGCACAACTACTCCCAGGAATGTAGTGACTCAGAAGAAGAAACGACTTTCTCTTATCAGAGGTGTATTTCTTCCTCCAGGTCTTCAATCTAGAAATGTGATCCTTTTTCTGTTCCCAGTAACAACACCTTGCTCTTCCAAAGCCAGAGCAACCGTTTGGACCTCTCTTTCTCAGTCACTCCCTCGCCAAGCTCCCATTGTGGCTTCAAAGGTGTTTTCCATCCTCAGAGGCTTGGCCTCTGCCGACGGCTCCTGCTAGTAAAACATGCCCTATGTTATCTCTTTGCCTGTGGGCTCATGCACCTGAACGGGGTGGAAAAAAAAAAACAGCCTCGACACTAGTCCAATGAAAGCAGCTGCCTGAGCAGGGGCAGCCAGGGCTGACACAGCGAGGGCTCAGCAGCCCCAGCGAAGTCCATGGTGGTCCAGGGGCTGGGGGGATTCAGCCTCCTCCCATGCACATCCCTCCCCAGGTATCCTGCCACGGGCACCTGAAAACCCACCTCCTTCCCTCTTGGCCTAGGGAAGTGATCCTATCTCCTCCATGGGCCGGGAGCTGCCATCTCACCAGTATCCTGGTGCCAGCCCCTTACACATGAGACAGCAAAATTCAAGTGTAGAATGAAAAACAAAAGGCAAGAGGGAATTTTCCTGTCTCAAATGCCACAAGTGAGGCCACTTCTGCTGCAGGAAAGGGAAGAGCTGGGGCTGCAATGTCAGGTGTCCCTGGGGGCAGGGGGATGCCCAGCTCCCCTTCCCTCAGCTACTTGCTGCCTCCCTGCCGAGATGGAGCCCAGGCCCAGCTCATGCAGGCAGCAGCCCAGGCAGTAGTGCCACTTGCTCTGACCTGGCAGCTGCCTGTGCCCCATGAGGTCCCTCTGGTCAGTGGGAAGCCCTGACCAGTCTGTGATTTGCTCTGAAGTCCAGAGCAAAGGGAGACCCTGCTGAGAGGGACATAAGTCAATGCACCACAGCAGCCTGCAGATCCCACCAAAAAAAGAGTGACAGCCCAGCAGCCACTGCTGCTTTCCAGAGAGGTCCCTCACTGTGGGCCACAATGCCACTCCCTTCTGTGGCCACCCAGCCTGCTTAGCCCGCGGCTCCCTTCCTGACAGCCCAGGGAAAAGCAAGGGCTGGTGTGAACTGTTAAGAGCACGTCAGCACAAACCGATGATTCATGCTGGAGGAATCAGCGATGTGGTTTTATCTGACTTTAAATGTTTCAAGCAACAGTCCTGATGGTTAATCTCGCTCAGTATATTTTTCTTTTGTGAGTATATCATTTTATGAAAGACATGAGACACTACTTTCTCCCAAGTCAGCACGTGCTCAGATCCCTACAGCAGTGCTCTTCCCGTTCAAGTCAGTCCTGGTTTAGAGGCTCTCGGGCTGGCTCCCAGCTGCTCACTGCTCTGGCACTCTGCGGCATCAAAACCCGAGAGCAGAGTACTTGTCTCACAGAGTCGAGGTCAATGTCGTGGCATCTTTTCACTCTCATGGAAATTTTCTGAAGTCATCCAGAACCTGCTGAGATGACAGAAATCTTCCTTGCTGCCATCAAGATGCCCACTTGATAAGCCACAGAAGCGAAGGTCAGGGTGGATTCCTACATCTGTCCTAATAAGTTCAAAAGTGCCAGGAAATATTCCTGGGCACTGCAGCTTAATCAGCTGGGTTGGTAAACGCATAGTATATGATCCACAGCCAGCCCTTGGTTGCCCAAGGAACTCCTGGGCATGGTTTGAGAGTTAGTACAAGCAAGGGACTGTTCCTGGGACACAGTTTGGGTGCAACCAGCCTGTCCTAGAGGGTAACAGGTGAAATTATCTGCATATGGGCCATTTGGTGACAGCTGGCCTCAGCGCTGAGGAGTTGTCTGGTGTATGCTCAACTTATGGGTGTAGACGGAATGTCAGAAGTCACATAAGGCAGTTCAGGAAATGCATTCCTTCTCATGCGTTTGAAAGAAGTGCTGGATACCTGGAGATGTGAACACACTTAATCATATGTTCCAGGAGATCTACTCCTTTGTGTTTACTTCCTCAGCAGAAAGGCAAAAGCAGCAGAACTGGGGTAGACGCTCCATCTGTGCTGAACTTAAAGTACTGATTTCTGCTGTAATTGCCGAGAAGTTGCCCAGAACTGAGCCTGTGGAGTTGGTGGGTCTAAATTGGCAGGATGAGGACAGCTGCCATCACCCATCTGCCAACTCCAACCTGCTGGCACACTGACCAAGAGCAACATGAGAAGCAAGGGCTTCCAGCAGAATTGCTACATGCTTCTTCACAGCCCAAACTGTTCTCGTTGCAGCTTCTCTGTGCTGTGGGGCTGGAATGGGCTTGGGCCACACTCCAGGAGCCTGTGCTTTTTGCATCAGGAAGGTCTGGGACCACAGCTGGCCACTTCCAATCTGCAGCAAAATCCAGCTGTGGTCCCTGTGCTGCTCAGCAAATACCTTCTGCTCGCTGCCTGCATTGCCCAGCCCTCTTCTGCTTTGCCATTTGCCTGCCTCCTTCACCTCTCCCCCTGCAGTGACACTACTGCTCTGCAGCTGCCCGGTGCGTGGGTTCTGGGCAGTAAGTCAGGGGGGTCTGAGTGACAGAGAGAGGAAGGAATGAAGGAAAGAGGAAAGAAAGAAGAAAGGAAAGGGAAAAAAGGGAAGGGAAGGGAAGGGAAGGAAGGAGAAAGGAAAGGAAGGAAGGAAGAAAGAAATAAAGAAGGAAAGAAAGGAAAGGAAGGAAGGAGGGAAGAAAGGAAGAAAAGAAGGAAGGAAGGAAGAAAGAAGGAAAGAAAGGAAAGGAAGGAAGGAGGGAAGAAAGGAAGAAAAGGAAGGAGGAAAGAAAGAAGGAAAGAAGGAAAGGAAGGAAGGAGGGAAGAAAGGAAGAAAAGAAGGAAGAAAGGAAGAAAGGAAGAAAAGAAGGAAGGAAGAAAGAAAGAAGGAAAGAAAGGAAAGGAAGGAAGGAGGAAAGAAAGAAGGAAAGAAAGAAGGAAAGAAGGAAAGGAAGGAAGGAAGGAGGAAAGGAAGAAAAGAAGGAAGAAAGGAAGAAAGGAAAAAAGAAATAAAGGAAGAAAGAAGGAAAGGAAGGAAGAGAGGAAGGAATAAGAAAGGAAAGAAAGGAAGGAAGGAGGGAAGAAGGAAAGAAAGGAAAGGAAGGAAGAAGGAAAGGAAGGTAGAAAGAAATAAAGAAGGAAAGAAAGGAAAGGAAGGAGGAAAGGAAGGCAGAAAGAAATAAAGAAGGAAAGAAAGGAAAGGAAGGAGGGAAGGAAGGAAGGTAGAAAGAAAGAAAGGAAGGAAGAAAGAAAGAAGGAAAGGAAGGAAGGTAGAAAGAAAGAAAGGAAAGAAGAAAGGAAGGTAGAAAGAGGGAAAGAAAGAAAAGGAGGAAAGGCAGAAAGTGAGGAAGGAAGGAAGATAGAAATAAATAAATAAAGGAAGGAAAGCAGGAAGAAAGAGAGAAAGGAAGGAAGGAAGAAAGAAAGAAAGAAAAAGAGAAAGACAGGAAGGGAGAAAGGAAGAGAGGAAGAAAGGAAGAAGAAGGAAAGGGAGGGAGGGAGGGAGGAAGTAAAAGACAGCCAGGCCGCCCGGGACAGCGGGGTAGCGCGGGCCCGGCGCGGGCCGCGGTGTGGCGGTGCGGCCGGCAGGTGGCAGTGTCGCCGCGGGAGGCGGCCGGCGGTGGCGGTGGCCGTGGCGGTGGCGGTGGCGGCCCCGGGCGCGGCGAGGGTCCCGTTGCGCGGCGTTGCGGCCCCGCCCGCTCCGGGCTCGGGGCGCAGGCAGCGGTGCTCTCCGCAAGGGGATCTCACGGGCCCCGGTTGCGTTCTGCCAGCCCCAGCGTGCGCCGCTGGATCACTGTCATGGGCATCCCTCCTGCAGAAGGGAGCAGCAGGGACCAGAGCTGGCAGGAACACGGGACCTCCTCGGGGCCGCATCGTTGCCTTGATCCCGAGAGGAGTCGCCTCCGTTGGCACACCCACCCTCCCTTCCCCGGGCTTGTGCCACCAGGGATCAACAGGAGGAGTTTTGAAACTGCTCAGCATCCATTTCCCACCGAGCAGCACAGCAGCACCAAGTACAATTCCACTTGTCCCCCTTCCTCTGCAGTTTTGGGGTTTTTTTTTTGTTTATTTGTTTTTTTCCTTTTTCAAATACTTATTGCTGTTGCAGTACATCAGCTGTTGCTGTCATGTAAAACACAACCCCATGGAGCAGAACCTGCAAATGTCTGTGGCACCATCTGGAGAGCCCTGGTGGCACTAAAGAAAGCCATTATACGTCCTACATAAACCATGCTTGAATGGCTGAATAAATCCCTCCTCCTCATCACTTTCCTATCCTCAGATCTCCTCACACATTATAGCCCTGGTATACTCCTTCACAGCTGCCCTCCAAGAGTCTGATCCAAATCCCATTCAAATCACTCCCGTTGGCTGCAGTTAACTTTGGACCATGGCCTAGACCTCCTTTGCTGGATCTTGGCTTTACGCCTCTGCCATGCCCTCACTTGGAACAGTCTCTGCCTGCCTGAAGGCTCTCTTTCATCAAATTCCCCTTAGCCACATTTCGTCCAGGACGCCTCTCTACACTGGGTAAATGATGGCTTCAGAGAGCATATTGGGATGCAGCAGGGACCGTCTAAGAGATGGCAGAAGATGTGGAGATTACCGGCCAAGGGAGGGTATCTGCTGAAGTGTCAGCAGGGAAACAAAGGTGGCCAACAGCCAAGGTGTGTTGAGCCTCATAAGGAAACTTAAGCAAGGCAAGGAAGTTCTTCAGCAGGGCAAGGCAAGGGACTGACAGTGAGGAGAGGGCTGAACTAGTACATGCCCTAACTAAATAAATGTATTACTCCAGTTTCAAACAGGACAGTACTGGTGAGGGGAAGTGAAGGCGATGGCAAAGGGACTCCTCAAAAATAGAACTGGAGCACTTTCAAGGGCTCACTTCATCCAAGCCCCTTTTCCTTGGTTACACTGACTGTAGTCATGGCATTGCTGACAGGGCTGCGCCTAATCTGCTTTTCAAACTGTCTAGTGGGGAGACTCTTACAGCCTCTCGAGGCAATTTCTTCTGACTCTTTTCACTGTTCCTCACTTGTCTCGCTGTAAAGAAGGGTCTCAAGGCATCTGGTCCATCCACATTTCTTCTTGTCATTGCAGCCCTGCCACAACAGGCACAGGACAGTTCTCCTTGCAGCCATATCCTTGTTTCTAAAACTTACTGTATTTCCTCTCAGTCTGCTCTTATGGCCAAATTTAAATATAAACTCCTCAGAGAAATGCCTTTGGTTTTTTTCACAGCACTCTGCAATACAGGATAAGCCCTATGATTCTTTGTAAAGCCAAATATAAAAAGAAATTTCAGAAGTGCAGCATCATGGTTATATACACAAATGCTTGGAAAACAGGACTCGCAAGGATTGGGCAGTTCATTTTCTTCTCATACACATGGACTTGAGACCCACTCCTGCATGCTGAAGTTGCAATATTTCCCTCTTTCAGAATCCCCACACAGAGGCTGCACCAGTGGAGGAAACTCAAGGCTGCACAGCAAACATCCCTCTTCCCTGACCTCACTTTCCACAAGAAGCTCTGAAGGTACCTGAGGCTTCCAACACATCTTTTTTTACCTCTTATGGGTTTGTCCCTAAGCAGAAGTCTCCCTGGGCCAGAAACATGACTAACATCCAGCAGAGGAGTTAGGAGGGCTTAGAGGAATGGGAGTGCCCTCCAAGCACTTCACAGGCTGTCAGGTAAAATCACCTCCCACAGGTTTTACTCCCCCTCCCCACTCTTCCAGGGGCTGTGCTGTAACCATGGTCCCATGGGTTGCTCTCCTCTGCCTCCCTGCCTGCCTCTCCCTGTCCCCCAGGTCCTGCAGGAGCACCCAGATCCCGCTTTGTGTCAAAGCCAGTGCAGATACAAGTGCAAGATGAGCTGTTTCTGAAAACGAAAGCGATGGCACTTTTTGCAAGACGCTGAGTATTTTGTTGGATTGGTGAGCTGAGCTATCTCATCCAGCTGCTTCTGTTTGCTACAGAAACAGCAGGCAGACAGGGAGCACTAGCACTTCAGACTAACGTGACATGCCACTGGATGCACAGACTGGGATGTGATGGCTTTCTGGCTCCTTCCCATCCATTGCTGCTCCCCAACTCTGCCCTTGCCTGACAGTTACTCCAGCTGCATCACTGCTTTCTGCCCATGCTTCATTCCGTGCAGCCCTGAAGGAGAGAGAGGGCTTGAAAGCAAATTGTGCCCCTTCTCCTCTGCCACCTTCCTGGCTCCCAGTCCCAGCTCCTTCCCTGTGCCATGGAGGGAAGTGCTGTCTCTCCAGTTGCTCTCCCCCTGGCTGGCTTTTAGCTCATGCTGCATCCTCCTCCATCTCCCAGTCCTGGCTCCATAACCAGGCACAGAGCCAGGCTAGCATCACACAAGCATGCAGAAGAAACCCCACATCTCCCTCGGTCTCACTTCCCCAACTTGATGCTGTCATGGCCTGCAGGTGTCAGCTTGTCTCTTCCTTTGTCCTGACCTTAACTTGTAAAAGCTCTCCCCCGTCTGAGCCACCCTGTCCCTTGCTCTTCCCCCCTCCCCCCGCCTCTCCCCGGTGTTTGCAGGTTTATAGCCAGTGAAGAATGAAGCTCTGACATATCTAGTGACCACATCGGGAGCAGAAGCGTGGACACTAAGATTTTCCAGCAAGCTATCACTGCTCCCAGCCCTCTGTCATCTAATTGCTGGGACTCCTCTGGGAGGGCAGGATTTTTCAAATCTTCCATGAGCAGCGCTGGTGTGTGGCTTACCTCACTTCTCAGGGCCAAGTTGAAAGGATGGGATAAAAGCAGGCATAGGAGCAAAAGGAACTTAGCTGGAACAGGACATAAATCTGCCACCCCAAATGGATTTTTATCTCCCACATCTCTGCGGTTCTTTTTACAATTTCCAGTGCCTGCATCTAAACCAATTGGGATGATTTTTCCCAGGAACTGTGAGGCAGGTCTATGAGATGTTTTGCCAAAAATAGCTTTATTTAGAGCCCCGGGCAAGCTGTGTGTACCTGATTTGTACAGGGACAAATTTCCAACCAGGCACAGTTGGAACAAACCCTGCATCTAACAGTGATAATCACTAGTGCAGAGAAACTGCAAGAAATGCAAATCTCTGCTGGAATCCTAACACTTTCCTTTAGTGTAAGGGCCAGGAGGAACGTGGAGATGGGTAAGCAAACTCCATCACATCACAGGGAGGGGCGGGGGGGGGGGGGATTAGGCTTCCACAGGAAACGTGCAAGCTGCAATTAACAGCTAAGTAAAACACACAAAGTACCTGGTTTCTATATCATGACTTGTTCCCTAGAAGCAGAACGGCATTCCCAGCTAATAAGCTCATTGGCGTCATAATCCTGTAGTTGCTGAGGTCTTGGCACTACATCAGTTACCTTTTCTTCACCCTTCTCCATCAATGTCTCCCTCTGGCTTCTTCCCATAACAAACCAAATAGCTTCAGCTTTCACTTGCACCTCTTCTGACCCCTCCTGTTTTCAGTGCCACCTCATCCTTCTGCCTGTCCAGCCGTTGACAGTGTTGCCTCTCACCACTGTTCCTCTACTTGCCCTGTAGGCCCACCCTTTCCAGTTTCTGCTTTTTGAGCTCTTGGGAAACTGTTCTTGCCAACGTCTTTAATAAGTCTCTGATAAGCCACAGGTTGCTTAGAAAATTCATCTTGTCCTTTGGCTTCTTGGGACGCTGATTTAAAGAGAAGGGAAATATGCTGTCTTCTCCTTGCTCAGAGGACAAGAAACCATAAGCTATAACTGCAACAGAGACTGGTTGGATGTTAGGAAAATACACTCATAGTAGGAATAAAGATGCACTGGAGCAGAAGAAGATTGGGAAATCTGTGGTTTTGTGAATGTGCGGCCTTAGCGAAGAAGACAGAGCAACATGTCTGGAGTGATCCTGCTTTGGGCAGAAGGATAGAGTGGAAACCTCAGTGGTTCCAGTTTCAGTTCTCTTTTTGCTCCTTTGGGGATGCTTCTAGGAAATCCCTTTCATTCCCATGTAAGGATCATGTGGCTCTACATGTTATGGTCCTTTTCTCTGCCTTTATGCCCACTTAATCTCATGCACAGCTCAAAATGCTGTCTTGCACACCTGCCATCAGATGTACCTCTTCCTATCTGAAGTGAAACTGTCTCAATAAGGTCTGTGGGACTAATATGACCAAACCATCAATGATGTGGCAACAGAGGGTGAAGCTATGAGCAGGTTTCCAATCACAACTTTAGGAACCAGCTGTGACTGTCACAACTAGTTTTACCACATCCATTCCAGAGCAAAGGATTTGATGCCTTAAAAGTAAAGGGAGTTCCCCCTTTTCCCCTTCTCTGGTAATTTTCATTCTTGGGATAAAAATTCAGCTTACAGAGTGGACTAAAAAACCCAGGACTTGCTATTTTGCTGGCTTATCTTGAGCAATGTCACCTCACACAGTCTCACCCTTAGCCAAATACTGACTCACCAACAAAGGGTTAGCAGCAGAAAAGGAGAGAGGGCATACCAGATGACAGATCAGCTTTCACTGCTGGAAGCTTGGTAGGGAGTGAGAGACACATATTTTGAAGCAGGGGGAACCTGAAAAGTTGTGCTGAAGTGTAGTTAAAAGCCAGTAGCTTCACTACCACTTGCTACAGAGAGGTACAAGCTCCTCTCCAGGAAGGGCTGAGTTCCAAACGTGACTCTGGAGCCCTGCGATGCCGCACCCAGCTAAGGCTCCCAGCAGGTAACTGTTTGCTTTTCTCTGGAGAAGGATTTGGGCCAAGGGAAGTGGTGTTCAAACACAGATCTCTGTGCAGTCCAGGAGCTGGTATGCCTCCCCTAGCTCCACTCCGGTCCTGAGACAGCTTGGTCTCCTGGCATGGGTTGTGGGTGCCCTCTGTTCTCTCTGAAGGGAGCTCCCTTTCCTGGTTCTGGCTTCTTCTTATGCCAGTGAAGTCATTAAACACTGCCTGCCTCTGCTCAGTACTTTGAGGTCTGCAGGGAATGTCCAAAACAGGCACAGCTGAATATATAATGGCACACACGGCCTCTGCTCAAACAAAATACCAGCATGCTACGAGTCACTCATGGAGACAGCTCTTTTCCAGTCTCCACTATCAAGTCTAGCCCTGCAAGTGGAGACACAACCATCATACCCTTTGCTTTCCAAGCCTGCTAAAAGTGTTTTACTCTTTAATCTTAAGCATACTGTGCCAAGGCTTCTTTGAGCAGATGCTTTTCTCCCCCTGGTTCTGGGTCAAAGAACAGGGAGGACATAAAGCTGCCACTGGCACCAGCTCATCATAGCTAGATCAGCTCTGCCATGAAACGAAGCCTAGAAACCCTCTCTTTGCCAATGCTTTCCAAGTGGGATGCTCTACACCTGCTTGAGATGCTTCTGTTCTTAGCCTGTTGGTCCAGCTCACCCTCATCTTTCAAGTTTCTTCCTTCCCAATTTTTGGGTCATCAGTGAAGAATATGGCTGTTTTCCAAGGCACCTGCCTCTTCTGTCCAGTGGATCCTGGTGTATGGAGCCAGGCATCAAGGCTCCTGTGGACATGGGGTTCCTCCTAAAGTTACCTCGGTCAGAGGCAGCACAACTGCAGCCTTTCCTTCTTCCAGCGGTGCTACAGCTGGAAGCAAACAGTTCCTGGAACAAGCCCTCATATAAGGCAGCAAGTGCACTAGGCCTAATAGTAGAGGAGCCACGTGTTTGATTTACCTGCTCCATGAACGAAGCTGGCCAGGCCTGACTCATCACCAAGGTATGCTCGGGAAAGAGAAGGACTCAGCTCATTTTCTCTGTGTTTTATTTGTCCCCGTGTTGTGATCCCAGAAGCACTGGGGAACAGAGGAACTGCATATCAGGACAAGTGGTAGGAGGAGAAGTGACAGAGAAAGGCAGAGACTAGGAGAAGCCTTCCCTCCATGCACTTACTTCTTTGCTCCATCATTCTTTGTGCTCACAGCTAAAGTGCTGCTGGGGCACATCAGTGCTTGCAAGGTGCACAGAAAGGTACTGTAAAGGGTGCTGGAAGCCAGTGGGCAGCAGCAATGAGGATAAATGGTAAATGGAATTAAGTAGTAGATAACTGAAAGTAGGTAGTATTCACTACTAAAATGGACACTGCAGATTTTCCACATTTCATTGTCCTCCCTAGGTGCTAAACCAGACACGTTCCTGACTGCTATAAAAATATCCTTGAAGATATGGTCATTCTTATCCTTGTCCAGGGTAGAAGAAAGCAGGAAGGGAACTGCCTTTCAAAGTCACAGATTATTGGAAGCCACGTGTGTGCGTGGGTTCCCTACACTTATACGAAAACCTCTCATAAGAATAACCCTATAAATCATCAAGAGTGAAGGGAGCCCAATGACATTTTTCTATTTCCAAAGTAAGACTCTAAACATAACGCTTAACTCCCAGCCAACTCTGCCCCGTGTGGAGGCTGGATTGTAAGGTGCATTGTCCAGCCTGACAGACCCTGCTTTGCTGGTCATTGCAGGGCTGTCATTCCATCCCTGGTTGCACTTCAAAGCACTGAAACCTTCCAGAGCAACGTTTCTTCTCTCAGCCTGCAACATCTCTCCTCGGCTGTGGTCGTGGCAGCAGCAGCAACCGCAGCGTGGGAGGTAGCAGGCTTCAGTGTCAGACTGGAAAGACTTTCACACTTTTGGTTAAATCACTGCTTTCGGAATTGATTTATGGGCGTAATTTTTCATACCTGAAGGGATTTTCAGGCAAATATATGGGTTTTTAATGATGGAGGCAAGCACAGACTCCGAAGCCTACCTTTCATATGGCCAGCACTGCAGGGTTCTGGGACATGGTCTTGTACATGGGAGGTAAAGCAGGATTAGCACAGGGTGTGCATGAGCTCCTGTTTCCCTGCCCCAGCCTCAGCCAAAGCATGGTGGTAGCACGGCCCCAAGAGGGGCTGCTGGATGCAGCTTTTCTGACGGCAGCAAACCAACCATCATTTTGGGGCAGGATCTGGCCTGCGTGTAACAGCAGCTCCCAGCTCCTGGCCAGGGTTTGCTTAGCTGTGCACTGTTCACATTCGATGCTCAGCCCTGCTTGGAGAAAGAAGAAGGCGTTAAACATTCCCTGCCTCGTGGTCCTTCATGTAATAACAGTCAGTATCTCGGTGGTGCAGAAGCAGAGAAGGAAGCTTTTGCTGCAGTACCAGGGGATGTACCTGAGCAAAGCAGGAGCAGTAAAGGTGTTGCCTGTGCAAAGCTGTATCAAGACCTGCAGCCTCACTGTCTTTCCCTGGAGCTATAGGTAGAACCGATGTCTCCATAGTTTCTGGTGCTGTGGATGCCTGTGCCAGCTGCCCCAAGGGAGAGAAAAATCACCCTGAATCTTGCTCAGCTTTCCTTTAAAATAATTAACACTAAATTCATATGATTCTTGAGCACACACCTCTCCCATACATGTCTAAGTGACCTGAATATTGTCTGAGAAGGAAATAAAAAGATGTATCACGCTTTTAATCTCTTGCCTAGTTTTAAAAGCCAGGATTTTTAGAATGTCTTGTGGAAACCCTAACCCTAGCCTAAGGTTAAAGGTGATTAAATATAAACTATGAACTATTTCATAAGTGACTGTATCTCCTAGGAAAAATTTGCAACAAAAAAGTCTGGACAACTGTTCTTGGTGAAATGACATGGCACAAGAAACTCTAGCAACCTTATAAGCCTCCATGTCAGCCTTGCCTTTCCCCAGCACAGTGCAGGGCTGGCTGCTCTGCCAGGTGAAGGTTACCGTGAACCTTTACCTTTACAAGGTCCCAAAGCTGTCTTGATTCAGGTAATGCTAATTTTCCCATTTATGTGGTTGTAAAAAGGATGAAAAAAGAAAGAAAAAAAATGTAAAAGTGCTAAACCCATAAACTACGTCAATTCTTTGAAGAAAAATACTTCATTCATTAGAACTAAACCATGCAGGTCTGATTCTACGTCCACTCATAAAAATACCTTGGCACCGTGGTCAAACAATTCCTATCAGTTCTGCAACTTCTCCGTTTTCACAGCAGAGCATGGAAAAAATCGAAACCGAACATGTTATACTAGAGAAAGGACAGGCAAAATTTCAGCCACTGGATATGTTGTTTACCCAGGGCAATGCACTGTATGAATCTTAGCACAATATCGTGACATTTTGTGTGATAGACATCCTTTCTGCAGCTGGATCTATTTTTATAGTAGCTCCCATAGTGCAATTTCAGTGCCAGACCTTGTGAAAAGTGCACAGAAATTGTTCCACTGCGTGTTACTAGTGACAGGTTGATGCTAATAAATATTGATGAGAAAAGCTGAGGTTTAAAAATGGGTTTATGACCCAAAAAAGTCTGAGAAATGTTACTTTAATTAATACGGTGCTTTGCTTCTTAAGCAGAACAGTTTTATTTGAATTTTGCTCGTATAATCATTGGTAAAGTTCTCACTCATTGACTGCGTTTTGATGAATAAGGGTATACAGGTTTGGATGATAAATTTCTCAGGCAACTTGCAGGAATAAATGACCAGAAATGTCCATGTTTGCACACACATCTTAATGCCCCCAAAGGAAAGAAAAGCAATAGGCGAATTACGTCTTCAGCTCAAGTCTCCACCTTATTGTTTAAAGTCTCATGTAAAATGGAAAACCCCAAAGAGCTGTGGCAAGTTAACTTCGTTTCTTCCCCCTCGCTTTCAACCGAGGGACTGGGATCATCCTCTAGCCAGGGGGGCACAGACCCTCCTCCTCCTCTTCCCCCTCCCGTGGCTCTCCCGGACCAGCAGCGCGGCAGGGACTGTGGCGGTCCTCGAAGGATGCTGGAGGGGTTGCAGCTGCCGGGGGCAGGTCCGGAGCCTCCCCGTCGAGGAGGGGAGGACGATCCTCCTGACCCACAGCAAACCCCATCAGCTCCTGCTTCCTTCCACCCGCTATTTTCTGTTTCTCGTTTGAGCGTGATTTTTTTCCCCCCACTCGGCTGAATTTCCGACCCTCTTCGAGGTGGCCGCCTGAACAGCTCGTTTCCCTTGTACAAAATACCCACTGTCGCCGTTGTCGCGACAAGGCAG
The DNA here is from genome assembly GCF_963210335.1 of Falco punctatus. NCBI lineage: Eukaryota > Metazoa > Chordata > Aves > Falconiformes > Falconidae > Falco > Falco punctatus. Next base: position 23,169,445 of record NC_137581.1, on the reverse strand, counting down.
ATGTTTCTGGCGACAGGCGGGCAGCGGCTGCAGGGAAGGCGGGCTGGCTCCGTGACGGCGGGTGGCAGAGCCCTGGTTGCCCGGCTCCCCGCAGGGAAGCCCCCGGCCAGCCCCCTCGCCCCGCTCCAGCCCGAAGGAGCCAGGCTCTTTTGCACGCCGGGCTCGGGCCCAAAAATGTCACCTGGAAAAAGGCACCGCAGCGCCTCGGGGGCCGGCTGGCCCCCCACCTCTGCTGGGATGTAAAGCCAGGTCTGCAGAGAAAAAAAATGCAGAGAGCCGCACCGGGCCGGGAGCTTCTGCTGCAGGGAAATTGCTTCTCTCCGAGGAAGGGTCCGAGCTTGTAGAAGAGGAGGAAGGGAGGCAGGAGCTTGTCCCTAAAGAGAAATGTCCCTGGGACCAGACCTGCCTCCCAAAACACGTCCCGCTCTCGGCTCGCAGCCTAATTTGCCTCTGCGCTCTTCCTGGAGATCACCCGCGGATTTTCTGACGCATCTCCGGGCTTGCCCCCACCCGTCGGGCAGGCGAGCGCAGCCCTGCGCGCTGCGGAGCCCCCGCCGCGGAGCCCCGACGGCCGCGGAGCCGCGGGCCGCATCGCAGCGTCTGCCGCAGGCGCTGGCGGAGCCCGGCGGAGGGTCCGGCTACCTCTGCCGGTCACCGTGAGCCGGTTATCGGGGGACACAAATCCTGCCCGCAGGACACTCGGGCTCTTTTGTTTTGTTTTAGTTTGGGTTTTTTCTTTTTTTTTCCTTTTTTTGTTTTTTTTTCTTTTTTTTTTCCTTTTTTTTTTTTTCCCAAAAGCAAAAGAAAAGGAAATAAACCAGGTTCCAGTTTCCAAAGACGTGAGTAAGTAGTCCTGGGGCAGCCTTCGGTAGAGCCTACAGAAGGGCCTAGAAGGGACGGGGCCGGCGGGGTGTCAGCCTCGGGGCGGTCTGGGGCGCTGGGTTCCGCGTCCGCGCTTGTGTCGCGCTGGGCACGGCGGGACCCGCACCCCGGCGAGGCGGCCGTCAGCGGTAAGGCGGCGTGCACTCGCTTCTCCTTCGGTGTCCAGACGGCTCTGTGTACCCAGGGCTGCACACACCGTCGGTGGTCGCCCGACACCCGCCTTCCCCGGGGGAAGCTGCCCCGTAGTGTCGGCAGCGGCGCGGGGTGCCGGGGGAGAGCGGGAGAGGTGCCCTGCGGCCCGCAGCCAGCCTCGCTTGGCGGGGCCTGAACACCTTTCGTGTAATTTTTGCGGTACGGGAGTTTCGGAGCGGTGGCACCGAGTTTCCCAAGGGGAAGGCGATGAGGGTCGGGCACGGCACGGCACGGAGGCAGGAGGCCGGCGCCAGCCCCTCGGCTCTCTCCCCGGTCCCGTCCTCTTCCTCGGCCCGGGGCGTGGGGCTCCCCGCGGCTCACCGAGAGTCCTGCTGCCTTCTGGGGGCGAGGCTGGGGGCGAGCAGGTCCCTGGAGGCCCCCGAGGGCAGGTTCCCAGGCGGGCATGGCTGCAGATCCTCCTTGCCCTGGAGCTCCCCGGAGGACACCACACAGTCTTGCTCGGGGACATTGCTGTTGCCCGCCCCTCGCTTTTTGTCTTCTTCCTTCTTCCATTTCATCCGCCGGTTCTGGAACCAGATCTTGATGTGCCTCTCGGTCAAGTTCAACATGACAGCCAGCTCCACCCGCCGCGGCCTGGAGATGTACTTGTTAAAGAGAAACTCCTTTTCCAGCTCCAGCAGCTGCGCCCGGGTGTACGCTGTCCTCGTCCGCTTGTTCTCCTCGGGCTCCACCACGTAGGACCCCCCTGGAGAGAAGGGAGAGTCAGCCCCGGCCCGCCCGGCCGCCCCCTCGGGCTGCGGGGGGGGCGGGCGGCACATCCCCGCACCCCTGCACGGTGCAGAGGACACGCGGGGGTAAGTAAGCGGGGCGAGGGGGTGGCCTCGGAGTGAGACGTTGCTGGTGGCGGCAGTCACGACTGCTGCCATTTTACGTTATAATAATTCATTTTTGTCTTTTAAACAATTTGGTCGAAGCTTTCAGGGAAGCGCCATCCCTCGAGCCGGGAGAGATGCTCAAGAGCCACTGGTCGAGTGTCACCGAAAGCTCCGAAGGACTCCGAAGGTCCAGGGCCTGGCAATTGCTCAGATTCGTGTAAAAAAAAAAAAAAAAAAGAAAAAAAGAAAAAAAGGGAAAAAAAGGAAAAAAACTAACCCAAAAGAAACCTCAAGCCAAAACAATAATTTAAAAAAATTAGTTCTCTGTGTGCTACACACGCACAAGCAACCAAAAAACAGAATTAAAGCCAAAAAGTAATTTAAAAAAAATCTCACCTCTCCAGTAAAAGACCCATTGGAGAAGCCAGCCGGGCAGCGGGGCCGGCGAGGTCCCACGGGGGGCGCGGCGAGGAGCGCCGGGCACGGCGGGCGGCTCTCCCCGACGAGGCCTTGCCGCGGGCACCCGGCGGCACAGGCCGCCAAAAGCTGGGGGGAAGCCTGGTGGAACAGGATTTGGGGTGTTTCTCCCGGGATATCGCCACCCTGCAGCCCTGGGCTCGCGGAGGCTTGGGCCCTTTCGCGGCCGCCGGGACCCCCGGGGCCGGGAGCGCAGCCCCTGCGTTCCGCCAGGTTGGTGGGACCTTGGGTTTGTCATTCTCGGAAACAGCGTCGGGATCGCCATTCCCAGCTGCCGTCCTGCGTGGGTACAGGGGCGCGGGTGGCACCGGCGGGGCAGCGAGGGGGCTGGGGTGGGCGCTGGAACCCACGGCTGCTGCTGGCAGCGCCGGGAGCCCGGCTGGGTGCGGGTTCGGTGGCGGTACCATCCGCAGGGAGCGGTGGTTGGAACAGCCAGGTTGAAACAGCCATTTGAAGGGTGCTACGCGGGCTTTCCCGCCTCTCATCTACCGATTCCCATGATTTTATATATATATAATGTTTATAAATACAAACCTATGTATATATACTTGTGTGTGTGTATATATATATATTTAAATATATATTAAAATACATGGATACATTAAAATGTTTATAAATACAAACCTATGTAGATACACCGATGTGTATATGTATTAAAATATATATTAAAAGACATGTATATGCATAAAAAAGTTTGCAAGTACAAACCTAGGTATATACATGTATGTTTCTGTACGGATGTGAAAAAATTGTTCTGTTATGGTGGAGTAAACAAGTGCTACCGGGCGGGCGGAACAGCCGGGGCTGGTGGGAGGCCCGCGGGACGGGTGAGCCCCCGCAGCCGGCCAGTAGCCCCCGGGCACAGCGACCCCCGCAGCCGGGCACGGCGGGTGGCACCGGGCCGGGCTCGGCCGCGGCCTCTCTGGGCGCCTTTCCCTGGCAGTAACAACGCGAAGCCCCGCAGCATCCACGGACGCCTAAATCCCAAGGGTTTCCATGCAAAATGAATCCTGAGGCGGTATCGTTTGCAATGTATACCGCTGCGCCCCTCTCGCTGCGCGGGCGCGCACAGCGCACCCGCGGTAGCAGCAGCCCGGTGACACGCACCGTGTCACCTGCTGCACGGCCCTCGCCTGGACCTCCCAGCAGAGCTGGGAAGAACTGGGAAGGGTTTTCGGCCTTTACGGGAAAAGTTTCGTTTTGCTGATGGTTTTGTCATTCCTCGGGTACAGGAGACAGAGAAGAAGAAAAAAAAGATAGTTCTAGAGTTTGGCTTTAACTTCTTTTTTTTTCTTTCTTTCTTTTTTTTTTTCCTTTCTCTCTTTTACTTTTTTTATTCCCAGAATTTATTCAACCCAAGGAAAAGGATTTGATTTTCCCCCCACTCACCCCCACCCCCCCGGCTCAGTTTGCCGCCGGGCCCGCGGCGTGGGGCAGCGCTCCTCTCCCCTTCCCGGCGGCTGCGCCTCCGCGGGGACCGTGCACCGCCGCCTGTCCTGCCTTCCCCCTCCGTCTGCTCCGTGCAATTCCCAAACTATTTCGCGGTGATTTTAATACTCCGGTCCTTTTTTCAACTGTCTATTTGAACAAAGCCATTCGTATAATATTTGCCGTATAGGCGTGACAAAGGCGCAGGACACGATAACATTGTGCAGGCAGAGACAGAAATATTGTTGGGCAGCGGAACTTTTTGCCCAGATAGAGTTTCTTCCCCTCGCTGGCAGCCCTGTTTCGTTTGTGCATTGTTTCCCCTGCCCTGGGTTTTCACTCGAGAAGGTGCACTTACGGCTAAAACCCACCGGGAAGCAGGAGGGGGTGGGAATGAGGGGCCAGAAGGGGAGAGGGGCTCTGCACCCCGGGCACCGGGGAGAGCCGAGAGACAGCGGAGAGGGGCTGTTCGGCTGCCTCGGGGTACCGGGTGCTGTTCGGCGGGTACCTGGTGCCGTGCCCTGCCCCTGTAGCCCTGCCTGCCGCCTCCCCCCGCTCCACCTCGCCGGGGTCTCCGCGCCCCCCGCCTCGCCCTGCGCGGACCCCCGCGGGGAGCCCACCGCGCCGGCGGAGCGGCCACCCCCTGCTCGGCGAGGCAGCCGCGCCCGGCAGGCGTTTGCACCTCGCCCCGACTTGGCGACCATTAGTTAATTGGTGAAAATTAATTCGTTAATTGTTGCTCAGGGCTTGGGCAGCGCGGGGAGTGGCGACCCCGCCGTCGGGGACCGGTGGGCCGGCTCCCACCCCAGCGTTCAACCTGACGGTAGCAGCTCCACAGCACTGGGTCTTTGAGGGGCTGGGAAGGAGCGGCCCGGGGCAGCGACCCTCCAGGACCCCTCCACGCTACAGCCGAGCGGCGGGAGCAGGACCGGTGCAGGGGAGGGCTCCTGACCGCCGGTGGAGAAAGCAGCGGCGGGGCAGAGGCAGAGGGAGGCGGCGGGGCTTACCGGTCCACTGTCCCTTCCAGGCGTGCGATTTGGTGGACTTCATCCAGGCGAAAGGCACCTGCGCTCGGGGCTCCTCTATCGCCCCCGTGTCCGCCCCGTCTGCGAAAGGCAGCGTGTCTTGGTGGGGAGGAGGAAGATGAGGGTGGTGGTGGTGATGGTGATGAAGGTGGGAGACCCCGGCATCCTCCGTGATGGGGGGCACCTCGTAAGGTGAAATGTCTGGCGGGCTGCCTTGCTCGAGAGCCCCTAAGGCGCTGGGGTAAGGAGCCTGCTGCTGCCTGCCCATGTACAGGCAGGCGGGGGGGCTGGGGTTGTAATCCTGCGCCTGGGCTCTCTGAAACGCACACGACTCCTTGTAGAGCTGCGCCGAGGCGTAATACTGCTCGTCGGTGTTCATGGCGAGCAGGGCCGGGGTGGGGTGGGGTCTTCCAACTTAGGGACACATAGGGCTGCTCCCGCTCCCGGCGCCCGGGATGCCGCTTTGACAGCTCGCCGCCCCGCCGTGCCCCGCCACCTCCCCATAGGCGCCGCTCCCCCACGTGAGACCTCCCTCGGCCTTCCTGGGCGGGGCGCGACCCGTAAGGGGCCACCCGGGGTGGCGCCCCGGCCCCTCGACCCCGTTCGCCTTAGCCGGGCAGGACCTGGAATCCCCCGACCCTGCCAAGGGGTGCCGCTCCCTGCTTTTGGGCCAGGAGCCCCGAGGAGAGGGGCTGAGGGGCCGGGCAGGGCGGCGGGGGGATTGCCCCGACGTGCCGGGCTCTGCGGGAGGGATGGCCCCTAAACCCGCTTTTTCGCTTCCCGCCCCGCTTGCCCGCGGGCTGCTCATCCCCCAGCCCCCCGCCTCGGCAACGGCCCGGAGAGGAAAACCTTTGGGGCCGGGGGGGGGGGGGGGGGGGGGGCGGGCAGAGAGGGGGACACGGCTTCTGGAGGGGTTTGACATCGGGGCACTTTTGGCTGCGGGGGCACCTCGGCCAGGGATGCGGGTGTTCGCAGACGGACATGGTGCGCCAGGGGGCCGCCCCCTCGGGGGGACCCGTGTGCCCGAGCCCTGGGAGCAGGCAAGGAGGGTCGGCTTTCTGCCCGCTCCCCCTCTGCCCGGGGTGGGGATGCGGCCGGTGGGGACCACAATGCTATCACCAGAGCGAGCGATAGGCAGCAGATTGTTTGCCCAAGAGGTAAATTTGGGAGCCTTCCCCGCGGCTTGGGCTGCAATGTGTTGACCCTCGGAGATAATCTGCTCCGAGCTGGTGCCGGTTGACTTGGTGACGAGGCTATGAGGAGGCGGAGAGCTACCGAAAGGGACAAAGATCACTTCCCTGCCTCCCTGCGCCCGGCCCGGCCGCCGCTCTGGCCGCCTGGGGGGCAGGCACGCTCCCTACCCGCCGGCGGGCCGCTGCCTCCCGTCGCCCCTTCCCCCGGCACCGGGGCTCCGGCCTCGCCGTCGGGGCACACACCCGCGGCTCCGTCTGGGGCGGCCGCAGGGAGCAGCGCGGCGGGCCCGGGTGCGGGCGGCTCGACCCGGCCCGGCTCGGCTCGGCTCGGCTTGGCCGGTGGCGGTGCACCCCCTGAGCTGGTGGGGCAGGAGGGTCCCGGTACCTGGCTCCCGCGCCCGTTCCGTGGGATCATAAACCCACCCCCATCATGACATTTTAAATGAGTTTCCGCTCTGAACCCACGCGGGACCCCATCCCTCAGAAAGCACACTGAGCCTTTGATTCAATACTGAGCCATTAAGCGATTGCTTTCCCAAGCCATTTAACAGCACCTCTTATGGATAAATAAACAAAAAGGGCTGTAAACCAATTATAGTGCGGATAGTGAAAAAGTATTTTATTAGCAGGAATTACCGATAGACATCGCCGCTGCTCGCGCTCCCCCTGCCCAGCGCCCTCCCTCTCTGTCCCCTGGCATGCCGGGGGGGTACCACTCTGCCCGGGGATCCCAGACGGTGTGCGGCCGGGGGGGATGCGCTGAGCCAGGCGGGCTCCCTTGGCGGTGGTCACCCCCGGCCCAGCACCCACGGGGCTGCTGTGCCTCCCCTGCGGTCCCTTGCAGGCATGGGTGTCCTTTGATCCGGAGACTCCTTCTGCACCGACCCCAGCCCAGCATCCCCAGCCCCTTCCCCACAGATCTTCTCCCCAGAGCATTTACAGCCCCAGGTTTTCCACGGGCACGGACAAACAAACACGAGGCCATAAAACCCAGAGCAAATTGATTCATCTCCAGGGAGGACCATTACCTGGTGTCTTAATGCGGTCCTCTTTCTATAACGAACATTTCTAAATAGAACAAACACTTCTCCCTCTAAAGCAAATGAATTTCGTATAATTTAGAGCTAATTCTCTTCCATTCTGCCTGCGTGAGCAAGCGATAAGGGACGCTTTGCCATGCTAACAACAACGCAGCAAGCTGCAGTGCAGGAAAAGGGCCCCACTGGGTATCCTGGCATGGGTGACCCTGGCTGGGCCCCGGGGATGCTAGTGACCGGCAGCTGGGAGGCCACAGGCTGGGGACCTGAGCCCAGCTGGAGCCCAAGCCCAGGGATAACTGCTGCCTGCCTCATCTTCCTGGGATGCAGTCACTGAGGTCTGGCTGAAGAGCCCCGCCACAGCTGTGGATTCCCTGTGCTGCGGGTGGTGGAGGAGGCAGGTGGGAGTGATGGGAATGGCTTCCTTTGCCCCAGAACCAGGCTCTGCAGTCAGTGCTGTGCTGACTCAAGGCACAAGTCCAGTGACCCCTTACCCTCTCCCTAAATTATGTCCACATGAATCGCCTCGGGCAGTTGCAGCAGAGTGTGCACATGAGAACCCACACACAGATCTTCTCCCAGACTCCCAGAATTTTCTGCTCCAGGGATTTCCTGAGCTGTGCAGGTGTTGTAGTCCTCAGCTGATTCTTCCACACTTTAAGTCTCCTGAAAACCTTATGTAAACCTTATGCCACCCACCCCCCTGTGGCAAAGTGTTCCTCAGATTAACTGCCACTGTATGAGGCACTGCCACCCTTTGCTGGCCTTGCACCTGGCTGCGTTTCATCAGTCCTAATGCTCCAGCTAGAAGAGCCTTGAGATGGGTAGGCACGATGTAAGAAATAAAATGGTGTGATGTTGCCTCTTTAGCTCATATGTGGATCCTACCAGGCCAGCAGCAAGCACCTAACACTTTGAACAGTGAGCCCGGGGAATCCTGCACACACATTGTCATCTGCCAGCTGAGAACTTCCCCTGTGCCACCTCTCCAAGTCTGTGGTTTTGGCAGGCTTGGAGTAACAAGAAACTTGGCCATCCTCAGTCTATAGGTAACCATGGAAAGAGAAGACAGCTGATACAAACACATTTATTTCCACTGATAAATGTACAACAGAGTTTTAAGCTTTGAAAGCAAAGCAAAGCAAAGTAAGGGACATCTTGTACACTAGAACAAATTAACAGCAGGTTGGGTAGATTCTCCCTCACCTTAAAGCCTGGCTGGGTGTATGCTGCAGTTCAGCTGGAGGTCCTATACTTAACTTATGGTAGGAAGTTTTTATGGACCATAGAAGCCTCTAAAGATCTTGGGGATATTTATGGCTGCCATGTTTAAATTACCCAGCTTCATCCATGGAGCTGGAAAGCTCGCACTTCCAGCTCTGCACTGTATCTGATTCATGAGCACAGTCACACAACCACTAACACAGCTGTAGTTCATGCTGAGAACAACCTCGGTGGATCTAGGTTGTTTCCTCTCATGGCACTTTACTCCTTTGAGGTGCATTAAAGTTGCTGTGATGATCTACTTAGAAGGTAAATCCTTATAGCAAATTTGTTATTCCAAAAGATTAAACAAAATCTAATCCATGAGTCTGTATCAGTAACTGAAGTATGATGGTGATAGTAGCAATGTTAAGTAGAACAGGCAGGTTGTAATTATCCTCAACACAAGTGCAAGAATTCAGATATTCAAGCACCAGTAACAAATGTTTCAGGTACTCAGCTGCTGCCATCCTGCAGTAAGATCACACAATAACCACACTGCAATACTTGAATTATCGTATTAGAATCAAGTGGGTTTTAAAGGATTTGTTTATATCTGACTATATTCCTCTAGCCTGGTGTATGCCTGACAGAGAAGAGATTGTCTGCACAGTTAACTCTTATTCCATATTATATGAAGCCTAAAACTTTACAATATAATACGAATCTGTCTGAGTGCCCAGGGGTCTGGAAAGCAAAGCCACATACCTAATGTCATATTTATGTGGCTTTAAAGTGTATGCCAACATATGCAACACGCATCTTGAAATCCAGTGGTGTTTTCAATTATCTTACCTTTAAATGGTTAATTTAAGACAGGGGTCCTCAAATTTTTTAACCAGGGGGGTGGCATACGCGGATGCAGTGGCAGGCAGTCATCTGCGGCTGCTTGGTTTCCCCCCTCAACCCCTGGCGGGTGGGGGGGGGGGCAGGGGGTTCTGTAAATACCGGGGGCCGGATTGAGGACCCTGGGGGCCGTATCCAGCCCGCGGGCCGTAGTTTGAGGACCCCTGATTTAAGAGCTTAATGTGAGCCACTGTATTTTGAAAGTCTTATCCACTTCTTCCCCAGTAGTGTCTGACAGACTTCTTTGCAGGCTGCTGAGATCAGTGAAATGTAAAACCATCTGGACACAGTAGGTTTTTTTCCCCCTAGGAAAGGTGGCAGTAGCATTTTGTTTGCCTTTCAATGCAAATAATTTGTGAACCCCTACTTAATTTTCTCCCTTTCCCGTTATAACTGATGGTAGTTTCATCATTCCTCCCACCTCCCCGTCTAACTAGAGCATAAAATAGTGAGGAATATTAATCACACTTCCTTGTAGTGATATGGCTTGATTTTCTGTATCTGCATAACATTTAATGATTTATCAGTGCTCAATTGCTTTTCTGCAATCCACATTTAGACAGAAAAGAAGTATTTAAGGTGAGTGGAACATACTCAAAATAATCTCTTTTCCTCTCCCAGCTGTGCTCAAACCAACACAGGGAAACTGTATCCATGGCAAGGGCCAGCAGCAGGAGAAGGAGAAGTTGACTGGGAAACAGAGCTTTCCCAGGGATTGATTTTTAACCCCCTCCCATGACTGTATCTAGCAAAAAGGTAACCTTTCACAAAGCTGGTTAATAATCAATAACCATGTGAAAACAAAGCTGTCTTTCCCTCTTAGCAGTAACGATAAAAAACAAGAGCACGAACTATTCCACCTGCCTTAAAGTAACACTGGTTCATCAGCTTTTTTTTTTTCTTGGCAAGAAGCCTTTTTGGTCTCTGAGTGATTCTGCATTCACACATGGCGACTTCAGTTTGCTCTTCCCACCACACATCAGCCTTTTCACACTGTAGGTGTGGGACACATCCTGAACTGCAGAAAGACATGTTTACATAAGCCATCTTGAATAAGACCTTGTCCAGGAAACATATAGGAAAGTTACTTTGGAAAAGGCTGAGAGTAGGACAGGATCTTAAGTGCATAGTGCCTTTTCACACTTACTCTTTTAGACCTTCTAATTTTCTTCCCATGTCCCTTGAGATTCATAATTTCATTTTCTGGTAGGAATATTGCCTAGTACCAGGGAAGCACAATTTCATTGCTTTTTAAGATGAGTTGAGGAATTACTTCAAAATACTGTGAACCTTTCCACTGAAAACACAGGATTTTCATGTTTCTTTGCCTCCCACAGCTTTCTATTTTTCACTTCATGTTTATTATACCAGATAAGAGTAGAAAAAAAAATATCACTATCTCTCTCTATATATGCAGATAGTTACAGATAGAGGAATTCAGGGCAGAACTATGACCCAGAGACAACTCCTCCTCACATCTCTTGCTGCTTGATGTTTCCCGTAGATCCCAGGCTCTTCGGGGCAGGTCAGGTTTTGGGCTCAGCTGGAGCCTGGCCATGCAGGTGGCACCTGGCAGTTCTCACCATAGCCCTCTCCTCTTGTTTGTCCCTTGTCACTTTGTCGGATTTCAGCCATTTGGGCTGAAATTTTCCATTCTGTATCTCTGCCTCTCACCAAACATGTAGGGAAACTTTCCTTAAAATTGTTTGGACCAGCATGAAAGTGAATCTGGGAAACAGTGACACACTGGAACTGGCTGTGTGGGGAGGGTGTGGAGTCACTGCCTCTGTAAGTCTCTGAAAACAAGAGCAATGGATATATGGCTGATCCCAAACTGGAGTAGAGGAGAGGAATAGCTGACATCTGGAGAGAAAAACCCTACACAGAATTTTCCTGCCCTGTTTTCTTTGCTGCTGTGGTTCTTTGCTGGATTTAAGCATGTTAGAAGTCCTGCTGGGATGTTGTCCCACAGTAATGTCCCTCCAGACCAATTTCTCCTGTGCAGAGCTGCCTACGTTTAGCCAAACTCTGAACTGCTGCACATCACACAGGCTCCACTGATACATCCTAACTCTTAGCAGCTAAACCCCTTTACAACTTCTTTCCACAGCAAGCAGATCACTGCCCCGGGCCTCAAGACCAAACAAGAGCTCACTGCATTGCAGTTGTGGTATTGAGCCTAGGAGTTGAAAAGCTGGCAGATGTTCCTAACGCTCCATCCTCCAGCCCTGGGAAGCATGCAGGAGGAAGGTGATTTATGCAGAGGACACGTAAGATGCTCACTCTTCAGAGGAAAGTGTTTGAATTTCTGGATTTGGGCACGCTGTCAGCTCAGCTCTGGGTGAGACCCAGGAATACACCAGCCTGACCTTTTCCCTCTCCCCTGTCCCTGCCCACAGGGAGAAACACGGATGTAGGAGCCCGAGGAGGAGGAGGAGGGTGTGCTCTCACCAGCCCTCTGCCCAGGTGGGAAGCAGGACCTGAGCAGCTCTGCTGGGTGCTCCAGAAGGTCTCATCAAAGGGAGATCACAACCCTGATGAATCTTTTGGGTTGAACTTGCCAGAAAGGGTTTCCAGCTGCAAACGCCTTACTTTTCCAGGTGACTAGTCTGCAGCAGCTTGAGGTGCTCCCAGAAGAAGGGGAAGCTTTTGAGGAGTCTGGTTGTGAACACCCAATGCCACCAGAACTGGACTCTGGAAGTGTCTTGACCCCCTCCACTGCTGCCCACACAGGCTTTTCTTCAGCTGGTGGGTCCAGTAGCACTTCTGAGCACTTCAACTAGACACTAAGAATTACTGGAGACTTTTTAACTTAATGCCACTTGATCTAATGTGGATTTCAGAAGGTATTTACATGGTTATGCAATTATTGAAAACCATTTGAAAATCAGGGCACCAGATTTCATTCAACTTTCTGTAAACTGGTATCACATCAGCCCTGGAGGTGCTGTGAACCTGTCAGAGCCCACAGAGGGAAGCGCTAGGAGGGAGCCTGTGGGAAAACCATCGTCCTGTCCTCTGAGCAGTGAATAAGTCTTGGACTCAAGGATTCCCAGGAGAGAAAGTAGAACAAATGCAGAATTGGTTTAACTGGGCTTTCTATAACATGTTATAAATCAGAGTCCTGGGAAGAAACAGGGGGATGGCAGGAGAGAAAATACCATCTCACAGAGTACGCAGACACCAGCATCAACTGAAACTGTGCAGTCAACTTCCTTGCTCGTATTTCCTTGCCTGTGTAATACACTGCAATGGGCCAAATTCTTATGTTTGTCCAACAAGGTAATAGAAATGTATCTACACCTTACATGTCCAATCAGTTATTAACACAGATTGAATTCTCAATATTTAAATAAATGTATTTTTAAAACTAAGAGACATCTGCCCTCTGAAAACTTTTTACCTCTCGAACTAGAACTTTCTCACAGATAATTCACAAACACAAAACTAAGCAGAACCAATTAAACAATATGGATTGCTCATTTGCTCATGCAATGACCACTGTTTTCCCTGTGTCTATAAAATAATCTTAATATTGTGCAGCGTAACATCTATTGGTTTGCTTATTTATTTAGAATATAATGCTTGCAGTGCAATTTAGTTATGTTAAGGATCCATGCAGCCTTGAATATTTCCGCTTATCTGCAACATTCTTCTGCTCGCCTTTCTTGCTCCTTGCCTTGCCTTGCGCTTGCCTTGCTTTGCCTTCCCTTCCCCCACTTTCTCTTTCACTTGCTTTTTCTTTCGCTTTCTCTTTCTCCATCATAACTTTCTTAATTGTCTTTCCATCTAGTATTTCCTGGTCGCTTATTTATATATTTTTTCCTCATCTTTGTATACTATTTCTGGTCAGTGCTTATATATTTATAGCTGTATAACATTTGCAAATTAAATTAAAAAAAATTAAATTGCAAATTTCAAGTTTGAAAAACTGTGGTTTAAACCCACAATTTCATAGCAGAGCAGAAAACCAATCAGTATCTTTATGGAGTGATGATGAACTGTACACACATAACGGGTATAAATTTAACTGAAAGCTTGACTAGATTTTCATTCTCTTAACAATGCATGTAGATTTTATCACTCCTTACCTGCATACTGGAAAGCACAGTGTCAGAGCTTGAAATGAATGATTTTATGTACCTAAACACTACCTGATTTAATGCATCAGCTGACAAGGACAAAGACATTGATTAAATGTCCTGCCTCAGGTGTCCAGAAGGCTGGAAAAGGCTGTTTCCTCAAACTAACCAGTGAAACTCCACCCAGTAATCATTAACTCAGTGTTTGGTCCAAGCCCTAGGAATAACAGGAGGTTTTAAAAAGTGGTGGTCAGAAAATACTTGGTGTGATTTAGGAGGCTCATTGGTCTTGTCCATTGAGGGAGCATTGGATGGGAAGAGTCTCTCCTGGCTGGTAAGGAATGCATTGGGCATTTGATCCTCGGGAGGGCATCTCTGGACTCTTAGCAAGGAATTAGAGAGGCGGTCAAGCTGGAGTAATATGGAAAGACAGAGGGAAGAAGAAGAAATTCCAGTCTGGTTACTCTCAGTTCATTTGAATTTATAAAAGCCCTTGGCTGCCCTGCGATGACTCTTGACACAGGTGGTGTCTGCTCTGCCAAGGAACAGATTAACACTTGAGCCAGTGGTGAGAGGCTCCACTGGGTTTTAAAATTTAAAATGCCATGTGGTGGGCTTCAACAGAGCAACACCAAGCCACTGGGTTTCCAACCAGGCATTACCATTGGATCCTTTGATTTAAGGCTGTTCTCCTATCTTGCATCTACAACAGTTTTTCAGAGTCAGTAAAATCCACATGGCATTAAACCTTGGTGAGACTAATTTCATCATAGCAGCTGAAGAAAGAGATATCAAGCTGTAGTAAAGAAGCTTTCAGAAGCTCCACAGCCATCAGGGCTATGTGGTCTCAACTGCCTCCTCTTGGAGTAATGCCCAATCCAAAGACCCAGCACAGATCAAGGCTCAGGGGAAGGAAGGCACCTGCCCCAGGAAATAATGTCAGTGAAAGACTCCAGGTCTCCCACCCTTGGCTGGCGTCCTATGAAAAGATCACTGCTCATCCCATTGTGGTTAGGAAACCTCCAATTGAATAAATGAGTGCTACAGTTGCCAAAATCGGCCTCTTAAACTAAATGACGCTCTTGTGAACCTCAAATGAAATCAGCTACTTTAGTGCTCAACTCATTTGTGCAGCGGCGCCATTAATATGGTTGTCAAATTTTATGGAGTAGCCACGTTTTGGTTAACAGTGCAAGAGGGGGTAAGAAGGCAATTATTGGTCTATTTTCTATGCACATTGGAGCAGAAACCTGTACATAAAGGAAGTTCTTCTAGCAGGTGTAGCATGCTAAAAAGCTTTCACCTAAAATTATATAGCCTGACAAACAATATAAAAAAGTAGATTGCCTGATAAACAAATAACGTGTCAGCTATTTATACAAAACCATACTACTTAGACTCTTCAAGCTTGAAACAACTGTGTATTTTTTCCCCATTAAAATGTTATGATGGTCAATGCATAAATTGTTTTAAATTCAGATTTGATATCACTGTATTTTCAAAGCCTGGATGGATTTAATACTTTTCCCAAGATAAAGTATTATCTGTGGGTGGATGTGGAAACAGGTCCAAGGATTTCCTTCCCCTCTGGAGCCATGACGTGTGGGGCCAGCAGTCTCCAGGGCTCTGATGCCCTTGTGGGAGCTGAGCAGGAGTATTGGAAGGGATGTTGAAGTAAACAATCTCTTCCAGAGGTGAGGCCACACAACAAACACCCTCTGTGCCCTTTTCTGTGGCTTCACCCAAGATTCTCATCCCTTTTTTATCAAGATAGACTTAGACACTCTGTGAGTCCAAGGGGAGGAGGGGTCCAAATTAGTATTCAGCAAAGCAAAAGTGCCCGTTCTGCCTCTTGCCATCCAGTGGTTTTCACCTGCGCCACGTGCTGCTTCCCACCTCAGTCACCCCTCTCAAACCAGATCCTGGCACAAAGTCCCTCTGCCTCCATGACACTGCCTTGCCAGCGCCTCCTTTTTTGCCTAGGTCTGTGTGTGGTCCCAGCACACACCTGTGAAGGTTTTAATCCCCCCCTTGGTGGGAGCAGCAGGGCTGGGGTCCGGGGGGGTGCCAGCTGCAGATGGCAAAGCCACAAGTTTTTTCCACTAGGTTTTTCCTTCTTGGGCAGATGAGGCAGCCAGCCAAGCCCTTTGGAGGCAACGTTCAAGGCATGCTCAGGAAAGGCAAAGGGCCTCTGCTAATTGCTGGCTTGACATGGGCACCAGGCAGATGGATGCAATGTGTTTAGTGCATGAATCTTCACCTGTCGCAAAGAGACCAGCTAACTCAGGCTTGGACATCTGTAGTTATCTGAGCAAATTCCCACCTATGTGTCTTGTTGTTTTAACTTGGTATTATCTGCTATGAAGAGGCATGGGTAGCACACTCATGCTTTGGCGCTTGGAGGGAAGGAAGTGGCGGGAGGTTGTGCCCAAAGTGCTTAACCCCTTCCTAAATACTGCCATTGTCACAGCAATAGCCTGGTACAAACACAAGCCTTGATGTGCAAGGTGTGTATTCTCCCGTTCCCTGCTCCGCATGCCGGGGTGAGGCACATATTGAGGTGTATCAGGCCACTCTCATATCCCTCACTCACCTGCTTTCCACCCCACAGGCACTCAGGACGGGGCCTGGAGCCTGAGTCAGGCTGGCTGCTCGACGTGGTGTCAGGAGAGCCAAGCAAAACTCCTGCCTGCTCCTTACAGAGGGCACACCATACCAAGCAGCGAGCATTAGCCTCTCTGCCATCAGAAAAGAGCATCCTCCTGGCACCCACTGGCCAAATGTCTTACCATCTTGCCACTGGCATATATTCAGCCCCCATGAAATCTCCATTTGTCAGCTGCTCGGTAGTCAGGGTGTCAGTCTCATCCATTGAGCCTATGGAAGCAAAGAGGGTTCTCACAAGGTAATGCTGAGCTCAGCTGTCCTTAGAGAACATTTGTGTGCTTGGGGTGAGGTCAGAAAAGTTCCCTGTCTGTGACATGTAGCTGTCCCATGTAAGTTTGCCACAAGCTTCCCTTCATGACTCACTGAGTCTTGGAGGAGGATCTCCTCTGCAGGAGATGTGTTTGTGTGCTACAGGAGATGCCTGCAGCATGTTCTGTGAAAAACAGCTGCTGTTTCAGACCCTCGTTTAGGTCACTGCCCTGGAGTAAACCACTCTATTTGTTACATGGCAAACATCCCATATCATCAGAGCTCACAGCTAGTATTGCACCAGGTAGCTATTGATCTGAGACAACCCGGGACAGCCAGCTCTCAGCTGATAGCAACTTTTCAGCTACTTTGATTTCTGTCACCAGTTGTCTGGGAAGCTCTTCCCATGCTCCAGGATGTTTCTGAATAATGCAGTCCCCTGCCTGCACTAGCTGTCTGGCACCCCAACATCTGTCCACAGCCGGGCAATGTACAGAAACTACCACGTGCAGTGGCTGTCTCTACTGTGCCAGGAGTAAACCCCCTCTGGGAGTGCTGCTGCATTATGGGATGAAAGAAATCAGGGATAACGTGTCTCGTGCCTCTCCCTAGATCTTGCCTGTGTCCTGCAACAGCCAGGCAGCCACCGGACACGGCACATAAATCACAGGCTCACTCATGTGGCCCTGGCAGGAGAAGGAGGATGTGAGCAACACATAGCCTTAGGAGTGTCTTGGCTAAAAAGGAAGGCAAAGAACATTTCCATATACAGAGTTGGGGAAGACAGAGCTGTTTATTGCTTCAGGAAACAACACAGAAGTTCACAGGTTGTCTAAAATCAATTAAGCTACCAAGGAACCTGGGCTCCTCCCAAATACCATTCCCCCAACCCTGGCACCCACAGTACCTGTGTGACTAGGCACAGAGGGGGGTCTCCTTCCATAGACTTCCCTGCATGGACATGAGAAACACTGGCTGACCTGCACAAGGACCAGGCACAAGTCCATTCTGCTGTGGAAAGATGTCCTTGGAGCAAGTTGATGCACCAGCCTTTGCTCCTGGATTTCCTTGAAGAGAGGTTTTGTTGTTGTTGGTTGGGTATTTTTCCCAAGCAGAAAAAAGAGTCTGCTGTGATCAGCCAGGTCAGATCCTGTGCCTGTTGTCTCTGGGATGTGCTGTCAAGCCAAGGCCTTGGGCTGAAGAGTGGTCCGAGCCTTTACTTCTCACCTATAGACATTTCCTTGCACCCACGGAGTAGGCAGCAAGCAGTAGGCTTTCATGCGTGCTCTCACTCATGCATATAACATCGTCTGATTCGCTGGGGCACGGTAGGAATGCTGGCAGAGCCGAGCTCTGCCTCTCGTACCAGCGTGCAGCCCTCAGCCCCAGTGCTGCCAAGGGCAGGGGCTGCCTCTGCCTGGGATGTCAAAGCTGGATGAAAACTCCAGCCTACTCCCAGCAGGGAGTGGTGTGTCCAAGATGCTCCTGGAGTCAGCCAAAGCTTCCTCTCTTTGCCATCTGCTTTCCTAGAGGAGGTTTGGCACGGTGTGCTGGGAAGAAGACCCGTTACCGCAGCCCCCTTGGAGGGGCAGCTATCGTGTGTAAATAGGTGGCCATCTCAGGTGCTGGTTTTTAGCAGACTGCTGACAGTGAGCAACTCTCTCCATCATCACAGATAGGAAAGCAACCTTTAAAATCACCAGTGAGTAGGTTCTTGTTTGACAGGGACTACCAGAGCCATATCCTTAGGGATTTGAGTATGGCTAGGGTTACTCAGCACTAGGAAGGTGGCCCCTGGTTGCCTGAATCAGTAGTGATGCTGGGAACTACTTGGCTGCATATCTCCATGCTCAAAGTCACTCTGCTGCCCTAGAGCTTTCGGTGGCTGGGACAGCAAGATGAAACTTGCATTTATGGGCAAAGGAAAGGTGCTTGGTATAAGGCTTGGCAAATTTAATTTTGCAGGCTATCAAGCCTTTTTTTTTCCCCCCCCACATAAATCCAAGTTTTGAAAGTTGTGTACAACTGTAATTAATCATTACAGATATATTTTGCTTGCCGAGTGTTCAATGAGTACAGAAAAGACAAGACTGTACCCGGATGCATGAATTCGATGACACTTGTTAAAGAAGTTGCTAATGTTAGAAACAGTGGGGGTTAAGGCTGCAGTTGATGAGCCTGGTGGCCAGAAATCTCGGTTAAGGCCTTTAAGATGAGCACTCTAGAGCCACCTGAGCCAAATCTGGCACTGGTGGGGACAGGAGGTGTGACTAAGGGGCAACCTGTCTGAAGGTGATAGGAAGGTCACCCTGGAGGTGCTATAGGAAAACAGTCTGTAAAGCATTCAGTGACAGTAGGGAGATAAAAATCAAAGAAGGGCTGGAGATTTTTAACTCTGAAGAACAGGTTGGAAAAGGAGATATTGTCGGTAAAAAAATAATGGTGGAGCCAGAGCCTGTTATAGGACACAAAACCCACCTGCCACTGGGGCAGGGCTGGAGCTAAAACCCTCTGGATAGATGGGACTGCTGACTCAAAGCCCTGCTGCCTGAGAAGGCTCTGACCCAGATCCCCAGCCAGCTTCTCTGCCTGCTGCACAGACATTTTAAGCAACAGAAGTAACTCAGCGTGGCATTTATCTTACCTAACTGCGGGTCTCCCCAGGACAAACAGTCAAGTGAAGAAGTATTTCAGTGCAGCCAAGGAAGCTCCCACACCAAGGAAAGTGTCCTGGGGTATCCCTAGGTGGCTATTCTGCTCATCTCCTCTTTCCTAGGCATCTTCTGGCCACTGCTGGGTAGTGGACACCCAACAGGAGGGATATTCAACCTTACTTGTGCAACTGTTTCTATGCCCTCACGCCCCTCAACGTTCCCAGTATGCAGTTTTCCATCTGAGCTAGTCGTCCTAACCCACTTTATAAACAGTAGACAGGGCCATTAGGTTTCAGTTGTCTTCTGGTGAAGCCAGTATTCCAAACAGGACAGACGAACACATACCAGGAGGTGGTGTCTCCCACTGGCAGTGAGGGGAGCTGAGAGTAACTAGCACAGCCAGAGGTGTCTGCCTTACTGTCACTGAGAGGCAGAAGAGGTGGGTCTCAACCACCATCAGTCTGACCAGAATTGCCTCATGTAGGTGCCTGGGGCTGGTCCACACTGGGAGGTGCAGGCAGGTACATGTCCTTGTACAGGATCCAGCTTCCCTCCAGGAAGACATGCAGGCAGCAGGGTATGTAAGCGTCTTCCCACATACAAAGCCCTTACAAGTGCGCTTGCCAACCCTTTCTCAGATATGGGCAAGACCTCTTTTCCATGTACAGAAACTCAGGTTTATGGTTAGGTCACATGAGATGGGAAGGGGGGGAAGGGGATAGACCTGGACTAGACGTGAATTGGGACAGCTTCTTGAAAATAGGTCGACGACAATTAAAAATATTCCAAGCAGAAAACAAATATTACCTTATTATTTCTCTGTGCTCCCTTATCCCTTTCACTCTCATCTGTCAGTCTTGCAAACTCTGTGACAGCCATTTCAGTTTAGGGGTTTGGAGCCTCAAGGCCTCTGCACAATTGTGATCCAGACTGGCTTATTATTAACTGAAAGAGCAGTGAAGTATAAAAATGCTTGTTGGCTTATTAGCAATGTTTTTACTGTCAGATGCTGACAGACAGGTAAATGATGTACTGTCAGTGATTTTCAGTTAAAGACATTTGAGGAGAGCCATTTCAACATGTAAAAATACACAACTTGTTACAATGGAAACATCTCCAATAACACTAAAATCCTAGATCACCTCATTTCAAGTGCAAGAATCTTTCCAGGTGCTGTTATTTGCTAAATGATACACTTTTGCAAATCCCACAAACTTCATATACAAACTAGAGATTGGGATTTTTACCTCATAACAGCCTGGTGAGATGATCAGATCAGACAGTAGCTCTGAACACAATATTTGAAGGTGGTTATTCTTTAAAAAATGTTTATTTCTTTTCATCAAAAAGTAACCCTCAAGCTCTCAGATTTTCAATCCAGAAGCATTTGGCTCAGGATTCTCAACAGCAAAACCTGAAAATGTCTACTAGAAGAGGAACCGCTTTCCCTGAAATAGAAATGCAAGCACATTCTCAAAAAAAAAAGGTGTAACCAGAATCCCATTTTCAATTGAAAAAAATTTTTCCAGAGCATTTTGTGCAAGCCTTTGTGAGCTGGTCACAGTAATCAACCCTATCTTTGAGTACTGTGAGTTGCCTTACATCGTGCTTAGACCCCACTGGCACCATTCTGAACAACCATATCAGTGACATATATTAGTGCATAGCAGTAATTTTTTTTTGAAACTTCAGAGGGAGGAGAAAACCAAGCTGAAAATTTAGATGTCAGAAGAATTCTTTCTCTAGTCATGACAAAATGGCATCTTCTGTAACCTTCTGCTCTCTAGCACTACAACCTGCAGATACCTGCAGATACTATTTTAAGACAGAAGGACACGCATACTTCATTTTTTCCTTTTAACTGTTGCTACTGACACGTCAGGTCTATTAAAAACACATTCTCTTTCTTTCCACTTTAGGCAGGACTAGCCATGCCGCTAGCTCCTGTCTTTTGACAGTGATGGGTTTGCAAGGCAGTGGGTGACACTGACAAGTTATCTTCCCTCTCTGTCTTTGCCAAAGCATGCCGGGCTGTGTATGTTGCATTGCTTCTGTCCTCCTATCACTTTGAAAATGTTTCCTCCTAAAAATATCATTACATTTTCACCCAAAAGGCAACACCTACAGCTCTGAGGATGTGGATGTTCCTTGTTCCTTGGAAATGTCATGGAGTGAAGCTTTGAAACAGCAAAAGAGATAGTAAAATCTAGGTGAAAACCTCTAGATGTTTGAGTTTAAACTAATCAGAGAAAGTGTTGGGACTCTGTAGCTTCTCAGATCATGTGAATCTTGGCATCTCCAATGGGCAAGATTCTGATCTGTGCTATGACAGTGCAAGAGAAGAAACTTTTCAGTGGATGTAGGTCACTGCAGGCCTTTCATTTCTTCAGAAACACTTCAGAGGAAGACGCTCTGGCCCCAGAAGAGTCACTCCAAGTACCTAAACTTACTATAGAGTCAATGGAGAGAGGGAGATACTCAGGGATGGTTCTTAGTGAGTGGCTTGGGTCTGTCCAGAAATGGCAGGGAGTCTTGTGAGCTCAGCAGCACAGGCAGCTGCTCACACCTATGGAGTAGGTTGGGCCTACCTACTTGGTAGGTTGCTTGGGCCATGCCGCAAAGGAACAGCAGGGATCTGTCAGCACAGTTACCATCGCTGTGTTTGAAGTGGAATAGTCTCTGAAGAGGGGAGGCTGGCTGCAGCACTTACCAAGGACATTGGACACTTGGTCTGCAGGTCAACTGGAAAGGGAGCAAACTCCCATGTCCTTGCTTGCAGATGAGTGTCAAACCACAAGCCGGGAACAAGTGGGAATGAGCTTTCCTTCCTGACAGACACCTTGAGTGGGCCATTGCTCAAGTTTTCTTCTTCAGGAGATGAGCTACATGCCCAGGTCAGTTGGAGTAGGAAAACCTTCACTGGCCATCAAAAAAGCGGGTTAGAGCTCAGGATAGTGTTGGGTATGTTGAGGGCTTTCAGTCAGATGTTCAGAGCAGGAGGGAGCTGCTGAGCTAGCACCCCTCATCAGCTGCCTGCACAGGTCCTCTTGGCCTCTCATCTTCAGTAAATGTGGCAAGAAGGGAGTGTGACCTCGGTGGCCCTCGTTACTGCAACTCCGTTGTCATCACCTGTCCACACAGGCACACTGAATGACTGATGGCGGTGTTTTACGCACCTGTTTCTCCAGAGTCTTTGCCAGGGGTATAGAGCAGCGGGTCTCAATGTCCCCAGCCAGATTTGCCAGAAGTCACCTGACCTGAGAGACCTCCAGGCATTATTCTGCAGTGCAGAAATTTGTGGAATATGCCTCTCAAAGCTCAGTCCAAATCCATGCATTTTGCTAGCATGAAATCTAAAGAATTCCATCATATAGAAAATGTCATCTGTGGAAAAAATTAAGACACTAGTTCTAGCAGCCAGTTCAGTTATTCCATGACACAACTGGTGAAAAATAGGAATGAGCTACACTTGCAACATTATGTATTTGTACAACAGATAGTCACATCACTGATGTATAAATATGTGTGTGTATGTGTACCTACATATATTTTGAAAATAGCTAAACAGTAAGGAGGTAAATAGGACATTGGAGTACTTATCTGTCTACCTACCTACCTAAAGAGCCCATCCATCTATCTGCTGCTGTAGGCCCCAGAAAGTAGGTGCAATACAAGCTATCCAGATAGATCTGTTGCAATTCATCTGGCCAAAAGATGTGCACAATCCAGTCCTCTCGTGCTCTTTTCAGAATCAACAGAGAGAAACAGGCATAAGGGATGTAGTTCCTGACATTTTCAGGTGAATGCCATTGTCCCAAGAGCCAGGGGCATCTAGCTCAGATCTTGTAGGCACCTGGAATAACATGGTATGAAATCCCCACTGGTTCCTACCATGGGATTTGTTTGGTTTGTGATTTTTCTGATAAAACTGAGAACTATTTCTGGCAGCTGTGCAAAGAAACACAGACCAGGGGTTCAAAATGCTTTCCTGAGGTGAAGATCCTGGATCCACATATCCAGATGAAAACCTGTGGGGTGGTAGCTGTTCACCAGCCCCTTAACTGTCTGTATCAGAGGCACATGGTGTTTTTCTCTTCCTGTGGCAGAGGCACTGGGGTGCTGGGTGGCTTTGGCACCTGGAGTGGTGCCTATCTGGGCACAGGCTGCCTCAGTGTGCTCTCAGCTCAGACCTCTGCTCTGCATGAGGTCACTTCACAACACATTATGGCCCTCAAAAGTGCTGAAAGGTGGTGGCTCCTACTGAAACAGTAAAGGCCGTCATCTAGGCAAAAGCCACCCAGCAAGTAGCTGCTCAGGGATGTGGCTAAATGGCTAGTGAAGGCACATTTCTACTGCACCTCTCTCCATGGGGGTCTTCTCCCCAGCCCGACTGATTACGTGGTGTTGTCTGGTGCAGTCTCATGATGTCAAGGAGGGCTTTGAAGGCAGAAAAGGCAGCAGTTATGAAAGATGCCAAAACACCAGGGCATGACCTCAGCTGGAGGGCTGCAGGGCTCTGCAGCAGCAGGCCAACGACTCCCAGCAAACAGGACAAGGTCTCAGAACACCCACTGTTATCTGAAAGCTTGGCCTGGTGTGAAGCACAGCTCAAGCCATAATGGTCACACATGTCCCAGCATCCACATCAAACAGGTCCTGCTGTGGGAGGACTGAGCTTCTGTATCTTTCCAACCTTTCTCAAGTGAGTGTTTTCTATTTTCCTCCAGAAGAAATATCCACACCAAAAGTTACCAAGTGCTCTCCTAAGAGAACAGAGGAGATAACCAAGTTAGCTCTTCAAGATAGCCTGGATGCTGGGGTTTCCATTCATTCTGATCCTCATTCATATGACTGAAGTTCATTGTTTGATGAGATGATGGCGTATTGATCACACCACCACCAATAGGTCATGTTTGACACTGCCCACTTGTATTGGGTTTGTGTGGCAAAGTTTTGGTAGGGGAGTGGCTTCTGTGAGAAGGTGCTAGAAGCTTCCCCTATGTCCAACAGAGCTAGTCCCTCTGTGATAACACAGAATCATTTAAGAAGGGGGAAAAATCTTTGGCAATTGCAGTTGAAGAAATGAGCAAGACTGTGTGAACGCAGCAGCCCCGCAGCCCCGGGCGGTGCGGAGGGGCCAGGGGGCTCCGGGCGCCGCAGCAGCGGCTTCCCCAGCCCGCGGGGCAGCCCCCGGCGGGGCAGGCCGTGCCCCCGGCCCACTGAGCCCGCGGGGGAGCAGCTCCCCCCCGCAGCCCCAGTGAGGGCTCCGTTCTTGGTCCTGAAGTTTGGCAATGGAAAAAAGATGTGACATCTGTTCCCAGGATTCAATACATTTTCTCCAGTAAAGTTCAGCAGGGTCTAACACAGGTTTGTCCCTTCCTACATGTGTGAGGCACATTTACCCTCTGCACAGCATGGCTGGAAGAAAACCACAGAAGAATCTTCTATTAAATGAATTGCAGACAGGACCGCTCCAGAGGGAAAAAGAGCACTCCCAAGCCAGGCCACTGTGCTCTGGAAGACTTTTCAGCAGGGGTTAACACAATCTGTCTCCTGGCTGAACAGCCGTTCCCACACCCGGAACCGCTGAATCCCTCCAGGCTCCCAGAACTCTGGCTTCAATTGTGCCCTTGCAAAGGGAAGGGGACAGCTCTTTGGAGGGGGAATCTGCCTGAGCAAGAACAAAGCAACACAAAAATACAAAATGGGTTGTGGGAGATTTAGTTGCCTAAACATAGGTGCTGTGTGGGCTGCTTTGGGATATCCTGTTGGGTCTCCAGTCATTGCTTTGCAATAGGGCAGTTCCCTGTAGGACCTGTGTTATCTTTGCTAGCCATGTGTGGATGTCTTGTGTATCTTAGACATCTAAGATGGCCCTGAGAATTAAGATTTAGGCGACTAAGTGCCCTCCTTACTGGCTCTGAAATATTTCGGTTGTTACCATGTCCCATTCTTATAAACAAGTTGTTTATAAGTTATCCCAGCCTATAGTCGTTTGTCCTTCCTTCAGCCCAGGAAAAAGCATTCAAATGAAACTCGAGTTCCCTGAAAACATCCAGGTTACTCACAGCAACCAGATTGCCATGGGGTGGTAATGCAAAGGCTTGTTTTAAATCAATGACAGCCATCGTATTAGAGCTCTGACAGAACTACTGATTCATAAAATAGTTGCTATTCTGTGCAAGGAAGGGTCATAAATCATACTATGAACATTTTCCAGAGCCAGAAATGCCAACATTATGTTTTTATATATTACTATTTCATGATTTATGTTACAGTGAAGGCTTCCAGTGTCTTGTTGTTCTTAGCACTGTACAAGCCCAAAGGTTCAGTATTGTAAATGGGGCAAATTTTGTGGGAGAGGCATTGACTTTAATTAGCCCAGTGGAAGCCTTGGGAAGAAACGGGCAGACTTTCTTGAACACGAGCCCTTCTTCACACTTTTATACCAGGTTTGAAATGGCTTTTGGTGCTCTCAAGCTCTGTGCGTTTCCCCAGTTACATTACTTGTCATTACTCCTTTGGCACTTGAGTATGGACCCAAGTCCACTCACAAGCTCCAGCTTGCCCCAGGCCCAACCTGCCTGGAGTGAAGCCCATGTCAGGCATAAATTTGTAGTGAGATGTGGGACAAGGCAAGGAAAAGCTGCAACTCCTGCCATCTCTCAGCATGGACCTGAGAGTGCTTGTGCCTGCAACATGGACCAACATCAAGTACTGATGGAGTCATTCAGTGCCTGGATTTGGTGAGCACATCCAGGACTAGGGATGGGGGTGCACTGTCTGTGAGCTACAGTTCAAACCAGGCTTTGGCCAGTGTAGACATATCCAGAGGAACTTAGTAGTACAGTGCAGTACTGACCTCACCTCCGCATAAGATGTTTTCTTCCTTCCACAGCTGTCTTGATGACACTTCAGCAATGTTGTACTGTGAATCTGGCAGCATCATGATCATAATTATCTCACATCCATTCACAACTGTTATCAGTACCCTGGCAGGCTTAGCTGAAGCAGGTATTAGCTGGTTTGCTACTTGATACTAAATTTTAAGTGATAGATATTATGACTGGTAGCATTACATATCTGTTGAGTTTAACCTCCTTGCCTCTTTCCTTTGGACCTTAAACATGCTTTATTATATCAAATAGCAATTAACATTCCTCAGGGGTGAAGGTAGCTACATGGTGTGTTTACTGAGGCGGCCAGCTGTCGCCACTTGGCAAGCAACTTTTATCATAAGCTGGTTGAATTTAACATAGATCAGCATTTATCAGCCCAGACTTTGTCAGTTTTATAAATGAAACCCAGAGGACAATAAATCATTTAGTGCCAAGGTGATACTGCATACATAAGACAGCATATTTACCAGGCCAGGTGGATTCAACCAACAAAAGTCATCTAAGGTGTTGTTGTTTGATCTGTATTGACTATAGCCTCAGATGTCTTTATTGGCATGCAATCTGCATCTGAAAGTTTTAGTGAGATGTGTGCTGGATGGTTCCATTTGTTTTCTTCTAGTCTGGCTGCTTCAACCTTCACTCCTGCTCAGTAGTAATATGTGCACATTTCCACTGACCTGTGTTGGAGTGCTTTTGACTCGTCATCCACAGCATGATTAGTAAGTCTCCTAACTTGTGGGGGATGGAGCAGAGAGCTGAGAGGAGAAACACGCTGAGGTGGGGCAAGCCTCCATCCTTAGACACCTTAAACATAAAGAATTGCTCTATCAATTTGCAGTCATGCCTTACCCCATCTCAACACGTGTCCTCTGAATCTTCTGGACTTAACTGGGACTCATAGGTGACATCTATACCAGTAAATCAAATGGGTCGGTATCTGTTGTCTGGCCTGGGGAAGTGAGTGGCGGGCTGCTGCTCACATTTATACAACTAAAGTCTTTTCCACCCCAGAGCGGGTCGTTCATCCATAGCAGCCACGGGGAACAGTTCTGTGCTGCTTCTGAACCATGTCCAGGCTAGCTGGCACGGGGCAAAACTGCCAGGGAGTGTGCTGCAGCCTTAAACAGCGCACGTGACTGCAGGACGGGGCCCAAGCCCTGCATTTGGGAATAACTTGGGTCTTGCATCACTGCCCTTGCCTTGGGCGAGGTGGAAGAGGGGGGCGTGTTTTTCAGTAAGTAATTTAACACAGCTTGGAAGACGACAGTGTACGGCAGCATGGGAGGTCCTCTAGAGCATCATTTTCCCTTCATCATTGCGTCCACAGTCCATGATGCTAACAGAAATCTGACCTCAGAGAGTGTTTACACTTGTATATCAAGGGGGGAATTCGAACTTCTGCGGTTCAGGAGCAAACTTTCATCTACCATGTCAATGTGTCCTCCAGCCAAAGGGAGGACAGACAGTGTGGGCTATAAGGCAGTAGCTATCAGCGAGGGTGATTAAGACCATATTTGTACTGTTTAATGAAAAAGGGCCAGGGATTGACGTCTGGTAAAATCAAATGGCACCAAATGGCTTGTTGCCCACCCTGCAGTGCAGTAACCTTTCCCTTTGCAGGGCCACAACAGCAACACGGAAGGAGGTAACAGCTAAGTAGTGTGGCCAAGCAGGGGTCTTTCCCTAGCCTGTATTTAGCAATTTATATCACGCTGCTGAGTTAAGAATTACAAGAAGGCTGATCAGCCCCCCAGAGCTCTTTGCTATGCCAGTGTCAGTCTTTTTACTTGACTGCAGTGGTGAAAACACTTGTGCTAATGTGCCCAGAGCCACCTGCTTTATTACATGAGCAAAGGCTGATTCATTCAAGGGGTGGGAGACCTTCCATGATTTTCCCACAATTCATCGTAGAAGGAGAGAAATGTTTCACAGAAGGTTCAGTTAATTGTGCCAGTCTAAGAGTGTCCCAGTGCAAAGAACAGTGAGCTATGCCCTCGCAGGGACACCAGCTGGCATGTGCAAAAAGAGAGGACACAGTGATGTTGTGGGCTGTGCAGTGAATACTCTTGCATCAGGTGGGGCAGACATGAGCACCTAAACCTGTGCTTGGAGATGTGGGTTAACTGCAACATAAACAGCCATGGCCAGGGTACAGAGTAAAGTATCCAGCTTCTTTATAGTTAAGATACAAATCTCTTACAGCTTCCTTATGTTACCTTTCCTTTGACATAGTTTTGTAGCAGATCTTTTATGTCAAGCTTTTCCAAGGCCTGCCTGTGTAAGATGAGCTATTCACTGCTTATTTAATTATAATCTTTAGAACACATAATCATAGAATCATTTAGGTTAGAAAAGACCTTTAAGATTGAGTCCAACTGCTAACCTAGCTCTAAGTCCACACTAAACCATGGACCTTCAGTGCAGAATAACACTACTACAGTAGTGTTATTGTAGTAATACTACTATTTATAGAGAGAGGATACTCAATGAATGTTCTCTTTTAATTTTATGTCTTTTGACAACTATCTTCTCTTCATTCTCTTGTTCAAAGCAGAAGTTAAAATTACCAGGGTTGCCTGCTTCCCAATCTTCTCTCCTTGGATGGACCCAGGACATTTTTAATGACAAGCAGCAGCTTATTGTTCATCCTCATTATAGCAGCATGCAAATCCATTGGGAGGTGGCCACACAAGGACACCACTGTTCCCAGAAACTTCCCAGCACTTTTGCTGCCAAAGAATGTTCTCCAACGTCAGTGCCATTCCCACCAGCCTCCGAGACTTCAGCATGAAAATAGTGGCATTGACAAATGAACAAAGAACAGGGGTTATGAATGCAGTGGAGAACAAGAGGTAGGGATGATGCTTATGCATATGACACAGAACTCAAATAGCCCGAAGCAATGTACGCATGTAAGCTGTGGGATGAGCTAATTGCTGTATACAGAGTTCACAGTGCTACAGAGATGGAAACGAACTCAGGAGCTGTACAGTATATCCAAGTCAACCTTGCTACAGCACAAGGATAGTTCTGTGAAAGATCCAAAGACCCAGAGAAAGGGTGGAAAATTTTGCTTCACAGACAAGTCTGAAAATCAGCCTGCAACTTCTGCACCAGTGAAGAACAGCCCAGGTGTCATCGCTATGTTTTAAATGAAGTCATTTCAGAGTGAGGAAAAGGCTACTACAGCTGAGTGTAGGTCAGGAGGTCAGTAAGGAGAAGGGGTTGTGTGTGGCACTGCTGTCTAAACACAAAAACACGTAACAGGGGTGTTTGCTCCAGAGGAACAGAAAGGGAGAGGCTGGAATCTCCTACCAGTGCTGGCCAGCAGGGCTCATGGCTAGGATTGCTCTTTCCACTGCCTTTCTCTTGTCCTGTGAAAAAGAGAAAAGCCAGGGAATTAATTTATTGTCTTTTCCTTCTTCACTGCTTTTCAGCCGAAAACAGCCAAGCCCTCTCTCTCCCAGCTTCCCTCCTCCCAGAGGAAGAAGTGACAGCACAACCAGGCTCAGAACTGCAGAGGCATGTGCTTCTGCTCCAGCCCTGCTGTCCCCACCAGACGCACAGTCAGTGACCATGCTAGGACATGCTCCTGACAGAGCAGGTAACTTCTAAGGCCCTCCTAACTCATGAAACAGAAACCTTTAAAGGACTGGTTCCCTACAACCTCCTTTGCTGGTGAGCTATACATTTTACAATGGCAATTGTAAAAACATGGCATTACTGCAGCACATAATTTCAAATTCTCTGACAATGGTAAATGATGCTCTGAAGTCTATAGAGGCAGCACGCTGTTACCTGGGCTTGCAGAGTTTCTTCCACATCTCACTACTGCTCTGTTTGCCAAATCTGGTAAGTCCACTTGTACCTGTTCTATCCCAGGAGCTCGTATGTCTTAACACACTGTGAAAATTGATTAGAATTTTCTCCTAATCTGAAAATATAGAGCTGCTGGAAATTCATCCTATGCCCAGTAGCAGGTGGCAGGTTCTTTTAGACCCTGCTGAAGTCTGGTACCCTTTTTCACTGTCCATGCATCAGAGATGTGCCCTCCATCACCCTCCCACTGCCATGGTAAACTCCTCCATTCCAACCCCAAGTTGCACTGGTTTGTTTTTGCTTGCTCTTTGCCATGTCTTGAAATCTCCACAAATTTCCATCATCTGTCTTCACAACAGTGAAACATTCTTGGGTTTGTATCCTCTTCAGTAACACAATAAGAAATGACAGCTCCTGTGGCACTGTTGCCATTTCCTAATTTAAAGAGGCTAAATACATGGTATTACCTCCGGAGCCAACCAGTGCTTTGTCACTTTGATGTCATTTTCAGTGAGTCACCAGATGGGAAATAATAGAGACTAAGCAGGCTTAGAGACAGAGTTGGTCGCTCAAATTATGAACACTGCCATTCCCTGAGCTTAGGTGGCCATGCCTGGCAGCAGAGGTCCTACTGATGGATGTGACTCCTGATTTTTTGGTTCTTGACATCGGCTGAGTAGTCACCTCAAGATGACACTGTGATCCTTGTGCACCTGTGGTTTTGCAAATGAATGCTAGGACATCCCATACTGGAGAAGGAGATCCTGGGAATCTGTCCCACAACTGATGTGTACATGAATTCCCACTGCCATAAACAGGGATCATGCTTTGCACTACAATACACTGAATCTGAACTGAGCCAACTGGCTGCAGGCTGTGTCAGGTAAACATATCTAAAGGGACATGAGACTGATGGCTCTTCATTTCATGTGATCCCTGAACCTCAATTCTGCTATCAGTGCCAGGGTTGTGGGTGGTCCTGTAAGTGACATACAACAGGCTAAAGTGGTGGTACCTGAAGTGGGGTGTAGGCAAAAGAATCTATTGGGTTGTGGGAAGAAAAGGGGGTTTGGTGCCATTAATAAATAAAATTAAATTAAATTTTAAGAGCTGTGTTAATTTAATCTTTAATTGATCTTTTTTAATTCCTAATTTTGTGCATGTTTTATAACATATATAATATATTAATACAGTAGCACATGTACATAATTCATAAATAAATATACAAAGACTGGGAGTCCATGTTCAAAAATTTTTTACTGATGGAGGTTGTGATCAAAAATATTTGGAGACCACTGGATTAAAAGATGGTGCTGAATGGGGACATGTTAACCTTGGGGTCTTGACAAGGGCTACAAGGTCGCAGCCAGTGTGTGCTATGGACTGTGCCTCTGACTCAGGTCATCCACTGGAATTTCAGGGTTTTTTTTAAATTTGATTTTCCTTTTTTTTAAAGGAATGCCTATATGGTCCCTAAGTTTCCAAGGAGGAAAACCTGAACACATGAATGTCGTGGTTTAACCCTGGCTGGCAACTCAGCCCCACACAGTCGCTCGCTCACTCCCCCCTCCGTGGGATGGGGGAGAGAATCGGAAGAGTAAAAGTTAGAAAACTCATGGGCTGAGATAAAGACAGTTCAATAGGTAAAGCAGAAGCTGCACACACAAGCAAAGCAGAACAAGGAATCCATTCCCCACTTCCCACGGGCAGGCAGGTGTTCAGCCATCCCCAGGAAAGCAGGGCTCCAGCATGCCTAATGGCTACTTGGGAAGACAAACGCCACAATGCCAAATGTCCCCCTGCCCCTGGCTTTCTTCTTCTTCCCCCAGCTTATACATTCAGCATGACATCCTATGGTATGGAATATCCCTTTGGGTAGTTTGGCTCAGCTGTCCTGGCTGTGTCCCCTCCCAATTTCCCATGCCCCTCCATCCTTCTCACTGGCCGGGGCTGAGAAACTGAAAAGTCCTTGGCTTAAAATAGACATTACCAGGCAACAACTAAAACCACCCGTGTGTTATCAACACTGTTCTCATGTCAAATCCAAAACACAGCCCTGCACAAGCTACTAAGAGGAAAATTAATTCTATCCCAGCTGAAACCAGGACAATGAACTAGCAGCTTGAGAGAATGGAGGGGTCTTCTCAGGCATCTCCAGACATGCTTGACCCACAGTTGCAAGACCCACAGCTCTAGTCAGCCCTTCCCACGATGTACCAGAGTTGGCTCTGGCTGGGGCAGGGGTAAGAGATGCAGCAAGTCCAAGATGTGCTCAACCATCAGACAGCTCGTGAGGGCTGCTTTGTGGAGTAAGAGGGAGAAGCTCCAGAGTGGAGTGGGGAACCTGCTGCAGTGCCTGCATGGTCATGGGGTGCACATGGGGGAAGGACAGGAGAACACAGAGCCTCAGAAACCCTTGTCATGGCATGGCACAGACTCTGCAAGGCAAGGAGGGGCAGATCATCCCTTCTTCTGCATGCTGTGTGCTCAAAAGGGGTTACATGCTATCAGCCAGTTGGCAAAGGTCATCCCATGCAGGGACACAGTCCAAGGGAAGGGGCAACTACATAAAACAAGCCATGGGAAATTGGAATGTGCTGTTTTCTGAAATAAAGCAAATATTTGGAATAAGGGGGAAGCTTCCTGCCACTCTCAGTATGTGAGCAGGAGTCCAGAGGGGAAACTTCCACTGGGATCATTCAAAGCTATTGTGAATCCATCATGGTGAGCCTTCAGTGGGGTCACTTCTTAACTATTTTTTTGGATTTTCAAGTCTGCAGTGGTAGAGGAAGGGCAAAATAACCATGAGTCCTAGGTGTGCCCCAAACACCATTCTAGTTGCCAAATTCCACTCACATTCAGATAATAAATCAGTCTCCTCTTTCCTCCCAACCTAAATTTCAACATGTTATAGACCTTGTGTTGACATTTCATTTCCAAATAGGTTTGTCTGGACATTGGCACAATTTCTTTGAGTTTAAATAGGCTAAACAACTTTGAAACAACAACAACAAATGATGAATTGGCAGCATATTAGCTTGGTTTTGATTTAAGCCCTGCTCTCAAAATAGTGTTGTCTGACCTTTTCCAGCCTTATTTTCAATCAGCTGCTGTAGAAAGCAGCACAGGTTTTGTTCATTCTGCTGAAACTCAAGTGTGGCCAGCGCTGAGCATGTCTGAAAATCTTAGCATTCTGAAGTTGTTTTACTTTTGAAGACTTGATGTCATATTAATATAGACAGTCTATCTCTCTTGAATCACCACCCCTTCATGCACATACAGGTGTGTGGCTTCTTTATCCAGAGTCATTATGTGTGCTGGGCTATGCTGATGCTCACACCTTTCTTACTGCAGGATTAATCACCCCAGCTTCCATTGTCCCCTAACATCCTTCCATGCTTTGCCAATAGTTTACAGATATATAACAGAGCCCTAGATAGCTCTTTAATCTCTTTTCAATAGAGCTTATATTAGATCAGGTACCCAGCCCTGCAGTGTCACTGATTTTAGGGATAAGGGGGATGGTGATTCAGCAGCAGCTAGCAATGCTCAGCTGCAGCATTACGCCTTGCCTTAAGCCTACCAGTATTTAGGGCTACCTCTATGGTCACACTTAACCCAGATTTCAGTGGGATTTAAGTAGTAATGCTTAGCACTCTTAAGTGCTCCAGAGACTTTTCCTGTGCGTGCTGAAGAAATGGGAGTAACTGATCCTACTGAGCTGCCAGCTGTCCCAGACAGCTCCTGGCCTTCCCAGAGCCTCTTCTAAGTTCATGCAGGGTCAAACAGCCAACATTAAAGAGAAAACAGAACAGAGCAGCCCTCCTGGCCACTGTTACAGAGACCTTCATGAGACCTGAGAGATGCTCCTGTCTTTTCTGGTCCTACTGAGCTGCCTGACTGATAGCTAAACGCTGCCTAACCC
Source organism: Falco punctatus (assembly GCF_963210335.1). Classification (NCBI taxonomy): domain Eukaryota; kingdom Metazoa; phylum Chordata; class Aves; order Falconiformes; family Falconidae; genus Falco; species Falco punctatus. Next base: position 23,135,971 of record NC_137581.1, on the reverse strand, counting down.
TCCTGTGGACATTTCTGCCCTGCCACAAGAAGTTTGCCTTCTGTGTTAGCCCAGGCTCACAGGTGTAACACATCCTTCTGGTGAAAAAGCACCTGGACCTGAAGGAACGTGAGAGTTTTGAACCATCCTGTGGAAAAAGCATGACTGGCACCTACTCCTTCGTACCTAAACCCCAAGGACAAAACTTGCCACCCTGCTGCAGAACAATGTGCTGGAGAATGTCTCCTGCTCCTCTTCAGAGGGACAAGCATCACTTTTCAAATCACGGTACTTTATCTTGGAGGTTCCTCTGGAAGGAGCATGATCCACTATTTACAAATTCTTGTAACCTTCCAACGGCAGCTCGTGGGGTGGGCACAGCTGGCAGGGCACAGACCCCCGGCAGCCCAGGACCCCGTGGTGGGGCTGCGAGGCATCTGCAGGGCTGGCCCCTGTCTGTCTTGGCCACCAGAGAGGACAGCCGCTGTCTGGCTGGTGTCGCAGCGCACACCTCACTGCCCTCAACTCTGCCGACGACAGGCTGGTGGCTTTCCTCTAAGGGCGAACCCCGTGTGACCTGACGGTGCTTTGAAGTTGCCCTGCGGCGGTTTTCACAGCGTGTTGACGCGCGGCCCCACGCACAAGCGCCCACGCATCGGTGTGCGCGTGCTCCTGCGCCACGGGGGGACAAGGGGCGTCAGGGCGGCGGTGGCTCCGCGCCGCGCGACCCTCCGCGCCCGCGCGGCCGCAGCCTTGCGGGGCCGCCCCTGGAGCGCGGCACAGCCTCCCGCTGCCGCCAGGGGGCGCTGCGGCCCCACGGTTGGCGGCGCGGTGCGGTGCCGCCGCCCGACGGGGCGGGCAGGGCGGGGGGTGCGCGGGGGTGGGGGGAGTCGCACGGCTGTTGAGCAGGGAGTGACGCCTGCTCGGGAAGCAGTGCAGGCGCCGCTGGGGATGTGTCCGATCCCGGCAGCCTCGTCATCGCCGCTCCGGGTGGCCTTCATCTCCCCCGCCGCCTCCACCTCTGTGCTGCCCGGGAACCGGCTGCTTACACCCCACCCCCACCCTTCTCCTTTCGGAGCTGTGTGCCGCCTCTCTGTCCTGCCGGGGGTGGGGTGGTGGCTGAGAGCACCCCCGGCCCCGCCTAAAGAGCCCCGAAGGGGAACGCGTCCGAAACCTTCCCCGAGGAGGCAGCCCCTGAGACGGGCAGGGCAGGCGATGCCCAAGCCTGGGCGCTCCCGGGGGCAGAGCCCGGCCGGCCCTCGGGCCACGCTGCCTTCAGGCCACGGAGGGACACCGGGCCCGGGGAGCGCCCTGGGGGGGAGGGCTCCGGGGGTCAGGGTGGGACCCGCTCTGCAGCCCCGGCCCTGCCCTGCGCGGCCCCGCGGCCCTCACCTCCCTGCCTAAGGCAGGACCCTGAATGGTTTTCTCTGCCGTCTCGTCCCCGTCCCCGTCCCCCCCCTCCCCGCCCTTGCTCCTATAGAGTCCAGCAATTTAGCAAGTTCACCAAGCTGTGTCATGCTTCATGACTAATTCACATATTTAAATGGGAACGGTCAAAGCTGGACTATTTGATGCCAGCCAAGCGCATTTATCAGGTCAAAAAAGCTCACAATGGCTGGAGGCTCCGTGTGTGTGCACGGGTGTCTGATACAAGCGCTTGCTCAGTGCTGGGCCAGAAGCGCGCCCACCCCCCCCACCCCCCCAGTAAAAATCAGGCCTACAAATAAATAAATAAAGCACTCAGATCCGTTGCAGCTTCCCAGAGCAGTGCCTCGCTCTGCCCCTGCCCCCCGGGCTGCCTCGGTCCCCCCCTCGCCCCCCACCCAGTTGTGCCTATAATTTGTGCTTCATGGAATTAATCTGATCAATTACAGCGGTTTTCACGTGGCTGAGCAGTTTCAAAGGTGCCACATTTTATTATCTGCTGACCCCCTGACATTGCAGGTGCAGATTTAATGATGGAAAAAAGGGGGGAAAAAAGAAAAGGGGCGGGGGGGGGGAGGGAGGGAAGTGA